>NC_140586.1:60140834-60773834 GCF_964204655.1 Triturus cristatus
CTTGTTTCCTTCCCAGTATAAGAATTGGCTTGGTAGTTTGGTTTGCCCTGTTCCCATCATGCACTGGGACAGGTACAGACTAATTTGCATGTAGCCAGGTTCTGAGCTGGGATGGTGCAGTGAGCTAAAAAACGGTGATGGATTAAAACCATGATCTCTTGACTTGGTAAGAGTATTCTGCATCATTCAGAAACTCTGTCCATCACCACCCCCTTTTTCCCAAATCGATTTTATCCACACTCAGTGTGGGAGGGTATGCTCAGACGTGAGTCCCTTGCTCATTGCACCATCAGGCTTCAGGCAAGCCGGGCCGACGAAGGCTGTGATGCCAGAAACCGGTCCCCGGAAGCTTGTTTCCTTCCCAGTAGAAGAATTGGCTTGGTAGTTTGGTTTGCCCTGTTCCCATCATGCACTGGGACAGGTACAGACTAATTTGCATGTAGCCAGGTTCTGAGCTGGGATGGTGCAGTGAGCTAAAAAACGGTGATGGATTAAAACCATGATCTCCTGACTTGGTAAGAGTATTCTGCATCATTCAGAAACTCTGTCCATCACCACCCCCTTTTTCCCAAATCGATTTTATCCACACTCAGTGTGGGAGGGTATGCTCAGACGTGAGTCCCTTGCTCATTGCACCATCAGGATTCAGGCAAGCCGGGCCGACGAAGGCTGTGATGCCAGAAACCGGTCCCCGGAAGCTTGTTTCCTTCCCAGTATAAGAATTGGCTTGGTAGTTTGGTTTGCCCTGTTCCCATCATGCACTGGGACAGGTACAGACTAATTTGCATGTAGCCAGGTTCTGAGCTGGGATGGTGCAGTGAGCTAAAAAACGGTGATGGATTAAAACCATGATCTCTTGACTTGGTAAGAGTATTCTGCATCATTCAGAAACTCTTTCCATCACCACCCCCTTTTTCCCAAATCGATTTTATCCACACTCAGTGTGGGAGGGTATGCTCAGACGTGAGTCCCTTGCTCATTGCACCATCAGGATTCAGGCAAGCCGGGCCGACGAAGGCTGTGATGCCAGAAACCGGTCCCCGGAAGCTTGTTTCCTTCCCAGTATAAGAATTGGCTTGGTAGTTTGGTTTGCCCTGTTCCTATCATGCACTGGGACAGGTACAGACTAATTTGCATGTAGCCAGGTTCTGAGCTGGGATGGTGCAGTGAGCTAAAAAACGGTGATGGATTAAAACCATGATCTCTTGACTTGGTAAGAGTATTCTGCATCATTCAGAAACTCTGTCCATCACCAGCCCCTTTTTCCAAAATCGATTTTATCCACACTCAGTGTGGGAGGGTATGCTCAGACGTGAGTCCCTTGCTCATTGCACCATCAGGATTCAGGTAAGCCGGGCCGACGAAGGCTGTGATGCCAGAAACCGGTCCCCGGAAGCTTGTTTCCTTCCCAGTAGAAGAATTGGCTTGGTAGTATGGTTTGCCCTGTTCCCATCATGGACTGGGACAGGTACAGACTAATTTGCATGTAGCCAGGTTCTGAGCTGGGATGGTGCAGTGAGCTAAAAAACGGTGATGGATTAAAACCATGATCTCTTGACTTGGTAAGAGTATTCTGCATCATTCAGAAACTCTGTCCATCACCACCCCCTTTTTCCCAAATCGATTTTATCCACACTCAGTGTGGGAGGGTATGCTCAGACGTGAGTCCCTTGCTCATTGCACCATCAGGATTCAGGTAAGCCGGGCCGACGAAGGCTGTGATGCCAGAAACCGGTCCCCGGAAGCTTGTTTCCTTCCCAGTAGAAGAATTGGCTTGGTAGTATGGTTTGCCCTGTTCCCATCATGGACTGGGACAGGTACAGACTAATTTGCATGTAGCCAGGTTCTGAGCTGGGATGGTGCAGTGAGCTAAAAAACGGTGATGGATTAAAACCATGATCTCTTGACTTGGTAAGAGTATTCTGCATCATTCAGAAACTCTGTCCATCACCACCCCCTTTTTCCCAAATCGATTTTATCCACACTCAGTGTGGGAGGGTATGCTCAGACGTGAGTCCCTTGCTCATTGCACCATCAGGATTCAGGCAAGCCGGGCCGACGAAGGCTGTGATGCCAGAAACCGGTCCCCGGAAGCTTGTTTCCTTCCCAGTATAAGAATTGGCTTGGTAGTTTGGTTTGCCCTGTTCCCATCATGCACTGGGACAGGTACAGACTAATTTGCATGTAGCCAGGTTCTGAGCTGGGATGGTGCAGTGAGCTAAAAACGGTGATGGATTAAAACCATGATCTCTTGACTTGGTAAGAGTATTCTGCATCATTCAGAAACTCTGTCCACCACCACCCCCTTTTTCCCAAATCGATTTTATCCACACTCAGTATGGGAGGGTATGCTCAGACGTGAGTCCCTTGCTCATTGCACCATCAGGATTCAGGCAAGCTGGGCCGACGACGCTGTGATGCCAGAAACCGGTCCCCGGAAGCTTGTTTCCTTCCCAGTATAAGAATTGGCTTGGTAGTTTGGTTTGCCCTGTTCCCATCATGCACTGGGACAGGTACAGACTAATTTGCATGTAGCCAGGTTCTGAGCTGGGATGGTGCAGTGAGCTAAAAAACGGTGATGGATTAAAACCATGATCTCTTGACTTGGTAAGAGTATTCTGCATCATTCAGAAACTCTGTCCATCACCACCCCCTTTTTCCCAAATCGATTTTATCCACACTCAGTGTGGGAGGGTATGCTCAGACGTGAGTCCCTTGCTCATTGCACCATCAGGCTTCAGGCAAGCCGGGCCGACGAAGGCTGTGATGCCAGAAACCGGTCCCCAGAAGCTTGTTTCCTTCCCAGTAGAAGAATTGGCTTGGTAGTTTGGTTTGCCCTGTTCCCATCATGCACTGGGACAGGTACAGACTAATTTGCATGTAGCCAGGTTCTGAGCTGGGATGGTGCAGTGAGCTAAAAAACGGTGATGGATTAAAACCATGATCTCCTGACTTGGTAAGAGTATTCTGCATCATTCAGAAACTCTGTCCATCACCACCCCCTTTTTCCCAAATCGATTTTATCCACACTCAGTGTGGGAGGGTATGCTCAGACGTGAGTCCCTTGCTCATTGCACCATCAGGATTCAGGCAAGCCGGGCCGACGAAGGCTGTGATGCCAGAAACCGGTCCCCGGAAGCTTGTTTCCTTCCCAGTATAAGAATTGGCTTGGTAGTTTGGTTTGCCCTGTTCCCATCATGCACTGGGACAGGTTCTGAGCTGGGATGGTGCAGTGAGCTAAAAAACGGTGATGGATTAAAACCATGATCTCTTGACTTGGTAAGAGTATTCTGCATCATTCAGAAACTCTGTCCATCACCACCCCTTTTTTCCCAAATCGATTTTATCCACACTCAGTGTGGGAGGGTATGCTCAGACGTGAGTCCCTTGCTCATTGCACCATCAAGATTCAGGCAAGCCGGGCCGACGAAGGCTGTGATGCCAGAAACCGGTCCCCGGAAGCTTGTTTCCTTCCCAGTATAAGAATTGGCTTGGTAGTTTGGTTTGCCCTGTTCCCATCATGCACTGGGACAGGTACAGACTAATTTGCATGTAGCCAGGTTCTGAGCTGGGATGGTGCAGTGAGCTAAAAAACGGTGATGGATTAAAACCATGATCTCTTGACTTGGTAAGAGTATTCTGCATCATTCAGAAACTCTTTCCATCACCACCCCCTTTTTCCCAAATCGATTTTATCCACACTCAGTGTGGGAGGGTATGCTCAGACGTGAGTCCCTTGCTCATTGCACCATCAGGATTCAGGCAAGCCGGGCCGACGAAGGCTGTGATGCCAGAAACCGGTCCCCGGAAGCTTGTTTCCTTCCCAGTATAAGAATTGGCTTGGTAGTTTGGTTTGCCCTGTTCCTATCATGCACTGGGACAGGTACAGACTAATTTGCATGTAGCCAGGTTCTGAGCTGGGATGGTGCAGTGAGCTAAAAAACGGTGATGGATTAAAACCATGATCTCTTGACTTGGTAAGAGTATTCTGCATCATTCAGAAACTCTGTCCATCACCAGCCCCTTTTTCCAAAATCGATTTTATCCACACTCAGTGTGGGAGGGTATGCTCAGACGTGAGTCCCTTGCTCATTGCACCATCAGGATGCAGGCAAGCCGGGCCGACGAAGGCTGTGATGCAAGAAACCGGTCCCCGGAAGCTTGTTACCTTCCCAGTATAAGAATTGGCTTGGTAGTTTAGTTTGCCCTGTTCCCATCATGCACTGGGACAGGTACAGACTAATTTGCATGTAGCCAGGTTCTGAGCTGGGATGGTGCAGTGAGCTAAAAAACGGTGATGGATTAAAACCATGATCTCTTGACTTGGTAAGAGTATTCTGCATCATTCAGAAACTCTGTCCATCACCACCCCCTTTTTCCCAAATCGATTTTATCCACACTCAGTGTGGGAGGGTATGCTCAGACGTGAGTCCCTTGCTCATTGCACCATCAGGATTCAGGTAAGCCGGGCCGACGAAGGCTGTGATGCCAGAAACCGGTCCCCGGAAGCTTGTTTCCTTCCCAGTAGAAGAATTGGCTTGGTAGTATGGTTTGCCCTGTTCCCATCATGGACTGGGACAGGTACAGACTAATTTGCATGTAGCCAGGTTCTGAGCTGGGATGGTGCAGTGAGCTAAAAAACGGTGATGGATTAAAACCATGATCTCTTGACTTGGTAAGAGTATTCTGCATCATTCAGAAACTCTGTCCATCACCACCCCCTTTTTCCCAAATCGATTTTATCCACACTCAGTGTGGGAGGGTATGCTCAGACGTGAGTCCCTTGCTCATTGCACCATCAGGATTCAGGCAAGCCGGGCCGACGAAGGCTGTGATGCCAGAAACCGGTCCCCGGAAGCTTGTTTCCTTCCCAGTATAAGAATTGGCTTGGTAGTTTGGTTTGCCCTGTTCCCATCATGCACTGGGACAGGTACAGACTAATTTGCATGTAGCCAGGTTCTGAGCTGGGATGGTGCAGTGAGCTAAAAACGGTGATGGATTAAAACCATGATCTCTTGACTTGGTAAGAGTATTCTGCATCATTCAGAAACTCTGTCCACCACCACCCCCTTTTTCCCAAATCGATTTTATCCACACTCAGTATGGGAGGGTATGCTCAGACGTGAGTCCCTTGCTCATTGCACCATCAGGATTCAGGCAAGCTGGGCCGACGACTCTGTGATGCCAGAAACCGGTCCCCGGAAGCTTGTTTCCTTCCCAGTATAAGAATTGGCTTGGTAGTTTGGTTTGCCCTGTTCCCATCATGCACTGGGACAGGTACAGACTAATTTGCATGTAGCCAGGTTCTGAGCTGGGATGGTGCAGTGAGCTAAAAAACGGTGATGGATTAAAACCATGATCTCTTGACTTGGTAAGAGTATTCTGCATCATTCAGAAACTCTGTCCATCACCACCCCCTTTTTCCCAAATCGATTTTATCCACACTCAGTGTGGGAGGGTATGCTCAGACGTGAGTCCCTTGCTCATTGCACCATCAGGCTTCAGGCAAGCCGGGCCGACGAAGGCTGTGATGCCAGAAACCGGTCCCCGGAAGCTTGTTTCCTTCCCAGTAGAAGAATTGGCTTGGTAGTTTGGTTTGCCCTGTTCCCATCATGCACTGGGACAGGTACAGACTAATTTGCATGTAGCCAGGTTCTGAGCTGGGATGGTGCAGTGAGCTAAAAAACGGTGATGGATTAAAACCATGATCTCCTGACTTGGTAAGAGTATTCTGCATCATTCAGAAACTCTGTCCATCACCACCCCCTTTTTCCCAAATCGATTTTATCCACACTCAGTGTGGGAGGGTATGCTCAGACGTGAGTCCCTTGCTCATTGCACCATCAGGATTCAGGCAAGCCGGGCCGACGAAGGCTGTGATGCCAGAAACCGGTCCCCGGAAGCTTGTTTCCTTCCCAGTATAAGAATTGGCTTGGTAGTTTGGTTTGCCCTGTTCCCATCATGCACTGGGACAGGTACAGACTAATTTGCATGTAGCCAGGTTCTGAGCTGGGATGGTGCAGTGAGCTAAAAAACGGTGATGGATTAAAACCATGATCTCTTGACTTGGTAAGAGTATTCTGCATCATTCAGAAACTCTTTCCATCACCACCCCCTTTTTCCCAAATCGATTTTATCCACACTCAGTGTGGGAGGGTATGCTCAGACGTGAGTCCCTTGCTCATTGCACCATCAGGATTCAGGCAAGCCGGGCCGATGAAGGCTGTGATGCCAGAAACCGGTCCCCGGAAGCTTGTTTCCTTCCCAGTATAAGAATTGGCTTGGTAGTTTGGTTTGCCCTGTTCCCATCATGCACTGGGATAGGTACAGACTAATTTGCATGTAGCCAGGTTCTGAGCTGGGATGGTGCAGTGAGCTAAAAAACGGTGATGGATTAAAACCATGATCTCTTGACTTGGTAAGAGTATTCTGCATCATTCAGAAACTCTGTCCATCACCACCCCCTTTTTCCCAAATCGATTTTATCCACACTCAGTGTGGGAGGGTATGCTCAGACGTGAGTCCCTTGCTCATTGCACCATCAGGATTCAGGCAAGCCGGGGTTACGAAGGCTGTGATGCCAGAAACCGGTCCCCGGAAGCTTGTTTCCTTCCCAGTACAAGAATTGGCTTGGTAGTTTGGTTTGCCCTGTTCCCATCATGCACTGGGACAGGTACAGACTAATTTGCATGTAGCCAGGTTCTGAGCTGGGATGGTGCAGTGAGCTAAAAAACGGTGATGGATTAAAACCATGATCTCTTGACTTGGTAAGAGTATTCTGCATCATTCAGAAACTCTGTCCATCACCACCCCCTTTTTCCCAAATCGATTTTATCCACACTCAGTGTGGGAGGGTATGCTCAGACTTGAGTCCCTTGCTCATTGCACCATCAGGATTCAGGCAAGCTGGGCCGACGAAGGCTGTGATGCCAGAAACCGGTCCCGGAAGCTTGTTTCCTTCCCAGTATAAGAATTGGCTTGGTAGTTTGGTTTGCCCTGTTCCCATCATGCACTGGGACAGGTACAGACTAATTTGCATGTAGCCAGGTTCTGAGCTGGGATGGTGCAGTGAGCTAAAAACGGTGATGGATTAAAACCATGATCTCTTGACTTGGTAAGAGTATTCTGCATCATTCAGAAACTCTGTCCATCACCACCCCCTTTTTCCCAAATCGATTTTATCCACACTCAGTGTGGGAGGGTATGCTCAGACGTGAGTCCCTTGCTCATTGCACCATCAGGATTCAGGCAAGCCGGGCTGACGAAGGCTGTGATGCCAGAAACCGGTCCCCGGAAGCTTGTTTCCTTCCCAGTATAAGAATTGGCTTGGTAGTTTGGTTTGCCCTGTTCCCATCATGCACTGGGACGGGTACAGACTAATTTGCATGTAGCCAGGTTCTGAGCTGGGATGGTGCATTGAGCTAAAAAACGGTGATGGATTAAAACCATGATCTCTTGACTTGGTAAGAGTATTCTGCATCATTCAGAAACTCTGTCCATCACCACCCCCTTTTTCCCAAATCGATTTTATCCACACTCAGTGTGGGAGGGTATGCTCAGACGTGAGTCCCTTGCTCATTGCACCATCAGGATTCAGGCAAGCCGGGCCGACGAAGGCTGTGATGCCAGAAACCGGTCCCCGGAAGCTTGTTTCCTTCCCAGTATAAGAATTGGCTTGGTAGTTTGGTTTGCCCTGTTCCCATCATGCACTGGGACAGGTACAGACTAATTTGCATGTAGCCAGGTTCTGAGCTGGGATGGTGCAGTGAGCTAAAAAACGGTGATGGATTAAAACCATGATCTCTTGACTTGGTAAGAGTATTCTGCATCATTCAGAAACTCTGTCCATCACCACCCCCTTTTTCCCAAATCGATTTTATCCACACTCAGTGTGGGAGGGTATGCTCAGACGTGAGTCCCTTGCTCATTGCACCATCAGGATTCAGGCAAGCCGGGCCGACGAAGGATGTGATGCCAGAAACCGGTCCCCGGAAGCTTGTTTCCTTCCCAGTATAAGAATTGGCTTGGTTGTTTGGTTTGCCCTGTTCCTATCATGCACTGGGACAGGTACTGATTAACTTGCATGTAGCCAGGTTTTGAGCTGGGATGCTGCAGTGAGCTAAAAAACGGTGATGGACTAAAACCATGATCTCTTGACTTGGTAAGAGTATTCTGCATCATTCAGAAACTCTGTCCATCACCACCCCCTTTTTCCCAAATCGATTTTATCCACACTCAGTGTGGGAGGGTATGCTCAGACGTGAGTCCCTTGCTCATTGCACCATCAGGATTCAGGCAAGCCGGGCCGACGAAGGCTGTGATGCCAGAAACCGGTCCCCGGAAGCTTGTTTCCTTCCCAGTATAAGAATTGGCTTGGTAGTTTGGTTTGTCCTGTTCCCATCATGCACTGGGACAGGTACAGACTAATTTGCATGTAGCCAGGTTCTGAGCTGGGATGGTGCAGTAAGCTAAAAAACGGTGATGGATTAAAACCATAATCTCTTGACTTGGTAAGAGTATTCTGCATCATTCAATAACTCTGTCCATCACCACCCCCTTTTTCCCAAATCGATTTTATCCACACTCAGTGTGGGAGGGTATGCTCAGACGTGAGTCCCTTGCTCATTGCACCATCAGGATTCAGGCAAGCCGGGCCGACAAAGGCTGTGATGCCAGAAACCGGTCCCCGGAAGCTTGTTTCCTTCCCAGTATAAGAATTGGCTTGGTAGTTTGGTTTGCCCTGTTCCCATCATGCACTGGGGCAGGTACAGACTAATTTGCATGTAGCCAGGTTCTGAGCTGGGATGGTGCAGTGAGCTAAAAAACGGTGATGGATTAAAACCATGATCTCTTGACTTGGTAAGAGTATTCTGCATCATTCAGAAACTCTTTCCATCACCACCCCCTTTTTCCCAAATCGATTTTATCCACACTCAGTGTGGGAGGGTATGCTCAGACGTGAGTCCCTTGCTCATTGCACCATCAGGATTCAGGCAAGCCAGGCCGACGAAGGCTGTGATGCCAGAAACCGGTCCCCGGAAGCTTGTTTCCTTCCCAGTATAAGAATTGGCTTGGTAGTTTGGTTTGCCCTGTTCCTATCATGCACTGGGACAGGTACAGACTAATTTGCATGTAGCCAGGTTCTGAGCTGGGATGGTGCAGTGAGCTAAAAAACGGTGATGGATTAAAACCATGATCTCTTGACTTGGTAAGAGTATTCTGCATCATTCAGAAACTCTGTCCATCACCACCCCCTTTTTCCAAAATCGATTTTATCCACACTCAGTGTGGGAGGGTATGCTCAGACGTGAGTCCCTTGCTCATTGCACCATCAGGATGCAGGCAAGCCGGGCCGACGAAGGCTGTGATGCAAGAAACCGGTCCCCGGAAGCTTGTTGCCTTCCCAGTATAAGAATTGGCTTGGTAGTTTAGTTTGCCCTGTTCCCATCATGCACTGGGACAGGTACAGACTAATTTGCATGTAGCCAGGTTCTGAGCTGGGATGGTGCAGTGAGCTAAAAAACGGTGATGGATTAAAACCATGATCTCTTGACTTAGTAAGAGTATTCTGCATCATTCAGAAACTCTGTCCATCACCACCCCCTTTTTCCCAAATCGATTTTATCCACACTCAGTGTGGGAGAGTATGCTCAGACGTGAGTCCCTTGCTCATTGCACCATCAGGATTCAGGCAAGCCGGGCCGACGAAGGCTGTGATGCCAGAAACCGGTCCCCGGAAGCTTGTTTCCTTCCCAGTAGAAGAATTGGCTTGGTAGTATGGTTTGCCCTGTTCCCATCATGGACTGGGACAGGTACAGACTAATTTGCATGTAGCCAGGTTCTGAGCTGGGATGGTGCAGTGAGCTAAAAAACGGTGATGGATTAAAACCATGATCTCTTGACTTGGTAAGAGTATTCTGCATCATTCAGAAACTCTGTCCATCACCACCCCCTTTTTCCCAAATCGATTTTATCCACACTCAGTGTGGGAGGGTATGCTCAGACGTGAGTCCCTTGCTCATTGCACCATCAGGATTCAGGCAAGCCGGGCCGACGAAGGCTGTGATGCCAGAAACCGGTCCCCGGAAGCTTGTTTCCTTCCCAGTATAAGAATTGGCTTGGTAGTTTGGTTTGCCCTGTTCCCATCATGCACTGGGACAGGTACAGACTAATTTGCATGTAGCCAGGTTCTGAGCTGGGATGGTGCAGTGAGCTAAAAACGGTGATGGATTAAAACCATGATCTCTTGACTTGGTAAGAGTATTCTGCATCATTCAGAAACTCTGTCCACCACCACCCCCTTTTTCCCAAATCGATTTTATCCACACTCAGTGTGGGAGGGTATGCTCAGACGTGAGTCCCTTGCTCATTGCACCATCAGGATTCAGGCAAGCTGGGCCGACGATGCTGTGATGCCAGAAACCGGTCCCCGGAAGCTTGTTTCCTTCCCAGTATAAGAATTGGCTTGGTAGTTTGGTTTGCCCTGTTCCCATCATGCACTGGGACAGGTACAGACTAATTTGCATGTACCCAGGTTCTGAGCTGGGATGGTGTAGTGAGCTAAAAAACGGTGATGGATTAAAACCATGATCTCTTGACTTGGTAAGAGTATTCTGCATCATTCAGAAACTCTGTCCATCACCACCCCCTTTTTCCCAAATCGATTTTATCCACACTCAGTGTGGGAGGGTATGCTCAGACGTGAGTCCCTTGCTCATTGCACCATCAGGCTTCAGGCAAGCCGGGCCGACGAAGGCTGTGATGCCAGAAACCGGTCCCCGGAAGCTTGTTTCCTTCCCAGTAGAAGAATTGGCTTGGTAGTTTGGTTTGCCCTGTTCCCATCATGCACTGGGACAGGTACAGACTAATTTGCATGTAGCCAGGTTCTGAGCTGGGATGGTGCAGTGAGCTAAAAAACGGTGATGGATTAAAACCATGATCTCCTGACTTGGTAAGAGTATTCTGCATCATTCAGAAACTCTGTCCATCACCACCCCCTTTTTCCCAAATCGATTTTATCCACACTCAGTGTGGGAGGGTATGCTCAGACGTGAGTCCCTTGCTCATTGCACCATCAGGATTCAGGCAAGCCGGGCCGACGAAGGCTGTGATGCCAGAAACCGGTCCCCGGAAGCTTGTTTCCTTCCCAGTATAAGAATTGGCTTGGTAGTTTGGTTTGCCCTGTTCCCATCATGCACTGGGACAGGTTCTGAGCTGGGATGGTGCAGTGAGCTAAAAAACGGTGATGGATTAAAACCATGATCTCTTGACTTGGTAAGAGTATTCTGCATCATTCAGAAACTCTGTCCATCACCACCCCTTTTTTCCCAAATCGATTTTATCCACACTCAGTGGGGGAGGGTATGCTCAGACGTGAGTCCCTTGCTCATTGCACCATCAAGATTCAGGCAAGCCGGGCCGACGAAGGCTGTGATGCCAGAAACCGGTCCCCGGAAGCTTGTTTCCTTCCCAGTATAAGAATTGGCTTGGTAGTTTGGTTTGCCCTGTTCCCATCATGCACTGGGACAGGTACAGACTAATTTGCATGTAGCCAGGTTCTGAGCTGGGATGGTGCAGTGAGCTAAAAAACGGTGATGGATTAAAACCATGATCTCTTGACTTGGTAAGAGTATTCTGCATCATTCAGAAACTCTGTCCATCGCCACCCCCTTTTTCCCAAATCGATTTTATCCCCACTCAGTGTGGGAGGGTATGCTCAGACGTGAGTCCCTTGCTCATTGCACCATCAGGATTCAGGCAAGCCGGGCCGATGAAGGCTGTGATGCCAGAAACCGGTCCCCGGAAGCTTGTTTCCTTCCCAGTATAAGAATTGGCTTGGTAGTTTGGTTTGCCCTGTTCCCATCATGCACTGGGCCAGATACAGACTAATTTGCATGTAGCCAGGTTCTGAGCTGGGATGGTGCAGTGAGCTAAAAAACGGTGATGGATTAAAACCATGATCTCTTGACTTGGTAAGAGTATTCTGCATCATTCAGAAACTCTGTCCATCACCACCCCCTTTTTCCCAAATCGATTTTATCCACACTCAGTGTGGGAGGGTATGCTCAGACGTGAGTCCCTTGCTCATTGCACCATCAGGATTCAGGCAAGCCGGGCCGACGAAGGCTGTGATGCCAGAAACCGGTCCCCGGAAGCTTGTTTCCTTCCCAGTATAAGAATTGGCTTGGTAGTTTGGTTTGCCCTGTTCCCATTATGCACTGGGACAGGTTCTGAGCTGGGATGGTGCAGTGAGCTAAAAAACGGTGATGGATTAAAACCATGATCTCTTGACTTGGTAAGAGTATTCTGCATCATTCAGAAACTCTGTCCATCACCACCCCCTTTTTCCAAAATCGATTTTATCCACACTCAGTGTGGGAGGGTATGCTCAGACGTGAGTCCCTTGCTCATTGCACCATCAGGATGCAGGCAAGCCGGGCCGACGAAGGCTGTGATGCCAGAAACCGGTCCCCGGAAGCTTGTTACCTTCCCAGTATAAGAATTGGCTTGGTAGTTTAGTTTGCCCTGTTCCCATCATGCACTGGGACAGGTACAGACTAATTTGCATGTAGCCAGGTTCTGAGCTGGGATGGTGCAGTGAGCTAAAAAACGGTGATGGATTAAAACCATGATCTCTTGACTTGGTAAGAGTATTCTGCATCATTCAGAAACTCTGTCCATCACCACCCCCTTTTTCCCAAATCGATCTTATCCACACTCAGTGTGGGAGGGTATGCTCAGACGTGAGTCCCTTGCTCATTACACCATCAGGATTCAGGCAAGCCGGGCTGACGAAGGCTGTGATGCCAGAAACCGGTCCCCGGAAGCTTGTTTCCTTCCCAGTATAAGAATTGGCTTGGTAGTTTGGTTTGTCCTGTTCCCATCATGCACTGGGACGGGTACAGACTAATTTGCATGTAGCCAGGTTCTGAGCTGGGATGGTGCATTGAGCTAAAAAACGGTGATGGATTAAAACCATGATCTCTTGACTTGGTAAGAGTATTCTGCATCATTCAGAAACTCTGTCCATCACCACCCCCTTTTTCCCAAATCGATTTTATCCACACTCAGTGTGGGAGGGTATGCTCAGACGTGAGTCCCTTGCTCATTGCACCATCAGGATTCAGGCAAGCCGGGCCGACGAAGGCTGTGATGCCAGAAACCGGTCCCCGGAAGCTTGTTTCCTTCCCAGTATAAGAATTGGCTTGGTAGTTTGGTTTGCCCTGTTCCCATCATGCACTGGGACAGGTACAGACTAATTTGCATGTAGCCAGGTTCTGAGCTGGGATGGTGCAGTGAGCTAAAAAACGGTGATGGATTAAAACCATGATCTCTTGACTTGGTAAGAGTATTCTGCATCATTCAGAAACTCTGTCCATCACCACCCCCTTTTTCCCAAATCGATTTTATCCACACTCAGTGTGGGAGGGTATGCTCAGACGTGAGTCCCTTGCTCATTGCACCATCAGGATTCAGGCAAGCCGGGCCGACGAAGGCTGTGATGCCAGAAACCGGTCCCCGGAAGCTTGTTTCCTTCCCAGTATAAGAATTGGCTTGGTTGTTTGGTTTGCCCTGTTCCTATCATGCACTGGGACAGGTACTGATTAATTTGCATGTAGCCAGGTTTTGAGCTGGGATGCTGCAGTGAGCTAAAAAACGGTGATGGATTAAAACCATGATCTCTTGACTTGGTAAGAGTATTCTGCATCATTCAGAAACTCTGTCCATCACCACCCCCTTTTTCCCAAATCGATTTTATCCACACTCAGTGTGGGAGGGTATGCTCAGACGTGAGTCCCTTGCTCATTGCACCATCAGGATTCAGGCAAGCCGGGCCGACGAAGGCTGTGATGCCAGAAACCGGTCCCCGGAAGCTTGTTTCCTTCCCAGTATAAGAATTGGCTTGGTAGTTTGGTTTGTCCTGTTCCCATCATGCACTGGGACAGGTACAGACTAATTTGCATGTAGCCAGGTTCTGAGCTGGGATGGTGCAGTAAGCTAAAAAACGGTGATGGATTAAAACCATAATCTCTTGACTTGGTAAGAGTATTCTGCATCATTCAATAACTCTGTCCATCACCACCCCCTTTTTCCCAAATCGATTTTATCCACACTCAGTGTGGGAGGGTATGCTCAGACGTGAGTCCCTTGCTCATTGCACCATCAGGATTCAGGCAAGCCGGGCCGACAAAGGCTGTGATGCCAGAAACCGGTCCCCGGAAGCTTGTTTCCTTCCCAGTATAAGAATTGGCTTGGTAGTTTGGTTTGCCCTGTTCCCATCATGCACTGGGACAGGTACAGACTAATTTGCATGTAGCCAGGTTCTGAGCTGGGATGGTGCAGTGAGCTAAAAAAAGGTGATGGATTAAAACCATGATCTCTTGACTTGGTAAGAGTATTCTGCATCATTCAGAAACTCTTTCCATCACCACCCCCTTTTTCCCAAATCGATTTTATCCACACTCAGTGTGGGAGGGTATGCTCAGACGTGAGTCCCTTGCTCATTGCACCATCAGGATTCAGGCAAGCCGGGCCGACGAAGGCTGTGATGCCAGAAACCGGTCCCCGGAAGCTTGTTTCCTTCCCAGTATAAGAATTGGCTTGGTAGTTTGGTTTGCCCTGTTCCTATCATGCACTGGGACAGGTACAGACTAATTTGCATGTAGCCAGGTTCTGAGCTGGGATGGTGCAGTGAGCTAAAAAACGGTGATGGATTAAAACCATGATCTCTTGACTTGGTAAGAGTATTCTGCATCATTCAGAAACTCTGTCCATCACCACCCCCTTTTTCCAAAATCGATTTTATCCACACTCAGTGTGGGAGGGTATGCTCAGACGTGAGTCCCTTGCTCATTGCACCATCAGGATGCAGGCAAGCCGGGCCGACGAAGGCTGTGATGCAAGAAACCGGTCCCCGGAAGCTTGTTACCTTCCCAGTATAAGAATTGGCTTGGTAGTTTAGTTTGCCCTGTTCCCATCATGCACTGGGACAGGTACAGACTAATTTGCATGTAGCCAGGTTCTGAGCTGGGATGGTGCAGTGAGCTAAAAAACGGTGATGGATTAAAACCATGATCTCTTGACTTGGTAAGAGTATTCTGCATCATTCAGAAACTCTGTCCATCACCACCCCCTTTTTCCCAAATCGATTTTATCCACACTCAGTGTGGGAGGGTATGCTCAGACGTGAGTCCCTTGCTCATTGCACCATCAGGATTCAGGTAAGCCGGGCCGACGAAGGCTGTGATGCCAGAAACCGGTCCCCGGAAGCTTGTTTCCTTCCCAGTAGAAGAATTGGCTTGGTAGTATGGTTTGCCCTGTTCCCATCATGGACTGGGACAGGTACAGACTAATTTGCATGTAGCCAGGTTCTGAGCTGGGATGGTGCAGTGAGCTAAAAAACGGTGATGGATTAAAACCATGATCTCTTGACTTGGTAAGAGTATTCTGCATCATTCAGAAACTCTGTCCATCACCACCCCCTTTTTCCCAAATCGATTTTATCCACACTCAGTGTGGGAGGGTATGCTCAGACGTGAGTCCCTTGCTCATTGCACCATCAGGATTCAGGCAAGCCGGGCCGACGAAGGCTGTGATGCCAGAAACCGGTCCCCGGAAGCTTGTTTCCTTCCCAGTATAAGAATTGGCTTGGTAGTTTGGTTTGCCCTGTTCCCATCATGCACTGGGACAGGTACAGACTAATTTGCATGTAGCCAGGTTCTGAGCTGGGATGGTGCAGTGAGCTAAAAACGGTGATGGATTAAAACCATGATCTCTTGACTTGGTAAGAGTATTCTGCATCATTCAGAAACTCTGTCCACCACCACCCCCTTTTTCCCAAATCGATTTTAT
Organism: Triturus cristatus; assembly: GCF_964204655.1. Lineage (NCBI taxonomy): Eukaryota > Metazoa > Chordata > Amphibia > Caudata > Salamandridae > Triturus > Triturus cristatus. Next base: position 60,156,687 of record NC_140586.1, read on the forward strand.
CCACACTCAGTGTGGGAGGGTATGCTCAGACGTGAGTCCCTTGCTCATTGCACCATCAGGATTCAGGCAAGCTGGGCCGACGACGCTGTGATGCCAGAAACCGGTCCCCGGAAGCTTGTTTCCTTCCCAGTATAAGAATTGGCTTGGTAGTTTGGTTTGCCCTGTTCCCATCATGCACTGGGACAGGTACAGACTAATTTGCATGTAGCCAGGTTCTGAGCTGGGATGGTGCAGTGAGCTAAAAAACGGTGATGGATTAAAACCATGATCTCTTGACTTGGTAAGAGTATTCTGCATCATTCAGAAACTCTGTCCATCACCACCCCCTTTTTCCCAAATCGATTTTATCCACACTCAGTGTGGGAGGGTATGCTCAGACGTGAGTCCCTTGCTCATTGCACCATCAGGCTTCAGGCAAGCCGGGCCAACGAAGGCTGTGATGCCAGAAACCGGTCCCCGGAAGCTTGTTTCCTTCCCAGTAGAAGAATTGGCTTGGTAGTTTGGTTTGCCCTGTTCCCATCATGCACTGGGACAGGTACAGACTAATTTGCATGTAGCCAGGTTCTGAGCTGGGATGGTGCAGTGAGCTAAAAAACGGTGATGGATTAAAACCATGATCTCCTGACTTGGTAAGAGTATTCTGCATCATTCAGAAACTCTGTCCATCACCACCCCCTTTTTCCCAAATCGATTTTATCCACACTCAGTGTGGGAGGGTATGCTCAGACGTGAGTCCCTTGCTCATTGCACCATCAGGATTCAGGCAAGCCGGGCCGACGAAGGCTGTGATGCCAGAAACCGGTCCCCGGAAGCTTGTTTCCTTCCCAGTATAAGAATTGGCTTGGTAGTTTGGTTTGCCCTGTTCCCATCATGCACTGGGACAGGTACAGACTAATTTGCATGTAGCCAGGTTCTGAGCTGGGATGGTGCAGTGAGCTAAAAAACGGTGATGGATTAAAACCATGATCTCTTGACTTGGTAAGAGTATTCTGCATCATTCAGAAACTCTTTCCATCACCACCCCCTTTTTCCCAAATCGATTTTATCCACACTCAGTGTGGGAGGGTATGCTCAGACGTGAGTCCCTTGCTCATTGCACCATCAGGATTCAGGAAAGCCGGGCCGACGAAGGCTGTGATGCCAGAAACCGGTCCCCGGAAGCTTGTTTCCTTCCCAGTATAAGAATTGGCTTGGTAGTTTGGTTTGCCCTGTTCCTATCATGCACTGGGACAGGTACAGACTAATTTGCATGTAGCCAGGTTCTGAGCTGGGATGGTGCAGTGAGCTAAAAAACGGTGATGGATTAAAACCATGATCTCTTGACTTGGTAAGAGTATTCTGCATCATTCAGAAACTCTGTCCATCACCACCCCCTTTTTCCAAAATCGATTTTATCCACACTCAGTGTGGGAGGGTATGCTCAGACGTGAGTCCCTTGCTCATTGCACCATCAGGATTCAGGCAAGCCGGGCCGACGAAGGCTGTGATGCCAGAAACCGGTCCCCGGAAGCTTGTTTCCTTCCCAGTATAAGAATTGGCTTGGTAGTTTGGTTTGCCCTGTTCCTATCATGCACTGGGACAGGTACAGACTAATTTGCATGTAGCCAGGTTCTGAGCTGGGATGGTGCAGTGAGCTAAAAAACGGTGATGGATTAAAACCATGATCTCTTGACTTGGTAAGAGTATTCTGCATCATTCAGAAACTCTGTCCATCACCACCCCCTTTTTCCAAAATCGATTTTATCCACACTCAGTGTGGGAGGGTATGCTCAGACGTGAGTCCCTTGCTCATTGCACCATCAGGATGCAGGCAAGCCGGGCCGACGAAGGCTGTGATGCAAGAAACCGGTCCCCGGAAGCTTGTTACCTTCCCAGTATAAGAATTGGCTTGGTAGTTTAGTTTGCCCTGTTCCCATCATGCACTGGGACAGGTACAGACTAATTTGCATGTAGCCAGGTTCTGAGCTGGGAGGGTGCAGTGAGCTAAAAAACGGTGATGGATTAAAACCATGATCTCTTGACTTGGTAAGAGTATTCTGCATCATTCAGAAACTCTGTCCATCACCACCCCCTTTTTCCCAAATCGATTTTATCCACACTCAGTGTGGGAGGGTATGCTCAGACGTGAGTCCCTTGCTCATTGCACCATCAGGATTCAGGTAAGCCGGGCCGACGAAGGCTGTGATGCCAGAAACCGGTCCCCGGAAGCTTGTTTCCTTCCCAGTAGAAGAATTGGCTTGGTAGTATGGTTTGCCCTGTTCCCATCATGGACTGGGACAGGTACAGACTAATTTGCATGTAGCCAGGTTCTGAGCTGGGATGGTGCAGTGAGCTAAAAAACGGTGATGGATTAAAACCATGATCTCTTGACTTGGTAAGAGTATTCTGCATCATTCAGAAACTCTGTCCATCACCACCCCCTTTTTCCCAAATCGATTTTATCCACACTCAGTGTGGGAGGGTATGCTCAGACGTGAGTCCCTTGCTCATTGCACCATCAGGATTCAGGCAAGCCGGGCCGACGAAGGCTGTGATGCCAGAAACCGGTCCCCGGAAGCTTGTTTCCTTCCCAGTATAAGAATTGGCTTGGTAGTTTGGTTTGCCCTGTTCCCATCATGCACTGGGACAGGTACAGACTAATTTGCATGTAGCCAGGTTCTGAGCTGGGATGGTGCAGTGAGCTAAAAACGGTGATGGATTAAAACCATGATCTCTTGACTTGGTAAGAGTATTCTGCATCATTCAGAAACTCTGTCCACCACCACCCCCTTTTTCCCAAATCGATTTTATCCACACTCAGTGTGGGAGGGTATGCTCAGACGTGAGTCCCTTGCTCATTGCACCATCAGGATTCAGGCAAGCTGGGCCGACGACGCTGTGATGCCAGAAACCGGTCCCCGGAAGCTTGTTTCCTTCCCAGTATAAGAATTGGCTTGGTAGTTTGGTTTGCCCTGTTCCCATCATGCACTGGGACAGGTACAGACTAATTTGCATGTAGCCAGGTTCTGAGCTGGGATGGTGCAGTGAGCTAAAAACGGTGATGGATTAAAACCATGATCTCTTGACTTGGTAAGAGTATTCTGCATCATTCAGAAACTCTGTCCACCACCACCCCCTTTTTCCCAAATCGATTTTATCCACACTCAGTGTGGGAGGGTATGCTCAGACGTGAGTCCCTTGCTCATTGCACCATCAGGATTCAGGCAAGCTGGGCCGACGACGCTGTGATGCCAGAAACCGGTCCCCGGAAGCTTGTTTCCTTCCCAGTATAAGAATTGGCTTGGTAGTTTGGTTTGCCCTGTTCCCATCATGCACTGGGACAGGTACAGACTAATTTGCATGTAGCCAGGTTCTGAGCTGGGATGGTGCAGTGAGCTAAAAAACGGTGATGGATTAAAACCATGATCTCTTGACTTGGTAAGAGTATTCTGCATCATTCAGAAACTCTGTCCATCACCACCCCCTTTTTCCCAAATCGATTTTATCCACACTCAGTGTGGGAGGGTATGCTCAGACGTGAGTCCCTTGCTCATTGCACCATCAGGATTCAGGCAAGCCGGGCCGACGAAGGCTGTGATGCCAGAAACCGGTCCCCGGAAGCTTGTTTCCTTCCCAGTATAAGAATTGGCTTGGTAGTTTGGTTTGCCCTGTTCCCATCATGCACTGGGACAGGTACAGACTAATTTGCATGTAGCCAGGTTCTGAGCTGGGATGGTGCAGTGAGCTAAAAACGGTGATGGATTAAAACCATGATCTCTTGACTTGGTAAGAGTATTCTGCATCATTCAGAAACTCTGTCCACCACCACCCCCTTTTTCCCAAATCGATTTTATCCACACTCAGTGTGGGAGGGTATGCTCAGACGTGAGTCCCTTGCTCATTGCACCATCAGGATTCAGGCAAGCTGGGCCGACGACGCTGTGATGCCAGAAACCGGTCCCCGGAAGCTTGTTTCCTTCCCAGTATAAGAATTGGCTTGGTAGTTTGGTTTGCTCTGTTCCCATCATGCACTGGGACAGGTACAGACTAATTTGCATGTAGCCAGGTTCTGAGCTGGGATGGTGCAGTGAGCTAAAAAACGGTGATGGATTAAAACCATGATCTCTTGACTTGGTAAGAGTATTCTGCATCATTCAGAAACTCTGTCCATCACCACCCCCTTTTTCCCAAATCGATTTTATCCACACTCAGTGTGGGAGGGTATGCTCAGACGTGAGTCCCTTGCTCATTGCACCATCAGGCTTCAGGCAAGCCGGGCCGACGAAGGCTGTGATGCCAGAAACCGGTCCCCGGAAGCTTGTTTCCTTCCCAGTAGAAGAATTGGCTTGGTAGTTTGGTTTGCCCTGTTCCCATCATGCACTGGGACAGGTACAGACTAATTTGCATGTAGCCAGGTTCTGAGCTGGGATGGTGCAGGGAGCTAAAAAACGGTGATGGATTAAAACCATGATCTCCTGACTTGGTAAGAGTATTCTGCATCATTCAGAAACTCTGTCCATCACCACCCCCTTTTTCCCAAATCTATTTTATCCACACTCAGTGTGGGAGGGTATGCTCAGACGTGAGTCCCTTGCTCATTGCACCATCAGGATTCAGGCAAGCCGGGCCGACGAAGGCTGTGATGCCAGAAACCGGTCCCCGGAAGCTTGTTTCCTTCCCAGTATAAGAATTGGCTTGGTAGTTTGGTTTGCCCTGTTCCCATCATGCACTGGGACAGGTACAGACTAATTTGCATGTAGCCAGGTTCTGAGCTGGGATGGTGCAGTGAGCTAAAAAACGGTGATGGATTAAAACCATGATCTCTTGACTTGGTAAGAGTATTCTGCATCATTCAGAAACTCTTTCCATCACCACCCCCTTTTTACCAAATCGATTTTATCCACACTCAGTGTGGGAGGGTATGCTCAGACGTGAGTCCCTTGCTCATTGCACCATCAGGATTCAGGCAAGCCGGGCCGACGAAGGCTGTGATGCCAGAAACCGGTCCCCGGAAGCTTGTTTCCTTCCCAGTATAAGAATTGGCTTGGTAGTTTGGTTTGCCCTGTTCCTATCATGCACTGGGACAGGTACAGACTAATTTGCATGTAGCCAGGTTCTGAGCTGGGATGGTGCAGTGAGCTAAAAAACGGTGATGGATTAAAACCATGATCTCTTGACTTGGTAAGAGTATTCTGCATCATTCAGAAACTCTGTCCATCACCACCCCCTTTTTCCAAAATCGATTTTATCCACACTCAGTGTGGGAGGGTATGCTCAGACGTGAGTCCCTTGCTCATTGCACCATCAGGATGCAGGCAAGCCGGGCCGACGAAGGCTGTGATGCAAGAAACCGGTCCCCGGAAGCTTGTTACCTTCCCAGTATAAGAATTGGCTTGGTAGTTTAGTTTGCCCTGTTCCCATCATGCACTGGGACAGGTACAGACTAATTTGCATGTAGCCAGGTTCTGAGCTGGGATGGTGCAGTGAGCTAAAAAACGGTGATGGATTAAAACCATGATCTCTTGACTTGGTAAGAGTATTCTGCATCATTCAGAAACTCTGTCCATCACCACCCCCCTTTTCCCAAATCGATTTTATCCACACTCAGTGTGGGAGGGTATGCTCAGACGTGAGTCTCTTGCTCATTGCACCATCAGGATTCAGGTAAGCCGGGCCGACGAAGGCTGTGATGCCAGAAACCAGTCCCCGGAAGCTTGTTTCCTTCCCAGTAGAAGAATTGGCTTGGTAGTATGGTTTGCCCTGTTCCCATCATGGACTGGGACAGGTACAGACTAATTTGCATGTAGCCAGGTTCTGAGCTGGGATGGTGCAGTGAGCTAAAAAACGGTGATGGATTAAAACCATGATCTCTTGACTTGGTAAGAGTATTCTGCATCATTCAGAAACTCTGTCCATCACCACCCCCTTTTTCCCAAATCGATTTTATCCACACTCAGTGTGGGAGGGTATGCTCAGACGTGAGTCCCTTGCTCATTGCACCATCAGGATTCAGGCAAGCCGGGCCGACGAAGGCTGTGATGCCAGAAACCGGTCCCCGGAAGCTTGTTTCCTTCCCAGTATAAGAATTGGCTTGGTAGTTTGGTTTGCCCTGTTCCCATCATGCACTGGGACAGGTACAGACTAATTTGCATGTAGCCAGGTTCTGAGCTGGGATGGTGCAGTGAGCTAAAAAACGGTGATGGATTAAAACCATGATCTCTTGACTTGGTAAGAGTATTCTGCATCATTCAGAAACTCTTTCCATCACCACCCCCTTTTTCCCAAATCGATTTTATCCACACTCAGTGTGGGAGGGTATGCTCAGACGTGAGTCCCTTGCTCATTGCACCATCAGGATTCAGGCAAGCCGGGCCGACGAAGGCTGTGATGCCAGAAACCGGTCCCCGGAAGCTTGTTTCCTTCCCAGTATAAGAATTGGCTTGGTAGTTTGGTTTGCCCTGTTCCTATCATGCACTGGGACAGGTACAGACTAATTTGCATGTAGCTAGGTTCTGAGCTGGGATGGTGCAGTGAGCTAAAAAACGGTGATGGATTAAAACCATGATCTCTTGACTTGGTAAGAGTATTCTGCATCATTCAGAAACTCTGTCCATCACCACCCCCTTTTTCCAAAATCGATTTTATCCACACTCAGTGTGGGAGGGTATGCTCAGACGTGAGTCCCTTGCTCATTGCACCATCAGGATGCAGGCAAGCCGGGCCGACGAAGGCTGTGATGCAAGAAACCGGTCCCCGGAAGCTTGTTACCTTCCCAGTATAAGAATTGGCTTGGTAGTTAAGTTTGCCCTGTTCCCATCATGCACTGGGACAGGTACAGACTAATTTGCATGTAGCCAGGTTCTGAGCTGGGATGGTGCAGTGAGCTAAAAAACGGTGATGGATTAAAACCATGATCTCTTGACTTGGTAAGAGTATTCTGCATCATTCAGAAACTCTGTCCATCACCACCCCCTTTTTCCCAAATCGATTTTATCCACACTCAGTGTGGGAGGGTATGCTCAGACGTGAGTCCCTTGCTCATTGCACCATCAGGATTCAGGTAAGCCGGGCCGACGAAGGCTGTGATGCCAGAAACCGGTCCCCGGAAGCTTGTTTCCTTCCCAGTAGAAGAATTGGCTTGGTAGTATGGTTTGCCCTGTTCCCATCATGGACTGGGACAGGTACAGACTAATTTGCATGTAGCCAGGTTCTGAGCTGGGATGGTGCAGTGAGCTAAAAAACGGTGATGGATTAAAACCATGATCTCTTGACTTGGTAAGAGTATTCTGCATCATTCAGAAACTCTGTCCATCACCACCCCCTTTTTCCCAAATCGATTTTATCCACACTCAGTGTGGGAGGGTATGCTCAGACGTGAGTCCCTTGCTCATTGCACCATCAGGATTCAGGCAAGCCGGGCCGACGAAGGCTGTGATGCCAGAAACCGGTCCCCGGAAGCTTGTTTCCTTCCCAGTATAAGAATTGGCTTGGTAGTTTGGTTTGCCCTGTTCCCATCATGCACTGGGACAGGTACAGACTAATTTGCATGTAGCCAGGTTCTGAGCTGGGATGGTGCAGTGAGCTAAAAACGGTGATGGATTAAAACCATGATCTCTTGACTTGGTAAGAGTATTCTGCATCATTCAGAAACTCTGTCCACCACCACCCCCTTTTTCCCAAATCGATTTTATCCACACTCAGTGTGGGAGGGTATGCTCAGACGTGAGTCCCTTGCTCATTGCACCATCAGGATTCAGGCAAGCTGGGCCGACGACGCTGTGATGCCAGAAACCGGTCCCCGGAAGCTTGTTTCCTTCCCAGTATAAGAATTGGCTTGGTAGTTTGGTTTGCCCTGTTCCCATCATGCACTGGGACAGGTACAGACTAATTTGCATGTAGCCAGGTTCTGAGCTGGGATGGTGCAGTGAGCTAAAAAACGGTGATGGATTAAAACCATGATCTCTTGACTTGGTAAGAGTATTCTGCATCATTCAGAAACTCTGTCCATCACCACCCCCTTTTTCCCAAATCGATTTTATCCACACTCAGTGTGGGAGGGTATGCTCAGACGTGAGTCCCTTGCTCATTGCACCATCAGGCTTCAGGCAAGCCGGGCCGACGAAGGCTGTGATGCCAGAAACCGGTCCACGGAAGCTTGTTTCCTTCCCAGTAGAAGAATTGGCTTGGTAGTTTGGTTTGCCCTGTTCCCATCATGCACTGGGACAGGTACAGACTAATTTGCATGTAGCCAGGTTCTGAGCTGGGATGGTGCAGTGAGCTAAAAAACGGTGATGGATTAAAACCATTATCTCCTGACTTGGTAAGAGTATTCTGCATCATTCAGAAACTCTGTCCATCACCACCCCCTTTTTCCCAAATCGATTTTATCCACACTCAGTGTGGGAGGGTATGCTCAGACGTGAGTCCCTTGCTCATTGCACCATCAGGATTCAGGCAAGCCGGGCCGACGAAGGCTGTGATGCCAGAAACCGGTCCCCGGAAGCTTGTTTCCTTCCCAGTATAAGAATTGGCTTGGTAGTTTGGTTTGCCCTGTTCCCATCATGCACTGGGACAGGTACAGACTAATTTGCATGTAGCCAGGTTCTGAGCTGGGATGGTGCAGTGAGCTAAAAAACGGTGATGGATTAAAACCATGATCTCTTGACTTGATAAGAGTATTCTGCATCATTCAGAAACTCTTTCCATCACCACCCCCTTTTTCCCAAATCGATTTTATCCACACTCAGTGTGGGAGGGTATGCTCAGACGTGAGTCCCTTGCTCATTGCACCATCAGGATTCAGGCAAGCCGGGCCGACGAAGGCTGTGATGCCAGAAACCAGTCCCCGGAAGCTTGTTTCCTTCCCAGTATAAGAATTGGCTTGGTAGTTTGGTTTGCCCTGTTCCTATCATGCACTGGGACAGGTACAGACTAATTTGCATGTAGCCAGGTTCTGAGCTGGGATGGTGCAGTGAGCTAAAAAACGGTGATGGATTAAAACCATGATCTCTTGACTTGGTAAGAGTATTCTGCATCATTCAGAAACTCTGTCCATCACCACCCCCTTTTTCCAAAATCGATTTTATCCACACTCAGTGTGGGAGGGTATGCTCAGACGTGAGTCCCTTGCTCATTGCACCATCAGGATGCAGGCAAGCCGGGCCGACGAAGGCTGTGATGCAAGAAACCGGTCCCCGGAAGCTTGTTACCTTCCCAGTATAAGAATTGGCTTGGTAGTTTAGTTTGCCCTGTTCCCATCATGCACTGGGACAGGTACAGACTAATTTGCATGTAGCCAGGTTCTGAGCTGGGATGGTGCAGTGAGCTAAAAAACGGTGATGGATTAAAACCATGATCTCTTGACTTGGTAAGAGTATTCTGCATCATTCAGAAACTCTGTCCATCACCACCCCCTTTTTCCCAAATCGATTTTATCCACACTCAGTGTGGGAGGGTATGCTCAGACGTGAGTCCCTTGCTCATTGCACCATCAGGCTTCAGGCAAGCCGGGCCGACGAAGGCTGTGATGCCAGAAACCGGTCCCCGGAAGCTTGTTTCCTTCCCAGTAGAAGAATTGGCTTGGTAGTTTGGTTTGCCCTGTTCCCATCATGCACTGGGACAGGTACAGACTAATTTGCATGTAGCCAGGTTCTGAGCTGGGATGGTGCAGTGAGCTAAAAAACGGTGATGGATTAAAACCATGATCTCCTGACTTGGTAAGAGTATTCTGCATCATTCAGAAACTCTGTCCATCACCACCCCCTTTTTCCCAAATCGATTTTATCCACACTCAGTGTGGGAGGGTATGCTCAGACGTGAGTCCCTTGCTCATTGCACCATCAGGATTCAGGCAAGCCGGGCCGACGAAGGCTGTGATGCCAGAAACCGGTCCCCGGAAGCTTGTTTCCTTCCCAGTATAAGAATTGGCTTGGTAGTTTGGTTTGTCCTGTTCCCATCATGCACTGGGACAGGTACAGACTAATTTGCATGTAGCCAGGTTCTGAGCTGGGATGGTGCAGTAAGCTAAAAAACGGTGATGGATTAAAACCATAATCTCTTGACTTGGTAAGAGTATTCTGCATCATTCAATAACTCTGTCCATCACCACCCCCTTTTTCCCAAATCGATTTTATCCACACTCAGTGTGGGAGGGTATGCTCAGACGTGAGTCCCTTGCTCATTGCACCATCAAGATTCAGGCAAGCCGGGCCGACAAAGGCTGTGATGCCAGAAACCGGTCCCCGGAAGCTTGTTTCCTTCCCAGTATAAGAATTGGCTTGGTAGTTTGGTTTGCCCTGTTCCCATCATGCACTGGGACAGGTACAGACTAATTTGCATGTAGCCAGGTTCTGAGCTGGGATGGTGCAGTGAGCTAAAAAACGGTGATGGATTAAAACCATGATCTCTTGACTTGGTAAGAGTATTCTGCATCATTCAGAAACTCTTTCCATCACCACCCCCTTTTTCCCAAATCGATTTTATCCACACTCAGTGTGGGAGGGTATGCTCAGACGTGAGTCCCTTGCTCATTGCACCATCAGGATTCAGGCAAGCCGGGCCGACGAAGGCTGTGATGCCAGAAACCGGTCCCCGGAAGCTTGTTTCCTTCCCAGTATAAGAATTGGCTTGGTAGTTTGGTTTGCCCTGTTCCTATCATGCACTGGGACAGGTACAGACTAATTTGCATGTAGCCAGGTTCTGAGCTGGGATGGTGCAGTGAGCTAAAAAACGGTGATGGATTAAAACCATGATCTCTTGACTTGGTAAGAGTATTCTGCATCATTCAGAAACTCTGTCCATCACCACCCCCTTTTTCCAAAATCGATTTTATCCACACTCAGTGTGGGAGGGTATGCTCAGACGTGAGTCCCTTGCTCATTGCACCATCAGGATGCAGGCAAGCCGGGCCGACGAAGGCTGTGATGCAAGAAACCGGTCCCCGGAAGCTTGTTACCTTCCCAGTATAAGAATTGGCTTGGTAGTTTAGTTTGCCCTGTTCCCATCATGCACTGGGACAGGTACAGACTAATTTGCATGTAGCCAGGTTCTGAGCTGGGATGGTGCAGTGAGCTAAAAAACGGTGATGGATTAAAACCATGATCTCTTGACTTGGTAAGAGTATTCTGCATCATTCAGAAACTCTGTCCATCACCACCCCCTTTTTCCCAAATCGATTTTATCCACACTCAGTGTGGGAGGGTATGCTCAGACGTGAGTCCCTTGCTCATTGCACCATCAGGATTCAGGTAAGCCGGGCCGACGAAGGCTGTGATGCCAGAAACCGGTCCCCGGAAGCTTGTTTCCTTCCCAGTAGAAGAATTGGCTTGGTAGTATGGTTTGCCCTGTTCCCATCATGGACTGGGACAGGTACAGACTAATTTGCATGTAGCCAGGTTCTGAGCTGGGATGGTGCAGTGAGCTAAAAAACGGTGATGGATTAAAACCATGATCTCTTGACTTGGTAAGAGTATTCTGCATCATTCAGAAACTCTGTCCATCACCACCCCCTTTTTCCCAAATCGATTTTATCCACACTCAGTGTGGGAGGGTATGCTCAGACGTGAGTCCCTTGCTCATTGCACCATCAGGATTCAGGCAAGCCGGGCCGACGAAGGCTGTGATGCCAGAAACCGGTCCCCGGAAGCTTGTTTCCTTCCCAGTATAAGAATTGGCTTGGTAGTTTGGTTTGCCCTGTTCCCATCATGCACTGGGACAGGTACAGACTAATTTGCATGTAGCCAGGTTCTGAGCTGGGATGGTGCAGTGAGCTAAAAACGGTGATGGATTAAAACCATGATCTCTTGACTTGGTAAGAGTATTCTGCATCATTCAGAAACTCTGTCCACCACCACCCCCTTTTTCCCAAATCGATTTTATCCACACTCAGTGTGGGAGGGTATGCTCAGACGTGAGTCCCTTGCTCATTGCACCATCAGGATTCAGGCAAGCTGGGCCGACGACGCTGTGATGCCAGAAACCGGTCCCCGGAAGCTTGTTTCCTTCCCAGTATAAGAATTGGCTTGGTAGTTTGGTTTGCCCTGTTCCCATCATGCACTGGGACAGGTACAGACTAATTTGCATGTAGCCGGTTCTGAGCTGGGATGGTGCAGTGAGCTAAAAAACGGTGATGGATTAAAACCATGATCTCTTGACTTGGTAAGAGTATTCTGCATCATTCAGAAACTCTGTCCATCACCACCCCCTTTTTCCCAAATCGATTTTATCCACACTCAGTGTGGGAGGGTATGCTCAGACGTGAGTCCCTTGCTCATTGCACCATCAGGCTTCAGGCAAGCCGGGCCGACGAAGGCTGTGATGCCAGAAACCGGTCCCCGGAAGCTTGTTTCCTTCCCAGTATAAGAATTGGCTTGGTAGTTTGGTTTGCCCTGTTCCCATCATGCACTGGGACAGGTACAGACTAATTTGCATGTAGCCAGGTTCTGAGCTGGGATGGTGCAGTGAGCTAAAAAACGGTGATGGATTAAAACCATGATCTCCTGACTTGGTAAGAGTATTCTGCATCATTCAGAAACTCTGTCCATCACCACCCCCTTTTTCCCAAATCGATTTTATCCACACTCAGTGTGGGAGGGTATGCTCAGACGTGAGTCCCTTGCTCATTGCACCATCAGGATTCAGGCAAGCCGGGCCGACGAAGGCTGTGATGCCAGAAACCGGTCCCCGGAAGCTTGTTTCCTTCCCAGTATAAGAATTGGCTTGGTAGTTTGGTTTGCCCTGTTCCCATCATGCACTGGGACAGGTACAGACTAATTTGCATGTAGCCAGGTTCTGAGCTGGGATGGTGCAGTGAGCTAAAAAACGGTGATGGATTAAAACCATGATCTCTTGACTTGGTAAGAGTATTCTGCATCATTCAGAAACTCTTTCCATCACCACCCCCTTTTTCCCAAATCGATTTTATCCACACTCAGTGTGGGAGGGTATGCTCAGACGTGAGTCCCTTGCTCATTGCACCATCAGGATTCAGGCAAGCCAGGCCGACGAAGGCTGTGATGCCAGAAACCGGTCCCCGGAAGCTTGTTTCCTTCCCAGTATAAGAATTGGCTTGGTAGTTTGGTTTTCCCTGTTCCTATCATGCACTGGGACAGGTACAGACTAATTTGCATGTAGCCAGGTTCTGAGCTGGGATGGTGCAGTGAGCTAAAAAACGGTGATGGATTAAAACCATGATCTCTTGACTTGGTAAGAGTATTCTGCATCATTCAGAAACTCTGTCCATCACCACCCCCTTTTTCCCAAATCGATTTTATCCACACTCAGTGTGGGAGGGTATGCTCAGACGTGAGTCTCTTGCTCATTGCACCATCAGGATTCAGGTAAGCCGGGCCGACGAAGGCTGTGATGCCAGAAACCGGTCCCCGGAAGCTTGTTTCCTTCCCAGTAGAAGAATTGGCTTGGTAGTATGGTTTGCCCTGTTCCCATCATGGACTGGGACAGGTACAGACTAATTTGCATGTAGCCAGGTTCTGAGCTGGGATGGTGCAGTGAGCTAAAAAACGGTGATGGATTAAAACCTTGATCTCTTGACTTGGTAAGAGTATTCTGCATCATTCAGAAACTCTGTCCATCACCACCCCCTTTTTCCCAAATCGATTTTATCCACACTCAGTGTGGGAGGGTATGCTCAGACGTGAGTCCCTTGCTCATTGCACCATCAGGATTCAGGCAAGCCGGGCCGACGAAGGCTGTGATGCCAGAAACCGGTCCCCGGAAGCTTGTTTCCTTCCCAGTATAAGAATTGGCTTGGTAGTTTGGTTTGTCCTGTTCCCATCATGCACTGGGACGGGTACAGACTAATTTGCATGTAGCCAGGTTCTGAGCTGGGATGGTGCAGTGAGCTAAAAAACGGTGATGGATTAAAACCATGATCTCTTGACTTGGTAAGAGTATTCTGCATCATTCAGAAACTCTTTCCATCACCACCCCCTTTTTCCCAAATCGATTTTATCCACACTCAGTGTGGGAGGGTATGCTCAGACGTGAGTCCCTTGCTCATTGCACCATCAGGATTCAGGCAAGCCGGGCCGACGAAGGCTGTGATGCCAGAAACCGGTCCCCGGAAGCTTGTTTCCTTCCCAGTATAAGAATTGGCTTGGTAGTTTGGTTTGCCCTGTTCCTATCATGCACTGGGACAGGTACAGACTAATTTGCATGTAGCCAGGTTCTGAGCTGGGATGGTGCAGTGAACTAAAAAACAGTGATGGATTAAAACCATGATCTCTTGACTTGGTAAGAGTATTCTGCATCATTCAGAAACTCTGTCCATCACCACCCCCTTTTTCCAAAATCGATTTTATCCACACTCAGTGTGGGAGGGTATGCTCAGACGTGAGTCCCTTGCTCATTGCACCATCAGGATGCAGGCAAGCCGGGCCGACGAAGGCTGTGATGCAAGAAACCGGTCCCCGGAAGCTTGTTACCTTCCCAGTATAAGAATTGGCTTGGTAGTTTAGTTTGCCCTGTTCCCATCATGCACTGGGACAGGTACAGACTAATTTGCATGTAGCCAGGTTCTGAGCTGGGATGGTGCAGTGAGCTAAAAAACGGTGATGGATTAAAACCATGATCTCTTGACTTGGTAAGAGTATTCTGCATCATTCAGAAACTCTGTCCATCACCACCCCCTTTTTCCCAAATCGATTTTATCCACACTCAGTGTAGGAGGGTATGCTCAGACGTGAGTCCCTTGCTCATTGCACCATCAGGATTCAGGTAAGCCGGGCCGACGAAGGCTGTGATGCCAGAAACCGGTCCCCGGAAGCTTGTTTCCTTCCCAGTAGAAGAATTGGCTTGGTAGTATGGTTTGCCCTGTTCCCATCATGGACTGGGACAGGTACAGACTAATTTGCATGTAGCCAGGTTCTGAGCTGGGATGGTGCAGTGAGCTAAAAAACGGTGATGGATTAAAACCATGATCTCTTGACTTGGTAAGAGTATTCTGCATCATTCAGAAACTCTGTCCATCACCACCCCCTTTTTCCCAAATCGATTTTATCCACACTCAGTGTGGGAGGGTATGCTCAGACGTGAGTCCCTTGCTCATTGCACCATCAGGATTCAGGCAAGCCGGGCCGACGAAGGCTGTGATGCCAGAAACCGGTCCCCGGAAGCTTGTTTCCTTCCCAGTATAAGAATTGGCTTGGTAGTTTGGTTTGCCCTGTTCCCATCATGCACTGGGACAGGTACAGACTAATTTGCATGTAGCCAGGTTCTGAGCTGGGATGGTGCAGTGAGCTAAAAACGGTGATGGATTAAAACCATGATCTCTTGACTTGGTAAGAGTATTCTGCATCATTCAGAAACTCTGTCCACCACCACCCCCTTTTTCCCAAATCGATTTTATCCACACTCAGTGTGGGAGGGTATGCTCAGACGTGAGTCCCTTGCTCATTGCACCATCAGGATTCAGGCAAGCTGGGCCGACGACGCTGTGATGCCAGAAACCGGTCCCCGGAAGCTTGTTTCCTTCCCAGTATAAGAATTGGCTTGGTAGTTTGGTTTGCCCTGTTCCCATCATGCACTGGGACAGGTACAGACTAATTTGCATGTAGCCAGGTTCTGAGCTGGGATGGTGCAGTGAGCTAAAAAACGGTGATGGATTAAAACCATGATCTCTTGACTTGGTAAGAGTATTCTGCATCATTCAGAAACTCTGTCCATCACCACCCCCTTTTTCCCAAATCGATTTTATCCACACTCAGTGTGGGAGGGTATGCTCAGACGTGAGTCCCTTGCTCATTGCACCATCAGGCTTCAGGCAAGCCGGGCCGACGAAGGCTGTGATGCCAGAAACCGGTCCCCGGAAGCTTGTTTCCTTCCCAGTAGAAGAATTGGCTTGGTAGTTTGGTTTGCCCTGTTCCCATCATGCACTGGGACAGGTACAGACTAATTTGCATGTAGCCAGGTTCTGAGCTGGGATGGTGCAGTGAGCTAAAAAACGGTGATGGATTAAAACCATGATCTCCTGACTTGGTAAGAGTATTCTGCATCATTCAGAAACTCTGTCCATCACCACCCCCTTTTTCCCAAATCGATTTTATCCACACTCAGTGTGGGAGGGTATGCTCAGACGTGAGTCCCTTGCTCATTGCACCATCAGGATTCAGGCAAGCCGGGCCGACGAAGGCTGTGATGCCAGAAACCGGTCCCCGGAAGCTTGTTTCCTTCCCAGTATAAGAATTGGCTTGGTAGTTTGGTTTGCCCTGTTCCCATCATGCACTGGGACAGGTACAGACTAATTTGCATGTAGCCAGGTTCTGAGCTGGGATGGTGCAGTGAGCTAAAAAACGGTGATGGATTAAAACCATGATCTCTTGACTTGGTAAGAGTATTCTGCATCATTCAGAAACTCTTTCCATCACCACCCCCTTTTTCCCAAATCGATTTTATCCACACTCAGTGTGGGAGGGTATGCTCAGACGTGAGTCCCTTGCTCATTGCACCATCAGGCTTCAGGCAAGCCGGGCCGACGAAGGCTGTGATGCCAGAAACCGGTCCCCGGAAGCTTGTTTCCTTCCCAGTAGAAGAATTGGCTTGGTAGTTTGGTTTGCCCTGTTCCCATCATGCACTGGGACAGGTACAGACTAATTTGCATGTAGCCAGGTTCTGAGCTGGGATGGTGCAGTGAGCTAAAAAACGGTGATGGATTAAAACCATGATCTCCTGACTTGGTAAGAGTATTCTGCATCATTCAGAAACTCTGTCCATCACCACCCCCTTTTTCCCAAATCGATTTTATCCACACTCAGTGTGGGAGGGTATGCTCAGACGTGAGTCCCTTGCTCATTGCACCATCAGGATTCAGGCAAGCCGGGCCGACGAAGGCTGTGATGCCAGAAACCGGTCCCCGGAAGCTTGTTTCCTTCCCAGTATAAGAATTGGCTTGGTAGTTTGGTTTGCCCTGTTCCCATCATGCACTGGGACAGGTACAGACTAATTTGCATGTAGCCAGGTTCTGAGCTGGGATGGTGCAGTGAGCTAAAAAACGGTGATGGATTAAAACCATGATCTCTTGACTTGGTAAGAGTATTCTGCATCATTCAGAAACTCTTTCCATCACCACCCCCTTTTTCCCAAATCGATTTTATCCACACTCAGTGTGGGAGGGTATGCTCAGACGTGAGTCCCTTGCTCATTGCACCATCAGGATTCAGGCAAGCCGGGCCGACGAAGGCTGTGATGCCAGAAACCGGTCCCCGGAAGCTTGTTTCCTTCCCAGTATAAGAATTGGCTTGGTAGTTTGGTTTGCCCTGTTCCTATCATGCACTGGGACAGGTACAGACTAATTTGCATGTAGCCAGGTTCTGAGCTGGGATGGTGCAGTGAGCTAAAAAACGGTGATGGATTAAAACCATGATCTCTTGACTTGGTAAGAGTATTCTGCATCATTCAGAAACTCTGTCCATCACCACCCCCTTTTTCCCAAATCGATTTTATCCACACTCAGTGTGGGAGGGTATGCTCAGACGTGAGTCTCTTGCTCATTGCACCATCAGGATTCAGGTAAGCCGGGCCGACGAAGGCTGTGATGCCAGAAACCGGTCCCCGGAAGCTTGTTTCCTTCCCAGTAGAAGAATTGGCTTGGTAGTATGGTTTGCCCTGTTCCCATCATGGACTGGGACAGGTACAGACTAATTTGCATGTAGCCAGGTTCTGAGCTGGGATGGTGCAGTGAGCTAAAAAACGGTGATGGATTAAAACCATGATCTCTTGACTTGGTAAGAGTATTCTGCATCATTCAGAAACTCTGTCCATCACCACCCCCTTTTTCCCAAATCGATTTTATCCACACTCAGTGTGGGAGGGTATGCTCAGACGTGAGTCCCTTGCTCATTGCACCATCAGGATTCAGGCAAGCCGGGCCGACGAAGGCTGTGATGCCAGAAACCGGTCCCCGGAAGCTTGTTTCCTTCCCAGTATAAGAATTGGCTTGGTAGTTTGGTTTGCCCTGTTCCCATCATGCACTGGGACGGGTACAGACTAATTTGCATGTAGCCAGGTTCTGAGCTGGGATGGTGCAGTGAGCTAAAAAACGGTGATGGATTAAAACCATGATCTCTTGACTTGGTAAGAGTATTCTGCATCATTCAGAAACTCTTTCCATCACCACCCCCTTTTTCCCAAATCGATTTTATCCACACTCAGTGTGGGAGGGTATGCTCAGACGTGAGTCCCTTGCTCATTGCACCATCAGGATTCAGGCAAGCCGGGCCGACGAAGGCTGTGATGCCAGAAACCGGTCCCCGGAAGCTTGTTTCCTTCCCAGTATAAGAATTGGCTTGGTAGTTTGGTTTGCCCTGTTCCTATCATGCACTGGGACAGGTACAGACTAATTTGCATGTAGCCAGGTTCTGAGCTGGGATGGTGCAGTGAACTAAAAAACAGTGATGGATTAAAACCATGATCTCTTGACTTGGTAAGAGTATTCTGCATCATTCAGAAACTCTGTCCATCACCACCCCCTTTTTCCAAAATCGATTTTATCCACACTCAGTGTGGGAGGGTATGCTCAGACGTGAGTCCCTTGCTCATTGCACCATCAGGATGCAGGCAAGCCGGGCCGACGAAGGCTGTGATGCAAGAAACCGGTCCCCGGAAGCTTGTTACCTTCCCAGTATAAGAATTGGCTTGGTAGTTTAGTTTGCCCTGTTCCCATCATGCACTGGGACAGGTACAGACTAATTTGCATGTAGCCAGGTTCTGAGCTGGGATGGTGCAGTGAGCTAAAAAACGGTGATGGATTAAAACCATGATCTCTTGACTTGGTAAGAGTATTCTGCATCATTCAGAAACTCTGTCCATCACCACCCCCTTTTTCCCAAATCGATTTTATCCACACTCAGTGTGGGAGGGTATGCTCAGACGTGAGTCCCTTGCTCATTGCACCATCAGGATTCAGGCAAGCCGGGCCGACGAAGGCTGTGATGCCAGAAACCGGTCCCCGGAAGCTTGTTTCCTTCCCAGTATAAGAATTGGCTTGGTAGTTTGGTTTGCCCTGTTCCCATCATGCACTGGGACAGGTACAGACTAATTTGCATGTAGCCAGGTTCTGAGCTGGGATGGTGCAGTGAGCTAAAAACGGTGATGGATTAAAACCATGATCTCTTGACTTGGTAAGAGTATTCTGCATCATTCAGAAACTCTGTCCACCACCACCCCCTTTTTCCCAAATCGATTTTATCCACACTCAGTGTGGGAGGGTATGCTCAGACGTGAGTCCCTTGCTCATTGCACCATCAGGATTCAGGCAAGCTGGGCCGACGACGCTGTGATGCCAGAAACCGGTCCCCGGAAGCTTGTTTCCTTCCCAGTATAAGAATTGGCTTGGTAGTTTGGTTTGCCCTGTTCCCATCATGCACTGGGACAGGTACAGACTAATTTGCATGTAGCCAGGTTCTGAGCTGGGATGGTGCAGTGAGCTAAAAAACGGTGATGGATTAAAACCATGATCTCCTGACTTGGTAAGAGTATTCTGCATCATTCAGAAACTCTGTCCATCACCACCCCCTTTTTCCCAAATCGATTTTATCCACACTCAGTGTGGGAGGGTATGCTCAGACGTGAGTCCCTTGCTCATTGCACCATCAGGATTCAGGCAAGCCGGGCCGACGAAGGCTGTGATGCCAGAAACCGGTCCCCGGAAGCTTGTTTCCTTCCCAGTATAAGAATTGGCTTGGTAGTTTGGTTTGCCCTGTTCCCATCATGCACTGGGACAGGTACAGACTAATTTGCATGTAGCCAGGTTCTGAGCTGGGATGGTGCAGTGAGCTAAAAAACGGTGATGGATTAAAACCATGATCTCTTGACTTGGTAAGAGTATTCTGCATCATTCAGAAACTCTTTCCATCACCACCCCCTTTTTCCCAAATCGATTTTATCCACACTCAGTGTGGGAGGGTATGCTCAGACGTGAGTCCCTTGCTCATTGCACCATCAGGATTCAGGCAAGCCGGGCCGACGAAGGCTGTGATGCCAGAAACCGGTCCCCGGAAGCTTGTTTCCTTCCCAGTATAAGAATTGGCTTGGTAGTTTGGTTTGCCCTGTTCCTATCATGCACTGGGACAGGTACAGACTAATTTGCATGTAGCCAGGTTCTGAGCTGGGATGGTGCAGTGAGCTAAAAAACGGTGATGGATTAAAACCATGATCTCTTGACTTGGTAAGAGTATTCTGCATCATTCAGAAACTCTGTCCATCACCACCCCCTTTTTCCCAAATCGATTTTATCCACACTCAGTGTGGGAGGGTATGCTCAGACGTGAGTCTCTTGCTCATTGCACCATCAGGATTCAGGTAAGCCGGGCCGACGAAGGCTGTGATGCCAGAAACCGGTCCCCGGAAGCTTGTTTCCTTCCCAGTAGAAGAATTGGCTTGGTAGTATGGTTTGCCCTGTTCCCATCATGGACTGGGACAGGTACAGACTAATTTGCATGTAGCCAGGTTCTGAGCTGGGATGGTGCAGTGAGCTAAAAAACGGTGATGGATTAAAACCATGATCTCTTGACTTGGTAAGAGTATTCTGCATCATTCAGAAACTCTGTCCATCACCACCCCCTTTTTCCCAAATCGATTTTATCCACACTCAGTGTGGGAGGGTATGCTCAGACGTGAGTCCCTTGCTCATTGCACCATCAGGATTCAGGCAAGCCGGGCCGACGAAGGCTGTGATGCCAGAAACCGGTCCCCGGAAGCTTGTTTCCTTCCCAGTATAAGAATTGGCTTGGTAGTTTGGTTTGCCCTGTTCCCATCATGCACTGGGACGGGTACAGACTAATTTGCATGTAGCCAGGTTCTGAGCTGGGATGGTGCAGTGAGCTAAAAAACGGTGATGGATTAAAACCATGATCTCTTGACTTGGTAAGAGTATTCTGCATCATTCAGAAACTCTTTCCATCACCACCCCCTTTTTCCCAAATCGATTTTATCCACACTCAGTGTGGGAGGGTATGCTCAGACGTGAGTCCCTTGCTCATTGCACCATCAGGATTCAGGCAAGCCGGGCCGACGAAGGCTGTGATGCCAGAAACCGGTCCCCGGAAGCTTGTTTCCTTCCCAGTATAAGAATTGGCTTGGTAGTTTGGTTTGCCCTGTTCCTATCATGCACTGGGACAGGTACAGACTAATTTGCATGTAGCCAGGTTCTGAGCTGGGATGGTGCAGTGAACTAAAAAACAGTGATGGATTAAAACCATGATCTCTTGACTTGGTAAGAGTATTCTGCATCATTCAGAAACTCTGTCCATCACCACCCCCTTTTTCCAAAATCGATTTTATCCACACTCAGTGTGGGAGGGTATGCTCAGACGTGAGTCCCTTGCTCATTGCACCATCAGGATGCAGGCAAGCCGGGCCGACGAAGGCTGTGATGCAAGAAACCGGTCCCCGGAAGCTTGTTACCTTCCCAGTATAAGAATTGGCTTGGTAGTTTAGTTTGCCCTGTTCCCATCATGCACTGGGACAGGTACAGACTAATTTGCATGTAGCCAGGTTCTGAGCTGGGATGGTGCAGTGAGCTAAAAAACGGTGATGGATTAAAACCATGATCTCTTGACTTGGTAAGAGTATTCTGCATCATTCAGAAACTCTGTCCATCACCACCCCCTTTTTCCCAAATCGATTTTATCCACACTCAGTGTGGGAGGGTATGCTCAGACGTGAGTCCCTTGCTCATTGCACCATCAGGATTCAGGCAAGCCGGGCCGACGAAGGCTGTGATGCCAGAAACCGGTCCCCGGAAGCTTGTTTCCTTCCCAGTATAAGAATTGGCTTGGTAGTTTGGTTTGCCCTGTTCCCATCATGCACTGGGACAGGTACAGACTAATTTGCATGTAGCCAGGTTCTGAGCTGGGATGGTGCAGTGAGCTAAAAACGGTGATGGATTAAAACCATGATCTCTTGACTTGGTAAGAGTATTCTGCATCATTCAGAAACTCTGTCCACCACCACCCCCTTTTTCCCAAATCGATTTTATCCACACTCAGTGTGGGAGGGTATGCTCAGACGTGAGTCCCTTGCTCATTGCACCATCAGGATTCAGGCAAGCTGGGCCGACGACGCTGTGATGCCAGAAACCGGTCCCCGGAAGCTTGTTTCCTTCCCAGTATAAGAATTGGCTTGGTAGTTTGGTTTGCCCTGTTCCCATCATGCACTGGGACAGGTACAGACTAATTTGCATGTAGCCAGGTTCTGAGCTGGGATGGTGCAGTGAGCTAAAAAACGGTGATGGATTAAAACCATGATCTCTTGACTTGGTAAGAGTATTCTGCATCATTCAGAAACTCTGTCCATCACCACCCCCTTTTTCCCAAATCGATTTTATCCACACTCAGTGTGGGAGGGTATGCTCAGACGTGAGTCCCTTGCTCATTGCACCATCAGGCTTCAGGCAAGCCGGGCCGACGAAGGCTGTGATGCCAGAAACCGGTCCCCGGAAGCTTGTTTCCTTCCCAGTAGAAGAATTGGCTTGGTAGTTTGGTTTGCCCTGTTCCCATCATGCACTGGGACAGGTACAGACTAATTTGCATGTAGCCAGGTTCTGAGCTGGGATGGTGCAGTGAGCTAAAAAACGGTGATGGATTAAAACCATGATCTCCTGACTTGGTAAGAGTATTCTGCATCATTCAGAAACTCTGTCCATCACCACCCCCTTTTTCCCAAATCGATTTTATCCACACTCAGTGTGGGAGGGTATGCTCAGACGTGAGTCCCTTGCTCATTGCACCATCAGGATTCAGGCAAGCCGGGCCGACGAAGGCTGTGATGCCAGAAACCGGTCCCCGGAAGCTTGTTTCCTTCCCAGTATAAGAATTGGCTTGGTAGTTTGGTTTGCCCTGTTCCCATCATGCACTGGGACAGGTACAGACTAATTTGCATGTAGCCAGGTTCTGAGCTGGGATGGTGCAGTGAGCTAAAAAACGGTGATGGATTAAAACCATGATCTCTTGACTTGGTAAGAGTATTCTGCATCATTCAGAAACTCTTTCCATCACCACCCCCTTTTTCCCAAATCGATTTTATCCACACTCAGTGTGGGAGGGTATGCTCAGACGTGAGTCCCTTGCTCATTGCACCATCAGGATTCAGGCAAGCCGGGCCGACGAAGGCTGTGATGCCAGAAACCGGTCCCCGGAAGCTTGTTTCCTTCCCAGTATAAGAATTGGCTTGGTAGTTTGGTTTGCCCTGTTCCTATCATGCACTGGGACAGGTACAGACTAATTTGCATGTAGCCAGGTTCTGAGCTGGGATGGTGCAGTGAGCTAAAAAACGGTGATGGATTAAAACCATGATCTCTTGACTTGGTAAGAGTATTCTGCATCATTCAGAAACTCTGTCCATCACCAGCCCCTTTTTCCAAAATCGATTTTATCCACACTCAGTGTGGGAGGGTATGCTCAGACGTGAGTCCCTTGCTCATTGCACCATCAGGATTCAGGTAAGCCGGGCCGACGAAGGCTGTGATGCCAGAAACCGGTCCCCGGAAGCTTGTTTCCTTCCCAGTAGAAGAATTGGCTTGGTAGTATGGTTTGCCCTGTTCCCATCATGGACTGGGACAGGTACAGACTAATTTGCATGTAGCCAGGTTCTGAGCTGGGATGGTGCAGTGAGCTAAAAAACGGTGATGGATTAAAACCATGATCTCTTGACTTGGTAAGAGTATTCTGCATCATTCAGAAACTCTGTCCATCACCACCCCCTTTTTCCCAAATCGATTTTATCCACACTCAGTGTGGGAGGGTATGCTCAGACGTGAGTCCCTTGCTCATTGCACCATCAGGATTCAGGTAAGCCGGGCCGACGAAGGCTGTGATGCCAGAAACCGGTCCCCGGAAGCTTGTTTCCTTCCCAGTAGAAGAATTGGCTTGGTAGTATGGTTTGCCCTGTTCCCATCATGGACTGGGACAGGTACAGACTAATTTGCATGTAGCCAGGTTCTGAGCTGGGATGGTGCAGTGAGCTAAAAAACGGTGATGGATTAAAACCATGATCTCTTGACTTGGTAAGAGTATTCTGCATCATTCAGAAACTCTGTCCATCACCACCCCCTTTTTCCCAAATCGATTTTATCCACACTCAGTGTGGGAGGGTATGCTCAGACGTGAGTCCCTTGCTCATTGCACCATCAGGATTCAGGCAAGCCGGGCCGACGAAGGCTGTGATGCCAGAAACCGGTCCCCGGAAGCTTGTTTCCTTCCCAGTATAAGAATTGGCTTGGTAGTTTGGTTTGCCCTGTTCCCATCATGCACTGGGACAGGTACAGACTAATTTGCATGTAGCCAGGTTCTGAGCTGGGATGGTGCAGTGAGCTAAAAACGGTGATGGATTAAAACCATGATCTCTTGACTTGGTAAGAGTATTCTGCATCATTCAGAAACTCTGTCCACCACCACCCCCTTTTTCCCAAATCGATTTTATCCACACTCAGTATGGGAGGGTATGCTCAGACGTGAGTCCCTTGCTCATTGCACCATCAGGATTCAGGCAAGCTGGGCCGACGACGCTGTGATGCCAGAAACCGGTCCCCGGAAGCTTGTTTCCTTCCCAGTATAAGAATTGGCTTGGTAGTTTGGTTTGCCCTGTTCCCATCATGCACTGGGACAGGTACAGACTAATTTGCATGTAGCCAGGTTCTGAGCTGGGATGGTGCAGTGAGCTAAAAAACGGTGATGGATTAAAACCATGATCTCTTGACTTGGTAAGAGTATTCTGCATCATTCAGAAACTCTGTCCATCACCACCCCCTTTTTCCCAAATCGATTTTATCCACACTCAGTGTGGGAGGGTATGCTCAGACGTGAGTCCCTTGCTCATTGCACCATCAGGCTTCAGGCAAGCCGGGCCGACGAAGGCTGTGATGCCAGAAACCGGTCCCCAGAAGCTTGTTTCCTTCCCAGTAGAAGAATTGGCTTGGTAGTTTGGTTTGCCCTGTTCCCATCATGCACTGGGACAGGTACAGACTAATTTGCATGTAGCCAGGTTCTGAGCTGGGATGGTGCAGTGAGCTAAAAAACGGTGATGGATTAAAACCATGATCTCCTGACTTGGTAAGAGTATTCTGCATCATTCAGAAACTCTGTCCATCACCACCCCCTTTTTCCCAAATCGATTTTATCCACACTCAGTGTGGGAGGGTATGCTCAGACGTGAGTCCCTTGCTCATTGCACCATCAGGATTCAGGCAAGCCGGGCCGACGAAGGCTGTGATGCCAGAAACCGGTCCCCGGAAGCTTGTTTCCTTCCCAGTATAAGAATTGGCTTGGTAGTTTGGTTTGCCCTGTTCCCATCATGCACTGGGACAGGTTCTGAGCTGGGATGGTGCAGTGAGCTAAAAAACGGTGATGGATTAAAACCATGATCTCTTGACTTGGTAAGAGTATTCTGCATCATTCAGAAACTCTGTCCATCACCACCCCTTTTTTCCCAAATCGATTTTATCCACACTCAGTGTGGGAGGGTATGCTCAGACGTGAGTCCCTTGCTCATTGCACCATCAAGATTCAGGCAAGCCGGGCCGACGAAGGCTGTGATGCCAGAAACCGGTCCCCGGAAGCTTGTTTCCTTCCCAGTATAAGAATTGGCTTGGTAGTTTGGTTTGCCCTGTTCCCATCATGCACTGGGACAGGTACAGACTAATTTGCATGTAGCCAGGTTCTGAGCTGGGATGGTGCAGTGAGCTAAAAAACGGTGATGGATTAAAACCATGATCTCTTGACTTGGTAAGAGTATTCTGCATCATTCAGAAACTCTTTCCATCACCACCCCCTTTTTCCCAAATCGATTTTATCCACACTCAGTGTGGGAGGGTATGCTCAGACGTGAGTCCCTTGCTCATTGCACCATCAGGATTCAGGCAAGCCGGGCCGACGAAGGCTGTGATGCCAGAAACCGGTCCCCGGAAGCTTGTTTCCTTCCCAGTATAAGAATTGGCTTGGTAGTTTGGTTTGCCCTGTTCCTATCATGCACTGGGACAGGTACAGACTAATTTGCATGTAGCCAGGTTCTGAGCTGGGATGGTGCAGTGAGCTAAAAAACGGTGATGGATTAAAACCATGATCTCTTGACTTGGTAAGAGTATTCTGCATCATTCAGAAACTCTGTCCATCACCAGCCCCTTTTTCCAAAATCGATTTTATCCACACTCAGTGTGGGAGGGTATGCTCAGACGTGAGTCCCTTGCTCATTGCACCATCAGGATGCAGGCAAGCCGGGCCGACGAAGGCTGTGATGCAAGAAACCGGTCCCCGGAAGCTTGTTACCTTCCCAGTATAAGAATTGGCTTGGTAGTTTAGTTTGCCCTGTTCCCATCATGCACTGGGACAGGTACAGACTAATTTGCATGTAGCCAGGTTCTGAGCTGGGATGGTGCAGTGAGCTAAAAAACGGTGATGGATTAAAACCATGATCTCTTGACTTGGTAAGAGTATTCTGCATCATTCAGAAACTCTGTCCATCACCACCCCCTTTTTCCCAAATCGATTTTATCCACACTCAGTGTGGGAGGGTATGCTCAGACGTGAGTCCCTTGCTCATTGCACCATCAGGATTCAGGTAAGCCGGGCCGACGAAGGCTGTGATGCCAGAAACCGGTCCCCGGAAGCTTGTTTCCTTCCCAGTAGAAGAATTGGCTTGGTAGTATGGTTTGCCCTGTTCCCATCATGGACTGGGACAGGTACAGACTAATTTGCATGTAGCCAGGTTCTGAGCTGGGATGGTGCAGTGAGCTAAAAAACGGTGATGGATTAAAACCATGATCTCTTGACTTGGTAAGAGTATTCTGCATCATTCAGAAACTCTGTCCATCACCACCCCCTTTTTCCCAAATCGATTTTATCCACACTCAGTGTGGGAGGGTATGCTCAGACGTGAGTCCCTTGCTCATTGCACCATCAGGATTCAGGCAAGCCGGGCCGACGAAGGCTGTGATGCCAGAAACCGGTCCCCGGAAGCTTGTTTCCTTCCCAGTATAAGAATTGGCTTGGTAGTTTGGTTTACCCTGTTCCCATCATGCACTGGGACAGGTACAGACTAATTTGCATGTAGCCAGGTTCTGAGCTGGGATGGTGCAGTGAGCTAAAAACGGTGATGGATTAAAACCATGATCTCTTGACTTGGTAAGAGTATTCTGCATCATTCAGAAACTCTGTCCACCACCACCCCCTTTTTCCCAAATCGATTTTATCCACACTCAGTATGGGAGGGTATGCTCAGACGTGAGTCCCTTGCTCATTGCACCATCAGGATTCAGGCAAGCTGGGCCGACGACGCTGTGATGCCAGAAACCGGTCCCCGGAAGCTTGTTTCCTTCCCAGTATAAGAATTGGCTTGGTAGTTTGGTTTGCCCTGTTCCCATCATGCACTGGGACAGGTACAGACTAATTTGCATGTAGCCAGGTTCTGAGCTGGGATGGTGCAGTGAGCTAAAAAACGGTGATGGATTAAAACCATGATCTCTTGACTTGGTAAGAGTATTCTGCATCATTCAGAAACTCTGTCCATCACCACCCCCTTTTTCCCAAATCGATTTTATCCACACTCAGTGTGGGAGGGTATGCTCAGACGTGAGTCCCTTGCTCATTGCACCATCAGGCTTCAGGCAAGCCGGGCCGACGAAGGCTGTGATGCCAGAAACCGGTCCCCGGAAGCTTGTTTCCTTCCCAGTAGAAGAATTGGCTTGGTAGTTTGGTTTGCCCTGTTCCCATCATGCACTGGGACAGGTACAGACTAATTTGCATGTAGCCAGGTTCTGAGCTGGGATGGTGCAGTGAGCTAAAAAACGGTGATGGATTAAAACCATGATCTCCTGACTTGGTAAGAGTATTCTGCATCATTCAGAAACTCTGTCCATCACCACCCCCTTTTTCCCAAATCGATTTTATCCACACTCAGTGTGGGAGGGTATGCTCAGACGTGAGTCCCTTGCTCATTGCACCATCAGGATTCAGGCAAGCCGGGCCGACGAAGGCTGTGATGCCAGAAACCGGTCCCCGGAAGCTTGTTTCCTTCCCAGTATAAGAATTGGCTTGGTAGTTTGGTTTGCCCTGTTCCCATCATGCACTGGGACAGGTACAGACTAATTTGCATGTAGCCAGGTTCTGAGCTGGGATGGTGCAGTGAGCTAAAAAACGGTGATGGATTAAAACCATGATCTCTTGACTTGGTAAGAGTATTCTGCATCATTCAGAAACTCTTTCCATCACCACCCCCTTTTTCCCAAATCGATTTTATCCACACTCAGTGTGGGAGGGTATGCTCAGACGTGAGTCCCTTGCTCATTGCACCATCAGGATTCAGGCAAGCCGGGCCGATGAAGGCTGTGATGCCAGAAACCGGTCCCCGGAAGCTTGTTTCCTTCCCAGTATAAGAATTGGCTTGGTAGTTTGGTTTGCCCTGTTCCCATCATGCACTGGGATAGGTACAGACTAATTTGCATGTAGCCAGGTTCTGAGCTGGGATGGTGCAGTGAGCTAAAAAACGGTGATGGATTAAAACCATGATCTCTTGACTTGGTAAGAGTATTCTGCATCATTCAGAAACTCTGTCCATCACCACCCCCTTTTTCCCAAATCGATTTTATCCACACTCAGTGTGGGAGGGTATGCTCAGACGTGAGTCCCTTGCTCATTGCACCATCAGGATTCAGGCAAGCCGGGGTTACGAAGGCTGTGATGCCAGAAACCGGTCCCCGGAAGCTTGTTTCCTTCCCAGTACAAGAATTGGCTTGGTAGTTTGGTTTGCCCTGTTCCCATCATGCACTGGGACAGGTACAGACTAATTTGCATGTAGCCAGGTTCTGAGCTGGGATGGTGCAGTGAGCTAAAAAACGGTGATGGATTAAAACCATGATCTCTTGACTTGGTAAGAGTATTCTGCATCATTCAGAAACTCTGTCCATCACCACCCCCTTTTTCCCAAATCGATTTTATCCACACTCAGTGTGGGAGGGTATGCTCAGACTTGAGTCCCTTGCTCATTGCACCATCAGGATTCAGGCAAGCTGGGCCGACGAAGGCTGTGATGCCAGAAACCGGTCCCGGAAGCTTGTTTCCTTCCCAGTATAAGAATTGGCTTGGTAGTTTGGTTTGCCCTGTTCCCATCATGCACTGGGACAGGTACAGACTAATTTGCATGTAGCCAGGTTCTGAGCTGGGATGGTGCAGTGAGCTAAAAACGGTGATGGATTAAAACCATGATCTCTTGACTTGGTAAGAGTATTCTGCATCATTCAGAAACTCTGTCCATCACCACCCCCTTTTTCCCAAATCGATTTTATCCACACTCAGTGTGGGAGGGTATGCTCAGACGTGAGTCCCTTGCTCATTGCACCATCAGGATTCAGGCAAGCCGGGCTGACGAAGGCTGTGATGCCAGAAACCGGTCCCCGGAAGCTTGTTTCCTTCCCAGTATAAGAATTGGCTTGGTAGTTTGGTTTGCCCTGTTCCCATCATGCACTGGGACGGGTACAGACTAATTTGCATGTAGCCAGGTTCTGAGCTGGGATGGTGCATTGAGCTAAAAAACGGTGATGGATTAAAACCATGATCTCTTGACTTGGTAAGAGTATTCTGCATCATTCAGAAACTCTGTCCATCACCACCCCCTTTTTCCCAAATCGATTTTATCCACACTCAGTGTGGGAGGGTATGCTCAGACGTGAGTCCCTTGCTCATTGCACCATCAGGATTCAGGCAAGCCGGGCCGACGAAGGCTGTGATGCCAGAAACCGGTCCCCGGAAGCTTGTTTCCTTCCCAGTATAAGAATTGGCTTGGTAGTTTGGTTTGCCCTGTTCCCATCATGCACTGGGACAGGTACAGACTAATTTGCATGTAGCCAGGTTCTGAGCTGGGATGGTGCAGTGAGCTAAAAAACGGTGATGGATTAAAACCATGATCTCTTGACTTGGTAAGAGTATTCTGCATCATTCAGAAACTCTGTCCATCACCACCCCCTTTTTCCCAAATCGATTTTATCCACACTCAGTGTGGGAGGGTATGCTCAGACGTGAGTCCCTTGCTCATTGCACCATCAGGATTCAGGCAAGCCGGGCCGACGAAGGATGTGATGCCAGAAACCGGTCCCCGGAAGCTTGTTTCCTTCCCAGTATAAGAATTGGCTTGGTTGTTTGGTTTGCCCTGTTCCTATCATGCACTGGGACAGGTACTGATTAACTTGCATGTAGCCAGGTTTTGAGCTGGGATGCTGCAGTGAGCTAAAAAACGGTGATGGACTAAAACCATGATCTCTTGACTTGGTAAGAGTATTCTGCATCATTCAGAAACTCTGTCCATCACCACCCCCTTTTTCCCAAATCGATTTTATCCACACTCAGTGTGGGAGGGTATGCTCAGACGTGAGTCCCTTGCTCATTGCACCATCAGGATTCAGGCAAGCCGGGCCGACGAAGGCTGTGATGCCAGAAACCGGTCCCCGGAAGCTTGTTTCCTTCCCAGTATAAGAATTGGCTTGGTAGTTTGGTTTGTCCTGTTCCCATCATGCACTGGGACAGGTACAGACTAATTTGCATGTAGCCAGGTTCTGAGCTGGGATGGTGCAGTAAGCTAAAAAACGGTGATGGATTAAAACCATAATCTCTTGACTTGGTAAGAGTATTCTGCATCATTCAATAACTCTGTCCATCACCACCCCCTTTTTCCCAAATCGATTTTATCCACACTCAGTGTGGGAGGGTATGCTCAGACGTGAGTCCCTTGCTCATTGCACCATCAGGATTCAGGCAAGCCGGGCCGACAAAGGCTGTGATGCCAGAAACCGGTCCCCGGAAGCTTGTTTCCTTCCCAGTATAAGAATTGGCTTGGTAGTTTGGTTTGCCCTGTTCCCATCATGCACTGGGGCAGGTACAGACTAATTTGCATGTAGCCAGGTTCTGAGCTGGGATGGTGCAGTGAGCTAAAAAACGGTGATGGATTAAAACCATGATCTCTTGACTTGGTAAGAGTATTCTGCATCATTCAGAAACTCTTTCCATCACCACCCCCTTTTTCCCAAATCGATTTTATCCACACTCAGTGTGGGAGGGTATGCTCAGACGTGAGTCCCTTGCTCATTGCACCATCAGGATTCAGGCAAGCCAGGCCGACGAAGGCTGTGATGCCAGAAACCGGTCCCCGGAAGCTTGTTTCCTTCCCAGTATAAGAATTGGCTTGGTAGTTTGGTTTGCCCTGTTCCTATCATGCACTGGGACAGGTACAGACTAATTTGCATGTAGCCAGGTTCTGAGCTGGGATGGTGCAGTGAGCTAAAAAACGGTGATGGATTAAAACCATGATCTCTTGACTTGGTAAGAGTATTCTGCATCATTCAGAAACTCTGTCCATCACCACCCCCTTTTTCCAAAATCGATTTTATCCACACTCAGTGTGGGAGGGTATGCTCAGACGTGAGTCCCTTGCTCATTGCACCATCAGGATGCAGGCAAGCCGGGCCGACGAAGGCTGTGATGCAAGAAACCGGTCCCCGGAAGCTTGTTGCCTTCCCAGTATAAGAATTGGCTTGGTAGTTTAGTTTGCCCTGTTCCCATCATGCACTGGGACAGGTACAGACTAATTTGCATGTAGCCAGGTTCTGAGCTGGGATGGTGCAGTGAGCTAAAAAACGGTGATGGATTAAAACCATGATCTCTTGACTTAGTAAGAGTATTCTGCATCATTCAGAAACTCTGTCCATCACCACCCCCTTTTTCCCAAATCGATTTTATCCACACTCAGTGTGGGAGAGTATGCTCAGACGTGAGTCCCTTGCTCATTGCACCATCAGGATTCAGGCAAGCCGGGCCGACGAAGGCTGTGATGCCAGAAACCGGTCCCCGGAAGCTTGTTTCCTTCCCAGTAGAAGAATTGGCTTGGTAGTATGGTTTGCCCTGTTCCCATCATGGACTGGGACAGGTACAGACTAATTTGCATGTAGCCAGGTTCTGAGCTGGGATGGTGCAGTGAGCTAAAAAACGGTGATGGATTAAAACCATGATCTCTTGACTTGGTAAGAGTATTCTGCATCATTCAGAAACTCTGTCCATCACCACCCCCTTTTTCCCAAATCGATTTTATCCACACTCAGTGTGGGAGGGTATGCTCAGACGTGAGTCCCTTGCTCATTGCACCATCAGGATTCAGGCAAGCCGGGCCGACGAAGGCTGTGATGCCAGAAACCGGTCCCCGGAAGCTTGTTTCCTTCCCAGTATAAGAATTGGCTTGGTAGTTTGGTTTGCCCTGTTCCCATCATGCACTGGGACAGGTACAGACTAATTTGCATGTAGCCAGGTTCTGAGCTGGGATGGTGCAGTGAGCTAAAAACGGTGATGGATTAAAACCATGATCTCTTGACTTGGTAAGAGTATTCTGCATCATTCAGAAACTCTGTCCACCACCACCCCCTTTTTCCCAAATCGATTTTATCCACACTCAGTGTGGGAGGGTATGCTCAGACGTGAGTCCCTTGCTCATTGCACCATCAGGATTCAGGCAAGCTGGGCCGACGATGCTGTGATGCCAGAAACCGGTCCCCGGAAGCTTGTTTCCTTCCCAGTATAAGAATTGGCTTGGTAGTTTGGTTTGCCCTGTTCCCATCATGCACTGGGACAGGTACAGACTAATTTGCATGTACCCAGGTTCTGAGCTGGGATGGTGCAGTGAGCTAAAAAACGGTGATGGATTAAAACCATGATCTCTTGACTTGGTAAGAGTATTCTGCATCATTCAGAAACTCTGTCCATCACCACCCCCTTTTTCCCAAATCGATTTTATCCACACTCAGTGTGGGAGGGTATGCTCAGACGTGAGTCCCTTGCTCATTGCACCATCAGGCTTCAGGCAAGCCGGGCCGACGAAGGCTGTGATGCCAGAAACCGGTCCCCGGAAGCTTGTTTCCTTCCCAGTAGAAGAATTGGCTTGGTAGTTTGGTTTGCCCTGTTCCCATCATGCACTGGGACAGGTACAGACTAATTTGCATGTAGCCAGGTTCTGAGCTGGGATGGTGCAGTGAGCTAAAAAACGGTGATGGATTAAAACCATGATCTCCTGACTTGGTAAGAGTATTCTGCATCATTCAGAAACTCTGTCCATCACCACCCCCTTTTTCCCAAATCGATTTTATCCACACTCAGTGTGGGAGGGTATGCTCAGACGTGAGTCCCTTGCTCATTGCACCATCAGGATTCAGGCAAGCCGGGCCGACGAAGGCTGTGATGCCAGAAACCGGTCCCCGGAAGCTTGTTTCCTTCCCAGTATAAGAATTGGCTTGGTAGTTTGGTTTGCCCTGTTCCCATCATGCACTGGGACAGGTTCTGAGCTGGGATGGTGCAGTGAGCTAAAAAACGGTGATGGATTAAAACCATGATCTCTTGACTTGGTAAGAGTATTCTGCATCATTCAGAAACTCTGTCCATCACCACCCCTTTTTTCCCAAATCGATTTTATCCACACTCAGTGGGGGAGGGTATGCTCAGACGTGAGTCCCTTGCTCATTGCACCATCAAGATTCAGGCAAGCCGGGCCGACGAAGGCTGTGATGCCAGAAACCGGTCCCCGGAAGCTTGTTTCCTTCCCAGTATAAGAATTGGCTTGGTAGTTTGGTTTGCCCTGTTCCCATCATGCACTGGGACAGGTACAGACTAATTTGCATGTAGCCAGGTTCTGAGCTGGGATGGTGCAGTGAGCTAAAAAACGGTGATGGATTAAAACCATGATCTCTTGACTTGGTAAGAGTATTCTGCATCATTCAGAAACTCTGTCCATCGCCACCCCCTTTTTCCCAAATCGATTTTATCCCCACTCAGTGTGGGAGGGTATGCTCAGACGTGAGTCCCTTGCTCATTGCACCATCAGGATTCAGGCAAGCCGGGCCGATGAAGGCTGTGATGCCAGAAACCGGTCCCCGGAAGCTTGTTTCCTTCCCAGTATAAGAATTGGCTTGGTAGTTTGGTTTGCCCTGTTCCCATCATGCACTGGGCCAGATACAGACTAATTTGCATGTAGCCAGGTTCTGAGCTGGGATGGTGCAGTGAGCTAAAAAACGGTGATGGATTAAAACCATGATCTCTTGACTTGGTAAGAGTATTCTGCATCATTCAGAAACTCTGTCCATCACCACCCCCTTTTTCCCAAATCGATTTTATCCACACTCAGTGTGGGAGGGTATGCTCAGACGTGAGTCCCTTGCTCATTGCACCATCAGGATTCAGGCAAGCCGGGCCGACGAAGGCTGTGATGCCAGAAACCGGTCCCCGGAAGCTTGTTTCCTTCCCAGTATAAGAATTGGCTTGGTAGTTTGGTTTGCCCTGTTCCCATTATGCACTGGGACAGGTTCTGAGCTGGGATGGTGCAGTGAGCTAAAAAACGGTGATGGATTAAAACCATGATCTCTTGACTTGGTAAGAGTATTCTGCATCATTCAGAAACTCTGTCCATCACCACCCCCTTTTTCCAAAATCGATTTTATCCACACTCAGTGTGGGAGGGTATGCTCAGACGTGAGTCCCTTGCTCATTGCACCATCAGGATGCAGGCAAGCCGGGCCGACGAAGGCTGTGATGCCAGAAACCGGTCCCCGGAAGCTTGTTACCTTCCCAGTATAAGAATTGGCTTGGTAGTTTAGTTTGCCCTGTTCCCATCATGCACTGGGACAGGTACAGACTAATTTGCATGTAGCCAGGTTCTGAGCTGGGATGGTGCAGTGAGCTAAAAAACGGTGATGGATTAAAACCATGATCTCTTGACTTGGTAAGAGTATTCTGCATCATTCAGAAACTCTGTCCATCACCACCCCCTTTTTCCCAAATCGATCTTATCCACACTCAGTGTGGGAGGGTATGCTCAGACGTGAGTCCCTTGCTCATTACACCATCAGGATTCAGGCAAGCCGGGCTGACGAAGGCTGTGATGCCAGAAACCGGTCCCCGGAAGCTTGTTTCCTTCCCAGTATAAGAATTGGCTTGGTAGTTTGGTTTGTCCTGTTCCCATCATGCACTGGGACGGGTACAGACTAATTTGCATGTAGCCAGGTTCTGAGCTGGGATGGTGCATTGAGCTAAAAAACGGTGATGGATTAAAACCATGATCTCTTGACTTGGTAAGAGTATTCTGCATCATTCAGAAACTCTGTCCATCACCACCCCCTTTTTCCCAAATCGATTTTATCCACACTCAGTGTGGGAGGGTATGCTCAGACGTGAGTCCCTTGCTCATTGCACCATCAGGATTCAGGCAAGCCGGGCCGACGAAGGCTGTGATGCCAGAAACCGGTCCCCGGAAGCTTGTTTCCTTCCCAGTATAAGAATTGTCTTGGTAGTTTGGTTTGCCCTGTTCCCATCATGCACTGGGACAGGTACAGACTAATTTGCATGTAGCCAGGT
Source organism: Triturus cristatus (assembly GCF_964204655.1). NCBI lineage: Eukaryota > Metazoa > Chordata > Amphibia > Caudata > Salamandridae > Triturus > Triturus cristatus. The sequence continues at coordinate 60,192,047 of NC_140586.1, forward strand.
TCTGAGCTGGGATGGTGCAGTGAGCTAAAAAACGGTGATGGATTAAAACCATGATCTCTTGACTTGGTAAGAGTATTCTGCATCATTCAGAAACTCTGTCCATCACCACCCCCTTTTTCCCAAATCGATTTTATCCACACTCAGTGTGGGAGGGTATGCTCAGACGTGAGTCCCTTGCTCATTGCACCATCAGGATTCAGGCAAGCCGGGCCGACGAAGGCTGTGATGCCAGAAACCGGTCCCCGGAAGCTTGTTTCCTTCCCAGTATAAGAATTGGCTTGGTTGTTTGGTTTGCCCTGTTCCTATCATGCACTGGGACAGGTACTGATTAATTTGCATGTAGCCAGGTTTTGAGCTGGGATGCTGCAGTGAGCTAAAAAACGGTGATGGATTAAAACCATGATCTCTTGACTTGGTAAGAGTATTCTGCATCATTCAGAAACTCTGTCCATCACCACCCCCTTTTTCCCAAATCGATTTTATCCACACTCAGTGTGGGAGGGTATGCTCAGACGTGAGTCCCTTGCTCATTGCACCATCAGGATTCAGGCAAGCCGGGCCGACGAAGGCTGTGATGCCAGAAACCGGTCCCCGGAAGCTTGTTTCCTTCCCAGTATAAGAATTGGCTTGGTAGTTTGGTTTGTCCTGTTCCCATCATGCACTGGGACAGGTACAGACTAATTTGCATGTAGCCAGGTTCTGAGCTGGGATGGTGCAGTAAGCTAAAAAACGGTGATGGATTAAAACCATAATCTCTTGACTTGGTAAGAGTATTCTGCATCATTCAATAACTCTGTCCATCACCACCCCCTTTTTCCCAAATCGATTTTATCCACACTCAGTGTGGGAGGGTATGCTCAGACGTGAGTCCCTTGCTCATTGCACCATCAGGATTCAGGCAAGCCGGGCCGACAAAGGCTGTGATGCCAGAAACCGGTCCCCGGAAGCTTGTTTCCTTCCCAGTATAAGAATTGGCTTGGTAGTTTGGTTTGCCCTGTTCCCATCATGCACTGGGACAGGTACAGACTAATTTGCATGTAGCCAGGTTCTGAGCTGGGATGGTGCAGTGAGCTAAAAAAAGGTGATGGATTAAAACCATGATCTCTTGACTTGGTAAGAGTATTCTGCATCATTCAGAAACTCTTTCCATCACCACCCCCTTTTTCCCAAATCGATTTTATCCACACTCAGTGTGGGAGGGTATGCTCAGACGTGAGTCCCTTGCTCATTGCACCATCAGGATTCAGGCAAGCCGGGCCGACGAAGGCTGTGATGCCAGAAACCGGTCCCCGGAAGCTTGTTTCCTTCCCAGTATAAGAATTGGCTTGGTAGTTTGGTTTGCCCTGTTCCTATCATGCACTGGGACAGGTACAGACTAATTTGCATGTAGCCAGGTTCTGAGCTGGGATGGTGCAGTGAGCTAAAAAACGGTGATGGATTAAAACCATGATCTCTTGACTTGGTAAGAGTATTCTGCATCATTCAGAAACTCTGTCCATCACCACCCCCTTTTTCCAAAATCGATTTTATCCACACTCAGTGTGGGAGGGTATGCTCAGACGTGAGTCCCTTGCTCATTGCACCATCAGGATGCAGGCAAGCCGGGCCGACGAAGGCTGTGATGCAAGAAACCGGTCCCCGGAAGCCTGTTACCTTCCCAGTATAAGAATTGGCTTGGTAGTTTAGTTTGCCCTGTTCCCATCATGCACTGGGACAGGTACAGACTAATTTGCATGTAGCCAGGTTCTGAGCTGGGATGGTGCAGTGAGCTAAAAAACGGTGATGGATTAAAACCATGATCTCTTGACTTGGTAAGAGTATTCTGCATCATTCAGAAACTCTGTCCATCACCACCCCCTTTTTCCCAAATCGATTTTATCCACACTCAGTGTGGGAGGGTATGCTCAGACGTGAGTCCCTTGCTCATTGCACCATCAGGATTCAGGTAAGCCGGGCCGACGAAGGCTGTGATGCCAGAAACCGGTCCCCGGAAGCTTGTTTCCTTCCCAGTAGAAGAATTGGCTTGGTAGTATGGTTTGCCCTGTTCCCATCATGGACTGGGACAGGTACAGACTAATTTGCATGTAGCCAGGTTCTGAGCTGGGATGGTGCAGTGAGCTAAAAAACGGTGATGGATTAAAACCATGATCTCTTGACTTGGTAAGAGTATTCTGCATCATTCAGAAACTCTGTCCATCACCACCCCCTTTTTCCCAAATCGATTTTATCCACACTCAGTGTGGGAGGGTATGCTCAGACGTGAGTCCCTTGCTCATTGCACCATCAGGATTCAGGCAAGCCGGGCCGACGAAGGCTGTGATGCCAGAAACCGGTCCCCGGAAGCTTGTTTCCTTCCCAGTATAAGAATTGGCTTGGTAGTTTGGTTTGCCCTGTTCCCATCATGCACTGGGACAGGTACAGACTAATTTGCATGTAGCCAGGTTCTGAGCTGGGATGGTGCAGTGAGCTAAAAACGGTGATGGATTAAAACCATGATCTCTTGACTTGGTAAGAGTATTCTGCATCATTCAGAAACTCTGTCCACCACCACCCCCTTTTTCCCAAATCGATTTTATCCACACTCAGTGTGGGAGGGTATGCTCAGACGTGAGTCCCTTGCTCATTGCACCATCAGGATTCAGGCAAGCTGGGCCGACGACGCTGTGATGCCAGAAACCGGTCCCCGGAAGCTTGTTTCCTTCCCAGTATAAGAATTGGCTTGGTAGTTTGGTTTGCCCTGTTCCCATCATGCACTGGGACAGGTACAGACTAATTTGCATGTAGCCAGGTTCTGAGCTGGGATGGTGCAGTGAGCTAAAAAACGGTGATGGATTAAAACCATGATCTCTTGACTTGGTAAGAGTATTCTGCATCATTCAGAAACTCTGTCCATCACCACCCCCTTTTTCCCAAATCGATTTTATCCACACTCAGTGTGGGAGGGTATGCTCAGACGTGAGTCCCTTGCTCATTGCACCATCAGGCTTCAGGCAAGCCGGGCCGACGAAGGCTGTGATGCCAGAAACCGGTCCCCGGAAGCTTGTTTCCTTCCCAGTAGAAGAATTGGCTTGGTAGTTTGGTTTGCCCTGTTCCCATCATGCACTGGGACAGGTACAGACTAATTTGCATGTAGCCAGGTTCTGAGCTGGGATGGTGCAGTGAGCTAAAAAACGGTGATGGATTAAAACCATGATCTCCTGACTTGGTAAGAGTATTCTGCATCATTCAGAAACTCTGTCCATCACCACCCCCTTTTTCCCAAATCGATTTTATCCACACTCAGTGTGGGAGGGTATGCTCAGACGTGAGTCCCTTGCTCATTGCACCATCAGGATTCAGGCAAGCCGGGCCGACGAAGGCTGTGATGCCAGAAACCGGTCCCCGGAAGCTTGTTTCCTTCCCAGTATAAGAATTGGCTTGGTAGTTTGGTTTGCCCTGTTCCCATCATGCACTGGGACAGGTACAGACTAATTTGCATGTAGCCAGGTTCTGAGCTGGGATGGTGCAGTGAGCTAAAAAACGGTGATGGATTAAAACCATGATCTCTTGACTTGGTAAGAGTATTCTGCATCATTCAGAAACTCTTTCCATCACCACCCCCTTTTTCCCAAATCGATTTTATCCACACTCAGTGTGGGAGGGTATGCTCAGACGTGAGTCCCTTGCTCATTGCACCATCAGGATTCAGGCAAGCCGGGCCGACGAAGGCTGTGATGCCAGAAACCGGTCCCCGGAAGCTTGTTTCCTTCCCAGTATAAGAATTGGCTTGGTAGTTTGGTTTGCCCTGTTCCTATCATGCACTGGGACAGGTACAGACTAATTTGCATGTAGCCAGGTTCTGAGCTGGGATGGTGCAGTGAGCTAAAAAACGGTGATGGATTAAAACCATGATCTCTTGACTTGGTAAGAGTATTCTGCATCATTCAGAAACTCTGTCCATCACCACCCCCTTTTTCCAAAATCGATTTTATCCACACTCAGTGTGGGAGGGTATGCTCAGACGTGAGTCCCTTGCTCATTGCACCATCAGGATGCAGGCAAGCCGGGCCGACGAAGGCTGTGATGCAAGAAACCGGTCCCCGGAAGCTTGTTACCTTCCCAGTATAAGAATTGGCTTGGTAGTTTAGTTTGCCCTGTTCCCATCATGCACTGGGACAGGTACAGACTAATTTGCATGTAGCCAGGTTCTGAGCTGGGATGGTGCAGTGAGCTAAAAAACGGTGATGGATTAAAACCATGATCTCTTGACTTGGTAAGAGTATTCTGCATCATTCAGAAACTCTGTCCATCACCACCCCCCTTTTCCCAAATCGATTTTATCCACACTCAGTGTGGGAGGGTATGCTCAGACGTGAGTCTCTTGCTCATTGCACCATCAGGATTCAGGTAAGCCGGGCCGACGAAGGCTGTGATGCCAGAAACCAGTCCCCGGAAGCTTGTTTCCTTCCCAGTAGAAGAATTGGCTTGGTAGTATGGTTTGCCCTGTTCCCATCATGGACTGGGACAGGTACAGACTAATTTGCATGTAGCCAGGTTCTGAGCTGGGATGGTGCAGTGAGCTAAAAAACGGTGATGGATTAAAACCATGATCTCTTGACTTGGTAAGTGTATTCTGCATCATTCAGAAACTCTGTCCATCACCACCCCCTTTTTCCCAAATCGATTTTATCCACACTCAGTGTGGGAGGGTATGCTCAGACGTGAGTCCCTTGCTCATTGCACCATCAGGATTCAGGCAAGCCGGGCCGACGAAGGCTGTGATGCCAGAAACCGGTCCCCGGAAGCTTGTTTCCTTCCCAGTATAAGAATTGGCTTGGTAGTTTGGTTTGCCCTGTTCCCATCATGCACTGGGACAGGTACAGACTAATTTGCATGTAGCCAGGTTCTGAGCTGGGATGGTGCAGTGAGCTAAAAAACGGTGATGGATTAAAACCATGATCTCTTGATTTGGTAAGAGTATTTTGCATCATTCAGAAACTCTTTCCATCACCACCCCCTTTTTCCCAAATCGATTTTATCCACACTCAGTGTGGGAGGGTATGCTCAGACGTGAGTCCCTTGCTCATTGCACCATCAGGATTCAGGCAAGCCGGGCCGACGAAGGCTGTGATGCCAGAAACCGGTCCCCGGAAGCTTGTTTCCTTCCCAGTATAAGAATTGGCTTGGTAGTTTGGTTTGCCCTGTTCCTATCATGCACTGGGACAGGTACAGACTAATTTGCATGTAGCCAGGTTCTGAGCTGGGATGGTGCAGTGAGCTAAAAAACGGTGATGGATTAAAACCATGATCTCTTGACTTGGTAAGAGTATTCTGCATCATTCAGAAACTCTGTCCATCACCACCCCCTTTTTCCAAAATCGATTTTATCCACACTCAGTGTGGGAGGGTATGCTCAGACGTGAGTCCCTTGCTCATTGCACCATCAGGATGCAGGCAAGCCGGGCCGACGAAGGCTGTGATGCAAGAAACCGGTCCCCGGAAGCTTGTTACCTTCCCAGTATAAGAATTGGCTTGGTAGTTTAGTTTGCCCTGTTCCCATCATGCACTGGGACAGGTACAGACTAATTTGCATGTAGCCAGGTTCTGAGCTGGGATGGTGCAGTGAGCTAAAAAACGGTGATGGATTAAAACCATGATCTCTTGACTTGGTAAGAGTATTCTGCATCATTCAGAAACTCTGTCCATCACCACCCCCTTTTTCCCAAATCGATTTTATCCACACTCAGTGTGGGAGGGTATGCTCAGACGTGAGTCCCTTGCTCATTGCACCATCAGGATTCAGGTAAGCCGGGCCGACGAAGGCTGTGATGCCAGAAACCGGTCCCCGGAAGCTTGTTTCCTTCCCAGTAGAAGAATTGGCTTGGTAGTATGGTTTGCCCTGTTCCCATCATGGACTGGGACAGGTACAGACTAATTTGCATGTAGCCAGGTTCTGAGCTGGGATGGTGCAGTGAGCTAAAAAACGGTGATGGATTAAAACCATGATCTCTTGACTTGGTAAGAGTATTCTGCATCATTCAGAAACTCTGTCCATCACCACCCCCTTTTTCCCAAATCGATTTTATCCACACTCAGTGTGGGAGGGTATGCTCAGACGTGAGTCCCTTGCTCATTGCACCATCAGGATTCAGGCAAGCCGGGCCGACGAAGGCTGTGATGCCAGAAACCGGTCCCCGGAAGCTTGTTTCCTTCCCAGTATAAGAATTGGCTTGGTAGTTTGGTTTGCCCTGTTCCCATCATGCACTGGGACAGGTACAGACTAATTTGCATGTAGCCAGGTTCTGAGCTGGGATGGTGCAGTGAGCTAAAAACGGTGATGGATTAAAACCATGATCTCTTGACTTGGTAAGAGTATTCTGCATCATTCAGAAACTCTGTCCACCACCACCCCCTTTTTCCCAAATCGATTTTATCCACACTCAGTGTGGGAGGGTATGCTCAGACGTGAGTCCCTTGCTCATTGCACCATCAGGATTCAGGCAAGCTGGGCCGACGACGCTGTGATGCCAGAAACCGGTCCCCGGAAGCTTGTTTCCTTCCCAGTATAAGAATTGGCTTGGTAGTTTGGTTTGCCCTGTTCCCATCATGCACTGGGACAGGTACAGACTAATTTGCATGTAGCCAGGTTCTGAGCTGGGATGGTGCAGTGAGCTAAAAACGGTGATGGATTAAAACCATGATCTCTTGACTTGGTAAGAGTATTCTGCATCATTCAGAAACTCTGTCCACCACCACCCCCTTTTTCCCAAATCGATTTTATCCACACTCAGTGTGGGAGGGTATGCTCAGACGTGAGTCCCTTGCTCATTGCACCATCAGGATTCAGGCAAGCTGGGCCGACGACGCTGTGATGCCAGAAACCGGTCCCCGGAAGCTTGTTTCCTTCCCAGTATAAGAATTGGCTTGGTAGTTTGGTTTGCCCTGTTCCCATCATGCACTGGGACAGGTACAGACTAATTTGCATGTAGCCAGGTTCTGAGCTGGGATGGTGCAGTGAGCTAAAAAACGGTGATGGATTAAAACCATGATCTCTTGACTTGGTAAGAGTATTCTGCATCATTCAGAAACTCTGTCCATCACCACCCCCTTTTTCCCAAATCGATTTTATCCACACTCAGTGTGGGAGGGTATGCTCAGACGTGAGTCCCTTGCTCATTGCACCATCAGGATTCAAGCAAGCCGGGCCGACGAAGGCTGTGATGCCAGAAACCGGTCCCCGGAAGCTTGTTTCCTTCCCAGTATAAGAATTGGCTTGGTAGTTTGGTTTGCCCTGTTCCCATCATGCACTGGGACAGGTACAGACTAATTTGCATGTAGCCAGGTTCTGAGCTGGGATGGTGCAGTGAGCTAAAAACGGTGATGGATTAAAACCATGATCTCTTGACTTGGTAAGAGTATTCTGCATCATTCAGAAACTCTGTCCACCACCACCCCCTTTTTCCCAAATCGATTTTATCCACACTCAGTGTGGGAGGGTATGCTCAGACGTGAGTCCCTTGCTCATTGCACCATCAGGATTCAGGCAAGCTGGGCCGACGACGCTGTGATGCCAGAAACCGGTCCCCGGAAGCTTGTTTCCTTCCCAGTATAAGAATTGGCTTGGTAGTTTGGTTTGCTCTGTTCCCATCATGCACTGGGACAGGTACAGACTAATTTGCATGTAGCCAGGTTCTGAGCTGGGATGGTGCAGTGAGCTAAAAAACGGTGATGGATTAAAACCATGATCTCTTGACTTGGTAAGAGTATTCTGCATCATTCAGAAACTCTGTCCATCACCACCCCCTTTTTCCCAAATCGATTTTATCCACACTCAGTGTGGGAGGGTATGCTCAGACGTGAGTCCCTTGCTCATTGCACCATCAGGCTTCAGGCAAGCCGGGCCGACGAAGGCTGTGATGCCAGAAACCGGTCCCCGGAAGCTTGTTTCCTTCCCAGTAGAAGAATTGGCTTGGTAGTTTGGTTTGCCCTGTTCCCATCATGCACTGGGACAGGTACAGACTAATTTGCATGTAGCCAGGTTCTGAGCTGGGATGGTGCAGGGAGCTAAAAAACGGTGATGGATTAAAACCATGATCTCCTGACTTGGTAAGAGTATTCTGCATCATTCAGAAACTCTGTCCATCACCACCCCCTTTTTCCCAAATCGATTTTATCCACACTCATTGTGGGAGGGTATGCTCAGACGTGAGTCCCTTGCTCATTGCACCATCAGGATTCAGGCAAGCCGGGCCGACGAAGGCTGTGATGCCAGAAACCGGTCCCCGGAAGCTTGTTTCCTTCCCAGTATAAGAATTGGCTTGGTAGTTTGGTTTGCCCTGTTCCCATCATGCACTGGGACAGGTACAGACTAATTTGCATGTAGCCAGGTTCTGAGCTGGGATGGTGCAGTGAGCTAAAAAACGGTGATGGATTAAAACCATGATCTCTTGACTTGGTAAGAGTATTCTGCATCATTCAGAAACTCTTTCCATCACCACCCCCTTTTTCCCAAATCGATTTTATCCACACTCAGTGTGGGAGGGTATGCTCAGACGTGAGTCCCTTGCTCATTGCACCATCAGGATTCAGGCAAGCCGGGCCGACGAAGGCTGTGATGCCAGAAACCGGTCCCCGGAAGCTTGTTTCCTTCCCAGTATAAGAATTGGCTTGGTAGTTTGGTTTGCCCTGTTCCTATCATGCACTGGGACAGGTACAGACTAATTTGCATGTAGCCAGGTTCTGAGCTGGGATGGTGCAGTGAGCTAAAAAACGGTGATGGATTAAAACCATGATCTCTTGACTTGGTAAGAGTATTCTGCATCATTCAGAAACTCTGTCCATCACCACCCCCTTTTTCCAAAATCGATTTTATCCACACTCAGTGTGGGAGGGTATGCTCAGACGTGAGTCCCTTGCTCATTGCACCATCAGGATGCAGGCAAGCCGGGCCGACGAAGGCTGTGATGCAAGAAACCGGTCCCCGGAAGCTTGTTACCTTCCCAGTATAAGAATTGGCTTGGTAGTTTAGTTTGCCCTGTTCCCATCATGCACTGGGACAGGTACAGACTAATTTGCATGTAGCCAGGTTCTGAGCTGGGATGGTGCAGTGAGCTAAAAAACGGTGATGGATTAAAACCATGATCTCTTGACTTGGTAAGAGTATTCTGCATCATTCAGAAACTCTGTCCATCACCACCCCCCTTTTCCCAAATCGATTTTATCCACACTCAGTGTGGGAGGGTATGCTCAGACGTGAGTCTCTTGCTCATTGCACCATCAGGATTCAGGTAAGCCGGGCCGACGAAGGCTGTGATGCCAGAAACCAGTCCCCGGAAGCTTGTTTCCTTCCCAGTAGAAGAATTGGCTTGGTAGTATGGTTTGCCCTGTTCCCATCATGGACTGGGACAGGTACAGACTAATTTGCATGTAGCCAGGTTCTGAGCTGGGATGGTGCAGTGAGCTAAAAAACGGTGATGGATTAAAACCATGATCTCTTGACTTGGTAAGAGTATTCTGCATCATTCAGAAACTCTGTCCATCACCACCCCCTTTTTCCCAAATCGATTTTATCCACACTCAGTGTGGGAGGGTATGCTCAGACGTGAGTCCCTTGCTCATTGCACCATCAGGATTCAGGCAAGCCGGGCCGACGAAGGCTGTGATGCCAGAAACCGGTCCCCGGAAGCTTGTTTCCTTCCCAGTATAAGAATTGGCTTGGTAGTTTGGTTTGCCCTGTTCCCATCATGCACTGGGACAGGTACAGACTAATTTGCATGTAGCCAGGTTCTGAGCTGGGATGGTGCAGTGAGCTAAAAAACGGTGATGGATTAAAACCATGATCTCTTGACTTGGTAAGAGTATTCTGCATCATTCAGAAACTCTTTCCATCACCACCCCCTTTTTCCCAAATCGATTTTATCCACACTCAGTGTGGGAGGGTATGCTCAGACGTGAGTCCCTTGCTCATTGCACCATCAGGATTCAGGCAAGCCGGGCCGACGAAGGCTGTGATGCCAGAAACCGGTCCCCGGAAGCTTGTTTCCTTCCCAGTATAAGAATTGGCTTGGTAGTTTGGTTTGCCCTGTTCCTATCATGCACTGGGACAGGTACAGACTAATTTGCATGTAGCCAGGTTCTGAGCTGGGATGGTGCAGTGAGCTAAAAAACGGTGATGGATTAAAACCATGATCTCTTGACTTGGTAAGAGTATTCTGCATCATTCAGAAACTCTGTCCATCACCACCCCCTTTTTCCAAAATCGATTTTATCCACACTCAGTGTGGGAGGGTATGCTCAGACGTGAGTCCCTTGCTCATTGCACCATCAGGATGCAGGCAAGCCGGGCCGACGAAGGCTGTGATGCAAGAAACCGGTCCCCGGAAGCTTGTTACCTTCCCAGTATAAGAATTGGCTTGGTAGTTAAGTTTGCCCTGTTCCCATCATGCACTGGGACAGGTACAGACTAATTTGCATGTAGCCAGGTTCTGAGCTGGGATGGTGCAGTGAGCTAAAAAACGGTGATGGATTAAAACCATGATCTCTTGACTTGGTAAGAGTATTCTGCATCATTCAGAAACTCTGTCCATCACCACCCCCTTTTTCCCAAATCGATTTTATCCACACTCAGTGTGGGAGGGTATGCTCAGACGTGAGTCCCTTGCTCATTGCACCATCAGGATTCAGGTAAGCCGGGCCGACGAAGGCTGTGATGCCAGAAACCGGTCCCCGGAAGCTTGTTTCCTTCCCAGTAGAAGAATTGGCTTGGTAGTATGGTTTGCCCTGTTCCCATCATGGACTGGGACAGGTACAGACTAATTTGCATGTAGCCAGGTTCTGAGCTGGGATGGTGCAGTGAGCTAAAAAACGGTGATGGATTAAAACCATGATCTCTTGACTTGGTAAGAGTATTCTGCATCATTCAGAAACTCTGTCCATCACCACCCCCTTTTTCCCAAATCGATTTTATCCACACTCAGTGTGGGAGGGTATGCTCAGACGTGAGTCCCTTGCTCATTGCACCATCAGGATTCAGGCAAGCCGGGCCGACGAAGGCTGTGATGCCAGAAACCGGTCCCCGGAAGCTTGTTTCCTTCCCAGTATAAGAATTGGCTTGGTAGTTTGGTTTGCCCTGTTCCCATCATGCACTGGGACAGGTACAGACTAATTTGCATGTAGCCAGGTTCTGAGCTGGGATGGTGCAGTGAGCTAAAAACGGTGATGGATTAAAACCATGATCTCTTGACTTGGTAAGAGTATTCTGCATCATTCAGAAACTCTGTCCACCACCACCCCCTTTTTCCCAAATCGATTTTATCCACACTCAGTGTGGGAGGGTATGCTCAGACGTGAGTCCCTTGCTCATTGCACCATCAGGATTCAGGCAAGCTGGGCCGACGACGCTGTGATGCCAGAAACCGGTCCCCGGAAGCTTGTTTCCTTCCCAGTATAAGAATTGGCTTGGTAGTTTGGTTTGCCCTGTTCCCATCATGCACTGGGACAGGTACAGACTAATTTGCATGTAGCCAGGTTCTGAGCTGGGATGGTGCAGTGAGCTAAAAAACGGTGATGGATTAAAACCATGATCTCTTGACTTGGTAAGAGTATTCTGCATCATTCAGAAACTCTGTCCATCACCACCCCCTTTTTCCCAAATCGATTTTATCCACACTCAGTGTGGGAGGGTATGCTCAGACGTGAGTCCCTTGCTCATTGCACCATCAGGCTTCAGGCAAGCCGGGCCGACGAAGGCTGTGATGCCAGAAACCGGTCCACGGAAGCTTGTTTCCTTCCCAGTAGAAGAATTGGCTTGGTAGTTTGGTTTGCCCTGTTCCCATCATGCACTGGGACAGGTACAGACTAATTTGCATGTAGCCAGGTTCTGAGCTGGGATGGTGCAGTGAGCTAAAAAACGGTGATGGATTAAAACCATTATCTCCTGACTTGGTAAGAGTATTCTGCATCATTCAGAAACTCTGTCCATCACCACCCCCTTTTTCCCAAATCGATTTTATCCACACTCAGTGTGGGAGGGTATGCTCAGACGTGAGTCCCTTGCTCATTGCACCATCAGGATTCAGGCAAGCCGGGCCGACGAAGGCTGTGATGCCAGAAACCGGTCCCCGGAAGCTTGTTTCCTTCCCAGTATAAGAATTGGCTTGGTAGTTTGGTTTGCCCTGTTCCCATCATGCACTGGGACAGGTACAGACTAATTTGCATGTAGCCAGGTTCTGAGCTGGGATGGTGCAGTGAGCTAAAAAACGGTGATGGATTAAAACCATGATCTCTTGACTTGATAAGAGTATTCTGCATCATTCAGAAACTCTTTCCATCACCACCCCCTTTTTCCCAAATCGATTTTATCCACACTCAGTGTGGGAGGGTATGCTCAGACGTGAGTCCCTTGCTCATTGCACCATCAGGATTCAGGCAAGCCGGGCCGACGAAGGCTGTGATGCCAGAAACCAGTCCCCGGAAGCTTGTTTCCTTCCCAGTATAAGAATTGGCTTGGTAGTTTGGTTTGCCCTGTTCCTATCATGCACTGGGACAGGTACAGACTAATTTGCATGTAGCCAGGTTCTGAGCTGGGATGGTGCAGTGAGCTAAAAAACGGTGATGGATTAAAACCATGATCTCTTGACTTGGTAAGAGTATTCTGCATCATTCAGAAACTCTGTCCATCACCACCCCCTTTTTCCAAAATCGATTTTATCCACACTCAGTGTGGGAGGGTATGCTCAGACGTGAGTCCCTTGCTCATTGCACCATCAGGATGCAGGCAAGCCGGGCCGACGAAGGCTGTGATGCAAGAAACCGGTCCCCGGAAGCTTGTTACCTTCCCAGTATAAGAATTGGCTTGGTAGTTTAGTTTGCCCTGTTCCCATCATGCACTGGGACAGGTACAGACTAATTTGCATGTAGCCAGGTTCTGAGCTGGGATGGTGCAGTGAGCTAAAAAACGGTGATGGATTAAAACCATGATCTCTTGACTTGGTAAGAGTATTCTGCATCATTCAGAAACTCTGTCCATCACCACCCCCTTTTTCCCAAATCGATTTTATCCACACTCAGTGTGGGAGGGTATGCTCAGACGTGAGTCCCTTGCTCATTGCACCATCAGGCTTCAGGCAAGCCGGGCCGACGAAGGCTGTGATGCCAGAAACCGGTCCCCGGAAGCTTGTTTCCTTCCCAGTAGAAGAATTGGCTTGGTAGTTTGGTTTGCCCTGTTCCCATCATGCACTGGGACAGGTACAGACTAATTTGCATGTAGCCAGGTTCTGAGCTGGGATGGTGCAGTGAGCTAAAAAACGGTGATGGATTAAAACCATGATCTCCTGACTTGGTAAGAGTATTCTGCATCATTCAGAAACTCTGTCCATCACCACCCCCTTTTTCCCAAATCGATTTTATCCACACTCAGTGTGGGAGGGTATGCTCAGACGTGAGTCCCTTGCTCATTGCACCATCAGGATTCAGGCAAGCCGGGCCGACGAAGGCTGTGATGCCAGAAACCGGTCCCCGGAAGCTTGTTTCCTTCCCAGTATAAGAATTGGCTTGGTAGTTTGGTTTGTCCTGTTCCCATCATGCACTGGGACAGGTACAGACTAATTTGCATGTAGCCAGGTTCTGAGCTGGGATGGTGCAGTAAGCTAAAAAACGGTGATGGATTAAAACCATAATCTCTTGACTTGGTAAGAGTATTCTGCATCATTCAATAACTCTGTCCATCACCACCCCCTTTTTCCCAAATCGATTTTATCCACACTCAGTGTGGGAGGGTATGCTCAGACGTGAGTCCCTTGCTCATTGCACCATCAAGATTCAGGCAAGCCGGGCCGACAAAGGCTGTGATGCCAGAAACCGGTCCCCGGAAGCTTGTTTCCTTCCCAGTATAAGAATTGGCTTGGTAGTTTGGTTTGCCCTGTTCCCATCATGCACTGGGACAGGTACAGACTAATTTGCATGTAGCCAGGTTCTGAGCTGGGATGGTGCAGTGAGCTAAAAAACGGTGATGGATTAAAACCATGATCTCTTGACTTGGTAAGAGTATTCTGCATCATTCAGAAACTCTTTCCATCACCACCCCCTTTTTCCCAAATCGATTTTATCCACACTCAGTGTGGGAGGGTATGCTCAGACGTGAGTCCCTTGCTCATTGCACCATCAGGATTCAGGCAAGCCGGGCCGACGAAGGCTGTGATGCCAGAAACCGGTCCCCGGAAGCTTGTTTCCTTCCCAGTATAAGAATTGGCTTGGTAGTTTGGTTTGCCCTGTTCCTATCATGCACTGGGACAGGTACAGACTAATTTGCATGTAGCCAGGTTCTGAGCTGGGATGGTGCAGTGAGCTAAAAAACGGTGATGGATTAAAACCATGATCTCTTGACTTGGTAAGAGTATTCTGCATCATTCAGAAACTCTGTCCATCACCACCCCCTTTTTCCAAAATCGATTTTATCCACACTCAGTGTGGGAGGGTATGCTCAGACGTGAGTCCCTTGCTCATTGCACCATCAGGATGCAGGCAAGCCGGGCCGACGAAGGCTGTGATGCAAGAAACCGGTCCCCGGAAGCTTGTTACCTTCCCAGTATAAGAATTGGCTTGGTAGTTTAGTTTGCCCTGTTCCCATCATGCACTGGGACAGGTACAGACTAATTTGCATGTAGCCAGGTTCTGAGCTGGGATGGTGCAGTGAGCTAAAAAACGGTGATGGATTAAAACCATGATCTCTTGACTTGGTAAGAGTATTCTGCATCATTCAGAAACTCTGTCCATCACCACCCCCTTTTTCCCAAATCGATTTTATCCACACTCAGTGTGGGAGGGTATGCTCAGACGTGAGTCCCTTGCTCATTGCACCATCAGGATTCAGGTAAGCCGGGCCGACGAAGGCTGTGATGCCAGAAACCGGTCCCCGGAAGCTTGTTTCCTTCCCAGTAGAAGAATTGGCTTGGTAGTATGGTTTGCCCTGTTCCCATCATGGACTGGGACAGGTACAGACTAATTTGCATGTAGCCAGGTTCTGAGCTGGGATGGTGCAGTGAGCTAAAAAACGGTGATGGATTAAAACCATGATCTCTTGACTTGGTAAGAGTATTCTGCATCATTCAGAAACTCTGTCCATCACCACCCCCTTTTTCCCAAATCGATTTTATCCACACTCAGTGTGGGAGGGTATGCTCAGACGTGAGTCCCTTGCTCATTGCACCATCAGGATTCAGGCAAGCCGGGCCGACGAAGGCTGTGATGCCAGAAACCGGTCCCCGGAAGCTTGTTTCCTTCCCAGTATAAGAATTGGCTTGGTAGTTTGGTTTGCCCTGTTCCCATCATGCACTGGGACAGGTACAGACTAATTTGCATGTAGCCAGGTTCTGAGCTGGGATGGTGCAGTGAGCTAAAAACGGTGATGGATTAAAACCATGATCTCTTGACTTGGTAAGAGTATTCTGCATCATTCAGAAACTCTGTCCACCACCACCCCCTTTTTCCCAAATCGATTTTATCCACACTCAGTGTGGGAGGGTATGCTCAGACGTGAGTCCCTTGCTCATTGCACCATCAGGATTCAGGCAAGCTGGGCCGACGACGCTGTGATGCCAGAAACCGGTCCCCGGAAGCTTGTTTCCTTCCCAGTATAAGAATTGGCTTGGTAGTTTGGTTTGCCCTGTTCCCATCATGCACTGGGACAGGTACAGACTAATTTGCATGTAGCCGGTTCTGAGCTGGGATGGTGCAGTGAGCTAAAAAACGGTGATGGATTAAAACCATGATCTCTTGACTTGGTAAGAGTATTCTGCATCATTCAGAAACTCTGTCCATCACCACCCCCTTTTTCCCAAATCGATTTTATCCACACTCAGTGTGGGAGGGTATGCTCAGACGTGAGTCCCTTGCTCATTGCACCATCAGGCTTCAGGCAAGCCGGGCCGACGAAGGCTGTGATGCCAGAAACCGGTCCCCGGAAGCTTGTTTCCTTCCCAGTAGAAGAATTGGCTTGGTAGTTTGGTTTGCCCTGTTCCCATCATGCACTGGGACAGGTACAGACTAATTTGCATGTAGCCAGG
Organism: Triturus cristatus; assembly: GCF_964204655.1. Taxonomy (NCBI): domain Eukaryota; kingdom Metazoa; phylum Chordata; class Amphibia; order Caudata; family Salamandridae; genus Triturus; species Triturus cristatus. The sequence continues at coordinate 60,208,087 of NC_140586.1, forward strand.
TTCTGAGCTGGGATGGTGCAGTGAGCTAAAAAACGGTGATGGATTAAAACCATGATCTCCTGACTTGGTAAGAGTATTCTGCATCATTCAGAAACTCTGTCCATCACCACCCCCTTTTTCCCAAATCGATTTTATCCACACTCAGTGTGGGAGGGTATGCTCAGACGTGAGTCCCTTGCTCATTGCACCATCAGGATTCAGGCAAGCCGGGCCGACGAAGGCTGTGATGCCAGAAACCGGTCCCCGGAAGCTTGTTTCCTTCCCAGTATAAGAATTGGCTTGGTAGTTTGGTTTGCCCTGTTCCCATCATGCACTGGGACAGGTACAGACTAATTTGCATGTAGCCAGGTTCTGAGCTGGGATGGTGCAGTGAGCTAAAAAACGGTGATGGATTAAAACCATGATCTCTTGACTTGGTAAGAGTATTCTGCATCATTCAGAAACTCTTTCCATCACCACCCCCTTTTTCCCAAATCGATTTTATCCACACTCAGTGTGGGAGGGTATGCTCAGACGTGAGTCCCTTGCTCATTGCACCATCAGGATTCAGGCAAGCCGGGCCGACGAAGGCTGTGATGCCAGAAACCGGTCCCCGGAAGCTTGTTTCCTTCCCAGTATAAGAATTGGCTTGGTAGTTTGGTTTTCCCTGTTCCTATCATGCACTGGGACAGGTACAGACTAATTTGCATGTAGCCAGGTTCTGAGCTGGGATGGTGCAGTGAGCTAAAAAACGGTGATGGATTAAAACCATGATCTCTTGACTTGGTAAGAGTATTCTGCATCATTCAGAAACTCTGTCCATCACCACCCCCTTTTTCCCAAATCGATTTTATCCACACTCAGTGTGGGAGGGTATGCTCAGACGTGAGTCTCTTGCTCATTGCACCATCAGGATTCAGGTAAGCCGGGCCGACGAAGGCTGTGATGCCAGAAACCGGTCCCCGGAAGCTTGTTTCCTTCCCAGTAGAAGAATTGGCTTGGTAGTATGGTTTGCCCTGTTCCCATCATGGACTGGGACAGGTACAGACTAATTTGCATGTAGCCAGGTTCTGAGCTGGGATGGTGCAGTGAGCTAAAAAACGGTGATGGATTAAAACCTTGATCTCTTGACTTGGTAAGAGTATTCTGCATCATTCAGAAACTCTGTCCATCACCACCCCCTTTTTCCCAAATCGATTTTATCCACACTCAGTGTGGGAGGGTATGCTCAGACGTGAGTCCCTTGCTCATTGCACCATCAGGATTCAGGCAAGCCGGGCCGACGAAGGCTGTGATGCCAGAAACCGGTCCCCGGAAGCTTGTTTCCTTCCCAGTATAAGAATTGGCTTGGTAGTTTGGTTTGCCCTGTTCCCATCATGCACTGGGACGGGTACAGACTAATTTGCATGTAGCCAGGTTCTGAGCTGGGATGGTGCAGTGAGCTAAAAAACGGTGATGGATTAAAACCATGATCTCTTGACTTGGTAAGAGTATTCTGCATCATTCAGAAACTCTTTCCATCACCACCCCCTTTTTCCCAAATCGATTTTATCCACACTCAGTGTGGGAGGGTATGCTCAGACGTGAGTCCCTTGCTCATTGCACCATCAGGATTCAGGCAAGCCGGGCCGACGAAGGCTGTGATGCCAGAAACCGGTCCCCGGAAGCTTGTTTCCTTCCCAGTATAAGAATTGGCTTGGTAGTTTGGTTTGCCCTGTTCCTATCATGCACTGGGACAGGTACAGACTAATTTGCATGTAGCCAGGTTCTGAGCTGGGATGGTGCAGTGAACTAAAAAACAGTGATGGATTAAAACCATGATCTCTTGACTTGGTAAGAGTATTCTGCATCATTCAGAAACTCTGTCCATCACCACCCCCTTTTTCCAAAATCGATTTTATCCACACTCAGTGTGGGAGGGTATGCTCAGACGTGAGTCCCTTGCTCATTGCACCATCAGGATGCAGGCAAGCCGGGCCGACGAAGGCTGTGATGCAAGAAACCGGTCCCCGGAAGCTTGTTACCTTCCCAGTATAAGAATTGGCTTGGTAGTTTAGTTTGCCCTGTTCCCATCATGCACTGGGACAGGTACAGACTAATTTGCATGTAGCCAGGTTCTGAGCTGGGATGGTGCAGTGAGCTAAAAAACGGTGATGGATTAAAACCATGATCTCTTGACTTGGTAAGAGTATTCTGCATCATTCAGAAACTCTGTCCATCACCACCCCCTTTTTCCCAAATCGATTTTATCCACACTCAGTGTAGGAGGGTATGCTCAGACGTGAGTCCCTTGCTCATTGCACCATCAGGATTCAGGTAAGCCGGGCCGACGAAGGCTGTGATGCCAGAAACCGGTCCCCGGAAGCTTGTTTCCTTCCCAGTAGAAGAATTGGCTTGGTAGTATGGTTTGCCCTGTTCCCATCATGGACTGGGACAGGTACAGACTAATTTGCATGTAGCCAGGTTCTGAGCTGGGATGGTGCAGTGAGCTAAAAAACGGTGATGGATTAAAACCATGATCTCTTGACTTGGTAAGAGTATTCTGCATCATTCAGAAACTCTGTCCATCACCACCCCCTTTTTCCCAAATCGATTTTATCCACACTCAGTGTGGGAGGGTATGCTCAGACGTGAGTCCCTTGCTCATTGCACCATCAGGATTCAGGCAAGCCGGGCCGACGAAGGCTGTGATGCCAGAAACCGGTCCCCGGAAGCTTGTTTCCTTCCCAGTATAAGAATTGGCTTGGTAGTTTGGTTTGCCCTGTTCCCATCATGCACTGGGACAGGTACAGACTAATTTGCATGTAGCCAGGTTCTGAGCTGGGATGGTGCAGTGAGCTAAAAACGGTGATGGATTAAAACCATGATCTCTTGACTTGGTAAGAGTATTCTGCATCATTCAGAAACTCTGTCCACCACCACCCCCTTTTTCCCAAATCGATTTTATCCACACTCAGTGTGGGAGGGTATGCTCAGACGTGAGTCCCTTGCTCATTGCACCATCAGGATTCAGGCAAGCTGGGCCGACGACGCTGTGATGCCAGAAACCGGTCCCCGGAAGCTTGTTTCCTTCCCAGTATAAGAATTGGCTTGGTAGTTTGGTTTGCCCTGTTCCCATCATGCACTGGGACAGGTACAGACTAATTTGCATGTAGCCAGGTTCTGAGCTGGGATGGTGCAGTGAGCTAAAAAACGGTGATGGATTAAAACCATGATCTCTTGACTTGGTAAGAGTATTCTGCATCATTCAGAAACTCTGTCCATCACCACCCCCTTTTTCCCAAATCGATTTTATCCACACTCAGTGTGGGAGGGTATGCTCAGACGTGAGTCCCTTGCTCATTGCACCATCAGGCTTCAGGCAAGCCGGGCCGACGAAGGCTGTGATGCCAGAAACCGGTCCCCGGAAGCTTGTTTCCTTCCCAGTAGAAGAATTGGCTTGGTAGTTTGGTTTGCCCTGTTCCCATCATGCACTGGGACAGGTACAGACTAATTTGCATGTAGCCAGGTTCTGAGCTGGGATCGTGCAGTGAGCTAAAAAACGGTGATGGATTAAAACCATGATCTCCTGACTTGGTAAGAGTATTCTGCATCATTCAGAAACTCTGTCCATCACCACCCCCTTTTTCCCAAATCGATTTTATCCACACTCAGTGTGGGAGGGTATGCTCAGACGTGAGTCCCTTGCTCATTGCACCATCAGGATTCAGGCAAGCCGGGCCGACGAAGGCTGTGATGCCAGAAACCGGTCCCCGGAAGCTTGTTTCCTTCCCAGTATAAGAATTGGCTTGGTAGTTTGGTTTGCCCTGTTCCCATCATGCACTGGGACAGGTACAGACTAATTTGCATGTAGCCAGGTTCTGAGCTGGGATGGTGCAGTGAGCTAAAAAACGGTGATGGATTAAAACCATGATCTCTTGACTTGGTAAGAGTATTCTGCATCATTCAGAAACTCTTTCCATAACCACCCCCTTTTTCCCAAATCGATTTTATCCACACTCAGTGTGGGAGGGTATGCTCAGACGTGAGTCCCTTGCTCATTGCACCATCAGGATTCAGGCAAGCCGGGCCGACGAAGGCTGTGATGCCAGAAACCGGTCCCCGGAAGCTTGTTTCCTTCCCAGTATAAGAATTGGCTTGGTAGTTTGGTTTGCCCTGTTCCTATCATGCACTGGGACAGGTACAGACTAATTTGCATGTAGCCAGGTTCTGAGCTGGGATGGTGCAGTGAGCTAAAAAACGGTGATGGATTAAAACCATGATCTCTTGACTTGGTAAGAGTATTCTGCATCATTCAGAAACTCTGTCCATCACCACCCCCTTTTTCCCAAATCGATTTTATCCACACTCAGTGTGGGAGGGTATGCTCAGACGTGAGTCTCTTGCTCATTGCACCATCAGGATTCAGGTAAGCCGGGCCGACGAAGGCTGTGATGCCAGAAACCGGTCCCCGGAAGCTTGTTTCCTTCCCAGTAGAAGAATTGGCTTGGTAGTATGGTTTGCCCTGTTCCCATCATGGACTGGGACAGGTACAGACTAATTTGCATGTAGCCAGGTTCTGAGCTGGGATGGTGCAGTGAGCTAAAAAACGGTGATGGATTAAAACCATGATCTCTTGACTTGGTAAGAGTATTCTGCATCATTCAGAAACTCTGTCCATCACCACCCCCTTTTTCCCAAATCGATTTTATCCACACTCAGTGTGGGAGGGTATGCTCAGACGTGAGTCCCTTGCTCATTGCACCATCAGGATTCAGGCAAGCCGGGCCGACGAAGGCTGTGATGCCAGAAACCGGTCCCCGGAAGCTTGTTTCCTTCCCAGTATAAGAATTGGCTTGGTAGTTTGGTTTGCCCTGTTCCCATCATGCACTGGGACGGGTACAGTCTAATTTGCATGTAGCCAGGTTCTGAGCTGGGATGGTGCAGTGAGCTAAAAAACGGTGATGGATTAAAACCATGATCTCTTGACTTGGTAAGAGTATTCTGCATCATTCAGAAACTCTTTCCATCACCACCCCCTTTTTCCCAAATCGATTTTATCCACACTCAGTGTGGGAGGGTATGCTCAGACGTGAGTCCCTTGCTCATTGCACCATCAGGATTCAGGCAAGCCGGGCCGACGAAGGCTGTGATGCCAGAAACCGGTCCCCGGAAGCTTGTTTCCTTCCCAGTATAAGAATTGGCTTGGTAGTTTGGTTTGCCCTGTTCCTATCATGCACTGGGACAGGTACAGACTAATTTGCATGTAGCCAGGTTCTGAGCTGGGATGGTGCAGTGAACTAAAAAACAGTGATGGATTAAAACCATGATCTCTTGACTTGGTAAGAGTATTCTGCATCATTCAGAAACTCTGTCCATCACCACCCCCTTTTTCCAAAATCGATTTTATCCACACTCAGTGTGGGAGGGTATGCTCAGACGTGAGTCCCTTGCTCATTGCACCATCAGGATGCAGGCAAGCCGGGCCGACGAAGGCTGTGATGCAAGAAACCGGTCCCCGGAAGCTTGTTACCTTCCCAGTATAAGAATTGGCTTGGTAGTTTAGTTTGCCCTGTTCCCATCATGCACTGGGACAGGTACAGACTAATTTGCATGTAGCCAGGTTCTGAGCTGGGATGGTGCAGTGAGCTAAAAAACGGTGATGGATTAAAACCATGATCTCTTGACTTGGTAAGAGTATTCTGCATCATTCAGAAACTCTGTCCATCACCACCCCCTTTTTCCCAAATCGATTTTATCCACACTCAGTGTGGGAGGGTATGCTCAGACGTGAGTCCCTTGCTCATTGCACCATCAGGATTCAGGCAAGCCGGGCCGACGAAGGCTGTGATGCCAGAAACCGGTCCCCGGAAGCTTGTTTCCTTCCCAGTATAAGAATTGGCTTGGTAGTTTGGTTTGCCCTGTTCCCATCATGCACTGGGACAGGTACAGACTAATTTGCATGTAGCCAGGTTCTGAGCTGGGATGGTGCAGTGAGCTAAAAACGGTGATGGATTAAAACCATGATCTCTTGACTTGGTAAGAGTATTCTGCATCATTCAGAAACTCTGTCCACCACCACCCCCTTTTTCCCAAATCGATTTTATCCACACTCAGTGTGGGAGGGTATGCTCAGACGTGAGTCCCTTGCTCATTGCACCATCAGGATTCAGGCAAGCTGGGCCGACGACGCTGTGATGCCAGAAACCGGTCCCCGGAAGCTTGTTTCCTTCCCAGTATAAGAATTGGCTTGGTAGTTTGGTTTGCCCTGTTCCCATCATGCACTGGGACAGGTACAGACTAATTTGCATGTAGCCAGGTTCTGAGCTGGGATGGTGCAGTGAGCTAAAAAACGGTGATGGATTAAAACCATGATCTCTTGACTTGGTAAGAGTATTCTGCATCATTCAGAAACTCTGTCCATCACCACCCCCTTTTTCCCAAATCGATTTTATCCACACTCAGTGTGGGAGGGTATGCTCAGACGTGAGTCCCTTGCTCATTGCACCATCAGGCTTCAGGCAAGCCGGGCCGACGAAGGCTGTGATGCCAGAAACCGGTCCCCGGAAGCTTGTTTCCTTCCCAGTAGAAGAATTGGCTTGGTAGTTTGGTTTGCCCTGTTCCCATCATGCACTGGGACAGGTACAGACTAATTTGCATGTAGCCAGGTTCTGAGCTGGGATGGTGCAGTGAGCTAAAAAACGGTGATGGATTAAAACCATGATCTCCTGACTTGGTAAGAGTATTCTGCATCATTCAGAAACTCTGTCCATCACCACCCCCTTTTTCCCAAATCGATTTTATCCACACTCAGTGTGGGAGGGTATGCTCAGACGTGAGTCCCTTGCTCATTGCACCATCAGGATTCAGGCAAGCCGGGCCGACGAAGGCTGTGATGCCAGAAACCGGTCCCCGGAAGCTTGTTTCCTTCCCAGTATAAGAATTGGCTTGGTAGTTTGGTTTGCCCTGTTCCCATCATGCACTGGGACAGGTACAGACTAATTTGCATGTAGCCAGGTTCTGAGCTGGGATGGTGCAGTGAGCTAAAAAACGGTGATGGATTAAAACCATGATCTCTTGACTTGGTAAGAGTATTCTGCATCATTCAGAAACTCTTTCCATCACCACCCCCTTTTTCCCAAATCGATTTTATCCACACTCAGTGTGGGAGGGTATGCTCAGACGTGAGTCCCTTGCTCATTGCACCATCAGGATTCAGGCAAGCCGGGCCGACGAAGGCTGTGATGCCAGAAACCGGTCCCCGGAAGCTTGTTTCCTTCCCAGTATAAGAATTGGCTTGGTAGTTTGGTTTGCCCTGTTCCTATCATGCACTGGGACAGGTACAGACTAATTTGCATGTAGCCAGGTTCTGAGCTGGGATGGTGCAGTGAGCTAAAAAACGGTGATGGATTAAAACCATGATCTCTTGACTTGGTAAGAGTATTCTGCATCATTCAGAAACTCTGTCCATCACCAGCCCCTTTTTCCAAAATCGATTTTATCCACACTCAGTGTGGGAGGGTATGCTCAGACGTGAGTCCCTTGCTCATTGCACCATCAGGATTCAGGTAAGCCGGGCCGACGAAGGCTGTGATGCCAGAAACCGGTCCCCGGAAGCTTGTTTCCTTCCCAGTAGAAGAATTGGCTTGGTAGTATGGTTTGCCCTGTTCCCATCATGGACTGGGACAGGTACAGACTAATTTGCATGTAGCCAGGTTCTGAGCTGGGATGGTGCAGTGAGCTAAAAAACGGTGATGGATTAAAACCATGATCTCTTGACTTGGTAAGAGTATTCTGCATCATTCAGAAACTCTGTCCATCACCACCCCCTTTTTCCCAAATCGATTTTATCCACACTCAGTGTGGGAGGGTATGCTCAGACGTGAGTCCCTTGCTCATTGCACCATCAGGATTCAGGTAAGCCGGGCCGACGAAGGCTGTGATGCCAGAAACCGGTCCCCGGAAGCTTGTTTCCTTCCCAGTAGAAGAATTGGCTTGGTAGTATGGTTTGCCCTGTTCCCATCATGGACTGGGACAGGTACAGACTAATTTGCATGTAGCCAGGTTCTGAGCTGGGATGGTGCAGTGAGCTAAAAAACGGTGATGGATTAAAACCATGATCTCTTGACTTGGTAAGAGTATTCTGCATCATTCAGAAACTCTGTCCATCACCACCCCCTTTTTCCCAAATCGATTTTATCCACACTCAGTGTGGGAGGGTATGCTCAGACGTGAGTCCCTTGCTCATTGCACCATCAGGATTCAGGCAAGCCGGGCCGACGAAGGCTGTGATGCCAGAAACCGGTCCCCGGAAGCTTGTTTCCTTCCCAGTATAAGAATTGGCTTGGTAGTTTGGTTTGCCCTGTTCCCATCATGCACTGGGACAGGTACAGACTAATTTGCATGTAGCCAGGTTCTGAGCTGGGATGGTGCAGTGAGCTAAAAACGGTGATGGATTAAAACCATGATCTCTTGACTTGGTAAGAGTATTCTGCATCATTCAGAAACTCTGTCCACCACCACCCCCTTTTTCCCAAATCGATTTTATCCACACTCAGTATGGGAGGGTATGCTCAGACGTGAGTCCCTTGCTCATTGCACCATCAGGATTCAGGCAAGCTGGGCCGACGACGCTGTGATGCCAGAAACCGGTCCCCGGAAGCTTGTTTCCTTCCCAGTATAAGAATTGGCTTGGTAGTTTGGTTTGCCCTGTTCCCATCATGCACTGGGACAGGTACAGACTAATTTGCATGTAGCCAGGTTCTGAGCTGGGATGGTGCAGTGAGCTAAAAAACGGTGATGGATTAAAACCATGATCTCTTGACTTGGTAAGAGTATTCTGCATCATTCAGAAACTCTGTCCATCACCACCCCCTTTTTCCCAAATCGATTTTATCCACACTCAGTGTGGGAGGGTATGCTCAGACGTGAGTCCCTTGCTCATTGCACCATCAGGCTTCAGGCAAGCCGGGCCGACGAAGGCTGTGATGCCAGAAACCGGTCCCCAGAAGCTTGTTTCCTTCCCAGTAGAAGAATTGGCTTGGTAGTTTGGTTTGCCCTGTTCCCATCATGCACTGGGACAGGTACAGACTAATTTGCATGTAGCCAGGTTCTGAGCTGGGATGGTGCAGTGAGCTAAAAAACGGTGATGGATTAAAACCATGATCTCCTGACTTGGTAAGAGTATTCTGCATCATTCAGAAACTCTGTCCATCACCACCCCCTTTTTCCCAAATCGATTTTATCCACACTCAGTGTGGGAGGGTATGCTCAGACGTGAGTCCCTTGCTCATTGCACCATCAGGATTCAGGCAAGCCGGGCCGACGAAGGCTGTGATGCCAGAAACCGGTCCCCGGAAGCTTGTTTCCTTCCCAGTATAAGAATTGGCTTGGTAGTTTGGTTTGCCCTGTTCCCATCATGCACTGGGACAGGTTCTGAGCTGGGATGGTGCAGTGAGCTAAAAAACGGTGATGGATTAAAACCATGATCTCTTGACTTGGTAAGAGTATTCTGCATCATTCAGAAACTCTGTCCATCACCACCCCTTTTTTCCCAAATCGATTTTATCCACACTCAGTGTGGGAGGGTATGCTCAGACGTGAGTCCCTTGCTCATTGCACCATCAAGATTCAGGCAAGCCGGGCCGACGAAGGCTGTGATGCCAGAAACCGGTCCCCGGAAGCTTGTTTCCTTCCCAGTATAAGAATTGGCTTGGTAGTTTGGTTTGCCCTGTTCCCATCATGCACTGGGACAGGTACAGACTAATTTGCATGTAGCCAGGTTCTGAGCTGGGATGGTGCAGTGAGCTAAAAAACGGTGATGGATTAAAACCATGATCTCTTGACTTGGTAAGAGTATTCTGCATCATTCAGAAACTCTTTCCATCACCACCCCCTTTTTCCCAAATCGATTTTATCCACACTCAGTGTGGGAGGGTATGCTCAGACGTGAGTCCCTTGCTCATTGCACCATCAGGATTCAGGCAAGCCGGGCCGACGAAGGCTGTGATGCCAGAAACCGGTCCCCGGAAGCTTGTTTCCTTCCCAGTATAAGAATTGGCTTGGTAGTTTGGTTTGCCCTGTTCCTATCATGCACTGGGACAGGTACAGACTAATTTGCATGTAGCCAGGTTCTGAGCTGGGATGGTGCAGTGAGCTAAAAAACGGTGATGGATTAAAACCATGATCTCTTGACTTGGTAAGAGTATTCTGCATCATTCAGAAACTCTGTCCATCACCAGCCCCTTTTTCCAAAATCGATTTTATCCACACTCAGTGTGGGAGGGTATGCTCAGACGTGAGTCCCTTGCTCATTGCACCATCAGGATGCAGGCAAGCCGGGCCGACGAAGGCTGTGATGCAAGAAACCGGTCCCCGGAAGCTTGTTACCTTCCCAGTATAAGAATTGGCTTGGTAGTTTAGTTTGCCCTGTTCCCATCATGCACTGGGACAGGTACAGACTAATTTGCATGTAGCCAGGTTCTGAGCTGGGATGGTGCAGTGAGCTAAAAAACGGTGATGGATTAAAACCATGATCTCTTGACTTGGTAAGAGTATTCTGCATCATTCAGAAACTCTGTCCATCACCACCCCCTTTTTCCCAAATCGATTTTATCCACACTCAGTGTGGGAGGGTATGCTCAGACGTGAGTCCCTTGCTCATTGCACCATCAGGATTCAGGTAAGCCGGGCCGACGAAGGCTGTGATGCCAGAAACCGGTCCCCGGAAGCTTGTTTCCTTCCCAGTAGAAGAATTGGCTTGGTAGTATGGTTTGCCCTGTTCCCATCATGGACTGGGACAGGTACAGACTAATTTGCATGTAGCCAGGTTCTGAGCTGGGATGGTGCAGTGAGCTAAAAAACGGTGATGGATTAAAACCATGATCTCTTGACTTGGTAAGAGTATTCTGCATCATTCAGAAACTCTGTCCATCACCACCCCCTTTTTCCCAAATCGATTTTATCCACACTCAGTGTGGGAGGGTATGCTCAGACGTGAGTCCCTTGCTCATTGCACCATCAGGATTCAGGCAAGCCGGGCCGACGAAGGCTGTGATGCCAGAAACCGGTCCCCGGAAGCTTGTTTCCTTCCCAGTATAAGAATTGGCTTGGTAGTTTGGTTTGCCCTGTTCCCATCATGCACTGGGACAGGTACAGACTAATTTGCATGTAGCCAGGTTCTGAGCTGGGATGGTGCAGTGAGCTAAAAACGGTGATGGATTAAAACCATGATCTCTTGACTTGGTAAGAGTATTCTGCATCATTCAGAAACTCTGTCCACCACCACCCCCTTTTTCCCAAATCGATTTTATCCACACTCAGTATGGGAGGGTATGCTCAGACGTGAGTCCCTTGCTCATTGCACCATCAGGATTCAGGCAAGCTGGGCCGACGACGCTGTGATGCCAGAAACCGGTCCCCGGAAGCTTGTTTCCTTCCCAGTATAAGAATTGGCTTGGTAGTTTGGTTTGCCCTGTTCCCATCATGCACTGGGACAGGTACAGACTAATTTGCATGTAGCCAGGTTCTGAGCTGGGATGGTGCAGTGAGCTAAAAAACGGTGATGGATTAAAACCATGATCTCTTGACTTGGTAAGAGTATTCTGCATCATTCAGAAACTCTGTCCATCACCACCCCCTTTTTCCCAAATCGATTTTATCCACACTCAGTGTGGGAGGGTATGCTCAGACGTGAGTCCCTTGCTCATTGCACCATCAGGCTTCAGGCAAGCCGGGCCGACGAAGGCTGTGATGCCAGAAACCGGTCCCCGGAAGCTTGTTTCCTTCCCAGTAGAAGAATTGGCTTGGTAGTTTGGTTTGCCCTGTTCCCATCATGCACTGGGACAGGTACAGACTAATTTGCATGTAGCCAGGTTCTGAGCTGGGATGGTGCAGTGAGCTAAAAAACGGTGATGGATTAAAACCATGATCTCCTGACTTGGTAAGAGTATTCTGCATCATTCAGAAACTCTGTCCATCACCACCCCCTTTTTCCCAAATCGATTTTATCCACACTCAGTGTGGGAGGGTATGCTCAGACGTGAGTCCCTTGCTCATTGCACCATCAGGATTCAGGCAAGCCGGGCCGACGAAGGCTGTGATGCCAGAAACCGGTCCCCGGAAGCTTGTTTCCTTCCCAGTATAAGAATTGGCTTGGTAGTTTCGTTTGCCCTGTTCCCATCATGCACTGGGACAGGTTCTGAGCTGGGATGGTGCAGTGAGCTAAAAAACGGTGATGGATTAAAACCATGATCTCTTGACTTGGTAAGAGTATTCTGCATCATTCAGAAACTCTGTCCATCACCACCCCTTTTTTCCCAAATCGATTTTATCCACACTCAGTGTGGGAGGGTATGCTCAGACGTGAGTCCCTTGCTCATTGCACCATCAAGATTCAGGCAAGCCGGGCCGACGAAGGCTGTGATGCCAGAAACCGGTCCCCGGAAGCTTGTTTCCTTCCCAGTATAAGAATTGGCTTGGTTGTTTGGTTTGCCCTGTTCCCATCATGCACTGGGACAGGTACAGACTAATTTGCATGTAGCCAGGTTCTGAGCTGGGATGGTGCAGTGAGCTAAAAAACGGTGATGGATTAAAACCATGATCTCTTGACTTGGTAAGAGTATTCTGCATCATTCAGAAACTCTGTCCATCGCCACCCCCTTTTTCCCAAATCGATTTTATCCCCACTCAGTGTGGGAGGGTATGCTCAGACGTGAGTCCCTTGCTCATTGCACCATCAGGATTCAGGCAAGCCGGGCCGACGAAGGCTGTGATGCCAGAAACCGGTCCCCGGAAGCTTGTTTCCTTCCCAGTATAAGAATTGGCTTGGTAGTTTGGTTTGCCCTGTTCCCATCATGCACTGGGCCAGATACAGACTAATTTGCATGTAGCCAGGTTCTGAGCTGGGATGGTGCAGTGAGCTAAAAAACGGTGATGGATTAAAACCATGATCTCTTGACTTGGTAAGAGTATTCTGCATCATTCAGAAACTCTGTCCATCACCACCCCCTTTTTCCCAAATCGATTTTATCCACACTCAGTGTGGGAGGGTATGCTCAGACGTGAGTCCCTTGCTCATTGCACCATCAGGATTCAGGCAAGCCGGGCCGACGAAGGCTGTGATGCCAGAAACCGGTCCCCGGAAGCTTGTTTCCTTCCCAGTATAAGAATTGGCTTGGTAGTTTGGTTTGCCCTGTTCCCATTATGCACTGGGACAGGTTCTGAGCTGGGATGGTGCAGTGAGCTAAAAAACGGTGATGGATTAAAACCATGATCTCTTGACTTGGTAAGAGTATTCTGCATCATTCAGAAACTCTGTCCATCACCACCCCCTTTTTCCAAAATCGATTTTATCCACACTCAGTGTGGGAGGGTATGCTCAGACGTGAGTCCCTTGCTCATTGCACCATCAGGATGCAGGCAAGCCGGGCCGACGAAGGCTGTGATGCCAGAAACCGGTCCCCGGAAGCTTGTTACCTTCCCAGTATAAGAATTGGCTTGGTAGTTTAGTTTGCCCTGTTCCCATCATGCACTGGGACAGGTACAGACTAATTTGCATGTAGCCAGGTTCTGAGCTGGGATGGTGCAGTGAGCTAAAAAACGGTGATGGATTAAAACCATGATCTCTTGACTTGGTAAGAGTATTCTGCATCATTCAGAAACTCTGTCCATCACCACCCCCTTTTTCCCAAATCGATTTTATCCACACTCAGTGTGGGAGGGTATGCTCAGACGTGAGTCCCTTGCTCATTGCACCATCAGGATTCAGGCAAGCCGGGCCGACGAAGGCTGTGATGCCAGAAACCGGTCCCCGGAAGCTTGTTTCCTTCCCAGTAGAAGAATTGGCTTGGTAGTATGGTTTGCCCTGTTCCCATCATGGACTGGGACAGGTACAGACTAATTTGCATGTAGCCAGGTTCTGAGCTGGGATGGTGCAGTGAGCTAAAAAACGGTTATGGATTAAAACTATGATCTTTTGACTTGGTAAGAGTATTCTGCATCATTCAGAAACTCTGTCCATCACCACCCCCTTTTTCCCAAATCGATTTTATCCACACTCAGTGTGGGAGGGTATGCTCAGACGTGAGTCCATTGCTCATTGCACCATCAGGATTCAGGCAAGCCGGGCCGACGAAGGCTGTGATGCCAGAAACCGGTCCCCGGAAGCTTGTTTCCTTCCCAGTATAAGAATTGGCTTGGTAGTTTGGTTTGCCCTGTTCCCATCATGCACTGGGACAGGTACAGACTAATTTGCATGTAGCCAGGTTCTGAGCTCGGATGGTGCAGTGAGCTAAAAAACGGTGATGGATTAAAACCATGATCTCTTGACTTGGTAAGAGTATTCTGCATCATTCAGAAACTCTGTCCATCACCACCCCCTTTTTCCCAAATCGATTTTATCCACACTCAGTGTGGGAGGGTATGCTCAGACGTGAGTCCCTTGCTCATTGCACCATCAGGATTCAGGCAAGCCGGGCCGACGAAGGCTGTGATGCCAGAAACCGGTCCCCGGAAGCTTGTTTCCTTCCCAGTATAAGAATTGGCTTGGTAGTTTGGTTTGCCCTGTTCCCATCATGCACTGGGACAGGTACAGACTAATTTGCATGTAGCCAGGTTCTGAGCTGGGATGGTGCAGTGAGCTAAAAAACGGTGATGGATTTAAACCATGATCTCTTGACTTGGTAAGAGTATTCTGCATCATTCAGAAACTCTGTCCATCACCACCCCCTTTTTCCCAAATCGATTTTATCCACACTCAGTGTGGGAGGGTATGCTCAGACGTGAGTCCCTTGCTCATTGCACCATCAGGATTCAGGCAAGCCGGGCCGACGAAGGCTGTGATGCCAGAAACCGGTCCCCGGAAGCTTGTTTCCTTCCCAGTATAAGAATTGGCTTGGTAGTTTGGTTTGCCCTGTTCCCATCATGCACTGGGACAGGTACAGACTAATTTGCATGTAGCCAGGTTCTGAGCTGGGATGGTGCAGTGAGCTAAAAACGGTGATGGATTAAAACCATGATCTCTTGACTTGGTAAGAGTATTCTGCATCATTCAGAAACTCTGTCCATCACCACCCCCTTTTTCCCAAATAGATTTTATCCACACTCAGTGTGGGAGGGTATGCTCAGACGTGAGTCCCTTGCTCATTGCACCATCAGGATTCAGGCAAGCCGGGCTGACGAAGGCTGTGATGCCAGAAACCGGTCCCCGGAAGCTTGTTTCCTTCCCAGTATAAGAATTGGCTTGGTAGTTTGGTTTGCCCTGTTCCCATCATGCACTGGGACAGGTACAGACTAATTTGCATGTAGCCAGGTTCTGAGCTGGGATGGTGCAGTGAGCTAAAAAACGGTGATGGATTAAAACCATGATCTCTTGACTTGGTAAGAGTATTCTGCATCATTCAGAAACTCTGTCCATCACCACCCCCTTTTTCCCAAATCGATTTTATCCACACTCAGTGTGGGAGGGTATGCTCAGACGTGAGTCCCTTGCTCATTGCACCATCAGGATTCAGGCAAGCCGGGCCGATGAAGGCTGTGATGCCAGAAACCGGTCCCCGGAAGCTTGTTTCCTTCCCAGTATAAGAATTGGCTTGGTAGTTTGGTTTGCCCTGTTCCCATCATGCACTGGGACAGGTACAGACTAATTTGCATGTAGCCAGGTTCTGAGCTGGGATGGTGCAGTGAGCTAAAAAACGGTGATGGATTAAAACCATGATCTCTTGACTTGGTAAGAGTATTCTGCATCATTCAGAAACTCTGTCCATCACCACCCCCTTTTTCCCAAATCGATTTTATCCACACTCAGTGTGGGAGGGTATGCTCAGACGTGAGTCCCTTGCTCATTGCACCATCCGAATTCAGGCAAGCCGGGGTTACGAAGGCTGTGATGCCAGAAACCGGTCCCCGGAAGCTTGTTTCCTTCCCAGTACAAGAATTGGCTTGGTAGTTTGGTTTGCCCTGTTCCCATCATGCACTGGGACAGGTACAGACTAATTTGCATGTAGCCAGGTTCTGAGCTGGGATGGTGCAGTGAGCTAAAAAACGGTGATGGATTAAAACCATGATCTCTTGACTTGGTAAGAGTATTCTGCATCATTCAGAAACTCTGTCCATCACCACCCCCTTTTTCCCAAATCGATTTTATCCACACTCAGTGTGGGAGGGTATGCTCAGACGTGAGTCCCTTGCTCATTGCACCATCAGGTTTCAGGCAAGCTGGGCCGACGAAGGCTGTGATGCCAGAAACCGGTCCCCGGAAGCTTGTTTCCTTCCCAGAATAAGAATTGGCTTGGTAGTTTGGTTTGCCCTGTTCCCATCATGCACTGGGACAGGTACAGACTAATTTGCATGTAGCCAGGTTCTGAGCTGGGATGGTGCAGTGAGCTAAAAAACGGTGATGGATTAAAACCATGATCTCTTGACTTGGTAAGAGTATTCTGCATCATTCAGAAACTCTGTCCATCACCACCCCCTTTTTCCCAAATCGATTTTATCCACACTCAGTGTGGGAGGGTATGCTCAGACGTGAGTCCCTTGCTCATTGCACCATCAGGATTCAGGCAAGCCGGGCCGACGAAGGCTGTGATGCCAGAAACCGGTCCCCGGAAGCTTGTTTCCTTCCCAGTATAAGAATTGGCTTGGTAGTTTGGTTTGCCCTGTTCCCATCATGCACTGGGACAGGTACAGACTAATTTGCATGTAGCCAGGTTCTGAGCTGGGATGGTGCAGTGAGCTAAAAAACGGTGATGGATTTAAACCATGATCTCTTGACTTGGTAAGAGTATTCTGCATCATTCAGAAACTCTGTCCATCACCACCCCCTTTTTCCCAAATCGATTTTATCCACACTCAGTGTGGGAGGGTATGCTCAGACGTGAGTCCCTTGCTCATTGCACCATCAGGATTCAGGCAAGCCGGGCCGACGAAGGCTGTGATGCCAGAAACCGGTCCCCGGAAGCTTGTTTCCTTCCCAGTATAAGAATTGGCTTGGTAGTTTGGTTTGCCCTGTTCCCATCATGCACTGGGACAGGTACAGACTAATTTGCATGTAGCCAGGTTCTGAGCTGGGATGGTGCAGTGAGCTAAAAACGGTGATGGATTAAAACCATGATCTCTTGACTTGGTAAGAGTATTCTGCATCATTCAGAAACTCTGACCATCACCACCCCCTTTTTCCCAAATAGATTTTATCCACACTCAGTGTGGGAGGGTATGCTCAGACGTGAGTCCCTTGCTCATTGCACCATCAGGATTCAGGCAAGCCGGGCTGACGAAGGCTGTGATGCCAGAAACCGGTCCCCGGAAGCTTGTTTCCTTCCCAGTATAAGAATTGGCTTGGTAGTTTGGTTTGCCCTGTTCCCATCATGCACTGGGACAGGTACAGACTAATTTGCATGTAGCCAGGTTCTGAGCTGGGATGGTGCAGTGAGCTAAAAAACGGTGATGGATTAAAACCATGATGTCTTGACTTGGTAAGAGTATTCTGCATCATTCAGAAACTCTGTCCATCACCACCCCCTTTTTCCCAAATCGATTTTATCCACACTCAGTGTGGGAGGGTATGCTCAGACGTGAGTCCCTTGCTCATTGCACCATCAGGATTCAGGCAAGCCGGGCCGATGAAGCCTGTGATGCCAGAAACCGGTCCCCGGAAGCTTGTTTCCTTTCCAGTATAAGAATTGGCTTGGTAGTTTGGTTTGCCCTGTTCCCATCATGCACTGGGACAGGTACAGACTAATTTGCATGTAGCCAGGTTCTGAGCTGGGATGGTGCAGTG
This sequence comes from Triturus cristatus, assembly GCF_964204655.1. NCBI lineage: Eukaryota > Metazoa > Chordata > Amphibia > Caudata > Salamandridae > Triturus > Triturus cristatus. The sequence continues at coordinate 60,225,821 of NC_140586.1, forward strand.
AGCTAAAAAACGGTGATGGATTAAAACCATGATCTCTTGACTTGGTAAGAGTATTCTGCATCATTCAGAAACTCTGTCCATCACCACCCCCTTTTTCCCAAATCGATTTTATCCACACTCAGTGTGGGAGGGTATGCTCAGACGTGAGTCCCTTGCTCATTGCACCATCAGGATTCAGGCAAGCCGGGCCGACGAAGGCTGTGATGCCAGAAACCGGTCCCCGGAAGCTTGTTTCCTTCCCAGTATAAGAATTGGCTTGGTAGTTTGGTTTGCCCTGTTCCCATCATGCACTGGGACAGGTACAGACTAATTTGCATGTAGCCAGGTTCTGAGCTGGGATGGTGCAGTGAGCTAAAAAACGGTGATGGATTAAAACCATGATCTCTTGACTTGGTAAGAGTATTCTGCATCATTCAGAAACTCTGTCCATCACCACCCCCTTTTTCCCAAATCGATTTTATCCACACTCAGTGTGGGAGGGTATGCTCAGACGTGAGTCCCTTGCTCATTGCACCATCAGGATTCAGGCAAGCCGGGCCGACGAAGGCTGTGATGCCAAAAACCGGTCCCCGGAAGCTTGTTTCCTTCCCAGTATAAGAATTGGCTTGGTAGTTTGGTTTGCCCTGTTCCCATCATGCACTGGGACAGGTACAGACTAATTTGCATGTAGCCAGGTTCTGAGCTGGGATGGTGCAGTGAGCTAAAAAACGGTGATGGATTTAAACCATGATCTCTTGACTTGGTAAGAGTATTCTGCATCATTCAGAAACTCTGTCCATCACCACCCCCTTTTTCCCAAATCGATTTTATCCACACTCAGTGTGGGAGGGTATGCTCAGACGTGAGTCCCTTGCTCATTGCACCATCAGGATTCAGGCAAGCCGGGCCGACGAAGGCTGTGATGCCAGAAACCGGTCCCCGGAAGCTTGTTTCCTTCCCAGTATAAGAATTGGCTTGGTAGTTTGGTTTGCCCTGTTCCCATCATGCACTGGGACAGGTACAGACTAATTTGCATGTAGCCAGGTTCTGAGCTGGGATGGTGCAGTGAGCTAAAAACGGTGATGGATTAAAACCATGATCTCTTGACTTGGTAAGAGTATTCTGCATCATTCAGAAACTCTGTCCATCACCACCCCCTTTTTCCCAAATAGATTTTATCCACACTCAGTGTGGGAGGGTATGCTCAGACGTGAGTCCCTTGCTCATTGCACCATCAGGATTCAGGCAAGCCGGGCTGACGAAGGCTGTGATGCCAGAAACCGGTCCCCGGAAGCTTGTTTCCTTCCCAGTATAAGAATTGGCTTGGTAGTTTGGTTTGCCCTGTTCCCATCATGCACTGGGACAGGTACAGACTAATTTGCATGTAGCCAGGTTCTGAGCTGGGATGGTGCAGTGAGCTAAAAAACGGTGATGGATTAAAACCATGATCTCTTGACTTGGTAAGAGTATTCTGCATCATTCAGAAACTCTGTCCATCACGACCCCCTTTTTCCCAAATCGATTTTATCCACACTCAGTGTGGGAGGGTATGCTCAGACGTGAGTCCCTTGCTCATTGCACCATCAGGATTCAGGCAAGCCGGGCCGATGAAGCCTGTGATGCCAGAAACCGGTCCCCGGAAGCTTGTTTCCTTCCCAATATAAGAATTGGCTTGGTAGTTTGGTTTGCCCTGTTCCCATCATGCACTGGGACAGGTACAGACTAATTTGCATGTAGCCAGGTTCTGAGCTGGGATGGTGCAGTGAGCTAAAAAACGGTGATGGATTAAAACCATGATCTCTTGACTTGGTAAGAGTATTCTGCATCATTCAGAAACTCTGTCCATCACCACCCCCTTTTTCCCAAATCGATTTTATCCACACTCAGTGTGGGAGGGTATGCTCAGACGTGAGTCCCTTGCTCATTGCACCATCAGGATTCAGGCAAGCCGGGGTTACGAAGGCTGTGATGCCAGAAACCGGTCCCCGGAAGCTTGTTTCCTTCCCAGTACAAGAATTGGCTTGGTAGTTTGGTTTGCCCTGTTCCCATCATGCACTGGGACAGGTACAGACTAATTTGCATGTAGCCAGGTTCTGAGCTGGGATGGTGCAGTGAGCTAAAAAACGGTGATGGATTAAAACCATGATCTCTTGACTTGGTAAGAGTATTCTGCATCATTCAGAAACTCTGTCCATCACCACCCCCTTTTTCCCAAATCGATTTTATCCACACTCAGTGTGGGAGGGTATGCTCAGACGTGAGTCCCTTGCTCATTGCACCATCAGGATTCAGGCAAGCTGGGCCGACGAAGGCTGTGATGCCAGAAACCGGTCCCCGGAAGCTTGTTTCCTTCCCAGTATAAGAATTGGCTTGGTAGTTTGGTTTGCCCTGTTCCCATCATGCACTGGGACAGGTACAGACTAATTTGCATGTAGCCAGGTTCTGAGCTGGGATGGTGCAGTGAGCTAAAAACGGTGATTGATTAAAACCATGATCTCTTGACTTGGTAAGAGTATTCTGCATCATTCAGAAACTCTGTCCATCACCACCCCCTTTTTCCCAAATAGATTTTATCCACACTCAGTGTGGGAGGGTATGCTCAGACGTGAGTCCCTTGCTCATTGCACCATCAGGATTCAGGCAAGCCGGGCTGACGAAGGCTGTGATGCCAGAAACCGGTCCCCGGAAGCTTGTTTCCTTCCCAGTATAAGAATTGGCTTGGTAGTTTGGTTTGCCCTGTTCCCATCATGCACTGGGACAGGTACAGACTAATTTGCATGTAGCCAGGTTCTGAGCTGGGATGGTGCAGTGAGCTAAAAAACGGTGATGGATTAAAACCATGATCTCTTGACTTGGTAAGAGTATTCTGCATCATTCAGAAACTCTGTCCATCACCACCCCTTTTTTCCCAAATCGATTTTATCCACACTCAGTGTGGGAGGGTATGCTCAGACGTGAGTCCCTTGCTCATTGCGCCATCAGGATTCAGGCAAGCTGGGCCGACGACGCTGTGATGCCAGAAACTGGTCCCCGGAAGCTTGTTTCCTTCCCAGTATAAGAATTGGCTTGGTAGTTTGGTTTGCCCTGTTCCCATCATGCACTGGGACAGGTACAGACTAATTTGCATGTAGCCAGGTTCTGAGCTGGGATGGTGCAGTGAGCTAAAAAACGGTGATGGATTAAAACCATGATCTCTTGACTTGGTAAGAGTATTCTGCATCATTCAGAAACTCTGTCCATCACCACCCCCTTTTTCCCAAATCGATTTTATCCACACTCAGTGTGGGAGGGTATGCTCAGACGTGAGTCCCTTGCTCATTGCACCATCAGGCTTCAGGCAAGCCGGGCCGACGAAGGCTGTGATGCCAGAAACCGGTCCCCGGAAGCTTGTTTCCTTCCCAGTAGAAGAATTGGCTTGGTAGTTTGGTTTGCCCTGTTCCCATCATGCACTGGGACAGGTACAGACTAATTTGCATGTAGCCATGTTCTGAGCTGGGATGGTGCAGTGAGCTAAAAAACGGTGATGGATTAAAACCATGATCTCTTGACTTGGTAAGAGTATTCTGCATCATTCAGAAACTCTGTCCATCACCACCCCCTTTTTCCCAAATCGATTTTATCCACACTCAGTGTGGGAGGGTATGCTCAGACGTGAGTCCCTTGCTCATTGCACCATCAGGATTCAGGCAAGCCGGGCCGACGAAGGCTGTGATGCCAGAAACCGGTCCCTGGAAGCTTGTTTCCTTCCCAGTATAAGAATTGGCTTGGTAGTTTGGTTTGCCCTGTTCCCATCATGCACTGGGACAGGTACAGACTAATTTGCATCTAGCCAGGTTCTGAGCTGGGATGGTGCAGTGAGCTAAAAAACGGTGATGGATTAAAACCATGATCTCTTGACTTGGTAAGAGTATTCTGCATCATTCAGAAACTCTGTCCATCACCACCCCCTTTTTCCGAAATCGATTTTATCCACACTCAGTGTGGGAGGGTATGCTCAGACGTGAGTCCCTTGCTCATTGCACCATCAGGATTCAGGCAAGCCGGGCCGACGAAGGCTGTGATGCCAGAAACCGGTCCCCGGAAGCTTGTTTCCTTCCCAGTATAAGAATTGGCTTGGTAGTTTGGTTTGCCCTGTTCCCATCATGCACTGGGACAGGTACAGACTAATTTGCATGTAGCCAGGTTCTGAGCTGGGATGGTGCAGTGAGCTAAAAACGGTGATGGATTAAAACCATGATCTCTTGACTTGGTAAGAGTATTCTGCATCATTCAGAAACTCTGTCCATCACCACCCCCTTTTTCCCAAATAGATTTTATCCACACTCAGTGTGGGAGGGTATGCTCAGACGTGAGTCCCTTGCTCATTGCACCATCAGGATTTAGGCAAGCCGGGCTGACGAAGGCTGTGATGCCAGAAACCGGTCCCCGGAAGCTTGTTTCCTTCCCAGTATAAGAATTGGCTTGGTAGTTTGGTTTGCCCTGTTCCCATCATGCACTGGGACAGGTACAGACTAATTTGCATGTAGCCAGGTTCTGAGCTGGGATGGTGCAGTGAGCTAAAAAACGGTGATGGATTAAAACCATGATCTCTTGACTTGGTAAGAGTATTCTGCATCATTCAGAAACTCTGTCCATCACCACCCCCTTTTTCCCAAATCGATTTTATCCACACTCAGTGTGGGAGGGTATGCTCAGACGTGAGTCCCTTGCTCATTGCACCATCAGGATTCAGGCAAGCCGGGCCGATGAAGCCTGTGATGCCAGAAACCGGTCCCCGGAAGCTTGTTTCCTTCCCAGTATAAGAATTGGCTTGGTAGTTTGGTTTGCCCTGTTCCCATCATGCACTGGGACAGGTACAGACTAAATTGCATGTAGCCAGGTTCTGAGCTGGGATGGTGCAGTGAGCTAAAAAACGGTGATGGATTAAAACCATGATCTCTTGACTTGGTAAGAGTATTCTGCATCATTCAGAAACTCTGTCCATCACCACCCCCTTTTTCCCAAATCGATTTTATCCACACTCAGTGTGGGAGGGTATGCTCAGACGTGAGTCCCTTGCTCATTGCACCATCAGGATTCAGGCAAGCCGGGCCGACGAAGGCTGTGATGCCAGAAACCGGTCCCCGGAAGCTTGTTTCCTTCCCAGTATAAGAATTGGCTTGGTAGTTTGGTTTGCCCTGTTCCCATCATGCACTGGGACAGGTACAGACTAATTTGCATGTAGCCAGGTTCTGAGCTGGGATGGTGCAGTGAGCTAAAAAACGGTGATGGATTAAAACCATGATCTCTTGACTTGGTAAGAGTATTCTGCATCATTCAGAAACTCTGTCCATTACCACCCCCTTTTTCCCAAATCGATTTTATCCACACTCAGTGTGGGAGGGTATGCTCAGACGTGAGTCCCTTGCTCATTGCACCATCAGGATTCAGGCAAGCCGGGCCGACGAAGGCTGTGATGCCAAAAACCGGTCCCCGGAAGCTTGTTTCCTTCCCAGTATAAGAATTGGCTTGGTAGTTTGGTTTGCCCTGTTCCCATCATGCACTGGGACAGGTACAGACTAATTTGCATGTAGCCAGGTTCTGAGCTGGGATGGTGCAGTGAGCTAAAAAACGGTGATGGATTTAAACCATGATCTCTTGACTTGGTAAGAGTATTCTGCATCATTCAGAAACTCTGTCCATCACCACCCCCTTTTTCCCAAATCGATTTTATCCACACTCAGTGTGGGAGGGTATGCTCAGACGTGAGTCCCTTGCTCATTGCACCATCAGGATTCAGGCAAGCCGGGCCGACGAAGGCTGTGATGCCAGAAACCGGTCCCCGGAAGCTTGTTTCCTTCCCAGTATAAGAATTGGCTTGGTAGTTTGGTTTGCCCTGTTCCCATCATGCACTGGGACAGGTACAGACTAATTTGCATGTAGCCAGGTTCTGAGCTGGGATGGTGCAGTGAGCTAAAAACGGTGATGGATTAAAACCATGATCTCTTGACTTGGTAAGAGTATTCTGCATCATTCAGAAACTCTGTCCATCACCACCCCCTTTTTCCCAAATAGATTTTATCCACACTCAGTGTGGGAGGGTATGCTCAGACGTGAGTCCCTTGCTCATTGCACCATCAGGATTCAGGCAAGCCGGGCTGACGAAGGCTGTGATGCCAGAAACCGGTCCCCGGAAGCTTGTTTCCTTCCCAGTATAAGAATTGGCTTGGTAGTTTGGTTTGCCCTGTTCCCATCATGCACTGGGACAGGTACAGACTAATTTGCATGTAGCCAGGTTCTGAGCTGGGATGGTGCAGTGAGCTAAAAAACGGTGATGGATTAAAACCATGATCTCTTGACTTGGTAAGAGTATTCTGCATCATTCAGAAACTCTGTCCATCACCACCCCCTTTTTCCCAAATCGATTTTATCCACACTCAGTGTGGGAGGGTATGCTCAGACGTGAGTCCCTTGCTCATTGCACCATCAGGATTCAGGCAAGCCGGGCCGATGAAGCCTGTGATGCCAGAAACCGGTCCCCGGAAGCTTGTTTCCTTCCCAGTATAAGAATTGGCTTGGTAGTTTGGTTTGCCCTGTTCCCATCATGCACTGGGACAGGTACAGACTAATTTGCATGTAGCCAGGTTCTGAGCTGGGATGGTGCAGTGAGCTAAAAAACGGTGATGGATTAAAACCATGATCTCTTGACTTGGTAAGAGTATTCTGCATCATTCAGAAACTCTGTCCATCACCACCCCCTTTTTCCCAAATCGATTTTATCCACACTCAGTGTGGGAGGGTATGCTCAGACGTGAGTCCCTTGCTCATTGCACCATCAGGATTCAGGCAAGCCGGGGTTACGAAGGCTGTGATGCCAGAAACCGGTCCCCGGAAGCTTGTTTCCTTCCCAGTACAAGAATTGGCTTGGTAGTTTGGTTTGCCCTGTTCCCATCATGCACTGGGACAGGTACAGACTAATTTGCATGTAGCCAGGTTCTGAGCTGGGATGGTGCAGTGAGCTAAAAAACGGTGATGGATTAAAACCATGATCTCTTGACTTGGTAAGAGTATTCTGCATCATTCAGAAACTCTGTCCATCACCACCCCCATTTTCCCAAATCGATTTTATCCACACTCAGTGTGGGAGGGTATGCTCAGACGTGAGTCCCTTGCTCATTGCACCATCAGGATTCAGGCAAGCTGGGCCGACGAAGGCTGTGATGCCAGAAACCGGTCCCCGGAAGCTTGTTTCCTTCCCAGTATAAGAATTGGCTTGGTAGTTTGGTTTGCCCTGTTCCCATCATGCACTGGGACAGGTACAGACTAATTTGCATGTAGCCAGGTTCTGAGCTGGGATGGTGCAGTGAGCTAAAAACGGTGATGGATTAAAACCATGATCTCTTGACTTGGTAAGAGTATTCTGCATCATTCAGAAACTCTGTCCATCACCACCCCCTTTTTCCCAAATAGATTTTATCCACACTCAGTGTGGGAGGGTATGCTCAGACGTGAGTCCCTTGCTCATTGCACCATCAGGATTCAGGCAAGCCGGGCTGACGAAGGCTGTGATGCCAGAAACCGGTCCCCGGAAGCTTGTTTCCTTCCCAGTATAAGAATTGGCTTGGTAGTTTGGTTTGCCCTGTTCCCATCATGCACTGGGACAGGTACAGACTAATTTGCATGTAGCCAGGTTCTGAGCTGGGATGGTGCAGTGAGCTAAAAAACGGTGATGGATTAAAACCATGATCTCTTGACTTGGTAAGAGTATTCTGCATCATTCAGAAACTCTGTCCATCACCACCCCCTTTTTCCCAAATCGATTTTATCCACACTCAGTGTGGGAGGGTATGCTCAGACGTGAGTCCCTTGCTCATTGCGCCATCAGGATTCAGGCAAGCTGGGCCGACGACGCTGTGATGCCAGAAACTGGTCCCCGGAAGCTTGTTTCCTTCCCAGTATAAGAATTGGCTTGGTAGTTTGGTTTGCCCTGTTCCCATCATGCACTGGGACAGGTACAGACTAATTTGCATGTAGCCAGGTTCTGAGCTGGGATGGTGCAGTGAGCTAAAAAACGGTGATGGATTAAAACCATGATCTCTTGACTTGGTAAGAGTATTCTGCATCATTCAGAAACTCTGTCCATCACCACCCCCTTTTTCCCAAATCGATTTTATCCACACTCAGTGTGGGAGGGTATGCTCAGACGTGAGTCCCTTGCTCATTGCACCATCAGGCTTCAGGCAAGCCGGGCCGACGAAGGCTGTGATGCCAGAAACCGGTCCCCGGAAGCTTGTTTCCTTCCCAGTAGAAGAATTGGCTTGGTAGTTTGGTTTGCCCTGTTCCCATCATGTACTGGGACAGGTACAGACTAATTTGCATGTAGCCATGTTCTGAGCTGGGATGGTGCAGTGAGCTAAAAAACGGTGATGGATTAAAACCATGATCTCTTGACTTGGTAAGAGTATTCTGCATCATTCAGAAACTCTGTCCATCACCACCCCCTTTTTCCCAAATCGATTTTATCCACACTCAGTGTGGGAGGGTATGCTCAGACGTGAGTCCCTTGCTCATTGCACCATCAGGATTCAGGCAAGCCGGGCCGACGAAGGCTGTGATGCCAGAAACCGGTCCCTGGAAGCTTGTTTCCTTCCCAGTATAAGAATTGGCTTGGTAGTTTGGTTTGCCCTGTTCCCATCATGCACTGGGACAGGTACAGACTAATTTGCATCTAGCCAGGTTCTGAGCTGGGATGGTGCAGTGAGCTAAAAAACGGTGATGGATTAAAACCATGATCTCTTGACTTGGTAAGAGTATTCTGCATCATTCAGAAACTCTGTCCATCACCACCCCCTTTTTCCGAAATCGATTTTATCCACACTCAGTGTGGGAGGGTATGCTCAGACGTGAGTCCCTTGCTCATTGCACCATCAGGATTCAGGCAAGCCGGGCCGACGAAGGCTGTGATGCCAGAAACCGGTCCCCGGAAGCTTGTTTCCTTCCCAGTATAAGAATTGGCTTGGTAGTTTGGTTTGCCCTGTTCCCATCATGCACTGGGACAGGTTCTGAGCTGGGATGGTGCAGTGAGCTAAAAAACGGTGATGGATTAAAACCATGATCTCTTGACTTGGTAAGAGTATTCTGCATCATTCAGAAACTCTGTCCATCGCCACCCCCTTTTTCCCAAATCGATTTTATCCCCACTCAGTGTGGGAGGGTATGCTCAGACGTGAGTCCCTTGCTCATTGCACCATCAGGATTCAGGCAAGCCGGGCCGACGAAGGCTGTGATGCCAGAAACCGGTCCCCGGAAGCTTGTTTCCTTCCCAGTATAAGAATTGGCTTGGTAGTTTGGTTTGCCCTGTTCCCATCATGCACTGGGCCAGATACAGACTAATTTGCATGTAGCCAGGTTCTGAGCTGGGATGGTGCAGTGAGCTAAAAAACGGTGATGGATTAAAACCATGATCTCTTGACTTGGTAAGAGTATTCTGCATCATTCAGAAACTCTGTCCATCACCACCCCCTTTTTCCCAAATCGATTTTATCCACACTCAGTGTGGGAGGGTATGCTCAGACGTGAGTCCCTTGCTCATTGCACCATCAGGATTCAGGCAAGCCGGGCCGACGAAGGCTGTGATGCCAGAAACCGGTCCCCGGAAGCTTGTTTCCTTCCCAGTATAAGAATTGGCTTGGTAGTTTGGTTTGTCCTGTTCCCATTATGCACTGGGACAGGTTCTGAGCTGGGATGGTGCAGTGAGCTAAAAAACAGTGATGGATTAAAACCATGATCTCTTGACTTGGTAAGAGTATTCTGCATCATTCAGAAACTCTGTCCATCACCACCCCCTTTTTCCAAAATCGATTTTATCCACACTCAGTGTGGGAGGGTATGCTCAGACGTGAGTCCCTTGCTCATTGCACCATCAGGATGCAGGCAAGCCGGGCCGACGAAGGCTGTGATGCCAGAAACCGGTCCCCGGAAGCTTGTTACCTTCCCAGTATAAGAATTGGCTTGGTAGTTTAGTTTGCCCTGTTCCCATCATGCACTGGGACAGGTACAGACTAATTTGCATGTAGCCAGGTTCTGAGCTGGGATGGTGCAGTGAGCTAAAAAACGGTGATGGATTAAAACCATGATCTCTTGACTTGGTAAGAGTATTCTGCATCATTCAGAAACTCTGTCCATCACCACCCCCTTTTTCCCAAATCGATTTTATCCACACTCAGTGTGGGAGGGTATGCTCAGACGTGAGTCCCTTGCTCATTGCACCATCAGGATTCAGGCAAGCCGGGCCGACGAAGGCTGTGATGCCAGAAACCGGTCCCCGGAAGCTTGTTTCCTTCCCAGTAGAAGAATTGGCTTGGTAGTATGGTTTGCCCTGTTCCCATCATGGACTGGGACAGGTACAGACTAATTTGCATGTAGCCAGGTTCTGAGCTGGGATGGTGCAGTGAGCTAAAAAACGGTGATGGATTAAAACCATGATCTCTTGACTTGGTAAGAGTATTCTGCATCATTCAGAAACTCTGTCCATCACCACCCCCTTTTTCCCAAATCGATTTTATCCACACTCAGTGTGGGAGGGTATGCTCAGACGTGAGTCCCTTGCTCATTGCACCATCAGGATTCAGGCAAGCCGGGCCGACGAAGGCTGTGATGCCAGAAACCGGTCCCCGGAAGCTTGTTTCCTTCCCAGTATAAGAATTGGCTTGGTAGTTTGGTTTGCCCTGTTCCCATCATGCACTGGGACAGGTACAGACTAATTTGCATGTAGCCAGGTTCTGAGCTGGGATGGTGCAGTGAGCTAAAAACGGTGATGGATTAAAACCATGATCTCTTGACTTGGTAAGAGTATTCTGCATCATTCAGAAACTCTGTCCATCACCACCCCCTTTTTCCCAAATAGATTTTATCCACACTCAGTGTGGGAGGGTATGCTCAGACGTGAGTCCCTTGCTCATTGCACCATCAGGATTCAGGCAAGCCGGGCTGACGAAGGCTGTGATGCCAGAAACCGGTCCCCGGAAGCTTGTTTCCTTCCCAGTATAAGAATTGGCTTGGTAGTTTGGTTTGCCCTGTTCCCATCATGCACTGGGACAGGTACAGACTAATTTGCATGTAGCCAGGTTCTGAGCTGGGATGGTGCAGTGAGCTAAAAAACGGTGATGGATTAAAACCATGATCTCTTGACTTGGTAAGAGTATTCTGCATCATTCAGAAACTCTGTCCATCACCACCCCCTTTTTCCCAAATCGATTTTATCCGCACTCAGTGTGGGAGAGTATGCTCAGACGTGAGTCCCTTGTTCATTGCACCATCAGGATTCAGGCAAGCTGGGCCGACGACGCTGTGATGCCAGAAACCGGTCCCCGGAAGCTTGTTTCCTTCCCAGTATAAGAATTGGCTTGGTAGTTTGGTTTGCCCTGTTCCCATCATGCACTGGGACAGGTACAGACTAATTTGCATGTAGCCAGGTTCTGAGCTGGGATGGTGCAGTGAGCTAAAAAACGGTGATGGATTAAAACCATGATCTCTTGACTTGGTAAGAGTATTCTGCATCATTCAGAAACTCTGTCCATCACCACCCCCTTTTTCCCAAATCGATTTTATCCACACTCAGTGTGGGAGGGTATGCTCAGACGTGAGTCCCTTGCTCATTGCACCATCAGGATTCAGGCAAGCCGGGCCGACGAAGGCTGTGATGCCAGAAACCGGTCCCCGGAAGCTTGTTTCCTTCCCAGTAGAAGTATTGGCTTGGTAGTTTGGTTTGCCCTGTTCCCATCATGCACTGGGACAGGTACAGACTAATTTGCATGTAGCCAGGTTCTGAGCTGGGATGGTGCAGTGAGCTAAAAACGGTGATGGATTAAAACCATGATCTCTTGACTTGGTAAGAGTATTCTGCATCATTCAGAAACTCTGTCCATCACCACCCCCTTTTTCCCAAATAGATTTTATCCACACTCAGTGTGGGAGGGTATGCTCAGACGTGAGTCCCTTGCTCATTGCACCATCAGGATTCAGGCAAGCCGGGCTGACGAAGGCTGTGATGCCAGAAACCGGTCCCCGGAAGCTTGTTTCCTTCCCAGTATAAGAATTGGCTTGGTAGTTTGGTTTGCCCTGTTCCCATCATGCACTGGGACAGGTACAGACTAATTTGCATGTAGCCAGGTTCTGAGCTGGGATGGTGCAGTGAGCTAAAAAACGGTGATGGATTAAAACCATGATCTCTTGACTTGGTAAGAGTATTCTGCATCATTCAGAAACTCTGTCCATCACCACCCCCTTTTTCCCAAATCGATTTTATCCACACTCAGTGTGGGAGGGTATGCTCAGACGTGAGTCCCTTGCTCATTGCCCCATCAGGATTCAGGCAAGCTGGGCCGACGACGCTGTGATGCCAGAAACCGGTCCCCGGAAGCTTGTTTCCTTCCCAGTATAAGAATTGGGTTGGTAGTTTGGTTTGCCCTGTTCCCATCATGCACTGGGACAGGTACAGACTAATTTGCATGTAGCCAGGTTCTGAGCTGGGATGGTGCAGTGAGCTAAAAAACGGTGATGGATTAAAACCATGATCTCTTGACTTGGTAAGAGTATTCTGCATCATTCAGAAACTCTGTCCATCACCACCCCCTTTTTCCCAAATCGATTTTATCCACACTCAGTGTGGGAGGGTATGCTCAGACGTGAGTCCCTTGCTCATTGCACCATCAGGATTCAGGCAAGCCGGGCCGACGAAGGCTGTGATGCCAGAAACCGGTCCCCGGAAGCTTGTTTCCTTCCCAGTAGAAGAATTGGCTTGGTAGTTTGGTTTGCCCTGTTCCCATCATGCACTGGGACAGGTACAGACTAATTTGCATGTAGCCAGGTTCTGAGCTGGGATGGTGTAGTGAGCTAAAAAACGGTGATGGATTAAAACCATGATCTCTTGACTTGGTAAGAGTATTCTGCATCATTCAGAAACTCTGTCCATCACCACCCCCTATTTCCCAAATCGATTTTATCCACACTCAGTGTGGGAGGGTATGCTCAGACGTGAGTCCCTTGCTCATTGCACCATCAGGATTCAGGCAAGCCGGGCCAACGAAGGCTGTGATGCCAGAAACCGGTCCCCGGAAGCTTGTTTCCTTCCCAGTATAAGAATTGGCTTGGTAGTTTGGTTTGCCCTGTTCCCATCATGCACTGGGACAGGTACAGACTAATTTGCATGTAGCCAGGTTCTGAGCTGGGATGGTGCAGTGAGCTAAAATACGGTGATGGATTAAAACCATGATCTCTTGACTTGGTAAGAGTATTCTGCATTATTCAGAAACTCTGTCCATCACCACCCCCTTTTTCCCAAATCGATTTTATCCACACTCAGTGTGGGAGGGTATGCTCAGACGTGAGTCCCTTGCTCATTGCACCATCAGGATTCAGGCAAGACGGGCCGACGAAGGCTGTGATGCCAGAAACCGGTCCCCGGAAGCTTGTTTCCTTCCCAGTAGAAGAATTGGCTTGGTAGTTTGGTTTGCCCTGTTCCCATCATGCACTGGGACAGGTACAGACTAATTTGCATGTAGTCAGGTTCTGAGCTGGGATGGTGCAGTGAGCTAAAAAACGGTGATGGATTAAAACCATGATCTCTTGACTTGGTAAGAGTATTCTGCATCATTCAGAAACTCTGTCCATCACCACTCCCTTTTTCCCAAATCGATTTTATCCACACTCAGTGTGGGAGGGTATGCTCAGACGTGAGTCCCTTGTTCATTGCACCATCAGGATTCAGGCAAGCTGGGCCGACGACGCTGTGATGCCAGAAACCGGTCCCCGGAAGTTTGTTTCCTTCCCAGTATAAGAATTGGCTTGGTAGTTTGGTTTGCCCTGTTCCCATCATGCACTGGGACAGGTACAGACTAATTTGCATGTAGCCAGGTTCTGAGCTGGGATGGTGCAGTGAGCTAAAAAACGGTGATGGATTAAAACCATGATCTCTTGACTTGGTAAGAGTATTCTGCATCATTCAGAAACTCTGTCCATCACCACCCCCTTTTTCCCAAATCGATTTTATCCACACTCAGTGTGGGAGGGTATGCTCAGACGTGAGTCCCTTGCTCATTGCACCATCAGGATTCAGGCAAGACGGGCCGACGAAGGCTGTGATGCCAGAAACCGGTCCCCGGAAGCTTGTTTCCTTCCCAGTATAAGAATTGGCTTGGTAGTTTGGTTTGCCCTCTTCCCATCATGCACTGGGACAGGTACAGACTAATTTGCATGTAGCCAGGTTCTGAGCTGGGATGGTGCAGTGAGCTAAAAAACGGTGATGGATTAAAACCATGATCTCTTGACTTGGTAAGAGTATTCTGCATCATTCAGAAACTCTGTCCATCACCACCCCCTTTTTCCCAAATCGATTTTATCCACACTCAGTGTGGGAGGGTATGCTCAGACGTGAGTCCCTTGCTCATTGCACCATCAGGATTCAGGCAAGCCGGGCCGACGAAGGCTGTGATGCCAGAAACCGGTCCCCGGAAGCTTGTTCCTTTCCCAGTATAAGAATTGGCTTGGTAGTTTGGTTTGCCCTGTTCCCATCATGCACTGGGACAGGTACAGACTAATTTGCATGTAGCCAGGTTCTGAGCTGGGATGGTGCAGTGAGCTAAAAAACGGTGATGGATTAAAACCATGATCTCTTGACTTGGTAAGAGTATTCTGCATCATTCAGAAACTCTGTCCATCACCACCCCCTTTTTCCCAAATCGATTTTATCCACACTCAGTGTGGGAGGGTATGCTCAGACGTGAGTCCCTTGCTCATTGCACCATCAGGATTCAGGCAAGCCGGGCCGACGAAGGCTGTGATGCCAGAAACTGGTCCCCGGAAGCTTGTTTCCTTCCCAGTATAAGAATTGGCTTGGTAGTTTGGTTTGCCCTGTTCCCATCATGCACTGGGACAGGTACAGACTAATTTGCATGTAGCCAGGTTCTGAGCTGGGATGGTGCAGTGAGCTAAAAAACGGTGATGGATTAAAACCATGATCTCTTGACTTGGTAAGAGTATTCTGCATCATTCAGAAACTCTGTCCATCACCACCCCCTTTTTCCCAAATCGATTTTATCCACACTCAGTGTGGGAGGGTATGCTCAGACGTGAGTCCCTTGCTCATTGCACCATCAGGATTCAGGCAAGCCGGGCCGACGAAGGCTGTGATGCCAGAAACAGGTCCCCGGAAGCTTGTTTCCTTCCCAGTAGAAGAATTGGCTTGGTAGTATGGTTTGCCCTGTTCCCATCATGGACTGGGACAGGTACAGACTAATTTGCATGTAGCCAGGTTCTGAGCTGGGATGGTGCAGTGAGCTAAAAAACGGTGATGGATTAAAACCATGATCTCTTGACTTGGTAAGAGTATTCTGCATCATTCAGAAACTCTGTCCATCACCACCCACTTTTTCCCAAATCGATTTTATCCACACTCAGTGTGGGAGGGTATGCTCAGACGTGAGTCCCTTGCTCATTGCACCATCAGGATTCAGGCAAGCCTGGCCGACGAAGGCTGTGATGCCAGAAACCGGTCCCCGGAAGCTTGTTTCCTTCCCAGTATAAGAATTGGCTTGGTAGTTTGGTTTGCCCTGTTCCCATCATGCACTGGGACAGGTGCAGACTAATTTGCATGTAGCCAGGTTCTGAGCTGGGATGGTGCAGTGAGCTAAAAAACTGGGATGGATTAAAACCATGATCTCTTGACTTGGTAAGAGTATTCTGCATCATTCAGAAACTCTGTCCATCACCACCCCCTTTTTCCCAAATCGATTTTATCCACACTCAGTATGGGAGGGTATGCTCAGACGTGAGTCCCTTGCTCATTGCACCATCAGGATTCAGGCAAGCCGGGCCGACGAAGGCTGTGATGCCAGAAACCGGTCCCCGGAAGCTTGTTTCCTTCCCAGTATAAGAATTGGCTTGGTAGTTTGGTTTGCCCTGTTCCCATCATGCACTGGGACAGGTACAGACTAATTTGCATGTAGCCAGGTTCTGAGCTGGGATGGTGCAGTGAGCTAAAAAACGGTGATGGATTAAAACCATGATCTCTTGACTTGGTAAGAGTATTCTGCATCATTCAGAAACTCTGTCCATCACCACCCCCTTTTTCCCAAATCGATTTTATCCACACTCAGTGTGGGAGGGTATGCTCAGACGTGAGTCCCTTGCTCATTGCACCATCAGGATTCAGGCAAGCCGGGCCGACGAAGGCTGTGATGCCAGAAACCGGTCCCCGGAAGCTTGTTTCCTTCCCAGTATAAGAATTGGCTTGGTAGTTTGGTTTGCCCTGTTCCCATCATGCACTGGGACAGGTACAGACTAATTTGCATGTAGCCAGGTTCTGAGCTGGGATGGTGCAGTGAGCTAAAAAACGGCGATGGATTAAAACCATGATCTCTTGACTTGGTAAGAGTATTCTGCATCATTCAGAAACTCTGTCCATCACCACCCCCTTTTTCCCAAATCGATTTTATCCACACTCAGTGTGGGAGGGTATGCTCAGACGTGAGTCCCTTGCTCATTGCACCATCAGGATTCAGGCAAGCCGGGCCGACGAAGGCTGTGATGCCAGAAACCGGTCCCCGGAAGCTTGTTTCCTTCCCAGTATAAGAATTGGCTTGGTAGTTTGGTTTGCCCTGTTCCCATCATGCACTGGGACAGGTTCTGAGCTGGGATGGTGCAGTGAGCTAAAAAACGGTGATGGATTAAAACCATGATCTCTTGACTTGGTAAGAGTATTCTGCATCATTCAGAAACTCTGTCCATCACCACCCCTTTTTTCCCAAATCGATTTTATCCACACTCAGTGTGGGAGGGTATGCTCAGACGTGAGTCCCTTGCTCATTGCACCATCAAGATTCAGGCAAGCCGGGCCGACGAAGGCTGTGATGCCAGAAACTGGTCCCCGGAAGCTTGTTTCCTTCCCAGTATAAGAATTGGCTTGGTAGTTTGGTTTGCCCTGTTCCCATCATGCACTGGGACAGGTACAGACTAATTTGCATGTAGCCAGGTTCTGAGCTGGGATGGTGCAGTGAGCTAAAAAACGGTGATGGATTAAAACCATGATCTCTTGACTTGGTAAGAGTATTCTGCATCATTCAGAAACTCTGTCCATCGCCACCCCCTTTTTCCCAAATCGATTTTATCCCCACTCAGTGTGGGAGGGTATGCTCAGACGTGAGTCCCTTGCTCATTGCACCATCAGGATTCAGGCAAGCCGGGCCGACGAAGGCTGTGATGCCAGAAACCGGTCCCCGGAAGCTTGTTTCCTTCCCAGTATAAGAATTGGCTTGGTAGTTTGGTTTGCCCTGTTCCCATCATGCACTGGGACAGATACAGACTAATTTGCATGTAGCCAGGTTCTGAGCTGGGATGGTGCAGTGAGCTAAAAAATGGTGATGGATTAAAACCATGATCTCTTGACTTGGTAAGAGTATTCTGCATCATTCAGAAACTCTGTCCATCACCACCCCCTTTTTCCCAAATCGATTTTATCCACACTCAGTGTGGGAGGGTATGCTCAGACGTGAGTCCCTTGCTCATTGCACCATCAGGATTCAGGCAAGCCGGGCCGACGAAGGCTGTGATGCCAGAAACCGGTCCCCGGAAGCTTGTTTCCTTCCCAGTATAAGAATTGACTTGGTAGTTTGGTTTGCCCTGTTCCCATTATGCACTGGGACAGGTTCTGAGCTAGGATGGTGCAGTGAGCTAAAAAACGGTGATGGATTAAAACCATGATCTCTTGACTTGGTAAGAGTATTCTGCATCATTCAGAAACTCTGTCCATCACCACCCCCTTTTTCCAAAATCGATTTTATCCACACTCAGTGTGGGAGGGTATGCTCAGACGTGAGTCCCTTGCTCAGTGCACCATCAGGATGCAGGCAAGCCGGGCCGACGAAGGCTGTGATGCCAGAAACCGGTCCCCGGAAGCTTGTTACCTTCCCAGTATAAGAATTGGCTTGGTAGTTTAGTTTGCCCTGTTCCCATCATGCACTGGGACAGGTACAGACTAATTTGCATGTAGCCAGGTTCTGAGCTGGGATGGTGCAGTGAGCTAAAAAACGGTGATGGATTAAAACCATGATCTCTTGACTTGGTAAGAGTATTCTGCATCATTCAGAAACTCTGTCCATCACCACCCCCTTTTTCCCAAATCGATTTTATCCACACTCAGTGTGGGAGGGTATGCTCAGACGTGAGTCCCTTGCTCATTGCTCCATCAGGATTCAGGCAAGCCGGGCCGACGAAGGCTGTGATGCCAGAAACCGGTCCCCGGAATCTTGTTTCCTTCCCAGTAAAAGAATTGGCTTGGTAGTTTGGTTTGCTCTGTTCCCATCATGCACTGGGACAGGTTCTGAGCTGGGATGGTGCAGTGAGCTAAAAAACGGTGATGGATTAAAACCATGATCTATTGACTTGGTAAGAGTATTCTGCATCATTCAGAAACTCTGTCCATCACCACCCCCTTTTTCCCAAATCGATTTTATCCACACTCAGTGTGGGAGGGTATGCTCAGACGTGAGTCCCTTGCTCATTGCACCATCAGGATTCAGGCAAGCCGGGCCGACGAAGACTGTGATGCCAGAAACCGGTCCCCGGAAGCTTGTTTCCTTCCCAGTATAAGAATTGGCTTGGTAGTTTGGTTTGCCCTGTTCCCATCATGCACTGGGACAGGTACAGACTAATTTGCATGTAGCCAGGTTCTGAGCTGGGATGGTGCAGTGAGCTAAAAAACGGTGATGGATTAAAACCATGATCTCTTGACTTGGTAAGAGTATTCTGCATCATTCAGAAACTCTGTCCATCACCACCCCCTTTTTCCCAAATCGATTTTATCCACACTCAGTGTGGGAGGGTATGCTCAGACGTGAGTCCCTTGCTCATTGCACCATCAGGATTCAGGCAAGCCGGGTCGACGAAGGCTGTGATGCCAGAAACCGGTCCCCGGAAGCTTGTTTCCTTCCCAGTATAAGAATTGGCTTGGTAGTTTGGTTTGCCCTGTTCCCATCATGCACTGGGACAGGTACAGACTAATTTGCATGTAGCCAGGTTCTGAGCTGGGATGGTGCAGTGAGCTAAAAAACGGTGATGGATTAAAACCATGATCTCTTGACTTGGTAAGAGTATTCTGCATCATTCAGAAACTCTGTCCATCACCACCCCCTTTTTCCCAAATCGATTTTATCCACACTCAGTGTGGGAGGGTATGCTCAGACGTGAGTCCCTTGCTCATTGCACCATCAGGATTCAGGCAAGCTGGGCCGACGACGCTGTGATGCCAGAAACCGGTCCCCGGAAGCTTGTTTCCTTCCCAGTATAAGAATTGGCTTGGTAGTTTGGTTTGCCCTGTTCCCATCATGCACTGGGACAGGTACAGACTAATTTGCATGTAGCCAGGTTCTGAGCTGGCATGGTGCAGTGAGCTAAAAAACGGTGATGGATTAAAACCATGATCTCTTGACTTGGTAAGAATATTCTGCATCATTCAGAAACTCTGTACATCACCACCCCCTTTTTCCCAAATCGATTTTATCCACACTCAGTGTGGGAGGGTATGCTCAGACGTGAGTCCCTTGCTCATTGCACCATCAGGATTCAGGCAAGCCGGGCCGATGAAGGCTGTGATGCCAGAAACCGGTCCCCGGAAGCTTGTTTCCTTCCCAGTATAAGAATTGGCTTGGTAGTTTGGTTTGCCCTGTTCCCATCATGCACTGGGACAGGTACAGACTAATTTGCATGTAGCCAGGTTCTGAGCTGGGATGGTGCAGTAAGCTAAAAAACGGTGATGGATTAAAACCATGATCTCTTCACTTGGTAAGAGTATTCTGCATCATTCAGAAACTCTGTCCATCACCACCCCCTTTTTCCCAAATCGATTTTATCCACACTCAGTGTGGGAGGGTATGCTCAGACGTGAGTCCCTTGCTCATTGCACCATCAGGATTCAGGCAAGCCGGGCCGACGAAGGCTGTGATGCCAGAAACCGGTCCCCGGAAGCTTGTTTCCTTCCCAGTATAAGAATTGGCTTGGTAGTTTGGTTTGCCCTGTTCCCATCATGCACTGGGACAGGTACAGACTAATTTGCATGTAGCCAGGTTCTGAGCTGGGATGGTGCAGTGAGCTAAAAAACGGTGATGGATTAAAACCATGATATCTTGACTTGGTAAGAGTATTCTGCATCATTCAGAAACTCTGTCCATCACCACCCCCTTTTTCCCAAATCGATTTTATCCACACTCAGTGTGGGAGGGTATGCTCAGACGTGAGTCCCTTGCTCATTGCACCATCAGGATTCAGGCAAGCCGGGCCGACGAAGGCTGTGATGCCAGAAACCGGTCCCCGGTAGCTTGTTTCCTTCCCAGTAGAAGAATTGGCTTGGTAGTTTGGTTTGCCCTGTTCCCATCATGCACTGGGACAGGTACAGACTAATTTGCATGTAGCCAGGTTCTGAGCTGGGATGGTGCAGTGAGCTAAAAAACGGTGATGGATTCAAACCATGATCTCTTGACTTGGTAAGAGTATTCTGCATCATTCAGAAACTCTGTCCATCACCACCCCCTTTTTCCCAAATCGATTTTATCCACACTCAGTGTGGGAGGGTATGCTCAGACGTGAGTCCCTTGCTCATTGCACCATCAGGATTCAGGCAAGCCGGGCCGACGAAGGCTGTGATGCCAGAAACCGGTCCCCGGAAGCATGTTTCCTTCCCAGTATAAGAATTAGCTTGGTAGTTTGGTTTGCCCTGTTCCCATCATGCACTGGGACAGGTACAGACTAATTTGCATGTAGCCAGGTTCTGAGCTGGGATGGTGCAGTGAGCTAAAAAACGGTTATGGATTAAAACCATGATCTCTTGACTTGGTAAGAGTATTCTGCATCATTCAGAAACTCTGTCCATCACCACCCCCTTTTTCCCAAATCGATTTTATCCACACTCAGTGTGGGAGGGTATGCTCAGACGTGAGTCCCTTGCACATTGCACCATCAGGATTCAGGCAAGCCGGGCCGACGAAGGCTGTGATGCCAGAAACCGGTCCCCGGAAGCTTGTTTCCTTCCCAGTATAAGAATTGGCTTGGTAGTTTGGTTTGCCCTGTTCCCATCATGCACTGGGACAGGTGCAGACTAATTTGCATGTAGCCAGGTTCTGAGCTGGGATGGTGCAGTGAGCTAAAAAACGGTGATGGATTAAAACCATGATCTCTTGACTTGGTAAGAGTATTCTGCATCATTCAGAAACTCTGTCCATCACCACCCCCTTTTTCCCAAATCGATTTTATCCACACTCAGTGTGGGAGGGTATGCTCAGACGTGAGTCCCTTGCTCATTGCACCATCAGGATTCAGGCAAGCCGGGCCGACGAAGGCTGTGATGCCAGAAACCGGTCCCCGGAAGCTTGTTTCCTTCCCAGTATAAGAATTAGCTTGGTAGTTTGGTTTGCCCTGTTCCTATCATGCACTGGGACAGGTACTGACTAATTTGCATGTAGCCAGGTTCTGAGCTGGGATGGTGCAGTGAGCTAAAAAACGGTGATGGATTAAAACCATGATCTCTTGACTTGGTAAGAGTATTCTGCATCATTCAGAAACTCTGTCCATCACCACCCCCTTTTTCCCAAATCGATTTTATCCACACTCAGTGTGGGAGGGTATGCTCAGACGTGAGTCCCTTGCTCATTGCACCATCAGGATTCAGGCAAGCCGGGCCGACGAAGGCTGTGATGCCAGAAACAGGTCCCCGGAAGCTTGCTCCCTTCCCAGTAGAAGAATTGGCTTGGTAGTATGGTTTGCCCTGTTCCCATCATGGACTGGGACAGGTACAGACTAATTTGCATGTAGCCAGGTTCTGAGCTGGGATGGTGCAGTGAGCTAAAAAACGGTGATGGATTAAAACCATGATCTCTTGACTTGGTAAGAGTATTCTGCATCATTCAGAAACTCTGTCCATCACCACCCACTTTTTCCCAAATCGATTTTATCCACACTCAGTGTGGGAGGGTATGCTCAGACGTGAGTCCCTTGCTCATTGCACCATCAGGATTCAGGCAAGCCTGGCCGACGAAGGCTGTGATGCCAGAAACCGGTCCCCGGAAGCTTGTTTCCTTCCCAGTATAAGAATTGGCTTGGTAGTTTGGTTTGCCCTGTTCCCATCATGCACTGGGACAGGTGCAGACTAATTTGCATGTAGCCAGGTTCTGAGCTGGGATGGTGCAGTGAGCTAAACAACTGGGATGGATTAAAACCATGATCTCTTGACTTGGTAAGAGTATTCTGCATCATTCAGAAACTCTGTCCATCACCACCCCCTTTTTCCCAAATCGATTTTATCCACACTCAGTATGGGAGGGTATGCTCAGACGTGAGTCCCTTGCTCATTGCACCATCAGGATTCAGGCAAGCCGGGCCGACGAAGGCTGTGATGCCAGAAACCGGTCCCCGGAAGCTTGTTTCCTTCCCAGTATAAGAATTGGCTTGGTAGTTTGGTTTGCCCTGTTCCCATCATGCACTGGGACAGGTACAGACTAATTTGCATGTAGCCAGGTTCTGAGCTGGGATGGTGCAGTGAGCTAAAAAACGGTGATGGATTAAAACCATGATCTCTTGACTTGGTAAGAGTATTCTGCATCATTCAGAAACTCTGTCCATCACCACCCCCTTTTTCCCAAATCGATTTTATCCACACTCAGTGTGGGAGGGTATGCTCAGACGTGAGTCCCTTGCTCATTGCACCATCAGGATTCAGGCAAGCCGGGCCGACGAAGGCTGTGATGCCAGAAACCGGTCCCCGGAAGCTTGTTTCCTTCCCAGTATAAGAATTGGCTTGGTAGTTTGGTTTGCCCTGTTCCCATCATGCACTGGGACAGGTACAGACTAATTTGCATGTAGCCAGGTTCTGGGCTGGGATGGTGCAGTGAGCTAAAAAACGGCGATGGATTAAAACCATGATCTCTTGACTTGGTAAGAGTATTCTGCATCATTCAGAAACTCTGTCCATCACCACCCCCTTTTTCCCAAATCGATTTTATTCACACTCATTGTGGGAGGGTATGCTCAGACGTGAGTCCCTTGCTCATTGCACCATCAGGATTCAGGCAAGCCGGGCCGACGAAGGCTGTGATGCCAGAAACCGGTCCCCGGAAGCTTGTTTCCTTCCCAGTATAAGAATTGGCTTGGTAGTTTGGTTTGCCCTGTTCCCATCATGCACTGGGACAGGTTCTGAGCTGGGATGGTGCAGTGAGCTAAAAAACGGTGATGGATTAAAACCATGATCTCTTGACTTGGTAAGAGTATTCTGCATCATTCAGAAACTCTGTCCATCACCACCCCTTTTTTCCCAAATCGATTTTATCCACACTCAGTGTGGGAGGGTATGCTCAGACGTGAGTCCCTTGCTCATTGTACCATCAAGATTCAGGCAAGCCGGGCCGACGAAGGCTGTGATGCCAGAAACCGGTCCCCGGAAGCTTGTTTCCTTCCCAGTATAAGAATTGGCTTGGTAGTTTGGTTTGCCCTGTTCCCATCATGCACTGGGACAGGTACAGACTAATTTGCATGTAGCCAGGTTCTGAGCTGGGATGGTGCAGTGAGCTAAAAAACGGTGATGGATTAAAACCATGATCTCTTGACTTGGTAAGAGTATTCTGCATCATTCAGAAACTCTGTCCATCGCCACCCCCTTTTTCCCAAATCGATTTTATCCCCACTCAGTGTGGGAGGGTATGCTCAGACGTGAGTCCCTTGCTCATTGCACCATCAGGATTCAGGCAAGCCGGGCCGACGAAGGCTGTGATGCCAGAAACCGGTCCCCGGAAGCTTATTTCCTTCCCAGTATAAGAATTGGCTTGGTAGTTTGGTTTGCCCTGTTCCCATTATGCACTGGGACAGGTTCTGAGCTAGGATGGTGCAGTGAGCTAAAAAACGGTGATGGATTAAAACCATGATCTCTTGACTTGGTAAGAGTATTCTGCATCATTCAGAAACTCTGTCCATCACCACCCCCTTTTTCCCAAATCGATTTTATCCACACTCAGTGTGGGAGGGTATGCTCAGACGTGAGTCCCTTGCTCATTGCACCATCAGGATTCAGGCAAGCCGGGCCGACGAAGGCTGTGATGCCAGAAACCGGTCCCCGGAAGCTTGTTTCCTTCCCAGTATAAGAATTAGCTTGGTAGTTTGGTTTGCCCTGTTCCTATCATGCACTGGGACAGGTACTGACTAATTTGCATGTAGCCAGGTTCTGAGCTGGGATGGTGCAGTGAGCTAAAAAACGGTGATGGATTAAAACCATGATCTCTTGACTTGGTAAGAGTATTCTGCATCATTCAGAAACTCTGTCCATCACCACCCCCTTTTTCCCAAATCGATTTTATCCACACTCAGTGTGGGAGGGTATGCTCAGACGTGAGTCCCTTGCTCATTGCACCATCAGGATTCAGGCAAGCCGGGCCGACGAAGGCTGTGATGCCAGAAACAGGTCCCCGGAAGCTTGCTCCCTTCCCAGTAGAAGAATTGGCTTGGTAGTATGGTTTGCCCTGTTCCCATCATGGACTGGGACAGGTACAGACTAATTTGCATGTAGCCAGGTTCTGAGCTGGGATGGTGCAGTGAGCTAAAAAACGGTGATGGATTAAAACCATGATCTCTTGACTTGGTAAGAGTATTCTGCATCATTCAGAAACTCTGTCCATCACCACCCACTTTTTCCCAAATCGATTTTATCCACACTCAGTGTGGGAGGGTATGCTCAGACGTGAGTCCCTTGCTCATTGCACCATCAGGATTCAGGCAAGCCTGGCCGACGAAGGCTGTGATGCCAGAAACCGGTCCCCGGAAGCTTGTTTCCTTCCCAGTATAAGAATTGGCTTGGTAGTTTGGTTTGCCCTGTTCCCATCATGCACTGGGACAGGTGCAGACTAATTTGCATGTAGCCAGGTTCTGAGCTGGGATGGTGCAGTGAGCTAAACAACTGGGATGGATTAAAACCATGATCTCTTGACTTGGTAAGAGTATTCTGCATCATTCAGAAACTCTGTCCATCACCACCCCCTTTTTCCCAAATCGATTTTATCCACACTCAGTATGGGAGGGTATGCTCAGACGTGAGTCCCTTGCTCATTGCACCATCAGGATTCAGGCAAGCCGGGCCGACGAAGGCTGTGATGCCAGAAACCGGTCCCCGGAAGCTTGTTTCCTTCCCAGTATAAGAATTGGCTTGGTAGTTTGGTTTGCCCTGTTCCCATCATGCACTGGGACAGGTACAGACTAATTTGCATGTAGCCAGGTTCTGAGCTGGGATGGTGCAGTGAGCTAAAAAACGGTGATGGATTAAAACCATGATCTCTTGACTTGGTAAGAGTATTCTGCATCATTCAGAAACTCTGTCCATCACCACCCCCTTTTTCCCAAATCGATTTTATCCACACTCAGTGTGGGAGGGTATGCTCAGACGTGAGTCCCTTGCTCATTGCACCATCAGGATTCAGGCAAGCCGGGCCGACGAAGGCTGTGATGCCAGAAACCGGTCCCCGGAAGCTTGTTTCCTTCCCAGTATAAGAATTGGCTTGGTAGTTTGGTTTGCCCTGTTCCCATCATGCACTGGGACAGGTACAGACTAATTTGCATGTAGCCAGGTTCTGGGCTGGGATGGTGCAGTGAGCTAAAAAACGGCGATGGATTAAAACCATGATCTCTTGACTTGGTAAGAGTATTCTGCATCATTCAGAAACTCTGTCCATCACCACCCCCTTTTTCCCAAATCGATTTTATTCACACTCATTGTGGGAGGGTATGCTCAGACGTGAGTCCCTTGCTCATTGCACCATCAGGATTCAGGCAAGCCGGGCCGACGAAGGCTGTGATGCCAGAAACCGGTCCCCGGAAGCTTGTTTCCTTCCCAGTATAAGAATTGGCTTGGTAGTTTGGTTTGCCCTGTTCCCATCATGCACTGGGACAGGTTCTGAGCTGGGATGGTGCAGTGAGCTAAAAAACGGTGATGGATTAAAACCATGATCTCTTGACTTGGTAAGAGTATTCTGCATCATTCAGAAACTCTGTCCATCACCACCCCTTTTTTCCCAAATCGATTTTATCCACACTCAGTGTGGGAGGGTATGCTCAGACGTGAGTCCCTTGCTCATTGTACCATCAAGATTCAGGCAAGCCGGGCCGACGAAGGCTGTGATGCCAGAAACCGGTCCCCGGAAGCTTGTTTCCTTCCCAGTATAAGAATTGGCTTGGTAGTTTGGTTTGCCCTGTTCCCATCATGCACTGGGACAGGTACAGACTAATTTGCATGTAGCCAGGTTCTGAGCTGGGATGGTGCAGTGAGCTAAAAAACGGTGATGGATTAAAACCATGATCTCTTGACTTGGTAAGAGTATTCTGCATCATTCAGAAACTCTGTCCATCGCCACCCCCTTTTTCCCAAATCGATTTTATCCCCACTCAGTGTGGGAGGGTATGCTCAGACGTGAGTCCCTTGCTCATTGCACCATCAGGATTCAGGCAAGCCGGGCCGACGAAGGCTGTGATGCCAGAAACCGGTCCCCGGAAGCTTATTTCCTTCCCAGTATAAGAATTGGCTTGGTAGTTTGGTTTGCCCTGTTCCCATTATGCACTGGGACAGGTTCTGAGCTAGGATGGTGCAGTGAGCTAAAAAACGGTGATGGATTAAAACCATGATCTCTTGACTTGGTAAGAGTATTCTGCATCATTCAGAAACTCTGTCCATCACCACCCCCTTTTTCCAAAATTGATTTTATCCACACTCAGTGTGGGAGGGTATGCTCAGACGTGAGTCCCTTGCTCTTTGCACCATCAGGATGCAGGCAAGCCGGGCCGACGAAGGCTGTGATGCCAGAAACCGGTCCCCGGAAGCTTGTTACCTTCCCAGTATAAGAATTGGCTTGGTAGTTTAGTTTGCCCTGTTCCCATCATGCACTGGGACAGGTACAGACTAATTTGCATGTAGCCAGGTTCTGAGCTGGGATGGTGCAGTGAGCTAAAAAACGGTGATGGATTAAAACCATGATCTCTTGACTTGGTAAGAGTATTCTGCATCATTCAGAAACTCTGTCCATCACCACCCCCTTTTTCCCAAATCGATTTTATCCACACTCAGTGTGGGAGGGTATGCTCAGACGTGAGTCCCTTGCTCATTGCTCCATCAGGATTCAGGCAAGCCGGGCCGACGAAGGCTGTGATGCCAGAAACCGGTCCCCGGAATCTTGTTTCCTTCCCAGTAAAAGAATTGGCTTGGTAGTTTGGTTTGCTCTGTTCCCATCATGCACTGGGACAGGTTCTGAGCTGGGATGGTGCAGTGAGCTAAAAAACGGTGATGGATTAAAACCATGATCTCTTGACTTGGTAAGAGTATTCTGCATCATTCAGAAACTCTGTCCATCACCACCCCCTTTTTCCCAAATCGATTTTATCCACACTCAGTGTGGGAGGGTATGCTCAGACGTGAGTCCCTTGCTCATTGCACCATCAGGATTCAGGCAAGCCGGGCCGACGAAGGCTGTGATGCCAGAAACCGGTCCCCGGAAGCTTGTTTCCTTCCCAGTATAAGAATTGGCTTGGTAGTTTGGTTTGCCCTGTTCCCATCATGCACTGGGACAGGTACAGACTAATTTGCATGTAGCCAGGTTCTGAGCTGGGATGGTGCAGTGAGCTAAAAAACGGTGATGGATTAAAACCATGATCTCTTGACTTGGTAAGAGTATTCTGCATCATTCAGAAACTCTGTCCATCACCACCCCCTTTTTCCCAAATCGATTTTATCCACACTCAGTGTGGGAGGGTATGCTCAGACGTGAGTCCCTTGCTCATTGCACCATCAGGATTCAGGCAAGCCGGGTCGACGAAGGCTGTGATGCCAGAAACCGGTCCCCGGAAGCTTGTTTCCTTCCCAGTATAAGAATTGGCTTGGTAGTTTGGTTTGCCCTGTTCCCATCATGCACTGGGACAGGTACAGACTAATTTGCATGTAGCCAGGTTCTGAGCTGGGATGGTGCAGTGAGCTAAAAAACGGTGATGGATTAAAACCATGATCTCTTGACTTGGTAAGAGTATTCTGCATCATTCAGAAACTCTGTCCATCACCACCCCCTTTTTCCCAAATCGATTTTATCCACACTCAGTGTGGGAGGGTATGCTCAGACGTGAGTCCCTTGCTCATTGCACCATCAGGATTCAGGCAAGCTGGGCCGACGACGCTGTGATGCCAGAAACCGGTCCCCGGAAGCTTGTTTCCTTCCCAGTATAAGAATTGGCTTGGTAGTTTGGTTTGCCATGTTCCCATCATGCACTGGGACAGGTACAGACTAATTTGCATGTAGCCAGGTTCTGAGCTGGCATGGTGCAGTGAGCTAAAAAACGGTGATGGATTAAAACCATGATCTCTTGACTTGGTAAGAATATTCTGCATCATTCAGAAACTCTGTACATCACCACCCCCTTTTTCCCAAATCGATTTTATCCACACTCAGTGTGGGAGGGTATGCTCAGACGTGAGTCCCTTGCTCATTGCACCATCAGGATTCAGGCAAGCCGGGCCGATGAAGGCTGTGATGCCAGAAACTGGTCCCCGGAAGCTTGTTTCCTTCCCAGTATAAGAATTGGCTTGGTAGTTTGGTTTGCCCTGTTCCCATCATGCACTGGGACAGGTACAGACTAATTTGCATGTAGCCAGGTTCTGAGCTGGGATGGTGCAGTGAGCTAAAAAACGGTGATGGATTAAAACCATGATCTCTTGACTTGGTAAGAGTATTCTGCATCATTCAGAAACTCTGTCCATCACCACCCCCTTTTTCCCAAATCGATTTTATCCACACTCAGTGTGGGAGGGTATGCTCAGACGTGAGTCCCTTGCTCATTGCACCATCAGGATTCAGGCAAGCCGGGCCGACGAAGGCTGTGATGCCAGAAACCGGTCCCCGGAAGCTTGTTTCCTTCCCAGTATAAGAATTGGCTTGGTAGTTTGGTTTGTCCTGTTCCCATCATGCACTGGGACAGGTACAGACTAATTTGCATGTAGCCAGGTTCTGAGCTGGGATGGTGCAGTGAGCTAAAAAACGGTGATGGATTAAAACCATGATATCTTGACTTGGTAAGAGTATTCTGCATCATTCAGAAACTCTGTCCATCACCACCCCCTTTTTCCCAAATCGATTTTATCCACACTCAGTGTGGGAGGGTATGCTCAGACGTGAGTCCCTTGCTCATTGCACCATCAGGATTCAGGCAAGCCGGGCCGACAAAGGCTGTGATGCCAGAAACCGGTCCCCGGAAGCTTGTTTCCTTCCCAGTAGAAGAATTGGCTTGGTAGTTTGGTTTGCCCTGTTCCCATCATGCACTGGGACAGGTACAGACTAATTTGCATGTAGCCAGGTTCTGAGCTGGGATGGTGCAGTGAGCTAAAAAACGGTGATGGATTAAAACCATGATCTCTTGACTTGGTAAGAGTATTCTGCATCATTCAGAAACTCTGTCCATCACCACCCCCTTTTTCCCAAATCGATTTTATCCACACTCAGTGTGGGAGGGTATGCTCAGACGTGAGTCCCTTGCTCATTGCACCATCAGGATTCAGGCAAGCCGGGCCGACGAAGGCTGTGATGCCAGAAACCGGTCCCCGGAAGCATGTTTCCTTCCCAGTATAAGAATTAGCTTGGTAGTTTGGTTTGCCCTGTTCCCATCATGCACTGGGACAGGTACAGACTAATTTGCATGTAGCCAGGTTCTGAGCTGGGATGGTGCAGTGAGCTAAAAAACGGTGATGGATTAAAACCATGATCTCTTGACTTGGTAAGAGTATTCTGCATCATTCAGAAACTCTGTCCATCACCACCCCCTTTTTCCCAAATCGATTTTATCCACACTCAGTGTGGGAGGGTATGCTCAGACGTGAGTCCCTTGCACATTGCACCATCAGGATTCAGGCAAGCCGGGCCGACGAAGGCTGTGATGCCAGAAACCGGTCCCCGGAAGCTTGTTTCCTTCCCAGTATAAGAATTGGCTTGGTAGTTTGGTTTGCCCTGTTCCCATCATGCACTGGGACAGGTGCAGACTAATTTGCATGTAGCCAGGTTCTGAGCTGGGATGGTGCAGTGAGCTAAAAAACGGTGATGGATTAAAACCATGATCTCTTGACTTGGTAAGAGTATTCTGCATCATTCAGAAACTCTGTCCATCACCACCCCCTTTTTCCCAAATCGATTTTATCCACACTCAGTGTGGGAGGGTATGCTCAGACGTGAGTCCCTTGCTCATTGCACCATCAGGATTCAGGCAAGCCGGGCCGACGAAGGCTGTGATGCCAGAAACCGGTCCCCGGAAGCTTGTTTCCTTCCCAGTATAAGAATTAGCTTGGTAGTTTGGTTTGCCCTGTTCCTATCATGCACTGGGACAGGTACTGACTAATTTGCATGTAGCCAGGTTCTGAGCTGGGATGGTGCAGTGAGCTAAAAAACGGTGATGGATTAAAACCATGATCTCTTGACTTGGTAAGAGTATTCTGCATCATTCAGAAACTCTGTCCATCACCACCCCCTTTTTCCCAAATCGATTTTATCCACACTCAGTGTGGGAGGGTATGCTCAGACGTGAGTCCCTTGCTCATTGCACCATCAGGATTCAGGCAAGCCGGGCCGACGAAGGCTGTGATGCCAGAAACCGGTCCCCGGAAGCTTGTTTCCTTCCCAGTATAAGAATTGGCTTGGTAGTTTGGTTTGCCCTGTTCCCATCATGCACTGGGACAGGTACAGACTAATTTGCATGTAGCCAGGTTCTGAGCTGGGACGGTGCAGTGAGCTAAAAAACGGTGATGGATTAAAACCATGATCTCTTGACTTGGTAAGAGTATTCTGCATCATTCAGAAACTCTGTCCATCACCACCCCCTTTTTCCCAAATCGATTTTATCCACACTTATTGTGGGAGGGTATGCTCAGACGTGAGTCCCTTGCTCATTGCACCATCAGGATTCAGGCAAGCCGGGCCGACGAAGGCTGTGATGCCAGAAACCGGTCCCCGGAAGCTTGTTTCCTTCCCAGTATAAGAATTGGCTTGGTAGTTTGGTTTGCCCTGTTCCCATCATGCACTGGGACAGGTACAGACTAATTTGCATGTAGCCAGGTTCTGAGCTGGGATGGTGCAGTGAGCTAAAAAACGGTGATGGATTAAAACCATGATCTCTTGACTTGGTAAGAGTATTCTGCATCATTCAGAAACTCTGTCCATCGCCACCCCCTTTTTCCCAAATCGATTTTATCCCCACTCAGTGTGGGAGGGTATGCTCAGACGTGAGTCCCTTGCTCATTGCACCATCAGGATTCAGGCAAGCCGGGCCGACGAAGGCTGTGATGCCAGAAACCGGTCCCCGGAAGCTTATTTCCTTCCCAGTATAAGAATTGGCTTGGTAGTTTGGTTTGCCCTGTTCCCATTATGCACTGGGACAGGTTCTGAGCTAGGATGGTGCAGTGAGCTAAAAAACGGTGATGGATTAAAACCATGATCTCTTGACTTGGTAAGAGTATTCTGCATCATTCAGAAACTCTGTCCATCACCACCCCCTTTTTCCAAAATTGATTTTATCCACACTCAGTGTGGGAGGGTATGCTCAGACGTGAGTCCCTTGCTCTTTGCACCATCAGGATGCAGGCAAGCCGGGCCGACGAAGGCTGTGATGCCAGAAACCGGTCCCCGGAAGCTTGTTACCTTCCCAGTATAAGAATTGGCTTGGTAGTTTAGTTTGCCCTGTTCCCATCATGCACTGGGACAGGTACAGACTAATTTGCATGTAGCCAGGTTCTGAGCTGGGATGGTGCAGTGAGCTAAAAAACGGTGATGGATTAAAACCATGATCTCTTGACTTGGTAAGAGTATTCTGCATCATTCAGAAACTCTGTCCATCACCACCCCCTTTTTCCCAAATCGATTTTATCCACACTCAGTGTGGGAGGGTATGCTCAGACGTGAGTCCCTTGCTCATTGCTCCATCAGGATTCAGGCAAGCCGGGCCGACGAAGGCTGTGATGCCAGAAACCGGTCCCCGGAATCTTGTTTCCTTCCCAGTAAAAGAATTGGCTTGGTAGTTTGGTTTGCTCTGTTCCCATCATGCACTGGGACAGGTTCTGAGCTGGGATGGTGCAGTGAGCTAAAAAACGGTGATGGATTAAAACCATGATCTCTTGACTTGGTAAGAGTATTCTGCATCATTCAGAAACTCTGTCCATCACCACCCCCTTTTTCCCAAATCGATTTTATCCACACTCAGTGTGGGAGGGTATGCTCAGACGTGAGTCCCTTGCTCATTGCACCATCAGGATTCAGGCAAGCCGGGCCGACGAAGGCTGTGATGCCAGAAACCGGTCCCCGGAAGCTTGTTTCCTTCCCAGTATAAGAATTGGCTTGGTAGTTTGGTTTGCCCTGTTCCCATCATGCACTGGGACAGGTACAGACTAATTTGCATGTAGCCAGGTTCTGAGCTGGGATGGTGCAGTGAGCTAAAAAACGGTGATGGATTAAAACCATGATCTCTTGACTTGGTAAGAGTATTCTGCATCATTCAGAAACTCTGTCCATCACCACCCCCTTTTTCCCAAATCGATTTTATCCACACTCAGTGTGGGAGGGTATGCTCAGACGTGAGTCCCTTGCTCATTGCACCATCAGGATTCAGGCAAGCCGGGTCGACGAAGGCTGTGATGCCAGAAACCGGTCCCCGGAAGCTTGTTTCCTTCCCAGTATAAGAATTGGCTTGGTAGTTTGGTTTGCCCTGTTCCCATCATGCACTGGGACAGGTACAGACTAATTTGC
Organism: Triturus cristatus; assembly: GCF_964204655.1. NCBI lineage: Eukaryota > Metazoa > Chordata > Amphibia > Caudata > Salamandridae > Triturus > Triturus cristatus. The sequence goes on from NC_140586.1 coordinate 60,258,616, forward strand.
ATGTAGCCAGGTTCTGAGCTGGGATGGTGCAGTGAGCTAAAAAACGGTGATGGATTAAAACCATGATCTCTTGACTTGGTAAGAGTATTCTGCATCATTCAGAAACTCTGTCCATCACCACCCCCTTTTTCCCAAATCGATTTTATCCACACTCAGTGTGGGAGGGTATGCTCAGACGTGAGTCCCTTGCTCATTGCACCATCAGGATTCAGGCAAGCTGGGCCGACGACGCTGTGATGCCAGAAACCGGTCCCCGGAAGCTTGTTTCCTTCCCAGTATAAGAATTGGCTTGGTAGTTTGGTTTGCCATGTTCCCATCATGCACTGGGACAGGTACAGACTAATTTGCATGTAGCCAGGTTCTGAGCTGGCATGGTGCAGTGAGCTAAAAAACGGTGATGGATTAAAACCATGATCTCTTGACTTGGTAAGAATATTCTGCATCATTCAGAAACTCTGTACATCACCACCCCCTTTTTCCCAAATCGATTTTATCCACACTCAGTGTGGGAGGGTATGCTCAGACGTGAGTCCCTTGCTCATTGCACCATCAGGATTCAGGCAAGCCGGGCCGATGAAGGCTGTGATGCCAGAAACCGGTCCCCGGAAGCTTGTTTCCTTCCCAGTATAAGAATTGGCTTGGTAGTTTGGTTTGCCCTGTTCCCATCATGCACTGGGACAGGTACAGACTAATTTGCATGTAGCCAGGTTCTGAGCTCGGATGGTGCAGTGAGCTAAAAAACGGTGATGGATTAAAACCATGATCTCTTGACTTGGTAAGAGTATTCTGCATCATTCAGAAACTCTGTCCATCACCACCCCCTTTTTCCCAAATCGATTTTATCCACACTCAGTGTGGGAGGGTATGCTCAGACGTGAGTCCCTTGCTCATTGCACCATCAGGATTCAGGCAAGCCGGGCCGACGAAGGCTGTGATGCCAGAAACCGGTCCCCGGAAGCTTGTTTCCTTCCCAGTATAAGAATTGGCTTGGTAGTTTGGTTTGTCCTGTTCCCATCATGCACTGGGACAGGTACAGACTAATTTGCATGTAGCCAGGTTCTGAGCTGGGATGGTGCAGTGAGCTAAAAAACGGTGATGGATTAAAACCATGATATCTTGACTTGGTAAGAGTATTCTGCATCATTCAGAAACTCTGTCCATCACCACCCCCTTTTTCCCAAATCGATTTTATCCACACTCAGTGTGGGAGGGTATGCTCAGACGTGAGTCCCTTGCTCATTGCACCATCAGGATTCAGGCAAGCCGGGCCGACAAAGGCTGTGATGCCAGAAACCGGTCCCCGGAAGCTTGTTTCCTTCCCAGTAGAAGAATTGGCTTGGTAGTTTGGTTTGCCCTGTTCCCATCATGCACTGGGACAGGTACAGACTAATTTGCATGTAGCCAGGTTCTGAGCTGGGATGGTGCAGTGAGCTAAAAAACGGTGATGGATTAAAACCATGATCTCTTGACTTGGTAAGAGTATTCTGCATCATTCAGAAACTCTGTCCATCACCACCCCCTTTTTCCCAAATCGATTTTATCCACACTCAGTGTGGGAGGGTATGCTCAGACGTGAGTCCCTTGCTCATTGCACCATCAGGATTCAGGCAAGCCGGGCCGACGAAGGCTGTGATGCCAGAAACCGGTCCCCGGAAGCATGTTTCCTTCCCAGTATAAGAATTAGCTTGGTAGTTTGGTTTGCCCTGTTCCCATCATGCACTGGGACAGGTACAGACTAATTTGCATGTAGCCAGGTTCTGAGCTGGGATGGTGCAGTGAGCTAAAAAACGGTGATGGATTAAAACCATGATCTCTTGACTTGGTAAGAGTATTCTGCATCATTCAGAAACTCTGTCCATCACCACCCCCTTTTTCCCAAATCGATTTTATCCACACTCAGTGTGGGAGGGTATGCTCAGACGTGAGTCCCTTGCACATTGCACCATCAGGATTCAGGCAAGCCGGGCCGACGAAGGCTGTGATGCCAGAAACCGGTCCCCGGAAGCTTGTTTCCTTCCCAGTATAAGAATTGGCTTGGTAGTTTGGTTTGCCCTGTTCCCATCATGCACTGGGACAGGTGCAGACTAATTTGCATGTAGCCAGGTTCTGAGCTGGGATGGTGCAGTGAGCTAAAAAACGGTGATGGATTAAAACCATGATCTCTTGACTTGGTAAGAGTATTCTGCATCATTCAGAAACTCTGTCCATCACCACCCCCTTTTTCCCAAATCGATTTTATCCACACTCAGTGTGGGAGGGTATGCTCAGACGTGAGTCCCTTGCTCATTGCACCATCAGGATTCAGGCAAGCCGGGCCGACGAAGGCTGTGATGCCAGAAACCGGTCCCCGGAAGCTTGTTTCCTTCCCAGTATAAGAATTAGCTTGGTAGTTTGGTTTGCCCTGTTCCTATCATGCACTGGGACAGGTACTGACTAATTTGCATGTAGCCAGGTTCTGAGCTGGGATGGTGCAGTGAGCTAAAAAACGGTGATGGATTAAAACCATGATCTCTTGACTTGGTAAGAGTATTCTGCATCATTCAGAAACTCTGTCCATCACCACCCCCTTTTTCCCAAATCGATTTTATCCACACTCAGTGTGGGAGGGTATGCTCAGACGTGAGTCCCTTGCTCATTGCACCATCAGGATTCAGGCAAGCCGGGCCGACGAAGGCTGTGATGCCAGAAACCGGTCCCCGGAAGCTTGTTTCCTTCCCAGTATAAGAATTGGCTTGGTAGTTTGGTTTGCCCTGTTCCCATCATGCACTGGGACAGGTACAGACTAATTTGCATGTAGCCAGGTTCTGAGCTGGGACGGTGCAGTGAGCTAAAAAACGGTGATGGATTAAAACCATGATCTCTTGACTTGGTAAGAGTATTCTGCATCATTCAGAAACTCTGTCCATCACCACCCCCTTTTTCCCAAATCGATTTTATCCACACTTATTGTGGGAGGGTATGCTCAGACGTGAGTCCCTTGCTCATTGCACCATCAGGATTCAGGCAAGCCGGGCCGACGAAGGCTGTGATGCCAGAAACCGGTCCCCGGAAGCTTGTTTCCTTCCCAGTATAAAAATTGGCTTGGTAGTTTGGTTTGCCCTGTTCCCATCATGCACTGGGACAGGTACAGACTAATTTGCATGTAGCCAGGTTCTGAGCTGGCATGGTGCAGTGAGCTAAAAAACGGTGATGGATTAAAACCATGATCTCTTGACTTGGTAAGAATATTCTGCATCATTCAGAAACTCTGTACATCACCACCCCCTTTTTCCCAAATCGATTTTATCCACACTCAGTGTGGGAGGGTATGCTTAGACGTGAGTCCCTTGCTCATTGCACCATCAGGATTCAGGCAAGCCGGGCCGACGAAGGCTGTGATGCCAGAAACCGGTCCCCGGAAGCTTGTTTCCTTCCCAGTATAAGAATTGGCTTGGTAGTTTGGTTTGTCCTGTTCCCATCATGCACTGGGACAGGTACAGACTAATTTGCATGTAGCCAGGTTCTGAGCTGGGATGGTGCAGTGAGCTAAAAAACGGTGATGGATTAAAACCATGATATCTTGACTTGGTAAGAGTATTCTGCATCATTCAGAAACTCTGTCCATCACCACCCCCTTTTTCCCAAATCGATTTTATCCACACTCAGTGTGGGAGGGTATGCTCAGACGTGAGTCCCTTGCTCATTGCACCATCAGGATTCAGGCAAGCCGGGCCGACAAAGGCTGTGATGCCAGAAACCGGTCCCCGGAAGCTTGTTTCCTTCCCAGTAGAAGAATTGGCTTGGTAGTTTGGTTTGCCCTGTTCCCATCATGCACTGGGACAGGTACAGACTAATTTGCATGTAGCCAGGTTCTGAGCTGGGATGGTGCAGTGAGCTAAAAAACGGTGATGGATTAAAACCATGATCTCTTGACTTGGTAAGAGTATTCTGCATCATTCAGAAACTCTGTCCATCACCACCCCCTTTTTCCCAAATCGATTTTATCCACACTCAGTGTGGGAGGGTATGCTCAGACGTGAGTCCCTTGCTCATTGCACCATCAGGATTCAGGCAAGCCGGGCCGACGAAGGCTGTGATGCCAGAAACCGGTCCCCGGAAGCATGTTTCCTTCCCAGTATAAGAATTAGCTTGGTAGTTTGGTTTGCCCTGTTCCCATCATGCACTGGGACAGGTACAGACTAATTTGCATGTAGCCAGGTTCTGAGCTGGGATGGTGCAGTGAGCTAAAAAACGGTGATGGATTAAAACCATGATCTCTTGACTTGGTAAGAGTATTCTGCATCATTCAGAAACTCTGTCCATCACCACCCCCTTTTTCCCAAATCGATTTTATCCACACTCAGTGTGGGAGGGTATGCTCAGACGTGAGTCCCTTGCACATTGCACCATCAGGATTCAGGCAAGCCGGGCCGACGAAGGCTGTGATGCCAGAAACCGGTCCCCGGAAGCTTGTTTCCTTCCCAGTATAAGAATTGGCTTGGTAGTTTGGTTTGCCCTGTTCCCATCATGCACTGGGACAGGTGCAGACTAATTTGCATGTAGCCAGGTTCTGAGCTGGGATGGTGCAGTGAGCTAAAAAACGGTGATGGATTAAAACCATGATCTCTTGACTTGGTAAGAGTATTCTGCATCATTCAGAAACTCTGTCCATCACCACCCCCTTTTTCCCAAATCGATTTTATCCACACTCAGTGTGGGAGGGTATGCTCAGACGTGAGTCCCTTGCTCATTGCACCATCAGGATTCAGGCAAGCCGGGCCGACGAAGGCTGTGATGCCAGAAACCGGTCCCCGGAAGCTTGTTTCCTTCCCAGTATAAGAATTAGCTTGGTAGTTTGGTTTGCCCTGTTCCTATCATGCACTGGGACAGGTACTGACTAATTTGCATGTAGCCAGGTTCTGAGCTGGGATGGTGCAGTGAGCTAAAAAACGGTGATGGATTAAAACCATGATCTCTTGACTTGGTAAGAGTATTCTGCATCATTCAGAAACTCTGTCCATCACCACCCCCTTTTTCCCAAATCGATTTTATCCACACTCAGTGTGGGAGGGTATGCTCAGACGTGAGTCCCTTGCTCATTGCACCATCAGGATTCAGGCAAGCCGGGCCGACGAAGGCTGTGATGCCAGAAACCGGTCCCCGGAAGCTTGTTTCCTTCCCAGTATAAGAATTGGCTTGGTAGTTTGGTTTGCCCTGTTCCCATCATGCACTGGGACAGGTACAGACTAATTTGCATGTAGCCAGGTTCTGAGCTGGGACGGTGCAGTGAGCTAAAAAACGGTGATGGATTAAAACCATGATCTCTTGACTTGGTAAGAGTATTCTGCATCATTCAGAAACTCTGTCCATCACCACCCCCTTTTTCCCAAATCGATTTTATCCACACTTATTGTGGGAGGGTATGCTCAGACGTGAGTCCCTTGCTCATTGCACCATCAGGATTCAGGCAAGCCGGGCCGACGAAGGCTGTGATGCCAGAAACCGGTCCCCGGAAGCTTGTTTCCTTCCCAGTATAAAAATTGGCTTGGTAGTTTGGTTTGCCCTGTTCCCATCATGCACTGGGACAGGTACAGACTAATTTGCATGTAGCCAGGTTCTGAGCTGGCATGGTGCAGTGAGCTAAAAAACGGTGATGGATTAAAACCATGATCTCTTGACTTGGTAAGAATATTCTGCATCATTCAGAACCTCTGTACATCACCACCCCCTTTTTCCCAAATCGATTTTATCCACACTCAGTGTGGGAGGGTATGCTCAGACGTGAGTCCCTTGCTCATTGCACCATCAGGATTCAGGCAAGCCGGGCCGATGAAGGCTGTGATGCCAGAAACCGGTCCCCGGAAGCTTGTTTCCTTCCCAGTATAAGAATTGGCTTGGTAGTTTGGTTTGTCCTGTTCCCATCATGCACTGGGACAGGTACAGACTAATTTGCATGTAGCCAGGTTCTGAGCTGGTATGGTGCAGTGAGCTAAAAAACGGTGATGGATTAAAACCATGATCTCTTGACTTGGTAAGAGTATTCTGCATCATTCAGAAACTCTGTCCATCACCACCCCCTTTTTCCCAAATCGATTTTATCCACACTCAGTGTGGGAGGGTATGCTCAGACGTGAGTCCCTTGCTCATTGCACCATCAGGATTCAGGCAAGCCGGGCCGACGAAGGCTGTGATGCCAGAAACCGGTCCCCGGAAGCTTGTTTCCTTCCCAGTATAAGAATTGGCTTGGTAGTTTGGTTTGTCCTGTTCCCATCATGCACTGGGACAGGTACAGACTAATTTGCATGTAGCCAGGTTCTGAGCTGGGATGGTGCAGTGAGCTAAAAAACGGTGATGGATTAAAACCATGATATCTTGACTTGGTAAGAGTATTCTGCATCATTCAGAAACTCTGTCCATCACCACCCCCTTTTTCCCAAATCGATTTTATCCACACTCAGTGTGGGAGGGTATGCTCAGACGTGAGTCCCTTGCTCATTGCACCATCAGGATTCAGGCAAGCCGGGCCGACGAAGGCTGTGATGCCAGAAACCGGTCCCCGGAAGCTTGTTTCCTTCCCAGTAGAAGAATTGGCTTGGTAGTTTGGTTTGCCCTGTTCCCATCATGCACTGGGACAGGTACAGACTAATTTGCATGTAGCCAGGTTCTGAGCTGGGATGGTGCAGTGAGCTAAAAAACGGTGATGGATTAAAACCATGATCTCTTGACTTGGTAAGAGTATTCTGCATCATTCAGAAACTCTGTCCATCACCACCCCCTTTTTCCCAAATCGATTTTATCCACACTCAGTGTGGGAGGGTATGCTCAGACGTGAGTCCCTTGCTCATTGCACCATCAGGATTCAGGCAAGCCGGGCCGACGAAGGCTGTGATGCCAGAAACCGGTCCCCGGAAGCATGTTTCCTTCCCAGTATAAGAATTAGCTTGGTAGTTTGGTTTGCCCTGTTCCCATCATGCACTGGGACAGGTACAGACTAATTTGCATGTAGCCAGGTTCTGAGCTGGGATGGTGCAGTGAGCTAAAATACGGTGATGGATTAAAACCATGATCTCTTGACTTGGTAAGAGTATTCTGCATCATTCAGAAACTCTGTCCATCACCACCCCCTTTTTCCCAAATCGATTTTATCCACACTCAGTGTGGGAGGGTATGCTCAGACGTGAGTCCCTTGCACATTGCACCATCAGGATTCAGGCAAGCCGGGCCGACGAAGGCTGTGATGCCAGAAACCGGTCCCCGGAAGCTTGTTTCCTTCCCAGTATAAGAATTGGCTTGGTAGTTTGGTTTGCCCTGTTCCCATCATGCACTGGGACAGGTGCAGACTAATTTGCATGTAGCCAGGTTCTGAGCTGGGATGGTGCAGTGAGCTAAAAAACGGTGATGGATTAAAACCATGATCTCTTGACTTGGTAAGAGTATTCTGCATCATTCAGAAACTCTGTCCATCACCACCCCCTTTTTCCCAAATCGATTTTATCCACACTCAGTGTGGGAGGGTATGCTCAGATGTGAGTCCCTTGCTCATTGCACCATCAGGATTCAGGCAAGCCGGGCCGACGAAGGCTGTGATGCCAGAAACCGGTCCCCGGAAGCTTGTTTCCTTCCCAGTATAAGAATTAGCTTGGTAGTTTGGTTTGCCCTGTTCCTATCATGCACTGGGACAGGTACTGACTAATTTGCATGTAGCCAGGTTCTGAGCTGGGATGGTGCAGTGAGCTAAAAAACGGTGATGGATTTAAACCATGATCTCTTGACTTGGTAAGAGTATTCTGCATCATTCAGAAACTCTGTCCATCACCACCCCCTTTTTCCCAAATCGATTTTATCCACACTCAGTGTGGGAGGGTATGCTCAGACGTGAGTCCCTTGCTCATTGCACCATCAGGATTCAGGCAAGCCGGGCCGACGAAGGCTGTGATGCCAGAAACCGGTCCCCGGAAGCTTGTTTCCTTCCCAGTATAAGAATTGGCTCGGTAGTTTGGTTTGCCCTGTTCCCATCATGCACTGGGACAGGTACAGACTAATTTGCATGTAGCCAGGTTCTGAGCTGGGACGGTGCAGTGAGCTAAAAAACGGTGATGGATTAAAACCATGATCTCTTGACTTGGTAAGAGTATTCTGCATCATTCAGAAACTCTGTCCATCACCACCCCCTTTTTCCCAAATCGATTTTATCCACACTCATTGTGGGAGGGTATGCTCAGACGTGAGTCCCTTGCTCATTGCACCATCAGGATTCAGGCAAGCCGGGCCGACGAAGGCTGTGATGCCAGAAACCGGTCCCCGGAAGCTTGTTTCCTTCCCAGTATAAGAATTGGCTTGGTAGTTTGGTTTGCCCTGTTCCCATCATGCACTGGGACAGGTTCTGAGCTGGGATGGTGCAGTGAGCTAAAAAACGGTGATGGATTAAAACCATGATCTCTTGACTTGGTAAGAGTATTCTGCATCATTCAGAAACTCTGTCCATCACCACCCCTTTTTTCCCAAATCGATTTTATCCACACTCAGTGTGGGAGGGTATGCTCAGACGTGAGTCCCTTGCTCATTGCACCATCAAGATTCAGGCAAGCCGGGCCGACGAAGGCTGTGATGCCAGAAACTGGTCCCCGGAAGCTTGTTTCCTTCCCAGTATAAGAATTGGCTTGGTAGTTTGGTTTGCCCTGTTCCCATCATGCACTGGGACAGGTACAGACTAATTTGCATGTAGCCAGGTTCTGAGCTGGGATGGTGCAGTGAGCTAAAAAACGGTGATGGATTAAAACCATGATCTCTTGACTTGGTAAGAGTATTCTGCATCATTCAGAAACTCTGTCCATCGCCACCCCCTTTTTCCCAAATCGATTTTATCCCCACTCAGTGTGGGAGGGTATGCTCAGACGTGAGTCCCTTGCTCATTGCATCATCAGGATTCAGGCAAGCCGGGCCGACGAAGGCTGTGATGCCAGAAACCGGTCCCCGGAAGCTTGTTTCCTTCCCAGTATAAGAATTGGCTTGGTAGTTTGGTTTGCCCTGTTCCCATCATGCACTGGGACAGATACAGACTAATTTGCATGTAGCCAGGTTCTGAGCTGGGATGGTGCAGTGAGCTAAAAAATGGTGATGGATTAAAACCATGATCTCTTGACTTGGTAAGAGTATTCTGCATCATTCAGAAACTCTGTCCATCACCACCCCCTTTTTCCCAAATCGATTTTATCCACACTCAGTGTGGGAGGGTATGCTCAGACGTGAGTCCCTTGCTCATTGCACCATCAGGATTCAGGCAAGCCGGGCCGACGAAGGCTGTGATGCCAGAAACCGGTCCCCGGAAGCTTGTTTCCTTCCCAGTATAAGAATTGACTTGGTAGTTTGGTTTGCCCTGTTCCCATTATGCACTGGGACAGGTTCTGAGCTAGGATGGTGCAGTGAGCTAAAAAACGGTGATGGATTAAAACCATGATCTCTTGACTTGGTAAGAGTATTCTGCATCATTCAGAAACTCTGTCCATCACCACCCCCTTTTTCCAAAATCGATTTTATCCACACTCAGTGTGGGAGGGTATGCTCAGACGTGAGTCCCTTGCTCATTGCACCATCAGGATGCAGGCAAGCCGGGCCGACGAAGGCTGTGATGCCAGAAACCGGTCCCCGGAAGCTTGTTACCTTCCCAGTATAAGAATTGGCTTGGTAGTTTAGTTTGCCCTGTTCCCATCATGCACTGGGACAGGTACAGACTAATTTGCATGTAGCCAGGTTCTGAGCTGGGATGGTGCAGTGAGCTAAAAAACGGTGATGGATTAAAACCATGATCTCTTGACTTGGTAAGAGTATTCTGCATCATTCAGAAACTCTGTCCATCACCACCCCCTTTTTCCCAAATCGATTTTATCCACACTCAGTGTGGGAGGGTATGCTCAGACGTGAGTCCCTTGCTCATTGCTCCATCAGGATTCAGGCAAGCCGGGCCGACGAAGGCTGTGATGCCAGAAACCGGTCCCCGGAATCTTGTTTCCTTCCCAGTAAAAGAATTGGCTTGGTAGTTTGGTTTGCTCTGTTCCCATCATGCACTGGGACAGGTTCTGAGCTGGGATGGTGCAGTGAGCTAAAAAACGGTGATGGATTAAAACCATGATCTCTTGACTTGGTAAGAGTATTCTGCATCATTCAGAAACTCTGTCCATCACCACCCCCTTTTTCCCAAATCGATTTTATCCACACTCAGTGTGGGAGGGTATGCTCAGACGTGAGTCCCTTGCTCATTGCACCATCAGGATTCAGGCAAGCCGGGCCGACGAAGGCTGTGATGCCAGAAACCGGTCCCCGGAAGCTTGTTTCCTTCCCAGTATAAGAATTGGCTTGGTAGTTTGGTTTGCCCTGTTCCCATCATGCACTGGGACAGGTACAGACTAATTTGCATGTAGCCAGGTTCTGAGCTGGGATGGTGCAGTGAGCTAAAAAACGGTGATGGATTAAAACCATGATCTCTTGACTTGGTAAGAGTATTCTGCATCATTCAGAAACTCTGTCCATCACCACCCCCTTTTTCCCAAATCGATTTTATCCACACTCAGTGTGGGAGGGTATGCTCAGACGTGAGTCCCTTGCTCATTGCACCATCAGGATTCAGGCAAGCCGGGTCGACGAAGGCTGTGATGTCAGAAACCGGTCCCCGGAAGCTTGTTTCCTTTCCAGTATAAGAATTGGCTTGGTAGTTTGGTTTGCCCTGTTCCCATCATGCACTGGGACAGGTACAGACTAATTTGCATGTAGCCAGGTTCTGAGCTGGGATGGTGCAGTGAGCTAAAAAACGGTGATGGATTAAAACCATGATCTCTTGACTTGGTAAGAGTATTCTGCATCATTCAAAAACTCTGTCCATCACCACCCCCTTTTTCCCAAATCGATTTTATCCACACTCAGTGTGGGAGGGTATGCTCAGACGTGAGTCCCTTGCTCATTGCACCATCAGGATTCAGGCAAGCTGGGCCGACGACGCTGTGATGCCAGAAACCGGTCCCCGGAAGCTTGTTTCCTTCCCAGTATAAGAATTGGCTTGGTAGTTTGGTTTGCCCTGTTCCCATCATGCACTGGGACAGGTACAGACTAATTTGCATGTAGCCAGGTTCTGAGCTGGCATGGTGCAGTGAGCTAAAAAACGGTGATGGATTAAAACCATGATCTCTTGACTTGGTAAGAATATTCTGCATCATTCAGAAACTCTGTACATCACCACCCCCTTTTTCCCAAATCGATTTTATCCACACTCAGTGTGGGAGGGTATGCTCAGACGTGAGTCCCTTGCTCATTGCACCATCAGGATTCAGGCAAGCCGGGCCGATGAAGGCTGTGATGCCAGAAACCGGTCCCCGGAAGCTTGTTTCCTTCCCAGTATAAGAATTGGCTTGGTAGTTTGGTTTGCCCTGTTCCCATCATGCACTGGGACAGGTACAGACTAATTTGCATATAGCCAGGTTCTGAGCTGGGATGGTGCAGTGAGCTAAAAAACGGTGATGGATTAAAACCATGATCTCTTGACTTGGTAAGAGTATTCTGCATCATTCAGAAACTCTGTCCATCACCACCCCCTTTTTCCCAAATCGATTTTATCCACACTCAGTGTGGGAGGGTATGCTCAGACGTGAGTCCCTTGCTCATTGCACGATCAGGATTCAGGCAAGCCGGGCCGACGAAGGCTGTGATGCCAGAAACCGGTCCCCGGAAGCTTGTTTCCTTCCCAGTATAAGAATTGGCTTGGTAGTTTGGTTTGCCCTGTTCCCATCATGCACTGGGACAGGTACAGACTAATTTGCATGTAGCCAGGTTCTGAGCTGGGATGGTGCAGTGAGCTAAAAAACGGTGATGGATTAAAACCATGATATCTTGACTTGGTAAGAGTATTCTGCATCATTCAGAAACTCTGTCCATCACCACCCCCTTTTTCCCAAATCGATTTTATCCACACTCAGTGTGGGAGGGTATGCTCAGACGTGAGTCCCTTGCTCATTGCACCATCAGGATTCAGGCAAGCCGGGCCGACGAAGGCTGTGATGCCAGAAACCGGTCCCCGGAAGCTTGTTTCCTTCCCAGTAGAAGAATTGGCTTGGTAGTTTGGTTTGCCCTGTTCCCATCATGCACTGGGACAGGTACAGACTAATTTGCATGTAGCCAGGTTCTGAGCTGGGATGGTGCAGTGAGCTAAAAAACGGTGATGGATTAAAACCATGATCTCTTGACTTGGTAAGAGTATTCTGCATCATTCAGAAACTCTGTCCATCACCACCCCCTTTTTCCCAAATCGATTTTATCCACACTCAGTGTGGGAGGGTATGCTCAGACGTGAGTCCCTTGCTCATTGCACCATCAGGATTCAGGCAAGCCGGGCCGACGAAGGCTGTGATGCCAGAAACCGGTCCCCGGAAGCATGTTTCCTTCCCAGTATAAGAATTAGCTTGGTAGTTTGGTTTGCCCTGTTCCCATCATGCACTGGGACAGGTACAGACTAATTTGCATGTAGCCAGGTTCTGAGCTGGGATGGTGCAGTGAGCTAAAAAACGGTGATGGATTAAAACCATGATCTCTTGACTTGGTAAGAGTATTCTGCATCATTCAGAAACTCTGTCCATCACCACCCCCTTTTTCCCAAATCGATTTTATCCACACTCAGTGTGGGAGGGTATGCTCAGACGTGAGTCCCTTGCTCATTGCACCATCAGGATTCAGGCAAGCCGGGCCGACGAAGGCTGTGATGCCAGAAACCGGTCCCCGGAAGCTTGTTTCCTTCCCAGTATAAGAATTAGCTTGGTAGTTTGGTTTGCCCTGTTCCTATCATGCACTGGGACAGGTACTGACTAATTTGCATGTAGCCAGGTTCTGAGCTGGGATGGTGCAGTGAGCTAAAAAACGGTGATGGATTAAAACCATGATCTCTTGACTTGGTAAGAGTATTCTGCATCATTCAGAAACTCTGTCCATCACCACCCCCTTTTTCCCAAATCGATTTTATCCACACTCAGTGTGGGAGGGTATGCTCAGACGTGAGTCCCTTGCTCATTGCACCATCAGGATTCAGGCAAGCCGGGCCGACGAAGGCTGTGATGCCAGAAACCGGTCCCCGGAAGCTTGTTTCCTTCCCAGTATAAGAATTGGCTTGGTAGTTTGGTTTGCCCTGTTCCCATCATGCACTGGGACAGGTACAGACTAATTTGCATGTAGCCAGGTTCTGAGCTGGGACGGTGCAGTGAGCTAAAAAACGGTGATGGATTAAAACCATGATCTCTTGACTTGGTAAGAGTATTCTGCATCATTCAGAAACTCTGTCCATCACCACCCCCTTTTTCCCAAATCGATTTTATCCACACTCAGTGTGGGAGGGTATGCTCAGACGTGAGTCCCTTGCTCATTGCACCATCAGGATTCAGGCAAGCTGGGCCGACGAAGGCTGTGATGCCAGAAACCGGTCCCCGGAAGCTTGTTTCCTTCCCAGTATAAGAATTAGCTTGGTAGTTTGGTTTGCCCTGTTCCTATCATGCACTGGGACAGGTACTGACTAATTTGCATGTAGCCAGGTTCTGAGCTGGGATGGTGCAGTGAGCTAAAAAACGGTGATGGATTAAAACCATGATCTCTTGACTTGGTAAGAGTATTCTGCATCATTCAGAAACTCTGTCCATCACCACCCCCTTTTTCCCAAATCGATTTTATCCACACTCAGTGTGGGAGGGTATGCTCAGACGTGAGTCCCTTGCTCATTGCACCATCAGGATTCAGGCAAGCCGGGCCGACGAAGGCTGTGATGCCAGAAACCGGTCCCCGGAAGCTTGTTTCCTTCCCAGTATAAGAATTGGCTTGGTAGTTTGGTTTGCCCTGTTCCCATCATGCACTGGGACAGGTACAGACTAATTTGCATGTAGCCAGGTTCTGAGCTGGGACGGTGCAGTGAGCTAAAAAACGGTGATGGATTAAAACCATGATCTCTTGACTTGGTAAGAGTATTCTGCATCATTCAGAAACTCTGTCCATCACCACCCCCTTTTTCCCAAATCGATTTTATCCACACTCAGTGTGGGAGGGTATGCTCAGACGTGAGTCCCTTGCTCATTGCACCATCAGGATTCAGGCAAGCTGGGTTGACGAAGGCTGTGATGCCAGAAACCGGTCCCCGGAAGCTTGTTTCCTTCCCAGTATAAGAATTGGCTTGGTAGTTTGGTTTGCCCTGTTCCCATCATGCACTGGGAGAGGTACAGACTAATTTGCATGTAGCCAGGTTCTGAGCTGGGACGGTGCAGTGAGCTAAAAAACGGTGATGGATTAAAACCATGATCTCTTGACTTGGTAAGAGTATTCTGCATCATTCAGAAACTCTGTCCATCACCACCCCCTTTTTCCCAAATCGATTTTATCCACACTCAGTGTGGGAGGGTATGCTCAGACGTGAGTCCCTTGCTCATTGCACCATCAGGATTCAGGCAAGCCGGGCCGACGAAGGCTGTGATGCCAGAAACCGGTCCCCGGAAGCTTGTTTCCTTCCCAGTATAAGAATTGGCTTGGTAGTTTGGTTTGCCCTGTTCCCATCATGCACTGGGACAGGTACAGACTAATTTGCATGTAGCCAGGTTCTGAGCTGGGATGGTGCAGTGAGCTAAAAAACGGTGATGGATTAAAACCATGATATCTTGACTTGGTAAGAGTATTCTGCATCATTCAGAAACTCTGTCCATCACCACCCCCTTTTTCCCAAATCGATTTTATCCACACTCAGTGGGGGAGGGTATGCTCAGACGTGAGTCCCTTGCTCATTGCACCATCAGGATTCAGCCAAGCCGGGCCAACGAAGGCTGTGATGCCAGAAACCGGTCCCCGGAAGCTTGTTTCCTTCCCAGTATAAGAATTGGCTTGGTAGTTTGGTTTGCCCTGTTCCCATCATGCACTGGGACAGGTACAGACTAATTTGCATGTAGCCAGGTTCTGAGCTGGGATGGTGCAGTGAGCTAAAAACGGTGATGGATTAAAACCATGATCTCTTGACTTGGTAAGAGTATTCTGCATCATTCAGAAACTCTGTCCATCACCACCCCCTTTTTCCCAAATCGATTTTATCCACACTCAGTGTGGGAGGGTATGCTCAGACGTGAGTCCCTTGCTCATTGCACCATCAGGATTCAGGCAAGCTGGGCTGACGAAGGCTGTGATGCCAGAAACCGGTCCCCGGAAGCTTGTTTCCTTCCCAGTATAAGAATTGGCTTGGTAGTTTGGTTTGCCCTGTTCCCATCATGCACTGGGACAGGTACAGACTAATTTGCATGTAGCCAGGTTCTGAGCTGGGATGGTGCAGTGAGCTAAAAAACGGTGATGGATTAAAACCATGATCTCTTGACTTGGTAAGAGTATTCTGCATCATTCAGAAACTCTGTCCATCACCACCCCCTTTTTCCCAAATCGATTTTATCCACACTCAGTGTGGGAGGGTATGCTCAGACGTGAGTCCCTTGCTCATTGCACCATCAGGATTCAGGCAAGCCGGGCCGATGAAGGCTGTGATGCTAGAAACCGGTCCCCGGAAGCTTGTTTCCTTCCCAGTATAAGAATTGGCTTGGTAGTTTGGTTTGCCCTGTTCCCATCATGCACTGGGACAGGTACAGACTAATTTGCATGTAGCCAGGTTCTGAGCTGGGATGGTGCAGTGAGCTAAAAAACGGTGATGGATTAAAACCATGATCTCTTGACTTGGTAAGAGTATTCTGCATCATTCAGAAACTCTGTCCATCACCACCCCCTTTTTCCCAAATCGATTTTATCCACACTCAGTGTGGGAGGGTATGCTCAGACGTGAGTCCCTTGCTCATTGCACCATCAGGATTCAGGCAAGCCGGGCTTACGAAGGCTGTGATGCCAGAAACCGGTCCCCGGAAGCTTGTTTCCTTCCCAGTACAAGAATTGGCTTGGAAGTTTGGTTTGCCCTGTTCCCATCATGCACTGGGACAGGTACAGACTAATTGGCATGTAGCCAGGTTCTGAGCTGGGATGGTGCAGTGAGCTAAAAAACGGTGATGGATTAAAACCATGATCTCTTGACTTGGTAAGAGTATTCTGCATCATTCAGAAACTCTGTCCATCACCACCCCCTTTTTCCCAAATCGATTTTATCCACACTCAGTGTGGGAGGGTATGCTCAGACGTGAGTCCCTTGCTCATTGCACCATCAGGATTCAGGCAAGCCGGGCCGACGAAGGCTGTGATGCCAGAAACCGGTCCCCGGAAGCTTGTTTCTTTCCCAGTATAAGAATTGGCTTGGTAGTTTGGTTTGCCCTGTTCCCATCATGCACTGGGACAGGTACAGACTAATTTGCATGTAGCCAGGTTCTGAGCTGGGATGGTGCAGTGAGCTAAAAACATTGATGGATTAAAACCATGATCTCTTGACTTGGTAAGAGTATTCTGCATCATTCAGAAACTCTGTCCATCACCACCCCCTTTTTCCCAAATCGATTTTATCCACACTCAGTGTGGGAGGGTATGCTCAGACGTGAGTCCCTTGCTCATTGCACCATCAGGATTCAGGCAAGCCGGGCTGACGAAGGCTGTGATGCCAGAAACCGGTCCCCGGAAGCTTGTTTCCTTCCCAGTATAAGAATTGGCTTGGTAGTTTGGTTTGCCCTGTTCCCATCATGCACTGGGACAGGTACAGACTAATTTGCATGTAGCCAGGTTCTGAGCTGGGATGGTGCAGTGAGCTAAAAAACGGTGATGGATTAAAACCATGATCTCTTGACTTGGTAAGAGTATTCTGCATCATTCAGAAACTCTGTCCATCACCACCCCCTTTTTCCAAAATCGATTTTATCCACACTCAGTGTGGGAGGGTATGCTCAGACGTGAGTCCCTTGCTCATTGCACCATCAGGATTCAGGCAAGCTGGGCCGAAGACGCTGTGATGCCAGAAACCGGTCCCCGGAAGCTTGTTTCCTTCCCAGTATAAGAATTGGTTTGGTAGTTTGGTTTGCCCTGTTCCCATCATGCACTGGGACAGGTACAGACTAATTTGCATGTAGCCAGGTTCTGAGCTGGGATGGTGCAGTGAGCTAAAAAACGGTGATGGATTAAAACCATGATCTCTTGACTTGGTAAGAGTATTCTGCATCATTCAGAAACTCTGTCCATCACCACCCCCTTTTTCCCAAATCGATTTTATCCACACTCAGTGTGGGAGGGTATGCTCAGACGTGAGTCCCTTGCTCATTGCACCATCAGGATTCAGGCAAGCCGGTCCGACGAAGGCTGTGATGCCAGAAACCGGTCCTCGGAAGCTTGTTTCCTTCCCAGTAGAAGAATTGGCTTGGTAGTTTGGTTTGCCCTGTTCCCATCATGCACTGGGACAGGTACAGACTAATTTGCATGTAGCCAGGTTTTGAGCTGGGATGGTGCAGTGAGCTAAAAAACGGTGATGGATTAAAACCATGATCTCTTGACTTGGTAAGAGTATTCTGCATCATTCAGAAACTCTGTCCATCACCACCCCCTTTTTCGCAAATCGATTTTATCCACACTCAGTGTGGGAGGGTATGCTCAGACGTGAGTCCCTTGCTCATTGCACCATCAGGATTAAGGCAAGCCGGGCCGACGAAGGCTGTGATGCCAGAAACCGGTCCCCGGAAGCTTGTTTCCTTCCCAGTATAAGAATTGGCTTGGTAGTTTGGTTTGCCCTGTTCCCATCATGCACTGGGACAGGTACAGACTAATTTGCATGTAGCCAGGTTCTGAGCTGGGATGGTGCAGTGAGCTAAAAAACGGTGATGGATTAAAACCATGATCTCTTGACTTGGTAAGAGTATTCTGCATCATTCAGAAACTCTGTCCATCACCACCCCCTTTTTCCCAAATCGATTTTATCCACACTCAGTGTGGGAGGGTATGCTCAGACGTGAGTCCCTTGCTCATTGCACCATCAGGATTCAGGCAAGCCGGGCCGACGAAGGCTGTGATGCCAGAAACCGGTCCCCGGAAGCTTGTTTCCTTCCCAGTAGAAGAATTGGCTTGGTAGTTTGGTTTGCCCTGTTCCCATCATGCACTGGGACAGGTACAGACTAATTTGCATGTAGCCAGGTTCTGAGCTGGGATGGTGCAGTGAGCTAAAAAACGGTGATGGATTAAAACCATGATGTCTTGACTTGGTAAGAATATTCTGCATCATTCAGAAACTCTGTCCATCACCACCCCCTTTTTCCCAAATCGATTTTATCCACACTCAGTGTGGGAGGGTATGCTCAGACGTGAGTCCCTTGCTCATTGCACCATCAGGATTCAGGCAAGCCGGGCCGACGAAGGCTGTGATGCCAGAAACCGGTCCCCGGAAGCTTGTTTCCTTCCCAGTATAAGAATTAGCTTGGTAGTTTGGTTTGCCCTGTTCCCATCATGCACTGGGACAGGTACAGACTAATTTGCATGTAGCCAGGTGCTGAGCTGGGATGGTGCAGTCAGCTAAAAAACGGTGATGGATTAAAACCATGATCTCTTGACTTGGTAAGAGTATTCTGCATCATTCAGAAACTCTGTCCATCACCACCCCCTTTTTCCCAAATCGATTTTATCCACACTCAGTGTGGGAGGGTATGCTCAGACGTGAGTCCCTTGCTCATTGCACCATCAGGATTCAGGCAAGCCGGGCCGACGAAGGCTGTGATGCCAGAAACCGGTCCCCGGAAGCTTGTTTCCTTCCCAGTATAAGAATTGGCTTGGTAGTTTGGTTTGTCCTGTTCCCATCATGCACTGGGACAGGTACAGACTAATTTGCATGTAGCCAGGTTCTGAGCTGGGATGGTGCAGTGAGCTAAAAAACGGTGATGGATTAAAACCATGATATCTTGACTTGGTAAGAGTATTCTGCATCATTCAGAAACTCTGTCCATCACCACCCCCTTTTTCCCAAATCGATTTTATCCACACTCAGTGTGGGAGGGTATGCTCAGACGTGAGTCCCTTGCTCATTGCACCATCAGGATTCAGGCAAGCCGGGCCGACGAAGGCTGTGATGCCAGAAACCGGTCCCCGGAAGCTTGTTTCCTTCCCAGTAGAAGAATTGGCTTGGTAGTTTGGTTTGCCCTGTTCCCATCATGCACTGGGACAGGTACAGACTAATTTGCATGTAGCCAGGTTCTGAGCTGGGATGGTGCAGTGAGCTATAAAACGGTGATGGATTAAAACCATGATCTCTTGACTTGGTAAGAGTATTCTGCATCATCCAGAAACTCTGTCCATCACCACCCCCTTTTTCCCGAATCGATTTTATCCACACTCAGTGTGGGAGGGTATGCTCAGACGTGAGTCCCTTGCTCATTGCACCATCAGGATTCAGGCAAGCCGGGCCGACGAAGGCTGTGATGCCAGAAACCGGTCCCCGGAAGCATGTTTCCTTCCCAGTATAAGAATTAGCTTGGTAGTTTGGTTTGCCCTGTTCCCATCATGCACTGGGACAGGTACAGACTAATTTGCATGTAGCCAGGTTCTGAGCTGGGATGGTGCAGTGAGCTAAAAAACGGTGATGGATTAAAACCATGATCTCTTGACTTGGTAAGAGTATTCTGCATCATTCAGAAACTCTGTCCATCACCACCCCCTTTTTCCCAAATCGATTTTATCCACACTCAGTGTGGGAGGGTATGCTCAGACGTGAGTCCCTTGCACATTGCACCATCAGGATTCAGGCAAGCCGGGCCGACGAAGGCTGTGATGCCAGAAACCGTTCCCCGGAAGCTTGTTTCCTTCCCAGTATAAGAATTGGCTTGGTAGTTTGGTTTGCCCTGTTCCCATCATGCACTGGGACAGGTGCAGACTAATTTGCATGTAGCCAGGTTCTGAGCTGGGATGGTGCAGTGAGCTAAAAAACGGTGATGGATTAAAACCATGATCTCTTGACTTGGTAAGAGTATTCTGCATCATTCAGAAACTCTGTCCATCACCACCCCCTTTTTCCCAAATCGATTTTATCCACACTCAGTGTGGGAGGGTATGCTCAGACGTGAGTCCCTTGCTCATTGCACCATCAGGATTCAGGCAAGCCGGGCCGACGAAGGCTGTGATGCCAGAAACTGGTCCCCGGAAGCTTGTTTCCTTCCCAGTATAAGAATTAGCTTGGTAGTTTGGTTTGCCCTGTTCCTATCATGCACTGGGACAGGTACTGACTAATTTGCATGTAGCCAGGTTCTGAGCTGGGATGGTGCAGTGAGCTAAAAAACGGTGATGGATTAAAACCATGATCTCTTGACTTGGAAAGAGTATTCTGCATCATTCAGAAACTCTGTCCATCACCACCCCCTTTTTCCCAAATCGATTTTATCCACACTCAGTGTGGGAGGGTATGCTCAGACGTGAGTCCCTTGCTCATTGCACCATCAGGATTCAGGCAAGCCGGGCCAACGAAGGCTGTGATGCCAGAAACCGGTCCCCGGAAGCTTGTTTCCTTCCCAGTATAAGAATTGGCTTGGTAGTTTGGTTTGCCCTGTTCCCATCATGCACTGGGACAGGTACAGACTAATTTGCATGTAGCCAGGTTCTGAGCTGGGACGGTGCAGTGAGCTAAAAAACGGTGATGGATTAAAACCATGATCTCTTGACTTGGTAAGAGTATTCTGCATCATTCAGAAACTCTGTCCATCACCACCCCCTTTTTCCCAAATCGATTTTATCCACACTCATTGTGGGAGGGTATGCTCAGACGTGAGTCCCTTGCTCATTGCACCATCAGGATTCAGGCAAGCCGGGCCGACGAAGGCTGTGATGCCAGAAACCGGTCCCCGGAAGCTTGTTTCCTTCCCAGTATAAAAATTGGCTTGGTAGTTTGGTTTGCCCTGTTCCCATCATGCACTGGGACAGGTTCTGAGCTGGGATGGTGCAGTGAGCTAAAAAACGGTGATGGATTAAAACCATGATCTCTTGACTTGGTAAGAGTATTCTGCATCATTCAGAAACTCTGTCCATCACCACCCCTTTTTTCCCAAATCGATTTTATCCACACTCAGTGTGGGAGGGTATGCTCAGACGTGAGTCCCTTGCTCATTGCACCATCAAGATTCAGGCAAGCCGGGCCGACGAAGGCTGTGATGCCAGAAACTGGTCCCCGGAAGCTTGTTTCCTTCCCAGTATAAGAATTGGCTTGGTAGTTTGGTTTGCCCTGTTCCCATCATGCACTGGGACAGGTACAGACTAATTTGCATGTAGCCAGGTTCTGAGCTGGGATGGTGCAGTGAGCTAAAAAACGGTGATGGATTAAAACCATGATCTCTTGACTTGGTAAGAGTATTCTGCATCATTCAGAAACTCTGTCCATCGCCACCCCCTTTTTCCCAAATCGATTTTATCCCCACTCAGTGTGGGAGGGTATGCTCAGACGTGAGTCCCTTGCTCATTGCACCATCAGGATTCAGGCAAGCCGGGCCGACGAAGGCTGTGATGCCAGAAACCGGTCCCCGGAAGCTTGTTTCCTTCCCAGTATAAGAATTGGCTTGGTAGTTTGGTTTGCCCTGTTCCCATCATGCACTGGGACAGATACAGACTAATTTGCATGTAGCCAGGTTCTGAGCTGGGATGGTGCAGTGAGCTAAAAAATGGTGATGGATTAAAACCATGATCTCTTGACTTGGTAAGAGTATTCTGCATCATTCAGAAACTCTGTCCATCACCACCCCCTTTTTCCCAAATCGATTTTATCCACACTCAGTGTGGGAGGGTATGCTCAGACGTGAGTCCCTTGCTCATTGCACCATTAGGATTCAGGCAAGCCGGGCCGACGAAGGCTGTGATGCCAGAAACCGGTCCCCGGAAGCTTGTTTCCTTCCCAGTATAAGAATTGACTTGGTAGTTTGGTTTGCCCTGTTCCCATTATGCACTGGGACAGGTTCTGAGCTAGGATGGTGCAGTGAGCTAAAAAACGGTGATGGATCAAAACCATGATCTCTTGACTTGGTAAGAGTATTCTGCATCATTCAGAAACTCTGTCCATCACCACCCCCTTTTTCCAAAATCGATTTTATCCACACTCAGTGTGGGAGGGTATGCTCAGACGTGAGTCCCTTGCTCATTGCACCATCAGGATGCAGGCAAGCCGGGCCGACGAAGGCTGTGATGCCAGAAACCGGTCCCCGGAAGCTTGTTACCTTCCCAGTATAAGAATTGGCTTGGTAGTTTAGTTTGCCCTGTTCCCATCATGCACTGGGACAGGTACAGACTAATTTGCATGTAGCCAGGTTCTGAGCTGGGATGGTGCAGTGAGCTAAAAAACGGTGATGGATTAAAACCATGATCTCTTGACTTGGTAAGAGTATTCTGCATCATTCAGAAACTCTGTCCATCACCACCCCCTTTTTCCCAAATCGATTTTATCCACACTCAGTGTGGGAGGGTATGCTCAGACGTGAGTCCCTTGCTCATTGCTCCATCAGGATTCAGGCAAGCCGGGCCGACGAAGGCTGTGATGCCAGAAACCGGTCCCCGGAATCTTGTTTCCTTCCCAGTAAAAGAATTGGCTTGGTAGTTTGGTTTGCTCTGTTCCCATCATGCACTGGGACAGGTTCTGAGCTGGGATGGTGCAGTGAGCTAAAAAACGGTGATGGATTAAAACCATGATCTCTTGACTTGGTAAGAGTATTCTGCATCATTCAGAAACTCTGTCCATCACCACCCCCTTTTTCCCAAATCGATTTTATCCACACTCAGTGTGGGAGGGTATGCTCAGACGTGAGTCCCTTGCTCATTGCACCATCAGGATTCAGGCAAGCCGGGCCGACGAAGGCTGTGATGCCAGAAACCGGTCCCCGGAAGCTTGTTTCCTTCCCAGTATAAGAATTGGCTTGGTAGTTTGGTTTGCCCTGTTCCCATCATGCACTGGGACAGGTACAGACTAATTTGCATGTAGCCAGGTTCTGAGCTGGGATGGTGCAGTGAGCTAAAAAACGGTGATGGATTAAAACCATGATCTCTTGACTTGGTAAGAGTATTCTGCATCATTCAGAAACTCTGTCCATCACCACCCCCTTTTTCCCAAATCGATTTTATCCACACTCAGTGTGGGAGGGTATGCTCAGACGTGAGTCCCTTGCTCATTGCACCATCAGGATTCAGGCAAGCCGGGTCGACGAAGGCTGTGATGCCAGAAACCGGTCCCCGGAAGCTTGTTTCCTTCCCAGTATAAGAATTGGCTTGGTAGTTTGGTTTGCCCTGTTCCCATCATGCACTGGGACAGGTACAGACTAATTTGCATGTAGCCAGGTTCTGAGCTGGGATGGTGCAGTGAGCTAAAAAACGGTGATGGATTAAAACCATGATCTCTTGACTTGGTAAGAGTATTCTGCATCATTCAAAAACTCTGTCCATCACCACCCCCTTTTTCCCAAATCGATTTTATCCACACTCAGTGTGGGAGGGTATGCTCAGACGTGAGTCCCTTGCTCATTGCACCATCAGGATTCAGGCAAGCTGGGCCGACGACGCTGTGATTCCAGAAACCGGTCCCCGGAAGCTTGTTTCCTTCCCAGTATAAGAATTGGCTTGGTAGTTTGGTTTGCCCTGTTCCCATCATGCACTGGGACAGGTACAGACTAATTTGCATGTAGCCAGGTTCTGAGCTGGCATGGTGCAGTGAGCTAAAAAACGGTGATGGATTAAAACCATGATCTCTTGACTTGGTAAGAATATTCTGCATCATTCAGAAACTCTGTACATCACCACCCCCTTTTTCCCAAATCGATTTTATCCACACTCAGTGTGGGAGGGTATGCTCAGACGTGAGTCCCTTGCTCATTGCACCATCAGGATTCAGGCAAGCCGGGCCGATGAAGGCTGTGATGCCAGAAACCGGTCCCCGGAAGCTTGTTTCCTTCCCAGTATAAGAATTGGCTTGGTAGTTTGGTTTGCCCAGTTCCCATCATGCACTGGGACAGGTACAGACTAATTTGCATATAGCCAGGTTCTGAGCTGGGATGGTGCAGTGAGCTAAAAAACGGTGATGGATTAAAACCATGATCTCTTGACTTGGTAAGAGTATTCTGCATCATTCAGAAACTCTGTCCATCACCACCCCCTTTTTCCCAAATCGATTTTATCCACACTCAGTGTGGGAGGGTATGCTCAGACGGGAGTCCCTTGCTCATTGCACCATCAGGATTCAGGCAAGCCGGGCCGACGAAGGCTGTGATGCCAGAAACCGGTCCCCGGAAGCTTGTTTCCTTCCCAGTATAAGAATTGGCTTGGTAGTTTGGTTTGCCCTGTTCCCATCATGCGCTGGGACAGGTACAGACTAATTTGCATGTAGCCAGGTTCTGAGCTGGGATGGTGCAGTGAGCTAAAAAACGGTGATGGATTAAAACCATGATATCTTGACTTGGTAAGAGTATTCTGCATCATTCAGAAACTCTGTCCATCACCACCCCCTTTTTCCCAAATCGATTTTATCCACACTCAGTGTGGGAGGGTATGCTCAGACGTGAGTCCCTTGCTCATTGCACCATCAGGATTCAGGCAAGCCGGGCCGACGAAGGATGTGATGCCAGAAACCGGTCCCCGGAAGCTTGTTTCCTTCCCAGTAGAAGAATTGGCTTGGTAGTTTGGTTTGCCCTGTTCCCATCATGCACTGGGACAGGTACAGACTAATTTGCATGTAGCCAGGTTCTGAGCTGGGATGGTGCAGTGAGCTAAAAAACGGTGATGGATTAAAACCATGATCTCTTGACTTGGTAAGAGTATTCTGCATCATTCAGAAACTCTGTCCATCACCACCCCCTTTTTCCCAAATCGATTTTATCCACACTCAGTGTGGGAGGGTATGCTCAGACGTGAGTCCCTTGCTCATTGCACCATCAGGATTCAGGCAAGCCGGGCCGACGAAGGCTGTGATGCCAGAAACCGGTCCCCGGAAGCATGTTTCCTTCCCAGTATAAGAATTAGCTTGGTAGTTTGGTTTGCCCTGTTCCCATCATGCACTGGGACAGGTACAGACTAATTTGCATGTAGCCAGGTTCTGAGCTGGGATGGTGCAGTGAGCTAAAAAACGGTGATGGATTAAAACCATGATCTCTTGACTTGGTAAGAGTATTCTGCATCATTCAGAAACTCTGTCCATCACCACCCCCTTTTTCCCAAATCGATTTATCCACACTCAGAGTGGGAGGGTATGCTCAGACGTGAGTCCCTTGCTCATTGCACCATCAGGATTCAGGCAAGCCGGGCCGACGAAGGCTGTGATGCCAGAAACCGGTCCCCGGAAGCTTGTTTCCTTCCCAGTATAAGAATTGGCTTGGTAGTTTGGTTTGCCCTGTTCCCATCATGCACTGGGACAGGTGCAGACTAATTTGCATGTAGCCAGGTTCTGAGCTGGGATGGTGCAGTGAGCTAAAAAACGGTGATGGATTAAAACCATGATCTCTTGACTTGGTAAGAGTATTCTGCATCATTCAGAAACTCTGTCCATCACCACCCCCTTTTTCCCAAATCGATTTTATCCACACTCAGTGTGGGAGGGTATGCTCAGACGTGAGTCCCTTGCTCATTGCACCATCAGGATTCAGGCAAGCCGGGCTTACGAAGGCTGTGATGCCAGAAACCGGTCCCCGGAAGCTTGTTTCCTTCCCAGTACAAGAATTGGCTTGGTAGTTTGGTTTGCCCTGTTCCCATCATGCACTGGGACAGGTACAGACTAATTTGCATGTAGCCAGGTTCTGAGCTGGGATGGTGCAGTGAGCTAAAAAACGGTGATGGATTAAAACCATGATCTCTTGACTTGGTAAGAGTATTCTGCATCATTCAGAAACTCTGTCCATCACCACCCCCTTTTTCCCAAATCGATTTTATCCACACTCAGTGTGGGAGGGTATGCTCAGACGTGAGTCCCTTGCTCATTGCACCATCAGGATTCAGGCAAGCCGGGCCGACGAAGGCTGTGATGCCAGAAACCGGTCCCCGGAAGCTTGTTTCTTTCCCAGTATAAGAATTGGCTTGGTAGTTTGGTTTGCCCTGTTCCCATCATGCACTGGGACAGGTACAGACTAATTTGCATGTAGCCAGGTTCTGAGCTGGGATGGTGCAGTGAGCTAAAAACGTTGATGGATTAAAACCATGATCTCTTGACTTGGTAAGAGTATTCTGCATCATTCAGAAACTCTGTCCATCACCACCCCCTTTTTCCCAAATCGATTTTATCCACACTCAGTGTGGGAGGGTATGCTCAGACGTGAGTCCCTTGCTCATTGCACCATCAGGATTCAGGCAAGCCGGGCTGACGAAGGCTGTGATGCCAGAAACCGGTCCCCGGAAGCTTGTTTCCTTCCCAGTATAAGAATTGGCTTGGTAGTTTGGTTTGCCCTGTTCCCATCATGCACTGGGACAGGTACAGACTAATTTGCATGTAGCCAGGTTCTGAGCTGGGATGGTGCAGTGAGCTAAAAAACGGTGATGGATTAAAACCATGATCTCTTGACTTGGTAAGAGTATTCTGCATCATTCAGAAACTCTGTCCATCACCACCCCCTTTTTCCAAAATCGATTTTATCCACACTCAGTGTGGGAGGGTATGCTCAGACGTGAGTCCCTTGCTCATTGCACCATCAGGATTCAGGCAAGCCGGGCCGACGAAGGCTGTGATGCCAGAAACCGGTCCCCGGAAGCTTGTTTCCTTCCCAGTAGAAGAATTGGCTTGGTAGTTTGGTTTGCCCTGTTCCCATCATGCACTGGGACAGGTACAGACTAATTTGCATGTAGCCAGGTTCTGAGCTGGGATGGTGCAGTGAGCTAAAAAACGGTGATGGATTAAAACCATGATCTCTTGACTTGGTAAGAGTATTCTGCATCATTCAGAAACTCTGTCCATCACCACCCCCTTTTTCCCAAATCGATTTTATCCACACTCAGTGTGGGAGGGTATGCTCAGACGTGAGTCCCTTGCTCATTGCACCATCAGGATTCAGGCAAGCCGGGCCGACGAAGGCTGTGATGCCAGAAACCGGTCCCCGGAAGCATGTTTCCTTCCCAGTATAAGAATTAGCTTGGTAGTTTGGTTTGCCCTGTTCCCATCATGCACTGGGACAGGTACAGACTAATTTGCATGTAGCCAGGTTCTGAGCTGGGATGGTGCAGTGAGCTAAAAAACGGTGATGGATTAAAACCATGATCTCTTGACTTGGTAAGAGTATTCTGCATCATTCAGAAACTCTGTCCATCACCACCCCCTTTTTCCCAAATCGATTTTATCCACACTCAGTGTGGGAGGGTATGCTCAGACGTGAGTCCCTTGCTCATTGCACCATCAGGATTCAGGCAAGCCGGGCCGACGAAGGCTGTGATGCCAGAAACCGGTCCCCGGAAGCTTGTTTCCTTCCCAGTATAAGAATTGGCTTGGTAGTTTGGTTTGCCCTGTTCCCATCATGCACTGGGACAGGTGCAGACTAATTTGCATGTAGCCAGGTTCTGAGCTGGGATGGTGCAGTGAGCTAAAAAACGGTGATGGATTAAAACCATGATCTCTTGACTTGGTAAGAGTATTCTGCATCATTCAGAAACTCTGTCCATCACCACCCCCTTTTTCCCAAATCGATTTTATCCACACTCAGTGTGGGAGGGTATGCTCAGACGTGAGTCCCTTGCTCATTGCACCATCAGGATTCAGGCAAGCCGGGCCGACGAAGGCTGTGATGCCAGAAACCGGTCCCCGGAAGCTTGTTTCCTTCCCAGTATAAGAATTAGCTTGGTAGTTTGGTTTGCCCTGTTCCTATCATGCACTGGGACAGGTACTGACTAATTTGCATGTAGCCAGGTTCTGAGCTGGGATGGTGCAGTGAGCTAAAAAACGGTGAT
This sequence comes from Triturus cristatus, assembly GCF_964204655.1. Lineage (NCBI taxonomy): Eukaryota > Metazoa > Chordata > Amphibia > Caudata > Salamandridae > Triturus > Triturus cristatus. The sequence goes on from NC_140586.1 coordinate 60,286,423, forward strand.
GGATTAAAACCATGATCTCTTGACTTGGTAAGAGTATTCTGCATCATTCAGAAACTCTGTCCATCACCACCCCCTTTTTCCCAAATCGATTTTATCCACACTCAGTGTGGGAGGGTATGCTCAGACGTGAGTCCCTTGCTCATTGCACCATCAGGATTCAGGCAAGCCGGGCCGACGAAGGCTGTGATGCCAGAAACCGGTCCCCGGAAGCTTGTTTCCTTCCCAGTATAAGAATTGGCTTGGTAGTTTGGTTTGCCCTGTTCCCATCATGCACTGGGACAGGTACAGACTAATTTGCATGTAGCCAGGTTCTGAGCTGGGACGGTGCAGTGAGCTAAAAAACGGTGATGGATTAAAACCATGATCTCTTGACTTGGTAAGAGTATTCTGCATCATTCAGAAACTCTGTCCATCACCACCCCCTTTTTCCCAAATCGATTTTATCCACACTCAGTGTGGGAGGGTATGCTCAGACGTGAGTCCCTTGCTCATTGCACCATCAGGATTCAGGCAAGCCGGGCCGACGAAGGCTGTGATGCCAGAAACCGGTCCCCGGAAGCTTGTTTCCTTCCCAGTATAAGAATTGGCTTGGTAGTTTGGTTTGCCCTGTTCCCATCATGCACTGGGACAGGTACAGACTAATTTGCATGTAGCCAGGTTCTGAGCTGGGATGGTGCAGTGAGCTAAAAAACGGTGATGGATTAAAACCATGATCTCTTGACTTGGTAAGAGTATTCTGCATCATTCAGAAACTCTGTCCATCACCACCCCCTTTTTCCCAAATCGATTTTATCCACACTCAGTGGGGGAGGGTATGCTCAGACGTGAGTCCCTTGCTTATTGCACCATCAGGATTCAGCCAAGCCGGGCCAACGAAGGCTGTGATGCCAGAAACCGGTCCCCGGAAGCTTGTTTCCTTCCCAGTATAAGAATTGGCTTGGTAGTTTGGTTTGCCCTGTTCCCATCATGCACTGGGACAGGTACAGACTAATTTGCATGTAGCCAGGTTCTGAGCTGGGATGGTGCAGTGAGCTAAAAACGGTGATGGATTAAAACCATGATCTCTTGACTTGGTAAGAGTATTCTGCATCATTCAGAAACTCTGTCCATCACCACCCCCTTTTTCCCAAATCGATTTTATCCACACTCAGTGTGGGAGGGTATGCTCAGACGTGAGTCCCTTGCTCATTGCACTATCAGGATTCAGGCAAGCTGGGCCGACGACGCTGTGATGCCAGAAACCGTTCCCCGGAAGCTTGTTTCCTTCCCAGTATAAGAATTGGCTTGGTAGTTTGGTTTGCCCTGTTCCCATCATGCACTGGGACAGGTACAGACTAATTTACATGTAGCCAGGTTCTGAGCTGGGATGGTGCAGTGAGCTAAAAAACGGTGATGGATTAAAACCATGATCTCTTGACTTGGTAAGAGTATTCTGCATCATTCAGAAACTCTGTCCATCACCACCCCCTTTTTCCCAAATCGATTTTATCCACACTCAGTGTGGGAGGGTATGCTCAGACGTGAGTCCCTTGCTCATTGCACCATCAGGATTCAGGCAAGCCGGGCCGATGAAGGCTGTGATGCCTAAAACCGGTCCCCGGAAGCTTGTTTCCTTCCCAGTATAAGAATTGGCTTGGTAGTTTGGTTTGCCCTGTTCCCATCATGCACTGGGACAGGTACAGACTAATTTGCATGTAGCCAGGTTCTGAGCTGGGATGGTGCAGTGAGCTAAAAAACGGTGATGGATTAAAACCATGATCTCTTGACTTGGTAAGAGTATTCTGCATCATTCAGAAACTCTGTCCATCACCACCCCCTTTTTCCCAAATCGATTTTATCCACACTCAGTGTGGGAGGGTATGCTCAGACGTGAGTCCCTTGCTCATTGCACCATCAGGATTCAGGCAAGCCGGGCTTACGAAGGCTGTGATGCCAGAAACCGGTCCCCGGAAGCTTGTTTCCTTCCCAGTACAAGAATTGGCTTGGTAGTTTGGTTTGCCCTGTTCCCATCATGCACTGGGACAGGTACAGACTAATTTGCATGTAGCCAGGTTCTGAGCTGGGATGGTGCAGTGAGCTAAAAAACGGTGATGGATTAAAACCATGATCTCTTGACTTGGTAAGAGTATTCTGCATCATTCAGAAACTCTGTCCATCACCACCCCCTTTTTCCCAAATCGATTTTATCCACACTCAGTGTGGGAGGGTATGCTCAGACGTGAGTCCCTTGCTCATTGCACCATCAGGATTCAGGCAAGCCGGGCCGACGAAGGCTGTGATGCCAGAAACCGGTCCCCGGAAGCTTGTTTCTTTCCCAGTATAAGAATTGGCTTGGTAGTTTGGTTTGCCCTGTTCCCATCATGCACTGGGACAGGTACAGACTAATTTGCATGTAGCCAGGTTCTGAGCTGGGATGGTGCAGTGAGCTAAAAACGTTGATGGATTAAAACCATGATCTCTTGACTTGGTAAGAGTATTCTGCATCATTCAGAAACTCTGTCCATCACCACCCCCTTTTTCCCAAATCGATTTTATCCACACTCAGTGTGGGAGGGTATGCTCAGACGTGAGTCCCTTGCTCATTGCACCATCAGGATTCAGGCAAGCCGGGCTGACGAAGGCTGTGATGCCAGAAACCGGTCCCCGGAAACTTGTTTCCTTCCCAGTATAAGAATTGGCTTGGTAGTTTGGTTTGCCCTGTTCCCATCATGCACTGGGACAGGTACAGACTAATTTGCATGTAGCCAGGTTCTGAGCTGGGATGGTGCAGTGAGCTAAAAAACGGTGATGGATTAAAACCATGATCTCTTGACTTGGTAAGAGTATTCTGCATCATTCAGAAACTCTGTCCATCACCACCCCCTTTTTCCAAAATCGATTTTATCCACGCTCAGTGTGGGAGGGTATGCTCAGACGTGAGTCCCTTGCTCATTGCACCATCAGGATTCAGGCAAGCTGGGCCGAAGACGCTGTGATGCCAGAAACCGGTCCCCGGAAGCTTGTTTCCTTCCCAGTATAAGAATTGGTTTGGTAGTTTGGTTTGCCCTGTTCCCATCATGCACTGGGACAGGTACAGACTAATTTGCATGTAGCCAGGTTCTGAGCTGGGATGGTGCAGTGAGTTAAAAAACGGTGATGGATTAAAACCATGATCTCTTGACTTGGTAAGAGTATTCTGCATCATTCAGAAACTCTGTCCATCACCACCCCCTTTTTCCCAAATCGATTTTATCCACACTCAGTGTGGGAGGGTATGCTCAGACGTGAGTCCCTTGCTCATTGCACCATCAGGATTCAGGCAAGCCGGGCCGACGAAGGCTGTGATGCCAGAAACCGGTCCCCGGAAGCTTGTTTCCTTCCCAGTAGAAGAATTGGCTTGGTAGTTTGGTTTGCCCTGTTCCCATCATGCACTGGGACAGTTACAGACTAATTTGCATGTAGCCAGGTTTTGAGCTGGGATGGTGCAGTGAGCTAAAAAACGGTGATGGATTAAAACCATGATCTCTTGACTTGGTAAGAGTATTCTGCATCATTCAGAAACTCTGTCCATCACCACCCCCTTTTTCTCAAATCGATTTTATCCACACTCAGTGTGGGAGGGTATGCTCAGACGTGAGTCCCTTGCTCATTGCACCATCAGGATTAAGGCAAGCCGGGCCGACGAAGGCTGTGATGCCAGAAACCGGTCCCCGGAAGCTTGTTTCCTTCCCAGTATAAGAATTGGCTTGGTAGTTTGGTTTGCCCTGTTCCCATCATGCACTGGGACAGGTACAGACTAATTTGCATGTAGCCAGGTTCTGAGCTGGGATGGTGCAGTGAGCTAAAAAACGGTGATGGATTAAAACCATGATCTCTTGACTTGGTAAGAGTATTCTGCATCATTCAGAAACTCTGTCCATCACCACCCCCTTTTTCCAAAATCGATTTTATCCACACTCAGTGTGGGAGGGTATGCTCAGACGTGAGTCCCTTGCTCATTGCACCATCAGGATTCAGGCAAGCCGGGCCGACGAAGGCTGTGATGCCAGAAACCGGTCCCCGGAAGCTTGTTTCCTTCCCAGTAGAAGAATTGGCTTGGTAGTTTGGTTTGCCCTGTTCCCATCATGCACTGGGACAGGTACAGACTAATTTGCATGTAGCCAGGTTCTGAGCTGGGATGGTGCAGTGAGCTAAAAAACGGTGATGGATTAAAACCATGATCTCTTGACTTGGTAAGAGTATTCTGCATCATTCAGAAACTCTGTCCATCACCACCCCCTTTTTCCCAAATCGATTTTATCCACACTCAGTGTGGGAGGGTATGCTCAGACGTGAGTCCCTTGCTCATTGCACTATCAGGATTCAGGCAAGCTGGGCCGACGACGCTGTGATGCCAGAAACCGGTCCCCGGAAGCTTGTTTCCTTCCCAGTATAAGAATTGGCTTGGTAGTTTGGTTTGCCCTGTTCCCATCATGCACTGGGACAGGTACAGACTAATTTACATGTAGCCAGGTTCTGAGATGGGATGGTGCAGTGAGCTAAAAAACGGTGATGGATTAAAACCATGATCTCTTGACTTGGTAAGCGTATTCTGCATCATTCAGAAACTCTGTCCATCACCACCCCCTTTTTCCCAAATCGATTTTATCCACACTCAGTGTGGGAGGGTATGCTCAGACGTGAGTCCCTTGCTCATTGCACCATCAGGATTCAGGCAAGCCGGGCCGATGAAGGCTGTGATGCTAGAAACCGGTCCCCGGAAGCTTGTTTCCTTCCCAGTATAAGAATTGGCTTGGTAGTTTGGTTTGCCCTGTTCCCATCATGCACTGGGACAGGTACAGACTAATTTGCATGTAGCCAGGTTCTGAGCTGGGATGGTGCAGTGAGCTAAAAAACGGTGATGGATTAAAACCATGATCTCTTGACTTGGTAAGAGTATTCTGCATCATTCAGAAACTCTGTCCATCACCACCCCCTTTTTCCCAAATCGATTTTATCCACACTCAGTGTGGGAGGGTATGCTCAGACGTGAGTCCCTTGCTCATTGCACCATCAGGATTCAGGCAAGCCGGGCTTACGAAGGCTGTGATGCCAGAAACCGGTCCCCGGAAGCTTGTTTCCTTCCCAGTACAAGAATTGGCTTGGTAGTTTGGTTTGCCCTGTTCCCATCATGCACTGGGACAGGTACAGACTAATTTGCATGTAGCCAGGTTCTGAGCTGGGATGGTGCAGTGAGCTAAAAAAACGGTGATGGATTAAAACCATGATCTCTTGACTTGGTAAGAGTATTCTGCATCATTCAGAAACTCTGTCCATCACCACCCCCTTATTCCCAAATCGATTTTATCCACACTCAGTGTGGGAGGGTATGCTCAGACGTGAGTCCCTTGCTCATTGCACCATCAGGATTCAGGCAAGCCGGGCCGACGAAGGCTGTGATGCCAGAAACCGGTCCCCGGAAGCTTGTTTCCTTCCCAGTATAAGAATTGGCTTGGTAGTTTGGTTTGCCCTGTTCCCATCATGCACTGGGACAGGTACAGACTAATTTGCATGTAGCCAGGTTCTGAGCTGGGATGGTGCAGTGAGCTAAAAACGGTGATGGATTAAAACCATGATCTCTTGACTTGGTAAGAGTATTCTGCATCATTCAGAAACTCTGTCCATCACCACCCCCTTTTTCCCAAATCGATTTTATCCACACTCAGTGTGGGAGGGTATGCTCAGACGTGAGTCCCTTGCTCATTGCACCATCAGGATTCAGGCAAGCCGGGCTGACGAAGGCTGTGATGCCAGAAACCGGTCCCCGGAAGCTTGTTTCCTTCCCAGTATAAGAATTGGCTTGGTAGTTTGGTTTGCCCTGTTCCCATCATGCACTGGGACAGGTACAGACTAATTTGCATGTAGCCAGGTTCTGAGCTGGGATGGTGCAGTGAGCTAAAAAACGGTGATGGATTAAAACCATGATCTCTTGACTTGGTAAGAGTATTCTGCATCATTCAGAAACTCTGTCCATCACCACCCCCTTTTTCCAAAATCGATTTTATCCACACTCAGTGTGGGAGGGTATGCTCAGACGTGAGTCCCTTGCTCATTGCACCATCAGGATTCAGGCAAGCCGGGCCGACGAAGGCTGTGATGCCAGAAACCGGTCCCCGGAAGCTTGTTTCCTTCCCAGTAGAAGAATTGGCTTGGTAGTTTGGTTTGCCCTGTTCCCATCATGCACTGGGACAGGTACAGACTAATTTGCATGTAGCCAGGTTCTGAGCTGGGATGGTGCAGTGAGCTAAAAAACGGTGATGGATTAAAACCATGATCTCTTGACTTGGTAAGAGTATTCTGCATCATTCAGAAACTCTGTCCATCACCACCCCCTTTTTCCCAAATCGATTTTATCCACACTCAGTGTGGGAGGGTATGCTCAGACGTGAGTCCCTTGCTCATTGCACCATCAGGATTCAGGCAAGCCGGGCCGACGAAGGCTGTGATGCCAGAAACCGGTCCCCGGAAGCTTGTTTCCTTCCCAGTATAAGAATTAGCTTGGTAGTTTGGTTTGCCCTGTTCCCATCATGCACTGGGACAGGTACAGACTAATTTGCATGTAGCCAGGTGCTGAGCTGGGATGGTGCAGTGAGCTAAAAAACGGTGATGGATTAAAACCATGATCTCTTGACTTGGTAAGAGTATTCTGCATCATTCAGAAACTCTGTCCATCACCACCCCCTTTTTCCCAAATCGATTTTATCCACACTCAGTGTGGGAGGGTATGCTCAGACGTGAGTCCCTTGCTCATTGCATCATCAGGATTCAGGCAAGCCGGGCCGACGAAGGCTGTGATGCCAGAAACCGGTCCCCGGAAGCTTGTTTCCTTCCCAGTATAAGAATTGGCTTGGTAGTTTGGTTTGCCCTGTTCCCATCATGCACTGGGACAGGTACAGACTAATTTGCATGTAGCCAGGTTCTGAGCTGGGATGGTGCAGTGAGCTAAAAAATGGTGATGGATTAAAACCATGATCTCTTGACTTGGTAAGAGTATTCTGCGTCATTCAGAAACTCTGTCCATCACCACCCCCTTTTTCCCAAATCGATTTTATCCACACTCAGTGTGGGAGGGTATGCTCAGACGTGAGTCCCTTGCTCATTGCACCATCAGGATTCAGGCAAGCCGGGCCGACGAAGGCTGTGATGCCAGAAACCGGTCCCCGGAAGCTTGTTTCCTTCCCAGTAGAAGAATTGGCTTGGTAGTTTGGTTTGCCCTGTTCCCATCATGCACTGGGACAGGTACAGACTAATTTGCATGTAGCCAGGTTCTGAGCTGGGATGGTGCAGTGAGCTAAAAAACAGTGATGGATTAAAACCATGATCTCTTGACTTGGTAAGAGTATTCTGCATCATTCAGAAACTCTGTCCATCACCACCCCCTTTTTCCCAAATCGATTTTATCCACACTCAGTGTGGGAGGGTATGCTCAGACGTGAGTCCCTTGCTCATTGCACCATCAGGATTCAGGCAAGCCGGGCCGACGAAGGCTGTGATGCCAGAAACCGGTCCCCGGAAGCTTGTTTCCTTCCCAGTATAAGAATTGGCTTGGTAGTTTGGTTTGCCCTGTTCCCATCATGCACTGGGACAGGTACAGACTAATTTGCATGTAGCCAGGTTCTGAGCTGGGATGGTGCAGTGAGCTAAAAAACGGTGATGGATTAAAACCATGATCTCTTGACTTGGTAAGAGTATTCTGCATCATTCAGAAACTCTGTCCATCACCACCCCCTTTTTCCCAAATCGATTTTATCCACACTCAGTGTGGGAGGGTATGCTCAGACGTGAGTCCCTTGCTCATTGTACCATCAGGATTCAGGCAAGCCGGGCCGATGAAGGCTGTGATGCCAGAAACCGGTCCCCGGAAGCTTGTTTCCTTCCCAGTAGAATAATTGGCTTGGTAGTTTGGTTTGCCCTGTTCCCATCATGCACTGGGACAGGTACAGACTAATTTGCATGTAACCAGGTTCTGAGGTGGGATGGTGCAGTGAGCTAAAAAACGGTGATGGATTAAAACCATGATCTCTTGACTTGGTAAGAGTATTCTGCATCATTCAGAAACTCTGTCCATCACCACCCCCTTTTTCCCAAATCGATTTTATCCACACTCAGTGTGGGAGGGTATGCTCAGACGTGAGTCCCTTGCTCATTGCACCATCAGGATTCAGGCAAGCCGGGCTGACGAAGGCTGTGATGCCAGAAACCGGTCCCCGGAAGCTTGTTTCCTTCCCAGTATAAGAATTGGCTTGGTAGTTTGGTTTGCCCTGTTCCCATCATGCACTGGGACAGGTACAGACTAATTTGCATGTAGCCAGGTTCTGAGCTGGGATGGTGCAGTGAGCTAAAAAACGGTGATGGATTAAAACCATGATCTCTTGACTTGGTAAGAGTATTCTGCATCATTCAGAAACTCTGTCCATCACCACCCCCTTTTTCCCAAATCGATTTTATCCACACTCAGTGTGGGAGGGTATGCTCAGACGTGAGTCCCTTGCTCATTGCACCATCAGGATTCAGGCAAGCCGGGCCGACGAAGGCTGTGATGCCAGAAACCGGTCCCCGGAAGCATGTTTCCTTCCCAGTATAAGAATTAGCTTGGTAGTTTGGTTTGCCCTGTTCCCATCATGCACTGGGACAGGTACAGACTAATTTGCATGTAGCCAGGTTCTGAGCTGGGATGGTGCAGTGAGCTAAAAAACGGTGATGGATTAAAACCATGATCTCTTGACTTGGTAAGAGTATTCTGCATCATTCAGAAACTCTGTCCATCACCACCCCCTTTTTCCCAAATCGATTTTATCCACACTCAGTGTGGGAGGGTATGCTCAGACGTGAGTCCCTTGCTCATTGCACCATCAGGATTCAGGCAAGCCGGGCTGACGAAGGCTGTGATGCCAGAAACCGGTCCCCGGAAGCTTGTTTCCTTCCCAGTATAAGAATTGGCTTGGTAGTTTGGTTTGCCCTGTTCCCATCATGCACTGGGACAGGTGCAGACTAATTTGCATGTAGCCAGGTTCTGAGCTGGGATGGTGCAGTGAGCTAAAAAACGGTGATGGATTAAAACCATGATCTCTTGACTTGGTAAGAGTATTCTGCATCATTCAGAAACTCTGTCCATCACCACCCCCTTTTTCCCAAATCGATTTTATCCACACTCAGTGTGGGAGGGTATGCTCAGACGTGAGTCCCTTGCTCATTGCACCATCAGGATTCAGGCAAGCCGGGCCGACGAAGGCTGTGATGCCAGAAACCGGTCCCCGGAAGCTTGTTTCCTTCCCAGTATAAGAATTAGCTTGGTAGTTTGGTTTGCCCTGTTCCTATCATGCACTGGGACAGGTACTGACTAATTTGCATGTAGCCAGGTTCTGAGCTGGGATGGTGCAGTGAGCTAAAAAACGGTGATGGATTAAAACCATGATCTCTTGACTTGGTAAGAGTATTCTGCATCATTCAGAAACTCTGTCCATCACCACCCCCTTTTTCCCAAATCGATTTTATCCACACTCAGTGTGGGAGGGTATGCTCAGACGTGAGTCCCTTGCTCATTGCACCATCAGGATTCAGGCAAGCCGGGCCGACGAAGGCTGTGATGCCAGAAACCGGTCCCCGGAAGCTTGTTTCCTTCCCAGTATAAGAATTGGCTTGGTAGTTTGGTTTGCCCTGTTCCCATCATGCACTGGGACAGGTACAGACTAATTTGCATGTAGCCAGGTTCTGAGCTGGGATGGTGCAGTGAGCTAAAAAACGGTGATGGATTAAAACCATGATCTCTTGACTTGGTAAGAGTATTCTGCATCATTCAGAAACTCTGTCCATCACCACCCCCTTTTTCCCAAATCGATTTTATCCACACTCAGTGGGGGAGGGTATGCTCAGACGTGAGTCCCTTGCTCATTGCACCATCAGGATTCAGCCAAGCCGGGCCAACGAAGGCTGTGATGCCAGAAACCGGTCCCCGGAAGCTTGTTTCCTTCCCAGTATAAGAATTGGCTTGGTAGTTTGGTTTGCCCTGTTCCCATCATGCACTGGGACAGGTACAGACTAATTTGCATGTAGCCAGGTTCTGAGCTGGGATGGTGCAGTGAGCTAAAAACGGTGATGGATTAAAACCATGATCTCTTGACTTGGTAAGAGTATTCTGCATCATTCAGAAACTCTGTCCATCACCACCCCCTTTTTCCCAAATCGATTTTATCCACACTCAGTGTGGGAGGGTATGCTCAGACGTGAGTCCCTTGCTCATTGCACCATCAGGATTCAGGCAAGCCGGGCTGACGAAGGCTGTGATGCCAGAAACCGGTCCCCGGAAGCTTGTTTCCTTCCCAGTATAAGAATTGGCTTGGTAGTTTGGTTTGCCCTGTTCCCATCATGCACTGGGACAGGTACAGACTAATTTGCATGTAGCCAGGTTCTGAGCTGGGATGGTGCAGTGAGCTAAAAAACGGTGATGGATTAAAACCATGATCTCTTGACTTGGTAAGAGTATTCTGCATCATTCAGAAACTCTGTCCATCACCACCCCCTTTTTCCCAAATCGATTTTATCCACACTCAGTGTGGGAGGGTATGCTCAGACGTGAGTCCCTTGCTCATTGCACCATCAGGATTCAGGCAAGCTGGGCCGATGAAGGCTGTGATGCTAGAAACCGGTCCCCGGAAGCTTGTTTCCTTCCCAGTATAAGAATTGGCTTGGTAGTTTGGTTTGCCCTGTTCCCATCATGCACTGGGACAGGTACAGACTAATTTGCATGTAGCCAGGTGCTGAGCTGGGATGGTGCAGTGAGCTAAAAAACGGTGATGGATTAAAACCATGATCTCTTGACTTGGTAAGAGTATTCTGCATCATTCAGAAACTCTGTCCATCACCACCCCCTTTTTCCCAAATCGATTTTATCCACACTCAGTGTGGGAGGGTATGCTCAGACGTGAGTCCCTTGCTCATTGCATCATCAGGATTCAGGCAAGCCGGGCCGACGAAGGCTGTGATGCCAGAAACCGGTCCCCGGAAGCTTGTTTCCTTCCCAGTATAAGAATTGGCTTGGTAGTTTGGTTTGCCCTGTTCCCATCATGCACTGGGACAGGTACAGACTAATTTGCATGTAGCCAGGTTCTGAGCTGGGATGGTGCAGTGAGCTAAAAAATGGTGATGGATTAAAACCATGATCTCTTGACTTGGTAAGAGTATTCTGCGTCATTCAGAAACTCTGTCCATCACCACCCCCTTTTTCCCAAATCAATTTTATCCACACTCAGTGTGGGAGGGTATGCTCAGACGTGAGTCCCTTGCTCATTGCACCATCAGGATTCAGGCAAGCCGGGCCGACGAAGGCTGTGATGCCAGAAACCGGTCCCCGGAAGCTTGTTTCCTTCCCAGTAGAAGAATTGGCTTGGTAGTTTGGTTTGCCCTGTTCCCATCATGCACTGGGACAGGTACAGACTAATTTGCATGTAGCCAGGTTCTGAGCTGGGATGGTGCAGTGAGCTAAAAAACAGTGATGGATTAAAACCATGATCTCTTGACTTGGTAAGAGTATTCTGCATCATTCAGAAACTCTGTCCATCACCACCCCCTTTTTCCCAAATCGATTTTATCCACACTCAGTGTGGGAGGGTATGCTCAGACGTGAGTCCCTTGCTCATTGCACCATCAGGATTCAGGCAAGCCGGGCCGACGAAGGCTGTGATGCCAGAAACCGGTCCCCGGAAGCTTGTTTCCTTCCCAGTATAAGAATTGGCTTGGTAGTTTGGTTTGCCCTGTTCCCATCATGCACTGGGACAGGTACAGACTAATTTGCATGTAGCCAGGTTCTGAGCTGGGATGGTGCAGTGAGCTAAAAAACGGTGATGGATTAAAACCATGATCTCTTGACTTGGTAAGAGTATTCTGCATCATTCAGAAACTCTGTCCATCACCACCCCCTTTTTCCCAAATCGATTTTATCCACACTCAGTGTGGGAGGGTATGCTCAGACGTGAGTCCCTTGCTCATTGTACCATCAGGATTCAGGCAAGCCGGGCCGATGAAGGCTGTGATGCCAGAAACCGGTCCCCGGAAGCTTGTTTCCTTCCCAGTAGAATAATTGGCTTGGTAGTTTGGTTTGCCCTGTTCCCATCATGCACTGGGACAGGTACAGACTAATTTGCATGTAACCAGGTTCTGAGGTGGGATGGTGCAGTGAGCTAAAAAACGGTGATGGATTAAAACCATGATCTCTTGACTTGGTAAGAGTATTCTGCATCATTCAGAAACTCTGTCCATCACCACCCCCTTTTTCCCAAATCGATTTTATCCACACTCAGTGTGGGAGGGTATGCTCAGACGTGAGTCCCTTGCTCATTGCACCATCAGGATTCAGGCAAGCCGGGCTGACGAAGGCTGTGATGCCAGAAACCGGTCCCCGGAAGCTTGTTTCCTTCCCAGTATAAGAATTGGCTTGGTAGTTTGGTTTGCCCTGTTCCCATCATGCACTGGGACAGGTACAGACTAATTTGCATGTAGCCAGGTTCTGAGCTGGGATGGTGCAGTGAGCTAAAAAACGGTGATGGATTAAAACCATGATCTCTTGACTTGGTAAGAGTATTCTGCATCATTCAGAAACTCTGTCCATCACCACCCCCTTTTTCCCAAATCGATTTTATCCACACTCAGTGTGGGAGGGTATGCTCAGACGTGAGTCCCTTGCTCATTGCACCATCAGGATTCAGGCAAGCCGGGCCGACGAAGGCTGTGATGCCAGAAACCGGTCCCCGGAAGCATGTTTCCTTCCCAGTATAAGAATTAGCTTGGTAGTTTGGTTTGCCCTGTTCCCATCATGCACTGGGACAGGTACAGACTAATTTGCATGTAGCCAGGTTCTGAGCTGGGATGGTGCAGTGAGCTAAAAAACGGTGATGGATTAAAACCATGATCTCTTGACTTGGTAAGAGTATTCTGCATCATTCAGAAACTCTGTCCATCACCACCCCCTTTTTCCCAAATCGATTTTATCCACACTCAGTGTGGGAGGGTATGCTCAGACGTGAGTCCCTTGCTCATTGCACCATCAGGATTCAGGCAAGCCGGGCTGACGAAGGCTGTGATGCCAGAAACCGGTCCCCGGAAGCTTGTTTCCTTCCCAGTATAAGAATTGGCTTGGTAGTTTGGTTTGCCCTGTTCCCATCATGCACTGGGACAGGTGCAGACTAATTTGCATGTAGCCAGGTTCTGAGCTGGGATGGTGCAGTGAGCTAAAAAACGGTGATGGATTAAAACCATGATCTCTTGACTTGGTAAGAGTATTCTGCATCATTCAGAAACTCTGTCCATCACCACCCCCTTTTTCCCAAATCGATTTTATCCACACTCAGTGTGGGAGGGTATGCTCAGACGTGAGTCCCTTGCTCATTGCACCATCAGGATTCAGGCAAGCCGGGCCGACGAAGGCTGTGATGCCAGAAACCGGTCCCCGGAAGCTTGTTTCCTTCCCAGTATAAGAATTAGCTTGGTAGTTTGGTTTGCCCTGTTCCTATCATGCACTGGGACAGGTACTGACTAATTTGCATGTAGCCAGGTTCTGAGCTGGGATGGTGCAGTGAGCTAAAAAACGGTGATGGATTAAAACCATGATCTCTTGACTTGGTAAGAGTATTCTGCATCATTCAGAAACTCTGTCCATCACCACCCCCTTTTTCCCAAATCGATTTTATCCACACTCAGTGTGGGAGGGTATGCTCAGACGTGAGTCCCTTGCTCATTGCACCATCAGGATTCAGGCAAGCCGGGCCGACGAAGGCTGTGATGCCAGAAACCGGTCCCCGGAAGCTTGTTTCCTTCCCAGTATAAGAATTGGCTTGGTAGTTTGGTTTGCCCTGTTCCCATCATGCACTGGGACAGGTACAGACTAATTTGCATGTAGCCAGGTTCTGAGCTGGGATGGTGCAGTGAGCTAAAAAACGGTGATGGATTAAAACCATGATCTCTTGACTTGGTAAGAGTATTCTGCATCATTCAGAAACTCTGTCCATCACCACCCCCTTTTTCCCAAATCGATTTTATCCACACTCAGTGGGGGAGGGTATGCTCAGACGTGAGTCCCTTGCTCATTGCACCATCAGGATTCAGCCAAGCCGGGCCAACGAAGGCTGTGATGCCAGAAACCGGTCCCCGGAAGCTTGTTTCCTTCCCAGTATAAGAATTGGCTTGGTAGTTTGGTTTGCCCTGTTCCCATCATGCACTGGGACAGGTACAGACTAATTTGCATGTAGCCAGGTTCTGAGCTGGGATGGTGCAGTGAGCTAAAAACGGTGATGGATTAAAACCATGATCTCTTGACTTGGTAAGAGTATTCTGCATCATTCAGAAACTCTGTCCATCACCACCCCCTTTTTCCCAAATCGATTTTATCCACACTCAGTGTGGGAGGGTATGCTCAGACGTGAGTCCCTTGCTCATTGCACCATCAGGATTCAGGCAAGCCGGGCTGACGAAGGCTGTGATGCCAGAAACCGGTCCCCGGAAGCTTGTTTCCTTCCCAGTATAAGAATTGGCTTGGTAGTTTGGTTTGCCCTGTTCCCATCATGCACTGGGACAGGTACAGACTAATTTGCATGTAGCCAGGTTCTGAGCTGGGATGGTGCAGTGAGCTAAAAAACGGTGATGGATTAAAACCATGATCTCTTGACTTGGTAAGAGTATTCTGCATCATTCAGAAACTCTGTCCATCACCACCCCCTTTTTCCCAAATCGATTTTATCCACACTCAGTGTGGGAGGGTATGCTCAGACGTGAGTCCCTTGCTCATTGCACCATCAGGATTCAGGCAAGCTGGGCCGATGAAGGCTGTGATGCTAGAAACCGGTCCCCGGAAGCTTGTTTCCTTCCCAGTATAAGAATTGGCTTGGTAGTTTGGTTTGCCCTGTTCCCATCATGCACTGGGACAGGTACAGACTAATTTGCATGTAGCCAGGTTCTGAGCTGGGATGGTGCAGTGAGCTAAAAAACGGTGATGGATTAAAACCATGATCTCTTGACTTGGTAAGAGTATTCTGCATCATTCAGAAACTCTGTCCATCACCACCCCCTTTTTCCCAAATCGATTTTATCCACACTCAGTGTGGGAGGGTATGCTCAGACGTGAGTCCCTTGCTCATTGCACCATCAGGATTCAGGCAAGCCGGGCTTACGAAGGCTGTGATGCCAGAAACCGGTCCCCGGAAGCTTGTTTCCTTCCCAGTACAAGAATTGGCTTGGTAGTTTGGTTTGCCCTGTTCCCATCATGCACTGGGACAGGTACAGACTAATTTGCATGTAGCCAGGTTCTGAGCTGGGATGGTGCAGTGAGCTAAAAAACGGTGATGGATTAAAACCATGATCTCTTGACTTGGTAAGAGTATTCTGCATCATTCAGAAACTCTGTCCATCACCACCCCCTTTTTCCCAAATCGATTTTATCCACACTCAGTGTGGGAGGGTATGCTCAGACGTGAGTCCCTTGCTCATTGCACCATCAGGATTCAGGCAAGCCGGGCCGACGAAGGCTGTGATGCCAGAAACCGGTCCCCGGAAGCTTGTTTCTTTCCCAGTATAAGAATTGGCTTGGTAGTTTGGTTTGCCCTGTTCCCATCATGCACTGGGACAGGTACAGACTAATTTGCATGTAGCCAGGTTCTGAGCTGGGATGGTGCAGTGAGCTAAAAACGTTGATGGATTAAAACCATGATCTCTTGACTTGGTAAGAGTATTCTGCATCATTCAGAAACTCTGTCCATCACCACCCCCTTTTTCCCAAATCGATTTTATCCACACTCAGTGTGGGAGGGTATGCTCAGACGTGAGTCCCTTGCTCATTGCACCATCAGGATTCAGGCAAGCCGGGCTGACGAAGGCTGTGATGCCAGAAACCGGTCCCCGGAAGCTTGTTTCCTTCCCAGTATAAGAATTGGCTTGGTAGTTTGGTTTGCCCTGTTCCCATCATGCACTGGGACAGGTACAGACTAATTTGCATGTATCCAGGTTCTGAGCTGGGATGGTGCAGTGAGCTAAAAAACGGTGATGGATTAAAACCATGATCTCTTGACTTGGTAAGAGTATTCTGCATCATTCAGAAACTCTGTCCATCACCACCCCCTTTTTCCAAAATCGATTTTATCCACACTCAGTGTGGGAGGGTATGCTCAGACGTGAGTCCCTTGCTCATTGCACCATCAGGATTCAGGCAAGCTGGGCCGAAGACGCTGTGATGCCAGAAACCGGTCCCCGGAAGCTTGTTTCCTTCCCAGTATAAGAATTGGCTTGGTAGTTTGGTTTGCCCTGTTCCCATCATGCACTGGGACAGGTGCAGACTAATTTGCATGTAGCCAGGTTCTGAGCTGGGATGGTGCAGTGAGCTAAAAAACGGTGATGGATTAAAACCATGATCTCTTGACTTGGTAAGAGTATTCTGCATCATTCAGAAACTCTGTCCATCACCACCCCCTTTTTCCCAAATCGATTTTATCCACACTCAGTGTGGGAGGGTATGCTCAGACGTGAGTCCCTTGCTCATTGCACCATCAGGATTCAGGCAAGCCGGGCCGACGAAGGCTGTGATGCCAGAAACCGGTCCCCGGAAGCTTGTTTCCTTTCCAGTATAAGAATTAGCTTGGTAGTTTGGTTTGCCCTGTTCCTATCATGCACTGGGACAGGTACTGACTAATTTGCATGTAGCCAGGTTCTGAGCTGGGATGGTGCAGTGAGCTAAAAAACGGTGATGGATTAAAACCATGATCTCTTGACTTGGTAAGAGTATTCTGCATCATTCAGAAACTCTGTCCATCACCACCCCCTTTTTCCCAAATCGATTTTATCCACACTCAGTGTGGGAGGGTATGCTCAGACGTGAGTCCCTTGCTCATTGCACCATCAGGATTCAGGCAAGCCGGGCCGACGAAGGCTGTGATGCCAGAAACCGGTCCCCGGAAGCTTGTTTCCTTCCCAGTATAAGAATTGGCTTGGTAGTTTGGTTTGCCCTGTTCCCATCATGCACTGGGACAGGTACAGACTAATTTGCATGTAGCCAGGTTCTGAGCTGGGATGGTGCAGTGAGCTAAAAAACGGTGATGGATTAAAACCATGATCTCTTGACTTGGTAAGAGTATTCTGCATCATTCAGAAACTCTGTCCATCACCACCCCCTTTTTCCCAAATCGATTTTATCCACACTCAGTGGGGGAGGGTATGCTCAGACGTGAGTCCCTTGCTCATTGCACCATCAGGATTCAGCCAAGCCGGGCCAACGAAGGCTGTGATGCCAGAAACCGGTCCCCGGAAGCTTGTTTCCTTCCCAGTATAAGAATTGGCTTGGTAGTTTGGTTTGCCCTGTTCCCATCATGCACTGGGACAGGTACAGACTAATTTGCATGTAGCCAGGTTCTGAGCTGGGATGGTGCAGTGAGCTAAAAACGGTGATGGATTAAAACCATGATCTCTTGACTTGGTAAGAGTATTCTGCATCATTCAGAAACTCTGTCCATCACCACCCCCTTTTTCCCAAATCGATTTTATCCACACTCAGTGGGGGAGGGTATGCTCAGACGTGAGTCCCTTGCTCATTGCACCATCAGGATTCAGGCAAGCTGGGCCGAAGACGCTGTGATGCCAGAAACCGGTCCCCGGAAGCTTGTTTCCTTCCCAGTATAAGAATTGGCTTGGTAGTTTGGTTTGCCCTGTTCCCATCATGCACTGGGACAGGTGCAGACTAATTTGCATGTAGCCAGGTTCTGAGCTGGGATGGTGCAGTGAGCTAAAAAACGGTGATGGATTAAAACCATGATCTCTTGACTTGGTAAGAGTATTCTGCATCATTCAGAAACTCTGTCCATCACCACCCCCTTTTTCCCAAATCGATTTTATCCACACTCAGTGTGGGAGGGTATGCTCAGACGTGAGTCCCTTGCTCATTGCACCATCAGGATTCAGGCAAGCCGGGCCGACGAAGGCTGTGATGCCAGAAACCGGTCCCCGGAAGCTTGTTTCCTTCCCAGTATAAGAATTAGCTTGGTAGTTTGGTTTGCCCTGTTCCTATCATGCACTGGGACAGGTACTGACTAATTTGCATGTAGCCAGGTTCTGAGCTGGGATGGTGCAGTGAGCTAAAAAACGGTGATGGATTAAAACCATGATCTCTTGACTTGGTAAGAGTATTCTGCATCATTCAGAAACTCTGTCCATCACCACCCCCTTTTTCCCAAATCGATTTTATCCACACTCAGTGTGGGAGGGTATGCTCAGACGTGAGTCCCTTGCTCATTGCACCATCAGGATTCAGGCAAGCCGGGCCGACGAAGGCTGTGATGCCAGAAACCGGTCCCCGGAAGCTTGTTTCCTTCCCAGTATAAGAATTGGCTTGGTAGTTTGGTTTGCCCTGTTCCCATCATGCACTGGGACAGGTACAGACTAATTTGCATGTAGCCAGGTTCTGAGCTGGGATGGTGCAGTGAGCTAAAAAACGGTGATGGATTAAAACCATGATCTCTTGACTTGGTAAGAGTATTCTGCATCATTCAGAAACTCTGTCCATCACCACCCCCTTTTTCCCAAATCGATTTTATCCACACTCAGTGGGGGAGGGTATGCTCAGACGTGAGTCCCTTGCTCATTGCACCATCAGGATTCAGCCAAGCCGGGCCAACGAAGGCTGTGATGCCAGAAACCGGTCCCCGGAAGCTTGTTTCCTTCCCAGTATAAGAATTGGCTTGGTAGTTTGGTTTGCCCTGTTCCCATCATGCACTGGGACAGGTACAGACTAATTTGCATGTAGCCAGGTTCTGAGCTGGGATGGTGCAGTGAGCTAAAAACGGTGATGGATTAAAACCATGATCTCTTGACTTGGTAAGAGTATTCTGCATCATTCAGAAACTCTGTCCATCACCACCCCCTTTTTCCCAAATCGATTTTATCCACACTCAGTGTGGGAGGGTATGCTCAGACGTGAGTCCCTTGCTCATTGCACCATCAGGATTCAGGCAAGCCGGGCTGACGAAGGCTGTGATGCCAGAAACCGGTCCCTGGAAGCTTGTTTCCTTCCCAGTATAAGAATTGGCTTGGTAGTTTGGTTTGCCCTGTTCCCATCATGCACTGGGACAGGTACAGACTAATTTGCATGTAGCCAGGTTCTGAGCTGGGATGGTGCAGTGAGCTAAAAAACGGTGATGGATTAAAACCATGATCTCTTGACTTGGTAAGAGTATTCTGCATCATTCAGAAACTCTGTCCATCACCACCCCCTTTTTCCCAAATCGATTTTATCCACACTCAGTGTGGGAGGGTATGCTCAGACGTGAGTCCCTTGCTCATTGCACCATCAGGATTCAGGCAAGCTGGGCCGATGAAGGCTGTGATGCTAGAAACCGGTCCCCGGAAGCTTGTTTCCTTCCCAGTATAAGAATTGGCTTGGTAGTTTGGTTTGCCCTGTTCCCATCATGCACTGGGACAGGTACAGACTAATTTGCATGTAGCCAGGTTCTGAGCTGGGATGGTGCAGTGAGCTAAAAAACGGTGATGGATTAAAACCATGATCTCTTGACTTGGTAAGAGTATTCTGCATCATTCAGAAACTCTGTCCATCACCACCCCCTTTTTCCCAAATCGATTTTATCCACACTCAGTGTGGGAGGGTATGCTCAGACGTGAGTCCCTTGCTCATTGCACCATCAGGATTCAGGCAAGCCGGGCTTACGAAGGCTGTGATGCCAGAAACCGGTCCCCGGAAGCTTGTTTCCTTCCCAGTACAAGAATTGGCTTGGTAGTTTGGTTTGCCCTGTTCCCATCATGCACTGGGACAGGTACAGACTAATTTGCATGTAGCCAGGTTCTGAGCTGGGATGGTGCAGTGAGCTAAAAAACGGTGATGGATTAAAACCATGATCTCTTGACTTGGTAAGAGTATTCTGCATCATTCAGAAACTCTGTCCATCACCACCCCCTTTTTCCCAAATCGATTTTATCCACACTCAGTGTGGGAGGGTATGCTCAGACGTGAGTCCCTTGCTCATTGCACCATCAGGATTCAGGCAAGCCGGGCCGACGAAGGCTGTGATGCCAGAAACCGGTCCCCGGAAGCTTGTTTCTTTCCCAGTATAAGAATTGGCTTGGTAGTTTGGTTTGCCCTGTTCCCATCATGCACTGGGACAGGTACAGACTAATTTGCATGTAGCCAGGTTCTGAGCTGGGATGGTGCAGTGAGCTAAAAACGTTGATGGATTAAAACCATGATCTCTTGACTTGGTAAGAGTATTCTGCATCATTCAGAAACTCTGTCCATCACCACCCCCTTTTTCCCAAATCGATTTTATCCACACTCAGTGTGGGAGGGTATGCTCAGACGTGAGTCCCTTGCTCATTGCACCATCAGGATTCAGGCAAGCCGGGCTGACGAAGGCTGTGATGCCAGAAACCGGTCCCCGGAAGCTTGTTTCCTTCCCAGTATAAGAATTGGCTTGGTAGTTTGGTTTGCCCTGTTCCCATCATGCACTGGGACAGGTACAGACTAATTTGCATGTATCCAGGTTCTGAGCTGGGATGGTGCAGTGAGCTAAAAAACGGTGATGGATTAAAACCATGATCTCTTGACTTGGTAAGAGTATTCTGCATCATTCAGAAACTCTGTCCATCACCACCCCCTTTTTCCAAAATCGATTTTATCCACACTCAGTGTGGGAGGGTATGCTCAGACGTGAGTCCCTTGCTCATTGCACCATCAGGATTCAGGCAAGCTGGGCCGAAGACGCTGTGATGCCAGAAACCGGTCCCCGGAAGCTTGTTTCCTTCCCAGTATAAGAATTGGCTTGGTAGTTTGGTTTGCCCTGTTCCCATCATGCACTGGGACAGGTGCAGACTAATTTGCATGTAGCCAGGTTCTGAGCTGGGATGGTGCAGTGAGCTAAAAAACGGTGATGGATTAAAACCATGATCTCTTGACTTGGTAAGAGTATTCTGCATCATTCAGAAACTCTGTCCATCACCACCCCCTTTTTCCCAAATCGATTTTATCCACACTCAGTGTGGGAGGGTATGCTCAGACGTGAGTCCCTTGCTCATTGCACCATCAGGATTCAGGCAAGCCGGGCCGACGAAGGCTGTGATGCCAGAAACCGGTCCCCGGAAGCTTGTTTCCTTCCCAGTATAAGAATTAGCTTGGTAGTTTGGTTTGCCCTGTTCCTATCATGCACTGGGACAGGTACTGACTAATTTGCATGTAGCCAGGTTCTGAGCTGGGATGGTGCAGTGAGCTAAAAAACGGTGATGGATTAAAACCATGATCTCTTGACTTGGTAAGAGTATTCTGCATCATTCAGAAACTCTGTCCATCACCACCCCCTTTTTCCCAAATCGATGTTATCCACACTCAGTGTGGGAGGGTATGCTCAGACGTGAGTCCCTTGCTCATTGCACCATCAGGATTCAGGCAAGCCGGGCCGACGAAGGCTGTGATGCCAGAAACCGGTCCCCGGAAGCTTGTTTCCTTCCCAGTATAAGAATTGGCTTGGTAGTTTGGTTTGCCCTGTTCCCATCATGCACTGGGACAGGTACAGACTAATTTGCATGTAGCCAGGTTCTGAGCTGGGATGGTGCAGTGAGCTAAAAAACGGTGATGGATTAAAACCATGATCTCTTGACTTGGTAAGAGTATTCTGCATCATTCAGAAACTCTGTCCATCACCACCCCCTTTTTCCCAAATCGATTTTATCCACACTCAGTGGGGGAGGGTATGCTCAGACGTGAGTCCCTTGCTCATTGCACCATCAGGATTCAGCCAAGCCGGGCCAACGAAGGCTGTGATGCCAGAAACCGGTCCCCGGAAGCTTGTTTCCTTCCCAGTATAAGAATTGGCTTGGTAGTTTGGTTTGCCCTGTTCCCATCATGCACTGGGACAGGTACAGACTAATTTGCATGTAGCCAGGTTCTGAGCTGGGATGGTGCAGTGAGCTAAAAACGGTGATGGATTAAAACCATGATCTCTTGACTTGGTAAGAGTATTCTGCATCATTCAGAAACTCTGTCCATCACCACCCCCTTTTTCCCAAATCGATTTTATCCACACTCAGTGTGGGAGGGTATGCTCAGACGTGAGTCCCTTGCTCATTGCACCATCAGGATTCAGGCAAGCCGGGCTGACGAAGGCTGTGATGCCAGAAACCGGTCCCCGGAAGCTTGTTTCCTTCCCAGTATAAGAATTGGCTTGGTAGTTTGGTTTGCCCTGTTCCCATCATGCACTGGGACAGGTACAGACTAATTTGCATGTAGCCAGGTTCTGAGCTGGGATGGTGCAGTGAGCTAAAAAACGGTGATGGATTAAAACCATGATCTCTTGACTTGGTAAGAGTATTCTGCATCATTCAGAAACTCTGTCCATCACCACCCCCTTTTTCCCAAATCGATTTTATCCACACTCAGTGTGGGAGGGTATGCTCAGACGTGAGTCCCTTGCTCATTGCACCATCAGGATTCAGGCAAGCTGGGCCGATGAAGGCTGTGATGCTAGAAACCGGTCCCCGGAAGCTTGTTTCCTTCCCAGTATAAGAATTGGCTTGGTAGTTTGGTTTGCCCTGTTCCCATCATGCACTGGGACAGGTACAGACTAATTTGCATGTAGCCAGGTTCTGAGCTGGGATGGTGCAGTGAGCTAAAAAACGGTGATGGATTAAAACCATGATCTCTTGACTTGGTAAGAGTATTCTGCATCATTCAGAAACTCTGTCCATCACCACCCCCTTTTTCCCAAATCGATTTTATCCACACTCAGTGTGGGAGGGTATGCTCAGACGTGAGTCCCTTGCTCATTGCACCATCAGGATTCAGGCAAGCCGGGCTTACGAAGGCTGTGATGCCAGAAACCGGTCCCCGGAAGCTTGTTTCCTTCCCAGTACAAGAATTGGCTTGGTAGTTTGGTTTGCCCTGTTCCCATCATGCACTGGGACAGGTACAGACTAATTTGCATGTAGCCAGGTTCTGAGCTGGGATGGTGCAGTGAGCTAAAAAACGGTGATGGATTAAAACCATGATCTCTTGACTTGGTAAGAGTATTCTGCATCATTCAGAAACTCTGTCCATCACCACCCCCTTTTTCCCAAATCGATTTTATCCACACTCAGTGTGGGAGGGTATGCTCAGACGTGAGTCCCTTGCTCATTGCACCATCAGGATTCAGGCAAGCCGGGCCGACGAAGGCTGTGATGCCAGAAACCGGTCCCCGGAAGCTTGTTTCTTTCCCAGTATAAGAATTGGCTTGGTAGTTTGGTTTGTCCTGTTCCCATCATGCACTGGGACAGGTACAGACTAATTTGCATGTAGCCAGGTTCTGAGCTGGGATGGTGCAGTGAGCTAAAAACGTTGATGGATTAAAACCATGATCTCTTGACTTGGTAAGAGTATTCTGCATCATTCAGAAACTCTGTCCATCACCACCCCCTTTTTCCCAAATCGATTTTATCCACACTCAGTGTGGGAGGGTATGCTCAGACGTGAGTCCCTTGCTCATTGCACCATCAGGATTCAGGCAAGCCGGGCTGACGAAGGCTGTGATGCCAGAAACCGGTCCCCGGAAGCTTGTTTCCTTCCCAGTATAAGAATTGGCTTGGTAGTTTGGTTTGCCCTGTTCCCATCATGCACTGGGACAGGTACAGACTAATTTGCATGTATCCAGGTTCTGAGCTGGGATGGTGCAGTGAGCTAAAAAACGGTGATGGATTAAAACCATGATCTCTTGACTTGGTAAGAGTATTCTGCATCATTCAGAAACTCTGTCCATCACCACCCCCTTTTTCCAAAATCGATTTTATCCACACTCAGTGTGGGAGGGTATGCTCAGACGTGAGTCCCTTGCTCATTGCACCATCAGGATTCAGGCAAGCTGGGCCGAAGACGCTGTGATGCCAAAAACCGGTCCCCGGAAGCTTGTTTCCTTCCCAGTATAAGAATTGGCTTGGTAGTTTGGTTTGCCCTGTTCCCATCATGCACTGGGACAGGTACAGACTAATTTGCATGTAGCCAGGTTCTGAGCTGGGATGGTGCAGTGAGCTAAAAAACGGTGATGGATTAAAACCATGATCTCTTGACTTGGTAAGAGTATTCTGCATCATTCAGAAACTCTGTCCATCACCACCCCCTTTTTCCCAAATCGATTTTATCCACACTCAGTGTGGGAGGGTATGCTCAGACGTGAGTCCCTTGCTCATTGCACCATCAGGATTCAGGCAAGCAGGGCCGACGAAGGCTGTGATGCCAGAAACCGGTCCCCGGAAGCTTGTTTCCTTCCCAGTAGAAGAATTGGCTTGGTAGTTTGGTTTGCCCTGTTCCCATCATGCACTGGGACAGGTACAGACTAATTTGCATGTAGCCAGGTTTTGAGCTGGGATGGTGCAGTGAGCTAAAAAACGGTGATGGATTAAAACCATGATCTCTTGACTTGGTAAGAGTATTCTGCATCATTCAGAAACTCTGTCCATCACCACCCCCTTTTTCTCAAATCGATTTTATCCACACTCAGTGTGGGAGGGTATGCTCAGACGTGAGTCCCTTGCTCATTGCACCATCAGGATTAAGGCAAGCCGGGCCGACGAAGGCTGTGATGCCAGAAACCGGTCCCCGGAAGCTTGTTTCCTTCCCAGTATAAGAATTGGCTTGGTAGTTTGGTTTGCCCTGTTCCCATCATGCACTGGGACAGGTACAGACTAATTTGCATGTAGCCAGGTTCTGAGCTGGGATGGTGCAGTGAGCTAAAAAACGGTGATGGATTAAAACCATGATCTCTTGACTTGGTAAGAGTATTCTGCATCATTCAGAAACTCTGTCCATCACCACCCCCTTTTTCCCAAATCGATTTTATCCACACTCAGTGTGGGAGGGTATGCTCAGACGTGAGTCCCTTGCTCATTGCACCATCAGGATTCAGGCAAGCCGGGCCGACGAAGGCTGTGATTCCAGAAACCGGTCCCCGGAAGCTTGTTTCCTTCCCAGTAGAAGAATTGGCTTGGTAGTTTGGTTTGCCCTGTTCCCATCATGCACTGGGACAGGTACAGACTAATTTGTATGTAGCCAGGTTCTGAGCTGGGATGGTGCAGTGAGCTAAAAAACGGTGATGGATTAAAACCATGATCTCTTGACTTGGTAAGAGTATTCTGCATCATTCAGAAACTCTGTCCATCACCACCCCCTTTTTCCCAAATCGATTTTATCCACACTCAGTGTGGGAGGGTATGCTCAGACGTGAGTCCCTTGCTCATTGCACCATCAGGATTCAGGCAAGCCGGGCCGACGAAGGCTGTGATGCCAGAAACCGGTCCCCGGAAGCTTGTTTCCTTCCCAGTATAAGAATTAGCTTGGTAGTTTGGTTTGCCCTGTTCCCATCATGCACTGGGACAGGTACAGACTAATTTGCATGTAGCCAGGTGCTGAGCTGGGATGGTGCAGTGAGCTAAAAAACGGTGATGGATTAAAACCATGATCTCTTGACTTGGTAAGAGTATTCTGCATCATTCAGAAACTCTGTCCATCACCACCCCCTTTTTCCCAAATCGATTTTATCCACACTCAGTGTGGGAGGGTATGCTCAGACGTGAGTCCCTTGCTCATTGCACCATCAAGATTCAGACAAGCCGGGCCGACGAAGGCTGTGATGCCAGAAACCGGTCCCCGGAAGCTTGTTTCCTTCCCAGTATAAGAATTGGCTTGGTAGTTTGGTTTGCCCTGTTCCCATCATGCACTGGGACAGGTACAGACTAATTTGCATGTAGCCAGGTTCTGAGCTGGGATGGTGAAGTGAGCTAAAAAACGGTGATGGATTAAAACCATGATCTCTTGACTTGGTAAGAGTATTCTGCATCATTCAGAAACTCTGTCCATCACCACCCCCTTTTTCCCAAATCGATTTTATCCACACTCAGTGTGGGAGGGTATGCTCAGACGTGAGTCCCTTGCTCATTGCATCATCAGGATTCAGGCAAGCCGGGCCGACGAAGGCTGTGATGCCAGAAACCGGTCCCCGGAAGCTTGTTTCCTTCCCAGTATAAGAATTGGCTTGGTAGTTTGGTTTGCCCTGTTCCCATCATGCACTGGGACAGGTACAGACTAATTTGCATGTAGCCAGGTTCTGAGCTGGGATGGTGCAGTGAGCTAAAAAATGGTGATGGATTAAAACCATGATCTCTTGACTTGGTAAGAGTATTCTGCGTCATTCAGAAACTCTGTCCATCACCACCCCCTTTTTCCCAAATCGATTTTATCCACACTCAGTGTGGGAGGGTATGCTCAGACGTGAGTCCCTTGCTCATTGCACCATCAGGATTCAGGCAAGCCGGGCCGACGAAGGCTGTGATGCCAGAAACCGGTCCCCGGAAGCTTGTTTCCTTCCCAGTATAAGAATTGGCTTGGTAGTTTGGTTTGCCCTGTTCCCATCATGCACTGGGACAGGTACAGACTAATTTGCATGTAGCCAGGTTCTGAGCTGGGATGGTGCAGTGAGCTAAAAAACGGTGATGGATTAAAACCATGATCTCTTGACTTGGTAAGAGTATTCTGCATCATTCAGAAACTCTGTCCATCACCACCCCCTTTTTCCCAAATCGATTTTATCCACACTCAGTGTGGGAGGGTATGCTCAGACGTGAGTCCCTTGCTCATTGCACCATCAGGATTCAGGCAAGCCGGGCCGACGAAGGCTGTGATGCCAGAAACCGGTCCCCGGAAGCTTGTTTCCTTCCCAGTAGAAGAATTGGCTTGGTAGTTTGGTTTGCCCTGTTCCCATCATGCACTGGGACAGGTACAGACTAATTTGCATGTAGCCAGGTTCTGAGCTGGGATGGTGCAGTGAGCTAAAAAACGGTGATGGATTAAAACCATGATCTCTTGACTTGGTAAGAGTATTCTGCATCATTCAGAAACTCTGTCCATCACCACCCCCTTTTTCCCAAATCGATTTTATCTGCACTCAGTGTGGGAGGGTATGCTCAGACGTGAGTCCCTTGCTCATTGCACCATCAGGATTCAGGCAAGCCGGGCCGACGAAGGCTGTGATGCCAGAAACCGGTTCCCGGAAGCTTGTTTCCTTCCCAGTATAAGAATTGGCTTGGTAGTTTGGTTTGCCCTGTTCCCATCATGCACTGGGACAGGTACAGACTAATTTGCATGTAGCCAGGTTCTGAGCTGGGATGGTGCAGTGAGCTAAAAAACGGTGATGGATTAAAACCATGATCTCTTGACTTGGTAAGAGTATTCTGCATCATTCAGAAACTCTGTCCATCACCACCCCCTTTTTCCCAAATCGATTTTATCCACACTCAGTGTGGGAGGGTATGCTCAGACGTGAGTCCCTTGCTCATTGCACCATCAGGATTCAGGCAAGCCGGGCCGACGAAGGCTGTGATGCCAGAAACCGGTCCCCGGAAGCTTGTTTCCTTCCCAGTATAAGAATTGGCTTGGTAGTTTGGTTTGCCCTGTTCCCATCATGCACTGGGACAGGTACAGACTAATTTGCATGTAGCCAGGTTCTGAGCTGGGATGGTGTAGTGAGCTAAAAAACGGTGATGGATTAAAACCATGATCTCTTGACTTGGTAAGAGTATTCTGCATCATTCAGAAACTCTGTCCATCACCACCCCCTTTTTCCCAAATCGATTTTATCCACACTCAGTGTGGGAGGGTATGCTCAGACGTGAGTCCCTTGCTCATTGCACCATCAGGATTCAGGCAAGCTGGGCCGACGAAGGCTGGGATGCCAGAAACCGGTCCCCGGAAGCTTGTTTCCTTCCCAGTATAAGAATTGGCTTGGTAGTTTGGTTTGCCCTGTTCCCATCATGCACTGGGACAGGTACAGACTAATTTGCATGTAGCCAGGTTCTGAGCTGGGATGGTGCAGTGAGCTAAAAAACGGTGATGGATTAAAACCATGATCTCTTGACTTGGTAAGAGTATTCTGCATCATTCAGAAACTCTGTCCATCACCACCCCCTTTTTCCCAAATCGATTTTATCCACACTCAGTGTGGGAGGGTATGCTCAGACGTGAGTCCCTTGCTCATTGCACCATCAGGATTCAGGCAAGCCGGGCCGACGAAGGCTGTGATGCCAGAAACCGGTCCCCGGAAGCTTGTTTCCTTCCCAGTATAAGAATTGGCTTGGTAGTTTGGTTTGCCCTGTTCCCATCATGCACTGGGACAGGTACAGACTAATTTGCATGTAGCCAGGTTCTGAGCTGGGATGGTGCAGTGAGCTAAAAAACGGTGATGCATTAAAACCATGATCTCTTGACTTGGTAAGAGTATTCTGCATCATTCAGAAACTCTGTCCATCACCATCCCCTTTTTCCCAAATCGATTTTATCCACACTCAGTGTGGGAGGGTATGCTCAGACGTGAGTCCCTTGCTCATTGCACCATCAAGATTCAGACAAGCCGGGCCGACGAAGGCTGTGATGCAAGAAACCGGTCCCCGGAAGCTTGTTTCCTTCCCAGTATAAGAATTGGCTTGGTAGTTTGGTTTGCCCTGTTCCCATCATGCACTGGGACAGGTACAGACTAATTTGCATGTAGCCAGGTTCTGAGCTGGGATGGTGAAGTGAGCTAAAAAACGGTGATGGATTAAAACCATGATCTCTTGACTTGGTAAGAGTATTCTGCATCATTCAGAAACTCTGTCCATCACCACCCCCTTTTTCCCAAATCGATTTTATCCACACTCAGTGTGGGAGGGTATGCTCAGACGTGAGTCCCTTGCTCATTGCATCATCAGGATTCAGGCAAGCCGGGCCGACGAAGGCTGTGATGCCAGAAACCGGTCCCCGGAAGCTTGTTTCCTTCCCAGTATAAGAATTGGCTTGGTAGTTTGGTTTGTCCTGTTCCCATCATGCACTGGGACAGGTACAGACTAATTTGCATGTAGCCAGGTTCTGAGCTGGGATGGTGCAGTGAGCTAAAAAATGGTGATGGATTAAAACCATGATCTCTTGACTTGGTAAGAGTATTCTGCGTCATTCAGAAACTCTGTCCATCACCACCCCCTTTTTCCCAAATCGATTTTATCCACACTCAGTGTGGGAGGGTATGCTCAGACGTGAGTCCCTTGCTCATTGCACCATCAGGATTCAGGCAAGCCGGGCCGACGAAGGCTGTGATGCCAGAAACCGGTCCCCGGAAGCTTGTTTCCTTCCCAGTATAAGAATTGGCTTGGTAGTTTGGTTTGCCCTGTTCCCATCATGCACTGGGACAGGTACAGACTAATTTGCATGTAGCCAGGTTCTGAGCTGGGATGGTGCAGTGAGCTAAAAAACGGTGATGGATTAAAACCATGATCTCTTGACTTGGTAAGAGTATTCTGCATCATTCAGAAACTCTGTCCATCACCACCCCCTTTTTCCCAAATCGATTTTATCCACACTCAGTGTGGGAGGGTATGCTCAGACGTGAGTCCCTTGCTCATTGCACCATCAGGATTCAGGCAAGCCGGGCCGACGAAGGCTGTGATGCCAGAAACCGGTCCCCGGAAGCTTGTTTCCTTCCCAGTAGAAGAATTGGCTTGGTAGTTTGGTTTGCCCTGTTCCCATCATGCACTGGGACAGGTACAGACTAATTTGCATGTAGCCAGGTTCTGAGCTGGGATGGTGCAGTGAGCTAAAAAACGGTGATGGATTAAAACCATGATCTCTTGACTTGGTAAGAGTATTCTGCATCATTCAGAAACTCTGTCCATCACCACCCCCTTTTTCCCAAATCGATTTTATCTGCACTCAGTGTGGGAGGGTATGCTCAGACGTGAGTCCCTTGCTCATTGCACCATCAGGATTCAGGCAAGCCGGGCCGACGAAGGCTGTGATGCCAGAAACCGGTTCCCGGAAGCTTGTTTCCTTCCCAGTATAAGAATTGGCTTGGTAGTTTGGTTTGCCCTGTTCCCATCATGCACTGGGACAGGTACAGACTAATTTGCATGTAGCCAGGTTCTGAGCTGGGATGGTGCAGTGAGCTAAAAAACGGTGATGGATTAAAACCATGATCTCTTGACTTGGTAAGAGTATTCTGCATCATTCAGAAACTCTGTCCATCACCACCCCCTTTTTCCCAAATCGATTTTATCCACACTCAGTGTGGGAGGGTATGCTCAGACGTGAGTCCCTTGCTCATTGCACCATCAGGATTCAGGCAAGCCGGGCCGACGAAGGCTGTGATGCCAGAAACCGGTCCCCGGAAGCTTGTTTCCTTCCCAGTATAAGAATTGGCTTGGTAGTTTGGTTTGCCCTGTTCCCATCATGCACTGGGACAGGTACAGACTAATTTGCATGTAGCCAGGTTCTGAGCTGGGATGGTGTAGTGAGCTAAAAAACGGTGATGGATTAAAACCATGATCTCTTGACTTGGTAAGAGTATTCTGCATCATTCAGAAACTCTGTCCATCACCACCCCCTTTTTCCCAAATCGATTTTATCCACACTCAGTGTGGGAGGGTATGCTCAGACGTGAGTCCCTTGCTCATTGCACCATCAGGATTCAGGCAAGCTGGGCCGACGAAGGCCGGGATGCCAGAAACCGGTCCCCGGAAGCTTGTTTCCTTCCCAGTATAAGAATTGGCTTGGTAGTTTGGTTTGCCCTGTTCCCATCATGCACTGGGACAGGTACAGACTAATTTGCATGTAGCCAGGTTCTGAGCTGGGATGGTGCAGTGAGCTAAAAAACGGTGATGGATTAAAACCATGATCTCTTGACTTGGTAAGAGTATTCTGCATCATTCAGAAACTCTGTCCATCACCACCCCCTTTTTCCCAAATCGATTTTATCCACACTCAGTGTGGGAGGGTATGCTCAGACGTGAGTCCCTTGCTCATTGCACCATCAGGATTCAGGCAAGCCGGGCCGACGAAGGCTGTGATGCCAGAAACCGGTCCCCGGAAGCTTGTTTCCTTCCCAGTATAAGAATTGGCTTGGTAGTTTGGTTTGCCCTGTTCCCATCATGCACTGGGACAGGTACAGACTAATTTGCATGTAGCCAGGTTCTGAGCTGGGATGGTGCAGTGAGCTAAAAAACGGTGATGCATTAAAACCATGATCTCTTGACTTGGTAAGAGTATTCTGCATCATTCAGAAACTCTGTCCATCACCACCCCCTTTTTCCCAAATCGATTTTATCCACACTCAGTGTGGGAGGGTATGCTCAGACGTGAGTCCCTTGCTCATTGCACCATCAGGATTCAGGCAAGCCGGGCCGACGAAGGCTGTGATGCCAGAAACCGGTCCCCGGAAGCTTGTTTCCTTCCCAGTAGAAGAATTGGCTTGGTAGTATGGTTTGCCCTGTTCCCATCATGGACTGGGACAGGTACAGACTAATTTGCATGTAGCCAGGTTCTGAGCTGGGATGGTGCAGTGAGCTAAAAAACGGTGATGGATTAAAACCATGATCTCTTGACTTGGTAAGAGTATTCTGCATCATTCAGAAACTCTGTCCATCACCACCCACTTTTTCCCAAATCGATATTATACACACTCAGTGTGGGAGGGTATGCTCAGACGTGAGTCCCTTGCTCATTGCACCATCAGGATTCAGGCAAGCCGGGCCGACGAAGGCTGTGATGCCAGAAACCGGTCCCCGGAAGCTTGTTTCCTTCCCAGTATAAGAATTGGCTTGGTAGTTTGGTTTGCCCTGTTCCCATCATGCACTGGGACAGGTACAGACTAATTTGCATGTAGCCAGGTTCTGAGCTGGGATGGTGCAGTGAGCTAAAAAACGGGGATGGATTAAAACCATGATCTCTTGACTTGGTAGGAGTATTCTGAATCATTCAGAAACTCTGTCCATCACCACCCCTTTTTTCCCAAATCGATTTTATCCACACTCAGTGTGGGAGGGTATGCTCAGACGTGAGTCCCTTGCTCATTGCACCATCAGGATTCAGGCAAGCCGGGCCGACGAAGGCTGTGATGCCAGAAACCGGTCCCCGGAAGCTTGTTTCCTTCCCAGTATAAGAATTGGCTTGGTAGTTTGGTTTGCCCTGTTCCCATCATGCACTGGGACAGGTACAGACTAATTTGCATGTAGCCAGGTTCTGAGCTGGGATGGTGCAGTGAGCTAAAAAACGGTGATGGTTTAAAACCATGATCTCTTGACTTGGTAAGAGTATTCTGCATCATTCAGAAACTCTGTCCATCACCACCCCCTTTTTCCCAAATCGATTTTATCCACACTCAGTGTGGGAGGGTATGCTCAGACGTGAATCCCTTGCTCATTGCACCATCAGGATTCAGGCAAGCCGGGCCGACGAAGGCTGTGATGCCAGAAACCGGTCCCCGGAAGCTTGTTTCCTTCCCAGTAGAAGAATTGGCTTGGTAGTTTGGTTTGCCCTGTTCCCATCATGCACTGGGACAGGTACAGACTAATTTGCATGTAGCCAGGTTCTGAGCTGGGATGGTGCAGTGAGCTAAAAAACGGTGATGGATTAAAACCATGATCTCTTGACTTGGTAAGAGTATTCTGCATCATTCAGAAACTCTGTCCATCACCACCCCCTTTTTCCCAAATCGATTTTATCCACACTCAGTGTGGGAGGGTATGCTCAGACGTGAGTCCCTTGCTCATTGCACCATCAGGATTCAGGCAAGCCGGGCCGACGAAGGCTGTGATGCCAGAAACCGGTCCCCGGAAGCTTGTTTCCTTCCCAGTATAAGAATTGGCTTGGTAGTTTGGTTTGCCCTGTTCCCATCATGCACTGGGACAGGTACAGACTAATTTGCATGTAGCCAGGTTCTGAGCTGGGATGGTGTAGTGAGCTAAAAAACGGTGATGGATTAAAACCATGATCTCTTGACTTGGTAAGAGTATTCTGCATCATTCAGAAACTCTGTCCATCACCACCCCCTTTTTCCCAAATCGATTTTATCCACACTCAGTGTGGGAGGGTATGCTCAGACGTGAGTCCCTTGCTCATTGCACCATCAGGATTCAGGCAAGCTGGGCCGACGAAGGCTGTGATGCCAGAAACCGGTCCCCGGAAGCTTGTTTCCTTCCCAGTATAAGAATTGGCTTGGTAGTTTGGTTTGCCCTGTTCCCATCATGCACTGGGACAGGTACAGACTAATTTGCATGTAGCCAGGTTCTGAGCTGGGATGGTGCAGTGAGCTAAAAAACGGTGATGGATTAAAACCATGATCTCTTGACTTGGTAAGAGTATTCTGCATCATTCAGAAACTCTGTCCATCACCACCCCCTTTTTCCCAAATCGATTTTATCCACACTCAGTGTGGGAGGGTATGCTCAGACGTGAGTCCCTTGCTCATTGCACCATCAGGATTCAGGCAAGCCGGGCCGACGAAGGCTGTGATGCCAGAAACCGGTCCCCGGAAGCTTGTTTCCTTCCCAGTATAAGAATTGGCTTGGTAGTTTGGTTTGCCCTGTTCCCATCATGCACTGGGACAGGTACAGACTAATTTGCATGTAGCCAGGTTCTGAGCTGGGATGGTGCAGTGAGCTAAAAAACGGTGATGGATTAAAACCATGATCTCTTGACTTGGTAAGAGTATTCTGCATCATTCAGAAACTCTGTACATCACCACCCCCTTTTTCCCAAATCGATTTTATCCACACTCAGTGTGGGAGGGTATGCTCAGACGTGAGTCCCTTGCTCATTGCACCATCAGAATTCAGGCAAGCCGGGCCGACGAAGGCTGTGATGCCAGAAACCGGTCCCCGGAAGCTTGTTTCCTTCCCAGTAGAAGAATTGGCTTGGTAGTATGGTTTGCCCTGTTCCCATCATGGACTGGGACAGGTACAGACTAATTTGCATGTAGCCAGGTTCTGAGCTGGGGTGGTGCAGTGAGCTAAAAAACGGTGATGGATTAAAACCATGATCTCTTGACTTGGTAAGAGTATTCTGCATCATTCAGAAACTCTGTCCATCACCACCCACTTTTTCCCAAATCGATATTATCCACACTCAGTGTGGGAGGGTATGCTCAGACGTGAGTCCCTTGCTCATTGCACCATCAGGATTCAGGCAAGCCGGGCCGACGAAGGCTGTGATGCCAGAAACCGGTCCCCGGAAGCTTGTTTCCTTCCCAGTATAAGAATTGGCTTGGTAGTTTGGTTTGCCCTGTTCCCATCATGCACTGGGACAGGTACAGACTAATTTGCATGTAGCCAGGTTCTGAGCTGGGATGGTGCAGTGAGCTAAAAAACGGGGATGGATTAAAACCATGATCTCTTGACTTGGTAGGAGTATTCGGAATCATTCAGAAACTCTGTCCATCACCACCCCTTTTTTCCCAAATCGATTTTATCCACACTCAGTGTGGGAGGGTATGCTCAGACGTGAGTCCCTTGCTCATTGCACCATCAGGATTCAGGCAAGCCGGGCCGACGAAGGCTGTGATGCCAGAAACCGGTCCCCGGAAGCTTGTTTCCTTCCCAGTATAAGAATTGGCTTGGTAGTTTGGTTTGCCCTGTTCCCATCATGCACTGGGACAGGTACAGACTAATTTGCATGTAGCCAGGTTCTGAGCTGGGATGGTGCAGTGAGCTAAAAAACGGTGATGGATTAAAACCATGATCTCTTGACTTGGTAAGAGTATTCTGCATCATTCAGAAACTCTGTCCATCACCACCCCCTTTTTCCCAAATCGATTTTATCCACACTCAGTGTGGGAGGGTATGCTCAGACGTGAATCCCTTGCTCATTGCACCATCAGGATTCAGGCAAGCCGGGCCGACGAAGGCTGTGATGCCAGAAACCGGTCCCCGGAAGCTTGTTTCCTTCCCAGTAGAAGAATTGGCTTGGTAGTTTGGTTTGCCCTGTTCCCATCATGCACTGGGACAGGTACAGACTAATTTGCATGTAGCCAGGTTCTGAGCTGGGATGGTGCAGTGAGCTAAAAAACGGTGATGGATTAAAACCATGATCTCTTGACTTGGTAAGAGTATTCTGCATCATTCAGAAACTCTGTCCATCACCACCCCCTTTTTCCCAAATCGATTTTATCCACACTCAGTGTGGGAGGGTATGCTCAGACGTGAGTCCCTTGCTCATTGCACCATCAGGATTCAGGCAAGCCGGGCCGACGAAGGCTGTGATGCCAGAAACCGGTCCCCGGAAGCTTGTTTCCTTCCCAGTATAAGAATTGGCTTGGTAGTTTGGTTTGCCCTGTTCCCATCATGCACTGGGACAGGTACAGACTAATTTGCATGTAGCCAGGTTCTGAGCTGGGATGGTGTAGTGAGCTAAAAAACGGTGATGGATTAAAACCATGATCTCTTGACTTGGTAAGAGTATTCTGCATCATTCAGAAACTCTGTCCATCACCACCCCCTTTTTCCCAAATCGATTTTATCCACACTCAGTGTGGGAGGGTATGCTCAGACGTGAGTCCCTTGCTCATTGCACCATCAGGATTCAGGCAAGCTGGGCCGACGAAGGCTGTGATGCCAGAAACCGGTCCCCGGAAGCTTGTTTCCTTCCCAGTATAAGAATTGGCTTGGTAGTTTGGTTTGCCCTGTTCCCATCATGCACTGGGACAGGTACAGACTAATTTGCATGTAGCCAGGTTCTGAGCTGGGATGGTGCAGTGAGCTAAAAAACGGTGATGGATTAAAACCATGATCTCTTGACTTGGTAAGAGTATTCTGCATCATTCAGAAACTCTGTCCATCACCACCCCCTTTTTCCCAAATCGATTTTATCCACACTCAGTGTGGGAGGGTATGCTCAGACGTGAGTCCCTTGCTCATTGCACCATCAGGATTCAGGCAAGCCGGGCCGACGAAGGCTGTGATGCCAGAAACCGGTCCCCGGAAGCTTGTTTCCTTCCCAGTATAAGAATTGGCTTGGTAGTTTGGTTTGCCCTGTTCCCATCATGCACTGGGACAGGTACAGACTAATTTGCATGTAGCCAGGTTCTGAGCTGGGATGGTGCAGTGAGCTAAAAAACGGGGATGGATTAAAACCATGATCTCTTGACTTGGTAGGAGTATTCGGAATCATTCAGAAACTCTGTCCATCACCACCCCTTTTTTCCCAAATCGATTTTATCCACACTCAGTGTGGGAGGGTATGCTCAGACGTGAGTCCCTTGCTCATTGCACCATCAGGATTCAGGCAAGCCGGGCCGACGAAGGCTGTGATGCCAGAAACCGGTCCCCGGAAGCTTGTTTCCTTCCCAGTATAAGAATTGGCTTGGTAGTTTGGTTTGCCCTGTTCCCATCATGCACTGGGACAGGTACAGACTAATTTGCATGTAGCCAGGTTCTGAGCTGGGATGGTGCAGTGAGCTAAAAAACGGTGATGGATTAAAACCATGATCTCTTGACTTGGTAAGAGTATTCTGCATCATTCAGAAACTCTGTCCATCACCACCCCCTTTTTCCCAAATCGATTTTATCCACACTCAGTGTGGGAGGGTATGCTCAGACGTGAATCCCTTGCTCATTGCACCATCAGGATTCAGGCAAGCCGGGCCGACGAAGGCTGTGATGCCAGAAACCGGTCCCCGGAAGCTTGTTTCCTTCCCAGTAGAAGAATTGGCTTGGTAGTTTGGTTTGCCCTGTTCCCATCATGCACTGGGACAGGTACAGACTAATTTGTATGTAGCCAGGTTCTGAGCTGGGATGGTGCAGTGAGCTAAAAAACGGGGATGGATTAAAACCATGATCTCTTGACTTGGTAGGAGTATTCTGAATCATTCAGAAACTCTGTCCATCACCACCCCTTTTTTCCCAAATCGATTTTATCCACACTCAGTGTGGGAGGGTATGCTCAGACGTGAGTCCCTTGCTCATTGCACCATCAGGATTCAGGCAAGCCGGGCCGACGAAGGCTGTGATGCCAGAAACCGGTCCCCGGAAGCTTGTTTCCTTCCCAGTATAAGAATTGGCTTGGTAGTTTGGTTTGCCCTGTTCCCATCATGCACTGGGACAGGTACAGACTAATTTGCATGTAGCCAGGTTCTGAGCTGGGATGGTGCAGTGAGCTAAAAAACGGTGATGGATTAAAACCATGATCTCTTGACTTGGTAAGAGTATTCTGCATCATTCAGAAACTCTGTCCATCACCACCCCCTTTTTCCCAAATCGATTTTATCCACACTCAGTGTGGGAGGGTATGCTCAGACGTGAATCCCTTGCTCATTGCACCATCAGGATTCAGGCAAGCCGGGCCGACGAAGGCTGTGATGCCAGAAACCGGTCCCTGGAAGCTTGTTTCCTTCCCAGTAGAAGAATTGGCTTGGTAGTTTGGTTTGCCCTGTTCCCATCATGCACTGGGACAGGTACAGACTAATTTGCATGTAGCCAGGTTCTGAGCTGGGATGGTGCAGTGAGCTAAAAAACGGCGATGGATTAAAACCATGATCTCTTGACTTGGTAAGAGTATTCTGCATCATTCAGAAACTCTGTCCATCACCACCCCCTTTTTCCCAAATCGATTTTATTCACACTCATTGTGGGAGGGTATGCTCAGACGTGAGTCCCTTGCTCATTGCACCATCAGGATTCAGGCAAGCCGGGCCGACGAAGGCTGTGATGCCAGAAACCGGTCCCCGGAAGCATGTTTCCTTCCCAGTATAAGAATTAGCTTGGTAGTTTGGTTTGCCCTGTTCCCATCAT
This sequence comes from Triturus cristatus, assembly GCF_964204655.1. NCBI lineage: Eukaryota > Metazoa > Chordata > Amphibia > Caudata > Salamandridae > Triturus > Triturus cristatus. The sequence goes on from NC_140586.1 coordinate 60,324,019, forward strand.
GCACTGGGACAAGTACAGACTAATTTGCATGTAGCCAGGTTCTGAGCTGGGATGGTGCAGTGAGCTAAAAAACGGTGATGGATTAAAACCATGATCTCTTGACTTGGTAAGAGTATTCTGCATCATTCAGAAACTCTGTCCATCACCACCCCCTTTTTCCCAAATCGATTTTATCCACACTCAGTGTGAGAGGGTATGCTCAGACGTGAGTCCCTTGCTCATTGCACCATCAGGATTCAGGCAAGCCGGGCCGACGAAGGCTGTGATGCCAGAAACCGGTCCCCGGAAGCTTGTTTCCTTCCCAGTATAAGAATTGGCTTGGTAGTTTGGTTTGCCCTGTTCCCATCATGCACGGGGACAGGTGCAGACTAATTTGCATGTAGCCAGGTTCTGAGCTGGGATGGTGCAGTGAGCTAAAAAACGGTGATGGATTAAAACCATGATCTCTTGACTTGGTAAGAGTATTCTGCATCATTCAGAAACTCTGTCCATCACCACCCCCTTTTTCCCAAATCGATTTTATCCACACTCAGTGTGGGAGGGTATGCTCAGACGTGAGTCCCTTGCTCATTGCACCATCAGGATTCAGGCAAGCCGGGCCGACGAAGGCTGTGATGCCAGAAACCGGTCCCCGGAAGCTTGTTTCCTTCCCAGTATAAGAATTAGCTTGGTAGTTTGGTTTGCCCTGTTCCTATCATGCACTGGGACAGGTACTGACTAATTTGCATGTAGCCAGGTTCTGAGCTGGGATGGTGCAGTGAGCTAAAAAACGGTGATGGATTAAAACCATGATCTCTTGACTTGGTAAGAGTATTCTGCATCATTCAGAAACTCTGTCCATCACCACCCCCTTTTTCCCAAATCGATTTTATCCACACTCAGTGTGGGAGGGTATGCTCAGACGTGAGTCCCTTGCTCATTGCACCATCAGGATTCAGGCAAGCCGGGCCGACGAAGGCTGTGATGCCAGAAACCGGTCCCCGGAAGCTTGTTTCCTTCCCAGTATAAGAATTGGCTTGGTAGTTTGGTTTGCCCTGTTCCCATCATGCACTGGGACAGGTACAGACTAATTTGCATGTAGCCAGGTTCTGAGCTGGGATGGTGCAGTGAGCTAAAAAACGGTGATGGATTAAAACCATGATCTCTTGACTTGGTAAGAGTATTCTGCATCATTCAGAAACTCTGTCCATCACCACCCCCTTTTTCCCAAATCGATTTTATCCACACTCAGTGAGGGAGGGTATGCTCAGACGTGAGTCCCTTGCTCATTGCACCATCAGGATTCAGGCAAGCCGGGCCGACGAAGGCTGTGATGCCAGAAACCGGTTCCCGGAAGCTTGTTTCCTTCCCAGTATAAGAATTGGCTTGGTAGTTTGGTTTGCCCTGTTCCCATCATGCACTGGGACAGGTACAGACTAATTTGCATGTAGCCAGGTTCTGAGCTGGGATGGTGCAGTGAGCTAAAAAATGGTGATGGATTAAAACCATGATTTCTTGACTTGGTAAGAGTATTCTGCATCATTCAGAAACTCTGTCCATCACCACCCCCTTTTTCCCAAATCGATTTTATCCACACTCAGTGGGGGAGGGTATGCTCAGACGTGAGTCCCTTGCTCATTGCACCATCAGGATTCAGCCAAGCCGGGCCAACGAAGGCTGTGATGCCAGAAACCGGTCCCCGGAAGCTTGTTTCCTTCCCAGTATAAGAATTGGCTTGGTAGTTTGGTTTGCCCTGTTCCCATCATGCACTGGGACAGGTACAGACTAATTTGCATGTAGCCAGGTTCTGAGCTGGGATGGTGCAGTGAGCTAAAAACGGTGATGGATTAAAACCATGATCTCTTGACTTGGTAAGAGTATTCTGCATCATTCAGAAACTCTGTCCATCACCACCCCCTTTTTCCCAAATCGATTTTATCCACACTCAGTGTGGGAGGGTATGCTCAGACGTGAGTCCCTTGCTCATTGCACCATCAGTATTCAGGCAAGCCGGGCTGACGAAGGCTGTGATGCCAGAAACCGGTCCCCGGAAGCTTGTTTCCTTCCCAGTATAAGAATTGGCTTGGTAGTTTGGTTTGCCCTGTTCCCATCATGCACTGGGACAGGTACAGACTAATTTGCATGTAGACAGGTTCTGAGCTGGGATGGTGCAGTGAGCTAAAAAACGGTGATGGATTAAAACCATGATCTCTTGACTTGGTAAGAGTATTCTGCATCATTCAGAAACTCTGTCCATCACCACCCCCTTTTTCCCAAATCGATTTTATCCACACTCAGTGTGGGAGGGTATGCTCAGACGTGAATCCCTTGCTCATTGCACCATCAGGATTCAGGCAAGCCGGGCCGACGAAGGCTGTGATGCCAGAAACCGGTCCCCGGAAGCTTGTTTCCTTCCCAGTAGAAGAATTGGCTTGGTAGTTTGGTTTGCCCTGTTCCCATCATGCACTGGGACAGGTACAGACTAATTTGCATGTAGCCAGGTTCTGAGCTGGGATGGTGCAGTGAGCTAAAAAACGGTGATGGATTAAAACCATGATCTCTTGACTTGGTAAGAGTATTCTGCATCATTCAGAAACTCTGTCCATCACCACCCCCTTTTTCCCAAATCGATTTTATCCACACTCAGTGTGGGAGGGTATGCTCAGACGTGAGTCCCTTGCTCATTGCACCATCAGGATTCAGGCAAGCCGGGCCGACGAAGGCTGTGATGCCAGAAACCGGTCCCCGGAAGCATGTTTCCTTCCCAGTATAAGAATTAGCTTGGTAGTTTGGTTTGCCCTGTTCCCATCATGCACTGGGACAAGTACAGACTAATTTGCATGTAGCCAGGTTCTGAGCTGGGATGGTGCAGTGAGCTAAAAAACGGTGATGGATTAAAACCATGATCTCTTGACTTGGTAAGAGTATTCTGCATCATTCAGAAACTCTGTCCATCACCACCCCCTTTTTCCCAAATCGATTTTATCCACACTCAGTGTGAGAGGGTATGCTCAGACGTGAGTCCCTTGCTCATTGCACCATCAGGATTCAGGCAAGCCGGGCCGACGAAGGCTGTGATGCCAGTAACCGGTCCCCGGAAGCTTGTTTCCTTCCCAGTATAAGAATTGGCTTGGTAGTTTGGTTTGCCCTGTTCCCATCATGCACTGGGACAGGTGCAGACTAATTTGCATGTAGCCAGGTTCTGAGCTGGGATGGTGCAGTGAGCTAAAAAACGGTGATGGATTAAAACCATGATCTCTTGACTTGGTAAGAGTATTCTGCATCATTCAGAAACTCTGTCCATCACCACCCCCTTTTTCCCAAATCGATTTTATCCACACTCAGTGTGGGAGGGTATGCTCAGACGTGAGTCCCTTGCTCATTGCACCATCAGGATTCAGGCAAGCCGGGCCGACGAAGGCTGTGATGCCAGAAACCGGTCCCCGGAAGCTTGTTTCCTTCCCAGTATAAGAATTAGCTTGGTAGTTTGGTTTGCCCTGTTCCTATCATGCACTGGGACAGGTACTGACTAATTTGCATGTAGCCAGGTTCTGAGCTGGGATGGTGCAGTGAGCTAAAAAACGGTGATGGATTAAAACCATGATCTCTTGACTTGGTAAGAGTATTCTGCATCATTCAGAAACTCTGTCCATCACCACCCCCTTTTTCCCAAATCGATTTTATCCACACTCAGTGTGGGAGGGTATGCTCAGACGTGAGTCCCTTGCTCATTGCACCATCAGGATTCAGGCAAGCCGGGCCGACGAAGGCTGTGATGCCAGAAACCGGTCCCCGGAAGCTTGTTTCCTTCCCGGTATAAGAATTGGCTTGGTAGTTTGGTTTGCCCTGTTCCCATCATGCACTGGGACAGGTACAGACTAATTTGCATGTAGCCAGGTTCTGAGCTGGGATGGTGCAGTGAGCTAAAAAACGGTGATGGATTAAAACCATGATCTCTTGACTTGGTAAGAGTATTCTGCATCATTCAGAAACTCTGTCCATCACCACCCCCTTTTTCCCAAATCGATTTTATCCACACTCAGTGAGGGAGGGTATGCTCAGACGTGAGTCCCTTGCTCATTGCACCATCAGGATTCAGGCAAGCCGGGCTGACGAAGGCTGTGATGCCAGAAACCGGTCCCCGGAAGCTTGTTTCCTTCCCAGTATAAGAATTGGCTTGGTAGTTTGGTTTGCCCTGTTCCCATCATGCACTGGGACAGGTACAGACTAATTTGCATGTAGCCAGGTTCTGAGCTGGGATGGTGCAGTGAGCTAAAAAATGGTGATGGATTAAAACCATGATTTCTTGACTTGGTAAGAGTATTCTGCATCATTCAGAAACTCTGTCCATCACCACCCCCTTTTTCCCAAATCGATTTTATCCACACTCAGTGGGGGAGGGTATGCTCAGACGTGAGTCCCTTGCTCATTGCACCATCAGGATTCAGCCAAGCCGGGCCAACGAAGGCTGTGATGCCAGAAACCGGTCCCCGGAAGCTTGTTTCCTTCCCAGTATAAGAATTGGCTTGGTAGTTTGGTTTGCCCTGTTCCCATCATGCACTGGGACAGGTACAGACTAATTTGCATGTAGCCAGGTTCTGAGCTGGGATGGTGCAGTGAGCTAAAAACGGTGATGGATTAAAACCATGATCTCTTGACTTGGTAAGAGTATTCTGCATCATTCAGAAACTCTGTCCATCACCACCCCCTTTTTCCCAAATCGATTTTATCCACACTCAGTGTGGGAGGGTATGCTCAGACGTGAGTCCCTTGCTCATTGCACCATCAGGATTCAGGCAAGCCGGGCTGACGAAGGCTGTGATGCCAGAAACCGGTCCCCGGAAGCTTGTTTCCTTCCCAGTATAAGAATTGGCTTGGTAGTTTGGTTTGCTCTGTTCCCATCATGCACTGGGACAGGTACAGACTAATTTGCATGTAGCCAGGTTCTGAGCTGGGATGGTGCAGTGAGCTAAAAAACGGTGATGGATTAAAACCATGATCTCTTGACTTGGTAAGAGTATTCTGCATCATTCAGAAACTCTGTCCATCACCACCCCCTTTTTCCCAAATCGATTTTATCCACACTCAGTGTGGGAGGGTATGCTCAGACGTGAGTCCCTTGCTCATTGCACCATCAGGATGCAGGCAAGCCGGGCCGACGAAGGCTGTGATGCCAGAAACCGGTCCCCGGAAGCTTGTTACCTTCCCAGTATAAGAATTGGCTTGGTAGTTTAGTTTGCCCTGTTCCCATCATGCACTGGGACAGGTACAGACTAATTTGCATGTAGCCAGGTTCTGAGCTGGGATGGTGCAGTGAGCTAAAAAACGGTGATGGATTAAAACCATGATCTCTTGACTTGGTAAGAGTATTCTGCATCATTCAGAAACTCTGTCCATCACCACCCCCTTTTTCCCAAATCGATTTTATCCACACTCAGTGTGGGAGGGTATGCTCAGACGTGAGTCCCTTGCTCATTGCTCCATCAGGATTCAGGCAAGCCGGGCCGACGAAGGCTGTGATGCCAGAAACCGGTCCCCGGAATCTTGTTTCCTTCCCAGTATAAGAATTGGCTTGGTAGTTTGGTTTGCTCTGTTCCCATCATGCACTGGGACAGGTTCTGAGCTGGGATGGTGCAGTGAGCTAAAAAACGGTGATGGATTAAAACCATGATCTCTTGACTTGGTAAGAGTATTCTGCATCATTCAGAAACTCTGTCCATCACCACCCCCTTTTTCCCAAATCGATTTTATCCACACTCAGTGTGGGAGGGTATGCTCAGACGTGAGTCCCTTGCTCATTGCACCATCAGGATTCAGGCAAGCCGGGCCGACGAAGGCTGTGATGCCAGAAACCGGTCCCCGGAAGCTTGTTTCCTTCCCAGTATAAGAATTGGCTTGGTAGTTTGGTTTGCCCTGTTCCCATCATGCACTGGGACAGGTACACACTAATTTGCATGTAGCCAGGTTCTGAGCTGGGATGGTGCAGTGAGCTAAAAAACGGTGATGGATTAAAACCATGATCTCTTGACTTGGTAAGAGTATTCTGCATCATTCAGAAACTCTGTCCATCACCACCCCCTTTTTCCCAAATCGATTTTATCCACACTCAGTGTGGGAGGGTATGCTCAGACGTGAGTCCCTTGCTCATTGCACCATCAGGATTCAGGCAAGCCGGGTCGACGAAGGCTGTGATGCCAGAAACCGGTCCCCGGAAGCTTGTTTCCTTCCCAGTATAAGAATTGGCTTGGTAGTTTGGTTTGCCCTGTTCCCATCATGCACTGTGACAGGTACAGACTAATTTGCATGTAGCCAGGTTCTGAGCTGGGATGGTGCAGTGAGCTAAAAAACGGTGATGGATTAAAACCATGATCTCTTGACTTGGTAAGAGTATTCTGCATCATTCAGAAACTCTGTCCATCACCACCCCCTTTTTCCCAAATCGATTTTATCCACACTCAGTGTGGGAGGGTATGCTCAGACGTGAGTCCCTTGCTCATTGCACCATCAGGATTCAGGCAAGCTGGGCCGACGACGCTGTGATGCCAGAAACCGGTCCCCGGAAGCTTGTTTCCTTCCCAGTATAAGAATTGGCTTAGTAGTTTGGTTTGCCCTGTTCCCATCATGCACTGGGACAGGTACAGACTAATTTGCATGTAGCCAGGTTCTGAGCTGGCATGGTGCAGTGAGCTAAAAAACGGTGATGGATTAAAACCATGATCTCTTGACTTGGTAAGAGTATTCTGCATCATTCAGAAACTCTGTACATCACCACCCCCTTTTTCCCAAATCGATTTTATCCACACTCAGTGTGGGAGGGTATGCTCAGACGTGAGTCCCTTGCTCATTGCACCATCAGGATTCAGGCAAGCCGGGCCGATGAAGGCTGTGATGCCAGAAACCGGTCCCCGGAAGCTTGTTTCCTTCCCAGTATAAGAATTGGCTTGGTAGTTTGGTTTGCCCTGTTCCCATCATGCACTGGGACAGGTACAGACTAATTTGCATGTAGCCAGGTTCTGAGCTGGGATGGTGCAGTGAGCTAAAAAACGGTGATGGATTAAAACCATGATCTCTTGACTTGGTAAGAGTATTCTGCATCATTCAGAAACTCTGTCCATCACCACCCCCTTTTTCCCAAATCGATTTTATCCACACTCAGTGTGGGAGGGTATGCTCAGACGTGAGTCCCTTGCTCATTGCACCATCAGGATTCAGGCAAGCCGGGCCGATGAAGGCTGTGATGCCAGAAACCGGTCCCCGGAAGCTTGTTTCCTTCCCAGTAGAAGAATTGGCTTGGTAGTTTGGTTTGCCCTGTTCCCATCATGCACTGGGACAGGTACAGACTAATTTGCATGTAGCCAGGTTCTGAGGTGGGATGGTGCAGTGAGCTAAAAAACGGTGATGGATTAAAACCATGATCTCTTGACTTGGTAAGAGTATTCTGCATCATTCAGAAACTCTGTCCATCACCACCCCCTTTTTCCCAAATCGATTTTATCCACACTCAGTGTGGGAGGGTATGCTCAGACGTGAGTCCCTTGCTCATTGCACCATCAGGATTCAGGCAAGCCGGGCCGACGAAGGCTGTGATGCCAGAAACCGGTCCCCGGAAGCTTGTTTCCTTCCCAGTATAAGAATTGGCTTGGTAGTTTGGTTTGCCCTGTTCCCATCATGCACTGGGACAGGTACAGACTAATTTGCATGTAGCCAGGTTCTGAGCTGGGATGGTGCAGTGAGCTAAAAAGCGGTGATGGATTAAAACCATGATCTCTTGACTTGGTAAGAGTATTCTGCATCATTCAGAAACTCTGTCCATCACCACCCCCTTTTTCCCAAATCGATTTTATCCACACTCAGTGTGGGAGGGTATGCTCAGACGTGAGTCCCTTGCTCATTGCACCATCAGGATTCATGCAAGCCGGGCCGACGAAGGCTGTGATGCCAGAAACCGGTCCCCGGAAGCTTGTTTCCTTCCCAGTAGAAGAATTGGCTTGGTAGTTTGGTTTGCCCTGTTCCCATCATGCACTGGGACAGGTACAGACTAATTTGCATGTAGCCAGGTTCTGAGCTGGGATGGTGCAGTGAGCTAAAAAACGTGATGGATTAAAACCATGATCTCTTGACTTGGTAAGAGTATTCTGCATCATTCAGAAACTCTGTCCATCACCACCCCCTTTTTCCCAAATCGATTTTATCCACACTCAGTGTGGGAGGGTATGCTCAGACGTGAGTCCCTTGCTCATTGCACCATCAGGATTCAGGCAAGCCGGGCCGACGAAGGCTGTGATGCCAGAAACCGGTCCCCGGAAGCATGTTTCCTTCCCAGTATAAGAATTAGCTTGGTAGTTTGGTTTGCCCTGTTCCCATCATGCACTGGGACAGGTACAGACTAATTTGCATGTAGCCAGGTTCTGAGCTGGGATGGTGCAGTGAGCTAAAAAACGGTGATGGATTAAAACCATGATCTCTTGACTTGGTAAGAGTATTCTGCATCATTCAGAAACTCTGTCCATCACCACCCCCTTTTTCCCAAATCGATTTTATCCACACTCAGTGTGGGAGGGTATGCTCAGACGTGAGTCCCTTGCTCATTGCACCATCAGGATTCAGGCAAGCCGGGCCGACGAAGGCTGTGATGCCAGAAACCGGTCCCCGGAAGCTTGTTTCCTTCCCAGTATAAGAATTGGCTTGGTAGTTTGGTTTGCCCTGTTCCCATCATGCACTGGGACAGGTGCAGACTAATTTGCATGTAGCCAGGTTCTGAGCTGGGATGGTGCAGTGAGCTAAAAAACGGTGATGGATTAAAACCATGATCTCTTGACTTGGTAAGAGTATTTTGCATCATTCAGAAACTCTGTCCATCACCACCCCCTTTTTCCCAAATCGATTTTATCCACACTCAGTGTGGGAGGGTATGCTCAGACGTGAGTCCCTTGCTCATTGCACCATCAGGATTCAGGCAAGCCGGGCCGACGAAGGCTGTGATGCCAGAAACCAGTCCCCGGAAGCTTGTTTCCTTCCCAGTATAAGAATTAGCTTGGTAGTTTGGTTTGCCCTGTTCCTATCATGCACTGGGACAGGTACTGACTAATTTGCATGTAGCCAGGTTCTGAGCTGGGATGGTGCAGTGAGCTAAAAAACGGTGATGGATTAAAACCATGATCTCTTGACTTGGTAAGAGTATTCTGCATCATTCAGAAACTCTGTCCATCACCACCCCCTTTTTCCCAAATCGATTTTATCCACACTCAGTGTGGGAGGGTATGCTCAGACGTGAGTCCCTTGCTCATTGCACCATCAGGATTCAGGCAAGCCGGGCCGACGAAGGCTGTGATGCCAGAAACCGGTCCCCGGAAGCTTGTTTCCTTCCCAGTATAAGAATTGGCTTGGTAGTTTGGTTTGCCCTGTTCCCATCATGCACTGGGACAGGTACAGACTAATTTGCATGTAGCCAGGTTCTGAGCTGGGATGGTGCAGTGAGCTAAAAAACGGTGATGGATTAAAACCATGATCTCTTGACTTGGTAAGCGTATTCTGCATCATTCAGAAACTCTGTCCATCACCACCCCCTTTTTCCCAAATCGATTTTATCCACACTCAGTGTGGGAGGGTATGCTCAGACGTGAGTCCCTTGCTCATTGCACCATCAGGATTCAGGCAAGCCGGGCCGACGAAGGCTGTGATGCCAGAAACCGGTCCCCGGAAGCTTGTTTCCTTCCCAGTATAAGAATTGGCTTGGTAGTTTGGTTTGCCCTGTTCCCATCATGCACTGGGACAGGTACAGACTAATTTGCATGTAGCCAGGTTCTGAGCTGGGATGGTGCAGTGAGCTAAAAAACGGTGATGGATTAAAACCATGATCTCTTGACTTGGTAAGAGTATTCTGCATCATTCAGAAACTCTGTCCATCACCACCCCCTTTTTCCCAAATCGATTTTATCCACACTCAGTGGGGGAGGGTATGCTCAGACGTGAGTCCCTTGCTCATTGCACCATCAGGATTCAGGCAAGCTGGGCCGACGACGCTGTGATGCCAGAAACCGGTCCCCGGAAGCTTGTTTCCTTCCCAGTATAAGAATTGGCTTGGTAGTTTGGTTTGCCCTGTTCCCATCATGCACTGGGACAGGTACAGACTAATTTACATGTAGCCAGGTTCTGAGCTGGGATGGTGCAGTGAGCTAAAAAACGGTGATGGATTAAAACCATGATCTCTTGACTTGGTAAGAGTATTCTGCATCATTCAGAAACTCTGTCCATCACCACCCCCTTTTTCCCAAATCGATTTTATCCACACTCAGTGTGGGAGGGTATGCTCAGACGTGAGTCCCTTGCTCATTGCACCATCAGGATTCAGGCAAGCCGGGCCGATGAAGGCTGTGATGCTAGAAACCGGTCCCCGGAAGCTTGTTTCCTTCCCAGTATAAGAATTGGCTTGGTAGTTTGGTTTGCCCTGTTCCCATCATGCACTGGGACAGGTACAGACTAATTTGCATGTAGCCAGGTTCTGAGCTGGGATGGTGCAGTGAGCTAAAAAACGGTGATGGATTAAAACCATGATCTCTTGACTTGGTAAGAGTATTCTGCATCATTCAGAAACTCTGTCCATCACCACCCCCTTTTTCCCAAATCGATTTTATCCACACTCAGTGTGGGAGGGTATGCTCAGACGTGAGTCCCTTGCTCATTGCACCATCAGGATTCAGGCAAGCCGGGCTTACGAAGGCTGTGATGCCAGAAACCGGTCCCCGGAAGCTTGTTTCCTTCCCAGTACAAGAATTGGCTTGGTAGTTTGGTTTGCCCTGTTCCCATCATGCACTGGGACAGGTACAGACTAATTTGCATGTAGCCAGGTTCTGAGCTGGGATGGTGCAGTGAGTTAAAAAACGGTGATGGATTAAAACCATGATCTCTTGACTTGGTAAGAGTATTCTGCATCATTCAGAAACTCTGTCCATCACCAACCCCTTTTTCCCAAATCGATTTTATCCACACTCAGTGTGGGAGGGTATGCTCAGACGTGAGTCCCTTGCTCATTGCACCATCAGGATTCAGGCAAGCCGGGCCGACGAAGGCTGTGATGCCAGAAACCGGTCCCCGGAAGCTTGTTTCCTTCCCAGTATAAGAATTGGCTTGGTAGTTTGGTTTGCCCTGTTCCCATCATGCACTGGGACAGGTACAGACTAATTTGCATGTAGCCAGGTTCTGAGCTGGGATGGTGCAGTGAGCTAAAAACGTTGATGGATTAAAACCATGATCTCTTGACTTGGTAAGAGTATTCTGCATCATTCAGAAACTCTGTCCATCACCACCCCCTTTTTCCCAGATCGATTTTATCCACACTCAGTGTGGGAGGGTATGCTCAGACGTGAGTCCCTTGCTCATTGCACCATCAGGATTCCGGCAAGCCGGGCTGACGAAGGCTGTGATGCCAGAAACCGGTCCCCGGAAGCTTGATTCCTTCCCAGTATAAGAATTGGCTTGGTAGTTTAGTTTGCCCTGTTCCCATCATGCACTGGGACAGGTACAGACTAATTTGCATGTAGCCAGGTTCTGAGCTGGGATGGTGCAGTGAGCTAAAAAACGGTGATGGATTAAAACCATGATCTCTTGACTTGGTAAGAGTATTCTGCATCATTCAGAAACTCTGTCCATCACCACCCCCTTTTTCCAAAATCGATTTTATCCACACTCAGTGTGGGAGGGTATGCTCAGACGTGAGTCCCTTGCTCATTGCACCATCAGGATTCAGGCAAGCTGGGCCGAAGACGCTGTGATGCCAGAAACCGGTCCCCGGAAGCTTGTTTCCTTCCCAGTATAAGAATTGGCTTGGTAGTTTGGTTTGCCCTGTTCCCATCATGCACTGGGACAGGTACAGACTAATTTGCATGTAGCCAGGTTCTGAGCTGGGATGGTGCAGTGAGCTAAAAAACGGTGATGGATTAAAACCATGATCTCTTGACTTGGTAAGAGTATTCTGCATCATTCAGAAACTCTGTCCATCACCACCCCCTTTTTCCCAAATCGATTTTATCCACACTCAGTGTGGGAGGGTATGCTCAGACGTGAGTCCCTTGCTCATTGCACCATCAGGATTCAGGCAAGCCGGGCCGACGAAGGCTGTGATGCCAGAAACCGGTCCCCGGAAGCTTGTTTCCTTCCCAGTAGAAGAATTGGCTTGGTAGTTTGGTTTGCCCTGTTCCCATCATGCACTGGGACAGGTACAGACTAATTTGCATGTAGCCAGGTTTTGAGCTGGGATGGTGCAGTGAGCTAAAAAACGGTGATGGATTAAAACCATGATCTCTTGACTTGGTAAGAGTATTCTGCATCATTCAGAAACTCTGTCCATCACCACCCCCTTTTTCTCAAATCGATTTTATCCACACTCAGTGTGGGAGGGTATGCTCAGACGTGAGTCCCTTGCTCATTGCACCATCAGGATTAAGGCAAGCCGGGCCGACGAAGGCTGTGATGCCAGAAACCGGTCCCCGGAAGCTTGTTTCCTTCCCAGTATAAGAATTGGCTTGGTAGTTTGGTTTGCCCTGTTCCCATCATGCACTGGGACAGGTACAGACTAATTTGCATGTAGCCAGGTTCTGAGCTGGGATGGTGCAGTGAGCTAAAAAACGGTGAGGGATTAAAACCATGATCTCTTGACTTGGTAAGAGTATTCTGCATCATTCAGAAACTCTGTCCATCACCACCCCCTTTTTCCCAAATCGATTTTATCCACACTCAGTGTGGGAGGGTATGCTCAGACGTGAGTCCCTTGCTCATTGCACCATCAGGATTCAGGCAAGCCGGGCTGACGAAGGCTGTGATCCCAGAAACCGGTCCCCGGAAGCTTGTTTCCTTCCCAGTATAAGAATTGGCTTGGTAGTTTGGTTTGCCCTGTTCCCATCATGCACTGGGACAGGTACAGACTAATTTGCATGTAGCCAGGTTCTGAGCTGGGATGGTGAAGTGAGCTAAAAAACGGTGATGGATTAAAACCATGATCTCTTGACTTGGTAAGAGTATTCTGCATCATTCAGAAACTCTGTCCATCACCACCCCCTTTTTCCCAAATCGATTTTATCCACACTCAGTGTGGGAGGGTATGCTCAGACGTGAGTCCCTTGCTCATTGCATCATCAGGATTCAGGCAAGCCGGGCCGACGAAGGCTGTGATGCCAGAAACCGGTCCCCGGAAGCTTGTTTCCTTCCCAGTATAAGAATTGGCTTGGTAGTTTGGTTTGCCCTGTTCCCATCATGCACTGGGACAGGTACAGACTAATTTGCATGTAGCCAGGTTCTGAGCTGGGATGGTGCAGTGAGCTAAAAAATGGTGATGGATTAAAACCATGATCTCTTGACTTGGTAAGAGTATTCTGCGTCATTCAGAAACTCTGTCCATCACCACCCCCTTTTTCCCAAATCAATTTTATCCACACTCAGTGTGGAGGGTATGCTCAGACGTGAGTCCCTTGCTCATTGCACCATCAGGATTCAGGGCAAGCCGGGCCGACGAAGGCTGTGATGCCAGAAACCGGTCCCCGGAAGCTTGTTTCCTTCCCAGTATAAGAATTGGCTTGGTAGTTTGGTTTGCCCTGTTCCCATCATGCACTGGGACAGGTACAGACTAATTTGCATGTAGCCAGGTTCTGAGCTGGGATGGTGCAGTGAGCTAAAAAACGGTGATGGATTAAAACCATGATCTCTTGACTTGGTAAGAGTATTCTGCATCATTCAGAAACTCTGTCCATCACCACCCCCTTTTTCCCAAATCGATTTTATCCACACTCAGTGTGGGAGGGTATGCTCAGACGTGAGTCCCTTGCTCATTGCACCATCAGGATTCAGGCAAGCCGGGCCGACGAAGGCTGTGATGCCAGAAACCGGTCCCCGGAAGCTTGTTTCCTTCCCAGTATAAGAATTGGCTTGGTAGTTTGGTTTGCCCTGTTCCCATCATGCACTGGGACAGGTACAGACTAATTTGCATGTAGCCAGGTTCTGAGCTGGGATGGTGCAGTGAGCTAAAAAACGGTGATGGATTAAAACCATGATCTCTTGACTTGGTAAGAGTATTCTGCATCATTCAGAAACTCTGTCCATCACCACCCCCTTTTTCCCAAATCGATTTTATCCGCACTCAGTGTGGGAGGGTATGCTCAGACTTGAGTCCCTTGCTCATTGCACCATCAGGATTCAGGCAAGCCGGGCCGACGAAGGCTGTGATGCCAGAAACCGGTTCCCGGAAGCTTGTTTCCTTCCCAGTATAAGAATTGGCTTGGTAGTTTGGTTTGCCCTGTTCCCATCATGCACTGGGACAGGTACAGACTAATTTGCATGTAGCCAGGTTCTGAGCTGGGATGGTGCAGTGAGCTAAAAAACGGTGATGGATTAAAACCATGATCTCTTGACTTGGTAAGAGTATTCTGCATCATTCAGAAACTCTGTCCATCACCACCCCCTTTTTCCCAAATCGATTTTATCCACACTCAGTGTGGGAGGGTATGCTCAGACGTGAGTCCCTTGCTCATTGCACCATCAGGATTCAGGCAAGCCGGGCCGACGAAGGCTGTGATGCCAGAAACCGGTCCCCGGAAGCTTGTTTCCTTCCCAGTATAAGAATTGGCTTGGTAGTTTGGTTTGCCCTGTTCCCATCATGCACTGGGACAGGTACAGACTAATTTGCATGTAGCCAGGTTCTGAGCTGGGATGGTGCAGTGAGCTAAAAAACGGTGATGGATTAAAACCATGATCTCTTGACTTGGTAAGAGTATTCTGCATCATTCAGAAACTCTGTCCATCACCACCCCCTTTTTCCCAAATCGATTTTATCCACACTCAGTGTGGGAGGGTATGCTCAGACGTGAGTCCCTTGCTCATTGCACCATCAGGATTCAGGCAAGCCGGGCCGACGAAGGCTGTGATGCCAGAAACCGGTCCCCGGAAGCTTGTTTCCTTCCCAGTATAAGAATTGGCTTGGTAGTTTGGTTTGCCCTGTTCCCATCATGCACTGGGACAGGTACAGACTAATTTGCATGTAGCCAGGTTCTGAGCTGGGATGGTGCAGTGAGCTAAAAAACGGTGATGGATTAAAACCATGATCTCTTGACTTGGTAAGAGTATTCTGCATCATTCAGAAACTCTGTCCATCACCACCCCCTTTTTCCCAAATCGATTTTATCCGCACTCAGTGTGGGAGGGTATGCTCAGACGTGAGTCCCTTGCTCATTGCACCATCAGGATTCAGGCAAGCCGGGCCGACGAAGGCTGTGATGCCAGAAACCGGTTCCCGGAAGCTTGTTTCCTTCCCAGTATAAGAATTGGCTTGGTAGTTTGGTTTGCCCTGTTCCCATCATGCACTGGGACAGGTACAGACTAATTTGCATGTAGCCAGGTTCTGAGCTGGGATGGTGCAGTGAGCTAAAAAACGGTGATGGATTAAAACCATGATCTCTTGACTTGGTAAGAGTATTATGCATCATTCAGAAACTCTGTCCATCACCACCCCCTTTTTCCCAAATCGATTTTATCCACACTCAGTGTGGGAGGGTATGCTCAGACGTGAGTCCCTTGCTCATTGCACCATCAGGATTCAGGCAAGCCGGGCCGACGAAGGCTGTGATGCCAGAAACCGGTCCCCGGAAGCTTGTTTCCTTCCCAGTATAAGAATTGGCTTGGTAGTTTGGTTTGCCCTGTTCCCATCATGCACTGGGACAGGTACAGACTAATTTGCATGTAGCCAGGTTCTGAGCTGGGATGGTGCAGTGAGCTAAAAAACGGTGATGGATTAAAACCATGATCTCTTGACTTGGTAAGAGTATTCTGCATCATTCAGAAACTCTGTCCATCACCACCCCCTTTTTCCCAAATCGATTTTATCCGCACTCAGTGTGGGAGGGTATGCTCAGACGTGAGTCCCTTGCTCATTGCACCATCAGGATTCAGGCAAGCCGGGCCGACGAAGGCTGTGATGCCAGAAACCGGTTCCCGGAAGCTTGTTTCCTTCCCAGTATAAGAATTGGCTTGGTAGTTTGGTTTGCCCTGTTCCCATCATGCACTGGGACAGGTACAGACTAATTTGCATGTAGCCAGGTTCTGAGCTGGGATGGTGCAGTGAGCTAAAAAACGGTGATGGATTAAAACCATGATCTCTTGACTTGGTAAGAGTATTCTGCATCATTCAGAAACTCTGTCCATCACCACCCCCTTTTTCCCAAATCGATTTTATCCACACTCAGTGTGGGAGGGTATGCTCAGACGTGAGTCCCTTGCTCATTGCACCATCAGGATTCAGGCAAGCCGGGCCGACGAAGGCTGTGATGCCAGAAACCGGTCCCCGGAAGCTTGTTTCCTTCCCAGTATAAGAATTGGCTTGGTAGTTTGGTTTGCCCTGTTCCCATCATGCACTGGGACAGGTACAGACTAATTTGCATGTAGCCAGGTTCTGAGCTGGGATGGTGCAGTGAGCTAAAAAACGGTGATGGATTAAAACCATGATCTCTTGACTTGGTAAGAGTATTCTGCATCATTCAGAAACTCTGTCCATCACCACCCCCTTTTTCCCAAATCGATTTTATCCACACTCAGTGTGGGAGGGTATGCTCAGACGTGAGTCCCTTGCTCATTGCACCATCAGGATTCAGGCAAGCCGGGCCGACGAAGGCTGTGATGCCAGAAACCGGTCCCCGGAAGCTTGTTTCCTTCCCAGTATAAGAATTGGCTTGGTAGTTTGGTTTGCCCTGTTCCCATCATGCACTGGGACAGGTACAGACTAATTTGCATGTAGCCAGGTTCTGAGCTGGGATGGTGCAGTGAGCTAAAAAATGGTGATGGATTAAAACCATGATCTCTTGACTTGGTAAGAGTATTCTGCATCATTCAGAAACTCTGTCCATCACCACCCCCTTTTTCCCAAATCGATTTTATCCACACTCAGTGTGGGAGGGTATGCTCAGACGTGAGTCCCTTGCTCATTGCACCATCAGGATTCAGGCAAGCTGGGCCGACGAAGGCTGTGATGCCAGAAACCGGTCCCCGGAAGCTTGTTTCCTTCCCAGTATAAGAATTGGCTTGGTAGTTTGGTTTGCCCTGTTCCCATCATGCACTGGGACAGGTACAGACTAATTTGCATGTAGCCAGGTTCTGAGCTGGGATGGTGCAGTGAGCTAAAAAACGGTGATGGATTAAAACCATGATCTCTTGACTTGGTAAGAGTATTCTGCATCATTCAGAAACTCTGTCCATCACCACCCCCTTTTTCCCAAATCGATTTTATCCACACTCAGTGTGGGAGGGTATGCTCAGACGTGAGTCCCTTGCTCATTGCACCATCAGGATTCAGGCAAGCCGGGCCGACGAAGGCTGTGATGCCAGAAACCGGTCCCCGGAAGCTTGTTTCCTTCCCAGTAGAAGAATTGGCTTGGTAGTATGGTTTGCCCTGTTCCCATCATGGACTGGGACAGGTACAGACTAATTTGCATGTAGCCAGGTTCTGAGCTGGGATGGTGCAGTGAGCTAAAAAACGGTGATGGATTAAAACCATGATCTCTTGACTTGGTAAGAGTATTCTGCATCATTCAGAAACTCTGTCCATCACCACCCCCTTTTTCCCAAATCGATTTTATCCGCACTCAGTGTGGGAGGGTATGCTCAGACGTGAGTCCCTTGCTCATTGCACCATCAGGATTCAGGCAAGCCGGGCCGACGAAGGCTGTGATGCCAGAAACCGGTTCCCGGAAGCTTGTTTCCTTCCCAGTATAAGAATTGGCTTGGTAGTTTGGTTTGCCCTGTTCCCATCATGCACTGGGACAGGTACAGACTAATTTGCATGTAGCCAGGTTCTGAGCTGGGATGGTGCAGTGAGCTAAAAAACGGTGATGGATTAAAACCATGATCTCTTGACTTGGTAAGAGTATTCTGCATCATTCAGAAACTCTGTCCATCACCACCCCCTTTTTCCCAAATCGATTTTATCCACACTCAGTGTGGGAGGGTATGCTCAGACGTGAGTCCCTTGCTCATTGCACCATCAGGATTCAGGCAAGCCGGGCCGACGAAGGCTGTGATGCCAGAAACCGGTCCCCGGAAGCTTGTTTCCTTCCCAGTATAAGAATTGGCTTGGTAGTTTGGTTTGCCCTGTTCCCATCATGCACTGGGACAGGTACAGACTAATTTGCATGTAGCCAGGTTCTGAGCTGGGATGGTGCAGTGAGCTAAAAAACGGTGATGGATTAAAACCATGATCTCTTGACTTGGTAAGAGTATTCTGCATCATTCAGAAACTCTGTCCATCACCACCCCCTTTTTCCCAAATCGATTTTATCCACACTCAGTGTGGGAGGGTATGCTCAGACGTGAGTCCCTTGCTCATTGCACCATCAGGATTCAGGCAAGCCGGGCCGACGAAGGCTGTGATGCCAGAAACCGGTCCCCGGAAGCTTGTTTCCTTCCCAGTATAAGAATTGGCTTGGTAGTTTGGTTTGCCCTGTTCCCATCATGCACTGGGACAGGTACAGACTAATTTGCATGTAGCCAGGTTCTGAGCTGGGATGGTGCAGTGAGCTAAAAAATGGTGATGGATTAAAACCATGATCTCTTGACTTGGTAAGAGTATTCTGCATCATTCAGAAACTCTGTCCATCACCACCCCCTTTTTCCCAAATCGATTTTATCCACACTCAGTGTGGGAGGGTATGCTCAGACGTGAGTCCCTTGCTCATTGCACCATCAGGATTCAGGCAAGCTGGGCCGACGAAGGCTGTGATGCCAGAAACCGGTCCCCGGAAGCTTGTTTCCTTCCCAGTATAAGAATTGGCTTGGTAGTTTGGTTTGCCCTGTTCCCATCATGCACTGGGACAGGTACAGACTAATTTGCATGTAGCCAGGTTCTGAGCTGGGATGGTGCAGTGAGCTAAAAAACGGTGATGGATTAAAACCATGATCTCTTGACTTGGTAAGAGTATTCTGCATCATTCAGAAACTCTGTCCATCACCACCCCCTTTTTCCCAAATCGATTTTATCCACACTCAGTGTGGGAGGGTATGCTCAGACGTGAGTCCCTTGCTCATTGCACCATCAGGATTCAGGCAAGCCGGGCCGACGAAGGCTGTGATGCCAGAAACCGGTCCCCGGAAGCTTGTTTCCTTCCCAGTATAAGAATTGGCTTGGTAGTTTGGTTTGCCCTGTTCCCATCATGCACTGGGACAGGTACAGACTAATTTGCATGTAGCCAGGTTCTGAGCTGGGATGGTGCAGTGAGCTAAAAAACGGTGATGGATTAAAACCATGATCTCTTGACTTGGTAAGAGTATTCTGCATCATTCAGAAACTCTGTCCATCACCACCCCCTTTTTCCCAAATCGATTTTATCCACACTCAGTGTGGGAGGGTATGCTCAGACGTGAGTCCCTTGCTCATTGCACCATCAGGATTCAGGCAAGCCGGGCCGACGAAGGCTGTGATGCCAGAAACCGGTCCCCGGAAGCTTGTTTCCTTCCCAGTAGAAGAATTGGCTTGGTAGTATGGTTTGCCCTGTTCCCATCATGGACTGGGACAGGTACAGACTAATTTGCATGTAGCCAGGTTCTGAGCTGGGATGGTGCAGTGAGCTAAAAAACGGTGATGGATTAAAACCATGATCTCTTGACTTGGTAAGAGTATTCTGCATCATTCAGAAACTCTGTCCATCACCACCCACTTTTTCCCAAATCGATATTATCCACACTCAGTGTGGGAGGGTATGCTCAGACGTGAGTCCCTTGCTCATTGCACCATCAGGATTCAGGCAAGCCGGGCCGACGAAGGCTGTGATGCCAGAAACCGGTCCCCGGAAGCTTGTTTCCTTCCCAGTATAAGAATTGGCTTGGTAGTTTGGTTTGCCCTGTTCCCATCATGCACTGGGACAGGTACAGACTAATTTGCATGTAGCCAGGTTCTGAGCTGGGATGGTGCAGTGAGCTAAAAAACGGGGATGGATTAAAACCATGATCTCTTGACTGGGTAGGAGTATTCTGAATCATTCAGAAACTCTGTCCATCACCACCCCTTTTTTCCCAAATCGATTTTATCCACACTCAGTGTGGGAGGGTATGCTTAGACGTGAGTCCCTTGCTCATTGCACCATCAGGATTCAGGCAAGCCGGGCCGACGAAGGCTGTGATGCCAGAAACCGGTCCCCGGAAGCTTGTTTCCTTCCCAGTATAAGAATTGGCTTGGTAGTTTGGTTTGCCCTGTTCCCATCATGCACTGGGACAGGTACAGACTAATTTGCATGTAGCCAGGTTCTGAGCTGGGATGGTGCAGTGAGCTAAAAAACTGTGATGGATTAAAACCATGATCTCTTGACTTGGTAAGAGTATTCTGCATCATTCAGAAACTCTGTCCATCACCACCCCCTTTTTCCCAAATCGATTTTATCCACACTCAGTGTGGGAGGGTATGCTCAGACGTGAATCCCTTGCTCATGGCACCATCAGGATTCAGGCAAGCCGGGCCGACGAAGGCTGTGATGCCAGAAACCGGTCCCCGGAAGCTTGTTTCCTTCCCAGTATAAGAATTGGCTTGGTAGTTTGGTTTGCCCTGTTCCCATCATGCACTGGGACAGGTACAGACTAATTTGCATGTAGCCAGGTTCTGAGCTGGGATGGTGCAGTGAGCTAAAAAACGGTGATGGATTAAAACCATGATCTCTTGACTTGGTAAGAGTATTCTGCATCATTCAGAAACTCTGTCCATCACCAACCCCTTTTTCCCAAATCGATTTTATCCACACTCAGTGTGGGAGGGTATGCTCAGACGTGAGTCCCTTGCTCATTGCACCATCAGGATTCAGGCAAGCCGGGCCGACGAAGGCTGTGATGCCAGAAACCGGTCCCCGGAAGCTTGTTTCCTTCCCAGTATAAGAATTGGCTTGGTAGTTTGGTTTGCTCTGTTCCCATCATGCACTGGGACAGGTACAGACTAATTTGCATGTAGCCAGGTTCTGAGCTGGGATGGTGCAGTGAGCTAAAAACGTTGATGGATTAAAACCATGATCTCTTGACTTGGTAAGAGTATTCTGCATCATTCAGAAACTCTGTCCATCACCACCCCCTTTTTCCCAGATCGATTTTATCCACACTCAGTGTGGGAGGGTATGCTCAGACGTGAGTCCCTTGCTCATTGCACCATCAGGATTCCGGCAAGCCGGACTGACGAAGGCTGTGATGCCAGAAACCGGTCCCCGGAAGCTTGTTTCCTTCCCAGTATAAGAATTGGCTTGGTAGTTTAGTTTGCCCTGTTCCCATCATGCACTGGGACAGGTACAGACTAATTTGCATGTAGCCAGGTTCTGAGCTGGGATGGTGCAGTGAGCTAAAAAACGGTGATGGATTAAAACCATGATCTCTTGACTTGGTAAGAGTATTCTGCATCATTCAGAAACTCTGTCCATCACCACCCCCTTTTTCCAAAATCGATTTTATCCACACTCAGTGTGGGAGGGTATGCTCAGACGTGAGTCCCTTGCTCATTGCACCATCAGGATTCAGGCAAGCTGGGCCGAAGACGCTGTGATGCCAGAAACCGGTCCCCGGAAGCTTGTTTCCTTCCCAGTATAAGAATTGGCTTGGTAGTTTGGTTTGCCCTGTTCCCATCATGCACTGGGACAGGTACAGACTAATTTGCATGTAGCCAGGTTCTGAGCTGGGATGGTGCAGTGAGCTAAAAAACGGTGATGGATTAAAACCATGATCTCTTGACTTGGTAAGAGTATTCTGCATCATTCAGAAACTCTGTCCATCACCACCCCCTTTTTCCCAAATCGATTTTATCCACACTCAGTGTGGGAGGGTATGCTCAGACGTGAGTCCCTTGCTCATTGCACCATCAGGATTCAGGCAAGCCGGGCCGACGAAGGCTGTGATGCCAGAAACCGGTCCCCGGAAGCTTGTTTCCTTCCCAGTAGAAGAATTGGCTTGGTAGTTTGGTTTGCCCTGTTCCCATCATGCACTGGGACAGGTACAGACTAATTTGCATGTAGCCAGGTTTTGAGCTGGGATGGTGCAGTGAGCTAAAAAACGGTGATGGATTAAAACCATGATCTCTTGACTTGGTAAGAGTATTCTGCATCATTCAGAAACTCTGTCCATCACCACCCCCTTTTTCTCAAATCGATTTTATCCACACTCAGTGTGGGAGGGTATGCTCAGACGTGAGTCCCTTGCTCATTGCACCATCAGGATTAAGGCAAGCCGGGCCGACGAAGGCTGTGATGCCAGAAACCGGTCCCCGGAAGCTTGTTTCCTTCCCAGTATAAGAATTGGCTTGGTAGTTTGGTTTGCCCTGTTCCCATCATGCACTGGGACAGGTACAGACTAATTTGCATGTAGCCAGGTTCTGAGCTGGGATGGTGCAGTGAGCTAAAAAACGGTGATGGATTAAAACCATGATCTCTTGACTTGGTAAGAGTATTCTGCATCATTCAGAAACTCTGTCCATCACCACCCCCTTTTTCCCAAATCGATTTTATCCACACTCAGTGTGGGAGGGTATGCTCAGACGTGAGTCCCTTGCTCATTGCACCATCAGGATTCAGGCAAGCCGGGCCGACGAAGGATGTGATGCCAGAAACCGGTCCCCGGAAGCTTGTTTCCTTCCCAGTATAAGAATTGGCTTGGTAGTTTGGTTTGCCCTGTTCCCATCATGCACTGGGACAGGTACAGACTAATTTGCATGTAGCCAGGTTCTGAGCTGGGATGGTGAAGTGAGCTAAAAAACGGTGATGGATTAAAACCATGATCTCTTGACTTGGTAAGAGTATTCTGCATCATTCAGAAACTCTGTCCATCACCACCCCCTTTTTCCCAAATCGATTTTATCCACACTCAGTGTGGGAGGGTATGCTCAGACGTGAGTCCCTTGCTCATTGCATCATCAGGATTCAGGCAAGCCGGGCCGACGAAGGCTGTGATGCCAGAAACCGGTCCCCGGAAGCTTGTTTCCTTCCCAGTATAAGAATTGGCTTGGTAGTTTGGTTTGCCCTGTTCCCATCATGCACTGGGACAGGTACAGACTAATTTGCATGTAGCCAGGTTCTGAGCTGGGATGGTGCAGTGAGCTAAAAAATGGTGATGGATTAAAACCATGATCTCTTGACTTGGTAAGAGTATTCTGCGTCATTCAGAAACTCTGTCCATCACCACCCCCTTTTTCCCAAATCAATTTTATCCACACTCAGTGTGGAGGGTATGCTCAGACGTGAGTCCCTTGCTCATTGCACCATCAGGATTCAGGGCAAGCCGGGCCGACGAAGGCTGTGATGCCAGAAACCGGTCCCCGGAAGCTTGTTTCCTTCCCAGTATAAGAATTGGCTTGGTAGTTTGGTTTGCCCTGTTCCCATCATACACTGGGACAGGTACAGACTAATTTGCATGTAGCCAGGTTCTGAGCTGGGATGGTGCAGTGAGCTAAAAAACGGTGATGGATTAAAACCATGATCTCTTGACTTGGTAAGAGTATTCTGCATCATTCAGAAACTCTGTCCATCACCACCCCCTTTTTCCCAAATCGATTTTATCCACACTCAGTGTGGGAGGGTATGCTCAGACGTGAGTCCCTTGCTCATTGCACCATCAGGATTCAGGCAAGCCGGGCCGACGAAGGCTGTGATGCCAGAAACCGGTCCCCGGAAGCTTGTTTCCTTCCCAGTATAAGAATTGGCTTGGTAGTTTGGTTTGCCCTGTTCCCATCATGCACTGGGACAGGTACAGACTAATTTGCATGTAGCCAGGTTCTGAGCTGGGATGGTGCAGTGAGCTAAAAAACGGTGATGGATTAAAACCATGATCTCTTGACTTGGTAAGAGTATTCTGCATCATTCAGAAACTCTGTCCATCACCACCCCCTTTTTCCCAAATCGATTTTATCCGCACTCAGTGTGGGAGGGTATGCTCAGACTTGAGTCCCTTGCTCATTGCACCATCTGGATTCAGGCAAGCCGGGCCGACGAAGGCTGTGATGCCAGAAACCGGTTCCCGGAAGCTTGTTTCCTTCCCAGTATAAGAATTGGCTTGGTAGTTTGGTTTGCCCTGTTCCCATCATGCACTGGGACAGGTACAGACTAATTTGCATGTAGCCAGGTTCTGAGCTGGGATGGTGCAGTGAGCTAAAAAACGGTGATGGATTAAAACCATGATCTCTTGACTTGGTAAGAGTATTCTGCATCATTCAGAAACTCTGTCCATCACCACCCCCTTTTTCCCAAATCGATTTTATCCACACTCAGTGTGGGAGGGTATGCTCAGACGTGAGTCCCTTGCTCATTGCACCATCAGGATTCAGGCAAGCCGGGCCGACGAAGGCTGTGATGCCAGAAACCGGTCCCCGGAAGCTTGTTTCCTTCCCAGTATAAGAATTGGCTTGGTAGTTTGGTTTGCCCTGTTCCCATCATGCACTGGGACAGGTACAGACTAATTTGCATGTAGCCAGGTTCTGAGCTGGGATGGTGCAGTGAGCTAAAAAACGGTGATGGATTAAAACCATGATCTCTTGACTTGGTAAGAGTATTCTGCATCATTCAGAAACTCTGTCCATCACCACCCCCTTTTTCCCAAATCGATTTTATCCACACTCAGTGTGGGAGGGTATGCTCAGACGTGAGTCCCTTGCTCATTGCACCATCAGGATTCAGGCAAGCCGGGCCGACGAAGGCTGTGATGCCAGAAACCGGTCCCCGGAAGCTTGTTTCCTTCCCAGTATAAGAATTGGCTTGGTAGTTTGGTTTGCCCTGTTCCCATCATGCACTGGGACAGGTACAGACTAATTTGCATGTAGCCAGGTTCTGAGCTGGGATGGTGCAGTGAGCTAAAAAACGGTGATGGATTAAAACCATGATCTCTTGACTTGGTAAGAGTATTCTGCATCATTCAGAAACTCTGTCCATCACCACCCCCTTTTTCCCAAATCGATTTTATCCGCACTCAGTGTGGGAGGGTATGCTCAGACGTGAGTCCCTTGCTCATTGCACCATCAGGATTCAGGCAAGCCGGGCCGACGAAGGCTGTGATGCCAGAAACCGGTTCCCGGAAGCTTGTTTCTTTCCCAGTATAAGAATTGGCTTGGTAGTTTGGTTTGCCCTGTTCCCATCATGCACTGGGACAGGTACAGACTAATTTGCATGTAGCCAGGTTCTGAGCTGGGATGGTGCAGTGAGCTAAAAAACGGTGATGGATTAAAACCATGATCTCTTGACTTGGTAAGAGTATTATGCATCGTTCAGAAACTCTGTCCATCACCACCCCCTTTTTCCCAAATCGATTTTATCCACACTCAGTGTGGGAGGGTATGCTCAGACGTGAGTCCCTTGCTCATTGCACCATCAGGATTCAGGCAAGCCGGGCCGACGAAGGCTGTGATGCCAGAAACCGGTCCCCGGAAGCTTGTTTCCTTCCCAGTATAAGAATTGGCTTGGTAGTTTGGTTTGCCCTGTTCCCATCATGCACTGGGACAGGTACAGACTAATTTGCATGTAGCCAGGTTCTGAGCTGGGATGGTGCAGTGAGCTAAAAAACGGTGATGGATTAAAACCATGATCTCTTGACTTGGTAAGAGTATTCTGCATCATTCAGAAACTCTGTCCATCACCACCCCCTTTTTCCCAAATCGATTTTATCCGCACTCAGTGTGGGAGGGTATGCTCAGACGTGAGTCCCTTGCTCATTGCACCATCAGGATTCAGGCAAGCCGGGCCGACGAAGGCTGTGATGCCAGAAACCGGTTCCCGGAAGCTTGTTTCCTTCCCAGTATAAGAATTGGCTTGGTAGTTTGGTTTGCCCTGTTCCCATCATGCACTGGGACAGGTACAGACTAATTTGCATGTAGCCAGGTTCTGAGCTGGGATGGTGCAGTGAGCTAAAAAACGGTGATGGATTAAAACCATGATCTCTTGACTTGGGAAGAGTATTCTGCATCATTCAGAAACTCTGTCCATCACCACCCCCTTTTTCCCAAATCGATTTTATCCACACTCAGTGTGGGAGGGTATGCTCAGACGTGAGTCCCTTGCTCATTGCACCATCAGGATTCAGGCAAGCCGGGCCGACGAAGGCTGTGATGCCAGAAACCGGTCCCCGGAAGCTTGTTTCCTTCCCAGTATAAGAATTGGCTTGGTAGTTTGGTTTGCCCTGTTCCCATCATGCACTGGGACAGGTACAGACTAATTTGCATGTAGCCAGGTTCTGAGCTGGGATGGTGCAGTGAGCTAAAAAATGGTGATGGATTAAAACCATGATCTCTTGACTTGGTAAGAGTATTCTGCATCATTCAGAAACTCTGTCCATCACCACCCCCTTTTTCCCAAATCGATTTTATCCACACTCAGTGTGGGAGGGTATGCTCAGACGTGAGTCCCTTGCTCATTGCACCATCAGGATTCAGGCATGCTGGGCCGACGAAGGCTGTGATGCCAGAAACCGGTCCCCGGAAGCTTGTTTCCTTCCCAGTATAAGAATTGGCTTGGTAGTTTGGTTTGCCCTGTTCCCATCATGCACTGGGACAGGTACAGACTAATTTGCATGTAGCCAGGTTCTGAGCTGGGATGGTGCAGTGAGCTAAAAAATGGTGATGGATTAAAACCATGATCTCTTGACTTGGTAAGAGTATTCTGCATCATTCAGAAACTCTGTCCATCACCACCCCCTTTTTCCCAAATCGATTTTATCCACACTCAGTGTGGGAGGGTATGCTCAGACTTGAGTCCCTTGCTCATTGCACCATCAGGATTCAGGCAAGCCGGGCCGACGAAGGCT
Organism: Triturus cristatus; assembly: GCF_964204655.1. Taxonomy (NCBI): domain Eukaryota; kingdom Metazoa; phylum Chordata; class Amphibia; order Caudata; family Salamandridae; genus Triturus; species Triturus cristatus. Next base: position 60,350,770 of record NC_140586.1, read on the forward strand.
GTGATGCCAGAAACCGGTCCCCGGAAGCTTGTTTCCTTCCCAGTATAAGAATTGGCTTGGTAGTTTGGTTTGCCCTGTTCCCATCATGCACTGGGACAGGTACAGACTAATTTGCATGTAGCCAGGTTCTGAGCTGGGATGGTGCAGTGAGCTAAAAACGGTGATGGATTAAAACCATGATCTCTTGACTTGGTAAGAGTATTCTGCATCATTCAGAAACTCTGTCCATCACCACCCCCTTTTTCCCAAATCGATTTTATCCACACTCAGTGTGGGAGGGTATGCTCAGACGTGAGTCCCTTGCTCATTGCACCATCAGGATTCAGGCAAGCTGGGCCGAAGACGCTGTGATGCCAGAAACCGGTCCCCGGAAGCTTGTTTCCTTCCCAGTATAAGAATTGGCTTGGTAGTTTGGTTTGCCCTGTTCCCATCATGCACTGGGACAGGTACAGACTAATTTGCATGTAGCCAGGTTCTGAGCTGGGATGGTGCAGTGAGCTAAAAAACGGTGATGGATTAAAACCGTGATCTCTTGACTTGGTAAGAGTATTCTGCATCATTCAGAAACTCTGTCCATCACCACCCCCTTTTTCCCAAATCGATTTTATCCACACTCAGTGTGGGAGGGTATGCTCAGACGTGAGTCCCTTGCTCATTGCACCATCAGGATTCAGGCAAGCCGGGCCGACGAAGGCTGTGATGCCAGAAACCGGTCCCCGGAAGCTTGTTTCCTTCCCAGTAGAAGAATTGGCTTGGTAGTTTGGTTTGCCCTGTTCCCATCATGCACTGGGACAGGTACAGACTAATTTGCATGTAGCCAGGTTTTGAGCTGGGATGGTGCAGTGAGCTAAAAAACGGTGATGGATTAAAACCATGATCTCTTGACTTGGTAAGAGTATTCTGCATCATTCAGAAACTCTGTCCATCACCACCCCCTTTTTCCCAAATCGATTTTATCCACACTCAGTGTGGGAGGGTATGCTCAGACGTGAGTCCCTTGCTCATTGCACAATCAGGATTCAGGCAAGCCGGGCCGACGAAGGCTGTGATGCCAGAAACCGGTCCCCGGAAGCTTGTTTCCTTCCCAGTATAAGAATTGGCTTGGTAGTTTGGTTTGCCCTGTTCCCATCATGCACTGGGACAGGTACAGACTAATTTGCATGTAGCCAGGTTCTGAGCTGGGATGGTGCAGTGAGCTAAAAAACGGTGATGGATTAAAACCATGATCTCTTGACTTGGTAAGAGTATTCTGCATCATTCAGAAACTCTGTCCATCACCACCCCCTTTTTCCCAAATCGATTTTATCCACACTCAGTGTGGGAGGGTATGCTCAGACTTGAGTCCCTTGCTCATTGCACCATCAGGATTCAGGGAAGCCGGGCCGACGAAGGCTGTGATGCCAGAAACCGGTCCCCGGAAGCTTGTTTCCTTCCTAGTAGAAGAATTGGCTTGGTAGTTTGGTTTGCCCTGTTCCCATCATGCACTGGGACAGGTACAGACTAATTTGCATGTAGCCAGGTTCTGAGCTGGGATGGTGCAGTGAGCTAAAAAACGGTGATGGATTAAAACCATGATCTCTTGACTTGGTAAGAGTATTCTGCATCATTCAGAAACTCTGTCCATCACCACCCCCTTTTTCCCAAATCGATTTTATCCACACTCAGTGTGGGAGGGTATGCTCAGACGTGAGTCCCTTGCTCATTGCACCATCAGGATTCAGGCAAGCCGGGCTGACGAAGGCTGTGATGCCAGAAACCGGTCCCCGGAAGCTTGTTTCCTTCCCAGTATAAGAATTAGCTTGGTAGTTTGGTTTGCCCTGTTCCCATCATGCACTGGGACAGGTACAGACTAATTTGCATGTAGCCAGGTGCTGAGCTGGGATGGTGCAGTGAGCTAAAAAACGGTGATGGATTAAAACCATGATCTCTTGACTTGGTAAGAGTATTCTGCATCATTCAGAAACTCTGTCCATCACCACCCCCTTTTTCCCAAATCGATTTTATCCACACTCAGTGTGGGAGGGTATGCTCAGACGTGAGTCCCTTGCTCATTGCACCATCAAGATTCAGACAAGCCGGGCCGACGAAGGCTGTGATGCCAGAAACCGGTCCCCGGAAGCTTGTTTCCTTCCCAGTATAAGAACTGGCTTGGTAGTTTGGTTTGCCCTGTTCCCATCATGCACTGGGACAGGTACAGACTAATTTGCATGTAGCCAGGTTCTGAGCTGGGATGGTGAAGTGAGCTAAAAAACGGTGATGGATTAAAACCATGATCTCTTGACTTGGTAAGAGTATTCTGCATCATTCAGAAACTCTGTCCATCACCACCCCCTTTTTCCCAAATCGATTTTATCCACACTCAGTGTGGGAGGGTATGCTCAGACGTGAGTCCCTTGCTCATTGCATCATCAGGATTCAGGCAAGCCGGGCCGACGAAGGCTGTGATGCCAGAAACCGGTCCCCGGAAGCTTGTTTCCTTCCCAGTATAAGAATTGGCTTGGTAGTTTGGTTTGCCCTGTTCCCATCATGCACTGGGACAGGTACAGACTAATTTGCATGTAGCCAGGTTCTGAGCTGGGATGGTGCAGTGAGCTAAAAACGTTGATGGATTAAAACCATGATCTCTTGACTTGGTAAGAGTATTCTGCATCATTCAGAAACTCTGTCCATCACCACCCCCTTTTTCCCAAATCGATTTTATCCACACTCAGTGTGGGAGGGTATGCTCAGACGTGAGTCCCTTGCTCATTGCACCATCAGGATTCAGGCAAGATGGGCCGAAGACGCTGTGATGCCAGAAACCGGTCCCCGGAAGCTTGTTTCCTTCCCAGTATAAGAATTGGCTTGGTAGTTTGGTTTGCCCTGTTCCCATCATGCACTGGGACAGGTACAGACTAATTTGCATGTAGCCAGGTTCTGAGCTGGGATGGTGCAGTGAGCTAAAAAACGGTGATGGATTAAAACCATGATCTCTTGACTTGGTAAGAGTATTCTGCATCATTCAGAAACTCTGTCCATCACCACCCCCTTTTTCCCAAATCGATTTTATCCACACTCAGTGTGGGAGGGTATGCTCAGACGTGAGTCCCTTGCTCATTGCACCATCAGGATTCAGGCAAGCCGGACCGACGAAGGCTGTGATGCCAGCAACCGGTCCCCGGAAGCTTGTTTCCTTCCCAGTAGAAGAATTGGCTTGGTAGTTTGGTTTGCCCTGTTCCCATCATGCACTGGGACAGGTACAGACTAATTTGCATGTAGTCAGGTTTTGAGCTGGGATGGTGCAGTGAGCTAAAAAACGGTGATGGATTAAAACCATGATCTCTTGACTTGGTAAGAGTATTCTGCATCATTCAGAAACTCTGTCCATCACCACCCCCTTTTTCTCAAATCGATTTTATCCACACTCAGTGTGGGAGGGTATGCTCAGATGTGAGTCCCTTGCTCATTGCACCATCAGGATTCAGAAAAGCCGGGCCGACGAAGGCTGTGATGCCAGAAACCGGTCCCCGGAAGCTTGTTTCCTTCCCAGTATAAGAATTGGCTTGGTAGTTTGGTTTGCCCTGTTCCCATCATGCACTGGGACAGGTACAGACTAATTTGCATGTAGCCAGGTTCTGAGCTGGGATGGTGCAGTGAGCTAAAAAACGGGGATGGATTAAAACCATGATCTCTTGACTTGGTAAGAGTATTCTGCATCATTCAGAAACTCTGTCCATCACCACCCCCTTTTTCCCAAATCGATTTTATCCACACTCAGTGTGGGAGGGTATGCTCAGACGTGAGTCCCTTGCTCATTGCACCATCAGGATTCAGGCAAGCCGGGCCGACGAAGGCTGTGATGCCAGAAACCGGTCCCCGGAAGCTTGTTTCCTTCCCAGTATAAGAATTGGCTTGGTAGTTTGGTTTGCCCTGTTCCCATCATGCACTGGGACAGGTACAGACTAATTTGCATGTAGTCAGGTTTTGAGCTGGGATGGTGCAGTGAGCTAAAAAACGGTGATGGATTAAAACCATGATCTCTTGACTTGGTAAGAGTATTCTGCATCATTCAGAAACTCTGTCCATCACCACCCCCTTTTTCTCAAATCGATTTTATCCACACTCAGTGTGGGAGGGTATGCTCAGACGTGAGTCCCTTGCTCATTGCACCATCAGGATTCAGAAAAGCCGGGCCGACGAAGGCTGTGATGCCAGAAACCGGTCCCCGGAAGCTTGTTTCCTTCCCAGTATAAGAATTGGCTTGGTAGTTTGGTTTGCCCTGTTCCCATCATGCACTGGGACAGGTACAGACTAATTTGCATGTAGCCAGGTTCTGAGCTGGGATGGTGCAGTGAGCTAAAAAACGGTGATGGATTAAAACCATGATCTCTTGACTTGGTAAGAGTATTCTGCATCATTCAGAAACTCTGTCCATCACCACCCCCTTTTTCCCAAATCGATTTTATCCACACTCAGTGTGGGAGGGTATGCTCAGACGTGAGTCCCTTGCTCATTGCACCATCAGGATTCAGGCAAGCCGGGCCGACGAAGGCTGTGATGCCAGAAACCGGTCCCCGGAAGCTTGTTTCCTTCCCAGTAGAAGAATTGGCTTGGTAGTTTGGTTTGCCCTGTTCCCATCATGCACTGGGACAGGTACAGACTAATTTGCATGTAGCCAGGTTCTGAGCTGGGATGGTGCAGTGAGCTAAAAAACGGTGATGGATTAAAACCATGATCTCTTGACTTGGTAAGAGTATTCTGCATCATTCAGAAAATCTGTCCATCACCACCCCCTTTTTCCCAAATCGATTTTATCCACACTCAGTGTGGGAGGGTATGCTCAGACGTGAGTCCCTTGCTCATTGCACCATCAGGATTCAGGCAAGCCGGGCCGACGAAGACTGTGATGCCAGAAACCGGTCCCCGGAAGCTTGTTTCCTTCCCAGTATAAGAATTAGCTTGGTAGTTTGGTTTGCCCTGTTCCCATCATGCACTGGGACAGGTACAGACTAATTTGCATGTAGCCAGGTGCTGAGCTGGGATGGTGCAGTGAGCTAAAAAACGGTGATGGATTAAAACCATGATCTCTTGACTTGGTAAGAGTATTCTGCATCATTCAGAAACTCTGTCCATCACCACCCCCCTTTTCCCAAATCGATTTTATCCACACTCAGTGTGGGAGGGTATGCTCAGACGTGAGTCCCTTGCTCATTGCACCATCAAGATTCAGACAAGCCGGGCCGACGAAGGCTGTGATGCCAGAAACCGGTCCCCGGAAGCTTGTTTCCTTCCCAGTATAAGAATTGGCTTGGTAGTTTGGTTTGCCCTGTTCCCATCATGCACTGGGACAGGTACAGACTAATTTGCATGTAGCCAGGTTCTGAGCTGGGATGGTGAAGTGAGCTAAAAAACGGTGATGGATTAAAACCATGATCTCTTGACTTGGTAAGAGTATTCTGCATCATTCAGAAACTCTGTCCATCACCACCCCCTTTTTCCCAAATCGATTTTATCCACACTCAGTGTGGGAGGGTATGCTCAGACGTGAGTCCCTTGCTCATTGCACCATCAGGATTAAGGCAAGCCGGGCTGACGAAGGCTGTGATGCCAGAAACCGGTCCCCGGAAGCTTGTTTCCTTCCCAGTATAAGAATTGGCTTGGTAGTTTGGTTTGCCCTGTTCCCATCATGCACTGGGACAGGTACAGACTAATTTGCATGCAGCCAGGTTCTGAGCTGGGATGGTGCAGTGAGCTAAAAAACGGTGATGGATTAAAACCATGATCTCTTGACTTGGTAAGAGTATTCTGCATCATTCAGAAACTCTGTCCATCACCACCCCCTTTTTCCCAAATCGATTTTATCCACACTCAGTGTGAGAGGGTGTGCTCAGACGTGAGTCCCTTGCTCATTGCACCATCAGGATTCAGGCAAGCCGGGCCGACGAAGGCTGTGATGCCAGAAACCGGTCCCCGGAAGCTTGTTTCCTTCCCAGTAGAAGAATTGGCTTGGTAGTTTGGTTTGCCCTGTTCCCATCATGCACTGGGACAGGTACAGACTAATTTGCATGTAGCCAGGTTCTGAGCTGGGATGGTGCAGTGAGCTAAAAAACGGTGATGGATTAAAACCATGATCTCTTGACTTGGTAAGAGTATTCTGCATCATTCAGAAACTCTGTCCATCACCACCCCCTTTTTCCCAAATCGATTTTATCCACACTCAGTGTGGGAGGGTATGCTCAGACGTGAGTCCCTTGCTCATTGCACCATCAGGATTCAGGCAAGCCGGGCCGACGAAGGCTGTGATGCCAGAAACCGGTCCCCGGAAGCTTGTTTCCTTCCCAGTATAAGAATTAGCTTGGTAGTTTGGTTTGCCCTGTTCCCATCATGCACTGGGACAGGTACAGACTAATTTGCATGTAGCCAGGTGCTGAGCTGGGATGGTGCAGTGAGCTAAAAAAGGGTGATGGATTAAAACCATGATCTCTTGACTTGGTAAGAGTATTCTGCATCATTCAGAAACTCTGTCCATCACCACCCCCTTTTTCCCAAATCGATTTTATCCACACTCAGTGTGGGAGGGTATGCTCAGACGTGAGTCCCTTGCTCATTGCACCATCAAGATTCAGACAAGCCGGGCCGACGAAGGCTGTGATGCCAGAAACCGGTCCCCGGAAGCTTGTTTCCTTCCCAGTATAAGAATTGGCTTGGTAGTTTGGTTTGCCCTGTTCCCATCATGCACTGGGACAGGTACAGACTAATTTGCATGTAGCCAGGTTCTGAGCTGGGATGGTGAAGTGAGCTAAAAAACGGTGATGGATTAAAACCATGATCTCTTGACTTGGTAAGAGTATTCTGCATCATTCAGAAACTCTGTCCATCACCACCCCCTTTTTCCCAAATCGATTTTATCCACACTCAGTGTGGGAGGGTATGCTCAGACGTGAGTCCCTTGCTCATTGCATCATCAGGATTCAGGCAAGCCGGGCCGACGAAGGCTGTGATGCCAGAAACCGGTCCCCGGAAGCTTGTTTCCTTCCCAGTATAAGAATTGGCTTGGTAGTTTGGTTTGCCCTGTTCCCATCATGCACTGGGACAGGTACAGACTAATTTGCATGTAGCCAGGTTCTGAGCTGGGATGGTGCAGTGAGCTAAAAAATGGTGATGGATTAAAACCATGATCTCTTGACTTGGTAAGAGTATTCTGCGTCATTCAGAAACTCTGTCCATCACCACCCCCTTTTTCCCAAATCGATTTTATCCACACTCAGTGTGGGGGTGGGTATGCTCAGACGTGAGTCCCTTGCTCATTGCACCATCAGGATTCAGGCAAGCCGGGCCGACGAAGGCTGTGATGCCAGAAACCGGTCCCCGGAAGCTTGTTTCCTTCCCAGTATAAGAATTGGCTTGGTAGTTTGGTTTGCCCTGTTCCCATCATGCACTGGGACAGGTACAGACTAATTTGCATGTAGCCAGGTTCTGAGCTGGGATGGTGCAGTGAGATAAAAAATGGTGATGGATTAAAACCATGATCTCTTGACTTGGTAAGAGTATTCTGCATCATTCAGAAACTCTGTCCATCACCACCCCCTTTTTCCCAAATCGATTTTATCCACACTCAGTGTGAGAGGGTATGCTCAGACGTGAGTCCCTTGCTCATTGCACCATCAGGATTCAGGCAAGCCGGGCCGACGAAGGCTGTGATGCCAGAAACCGGTCCCCGGAAGCTTGTTTCCTTCCCAGTAGAAGAATTGGCTTGGTAGTTTGGTTTGCCCTGTTCCCATCATGCACTGGGACAGGTACAGACTAATTTGCATGTAGCCAGGTTCTGAGCTGGGATGGTGCAGTGAGCTAAAAAACGGTGATGGATTAAAACCATGATCTCTTGACTTGGTAAGAGTATTCTGCATCATTCAGAAACTCTGTCCATCACCACCCCCTTTTTCCCAAATCGATTTTATCCACACTCAGTGTGGGAGGGTATGCTCAGACGTGAGTCCCTTGCTCATTGCACCATCAGGATTCAGGCAAGCCGGGCCGACGAAGGCTGTGATGCCAGAAACCGGTCCCCGGAAGCTTGTTTCCTTCCCAGTATAAGAATTAGCTTGGTAGTTTGGTTTGCCCTGTTCCCATCATGCACTGGGACAGGTACAGACTAATTTGCATGTAGCCAGGTGCTGAGCTGGGATGGTGCAGTGAGCTAAAAAACGGTGATGGATTAAAACCATGATCTCTTGACTTGGTAAGAGTATTCTGCATCATTCAGAAACTCTGTCCATCACCACCCCCTTTTTCCCAAATCGATTTTATCCACACTCAGTGTGGGAGGGTATGCTCAGACGTGAGTCCCTTGCTCATTGCACCATCAAGATTCAGACAAGCCGGGCCGACGAAGGCTGTGATGCCAGAAACCGGTCCCCGGAAGCTTGTTTCCTTCCCAGTATAAGAATTGGCTTGGTAGTTTGGTTTGCCCTGTTCCCATCATGCACTGGGACAGGTACAGACTAATTTGCATGTAGCCAGGTTCTGAGCTGGGATGGTGAAGTGAGCTAAAAAACGGTGATGGATTAAAACCATGATCTCTTGACTTGGTAAGAGTATTCTGCATCATTCAGAAACTCTGTCCATCACCACCCCCTTTTTCCCATATCGATTTTATCCACACTCAGTGTGGGAGGGTATGCTCAGACGTGAGTCCCTTGCTCATTGCATCATCAGGATTCAGGCAAGCCGGGCCGACGAAGGCTGTGATGCCAGAAACCGGTCCCCGGAAGCTTGTTTCCTTCCCAGTATAAGAATTGGCTTGGTAGTTTGGTTGGCCCTGTTCCCATCATGCACTGGGACAGGTACAGACTAATTTGCATGTAGCCAGGTTCTGAGCTGGGATGGTGCAGTGAGCTAAAAAATGGTGATGGATTAAAACCATGATCTCTTGACTTGGTAAGAGTATTCTGCGTCATTCAGAAACTCTGTCCATCACCACCCCCTTTTTCCCAAATCAATTTTATCCACACTCAGTGTGGGGGTGGGTATGCTCAGACGTGAGTCCCTTGCTCATTGCACCATCAGGATTCAGGCAAGCCGGGCCGACGAAGGCTGTGATGCCAGAAACCGGTCCCCGGAAGCTTGTTTTCTTCCCAGTATAAGAATTGGCTTGGTAGTTTGGTTTGCCCTGTTCCCATCATGCACTGGGACAGGTACAGACTAATTTGCATGTAGCCAGGTTCTGAGCTGGGATGGTGCAGTGAGATAAAAAATGGTGATGGATTAAAACCATGATCTCTTGACTTGGTAAGAGTATTCTGCATCATTCAGAAACTCTGTCCATCACCACCCCCTTTTTCCCAAATCGATTTTATCCACACTCAGTGTGGGAGGGTATGCTCAGACGTGAGTCCCTTGCTCATTGCACCATCAAGATTCAGACAAGCCGGGCCGACGAAGGCTGTGATGCCAGAAACCGGTCCCCGGAAGCTTGTTTCCTTCCCAGTATAAGAACTGGCTTGGTAGTTTGGTTTGCCCTGTTCCCATCATGCACTGGGACAGGTACAGACTAATTTGCATGTAGCCAGGTTCTGAGCTGGGATGGTGAAGTGAGCTAAAAAACGGTGATGGATTAAAACCATGATCTCTTGACTTGGTAAGAGTATTCTGCATCATTCAGAAACTCTGTCCATCACCACCCCCTTTTTCCCAAATCGATTTTATCCACACTCAGTGTGGGAGGGTATGCTCAGACGTGAGTCCCTTGCTCATTGCATCATCAGGATTCAGGCAAGCCGGGCCGACGAAGGCTGTGATGCCAGAAACCGGTCCCCGGAAGCTTGTTTCCTTCCCAGTATAAGAATTGGCTTGGTAGTTTGGTTTGCCCTGTTCCCATCATGCACTGGGACAGGTACAGACTAATTTGCATGTAGCCAGGTTCTGAGCTGGGATGGTGCAGTGAGCTAAAAACGTTGATGGATTAAAACCATGATCTCTTGACTTGGTAAGAGTATTCTGCATCATTCAGAAACTCTGTCCATCACCACCCCCTTTTTCCCAAATCGATTTTATCCACACTCAGTGTGGGAGGGTATGCTCAGACGTGAGTCCCTTGCTCATTGCACCATCAGGATTCAGGCAAGATGGGCCGAAGACGCTGTGATGCCAGAAACCGGTCCCCGGAAGCTTGTTTCCTTCCCAGTATAAGAATTGGCTTGGTAGTTTGGTTTGCCCTGTTCCCATCATGCACTGGGACAGGTACAGACTAATTTGCATGTAGCCAGGTTCTGAGCTGGGATGGTGCAGTGAGCTAAAAAACGGTGATGGATTAAAACCATGATCTCTTGACTTGGTAAGAGTATTCTGCATCATTCAGAAACTCTGTCCATCACCACCCCCTTTTTCCCAAATCGATTTTATCCACACTCAGTGTGGGAGGGTATGCTCAGACGTGAGTCCCTTGCTCATTGCACCATCAGGATTCAGGCAAGCCGGACCGACGAAGGCTGTGATGCCAGCAACCGGTCCCCGGAAGCTTGTTTCCTTCCCAGTAGAAGAATTGGCTTGGTAGTTTGGTTTGCCCTGTTCCCATCATGCACTGGGACAGGTACAGACTAATTTGCATGTAGTCAGGTTTTGAGCTGGGATGGTGCAGTGAGCTAAAAAACGGTGATGGATTAAAACCATGATCTCTTGACTTGGTAAGAGTATTCTGCATCATTCAGAAACTCTGTCCATCACCACCCCCTTTTTCTCAAATCGATTTTATCCACACTCAGTGTGGGAGGGTATGCTCAGATGTGAGTCCCTTGCTCATTGCACCATCAGGATTCAGAAAAGCCGGGCCGACGAAGGCTGTGATGCCAGAAACCGGTCCCCGGAAGCTTGTTTCCTTCCCAGTATAAGAATTGGCTTGGTAGTTTGGTTTGCCCTGTTCCCATCATGCACTGGGACAGGTACAGACTAATTTGCATGTAGCCAGGTTCTGAGCTGGGATGGTGCAGTGAGCTAAAAAACGGGGATGGATTAAAACCATGATCTCTTGACTTGGTAAGAGTATTCTGCATCATTCAGAAACTCTGTCCATCACCACCCCCTTTTTCCCAAATCGATTTTATCCACACTCAGTGTGGGAGGGTATGCTCAGACGTGAGTCCCTTGCTCATTGCACCATCAGGATTCAGGCAAGCCGGGCCGACGAAGGCTGTGATGCCAGAAACCGGTCCCCGGAAGCTTGTTTCCTTCCCAGTATAAGAATTGGCTTGGTAGTTTGGTTTGCCCTGTTCCCATCATGCACTGGGACAGGTACAGACTAATTTGCATGTAGTCAGGTTTTGAGCTGGGATGGTGCAGTGAGCTAAAAAACGGTGATGGATTAAAACCATGATCTCTTGACTTGGTAAGAGTATTCTGCATCATTCAGAAACTCTGTCCATCACCACCCCCTTTTTCTCAAATCGATTTTATCCACACTCAGTGTGGGAGGGTATGCTCAGACGTGAGTCCCTTGCTCATTGCACCATCAGGATTCAGAAAAGCCGGGCCGACGAAGGCTGTGATGCCAGAAACCGGTCCCCGGAAGCTTGTTTCCTTCCCAGTATAAGAATTGGCTTGGTAGTTTGGTTTGCCCTGTTCCCATCATGCACTGGGACAGGTACAGACTAATTTGCATGTAGCCAGGTTCTGAGCTGGGATGGTGCAGTGAGCTAAAAAACGGTGATGGATTAAAACCATGATCTCTTGACTTGGTAAGAGTATTCTGCATCATTCAGAAACTCTGTCCATCACCACCCCCTTTTTCCCAAATCGATTTTATCCACACTCAGTGTGGGAGGGTATGCTCAGACGTGAGTCCCTTGCTCATTGCACCATCAGGATTCAGGCAAGCCGGGCCGACGAAGGCTGTGATGCCAGAAACCGGTCCCCGGAAGCTTGTTTCCTTCCCAGTAGAAGAATTGGCTTGGTAGTTTGGTTTGCCCTGTTCCCATCATGCACTGGGACAGGTACAGACTAATTTGCATGTAGCCAGGTTCTGAGCTGGGATGGTGCAGTGAGCTAAAAAACGGTGATGGATTAAAACCATGATCTCTTGACTTGGTAAGAGTATTCTGCATCATTCAGAAAATCTGTCCATCACCACCCCCTTTTTCCCAAATCGATTTTATCCACACTCAGTGTGGGAGGGTATGCTCAGACGTGAGTCCCTTGCTCATTGCACCATCAGGATTCAGGCAAGCCGGGCCGACGAAGACTGTGATGCCAGAAACCGGTCCCCGGAAGCTTGTTTCCTTCCCAGTATAAGAATTAGCTTGGTAGTTTGGTTTGCCCTGTTCCCATCATGCACTGGGACAGGTACAGACTAATTTGCATGTAGCCAGGTGCTGAGCTGGGATGGTGCAGTGAGCTAAAAAACGGTGATGGATTAAAACCATGATCTCTTGACTTGGTAAGAGTATTCTGCATCATTCAGAAACTCTGTCCATCACCACCCCCCTTTTCCCAAATCGATTTTATCCACACTCAGTGTGGGAGGGTATGCTCAGACGTGAGTCCCTTGCTCATTGCACCATCAAGATTCAGACAAGCCGGGCCGACGAAGGCTGTGATGCCAGAAACCGGTCCCCGGAAGCTTGTTTCCTTCCCAGTATAAGAATTGGCTTGGTAGTTTGGTTTGCCCTGTTCCCATCATGCACTGGGACAGGTACAGACTAATTTGCATGTAGCCAGGTTCTGAGCTGGGATGGTGAAGTGAGCTAAAAAACGGTGATGGATTAAAACCATGATCTCTTGACTTGGTAAGAGTATTCTGCATCATTCAGAAACTCTGTCCATCACCACCCCCTTTTTCCCAAATCGATTTTATCCACACTCAGTGTGGGAGGGTATGCTCAGACGTGAGTCCCTTGCTCATTGCACCATCAGGATTAAGGCAAGCCGGGCTGACGAAGGCTGTGATGCCAGAAACCGGTCCCCGGAAGCTTGTTTCCTTCCCAGTATAAGAATTGGCTTGGTAGTTTGGTTTGCCCTGTTCCCATCATGCACTGGGACAGGTACAGACTAATTTGCATGCAGCCAGGTTCTGAGCTGGGATGGTGCAGTGAGCTAAAAAACGGTGATGGATTAAAACCATGATCTCTTGACTTGGTAAGAGTATTCTGCATCATTCAGAAACTCTGTCCATCACCACCCCCTTTTTCCCAAATCGATTTTATCCACACTCAGTGTGAGAGGGTGTGCTCAGACGTGAGTCCCTTGCTCATTGCACCATCAGGATTCAGGCAAGCCGGGCCGACGAAGGCTGTGATGCCAGAAACCGGTCCCCGGAAGCTTGTTTCCTTCCCAGTAGAAGAATTGGCTTGGTAGTTTGGTTTGCCCTGTTCCCATCATGCACTGGGACAGGTACAGACTAATTTGCATGTAGCCAGGTTCTGAGCTGGGATGGTGCAGTGAGCTAAAAAACGGTGATGGATTAAAACCATGATCTCTTGACTTGGTAAGAGTATTCTGCATCATTCAGAAACTCTGTCCATCACCACCCCCTTTTTCCCAAATCGATTTTATCCACACTCAGTGTGGGAGGGTATGCTCAGACGTGAGTCCCTTGCTCATTGCACCATCAGGATTCAGGCAAGCCGGGCCGACGAAGGCTGTGATGCCAGAAACCGGTCCCCGGAAGCTTGTTTCCTTCCCAGTATAAGAATTAGCTTGGTAGTTTGGTTTGCCCTGTTCCCATCATGCACTGGGACAGGTACAGACTAATTTGCATGTAGCCAGGTGCTGAGCTGGGATGGTGCAGTGAGCTAAAAAAGGGTGATGGATTAAAACCATGATCTCTTGACTTGGTAAGAGTATTCTGCATCATTCAGAAACTCTGTCCATCACCACCCCCTTTTTCCCAAATCGATTTTATCCACACTCAGTGTGGGAGGGTATGCTCAGACGTGAGTCCCTTGCTCATTGCACCATCAAGATTCAGACAAGCCGGGCCGACGAAGGCTGTGATGCCAGAAACCGGTCCCCGGAAGCTTGTTTCCTTCCCAGTATAAGAATTGGCTTGGTAGTTTGGTTTGCCCTGTTCCCATCATGCACTGGGACAGGTACAGACTAATTTGCATGTAGCCAGGTTCTGAGCTGGGATGGTGAAGTGAGCTAAAAAACGGTGATGGATTAAAACCATGATCTCTTGACTTGGTAAGAGTATTCTGCATCATTCAGAAACTCTGTCCATCACCACCCCCTTTTTCCCAAATCGATTTTATCCACACTCAGTGTGGGAGGGTATGCTCAGACGTGAGTCCCTTGCTCATTGCATCATCAGGATTCAGGCAAGCCGGGCCGACGAAGGCTGTGATGCCAGAAACCGGTCCCCGGAAGCTTGTTTCCTTCCCAGTATAAGAATTGGCTTGGTAGTTTGGTTTGCCCTGTTCCCATCATGCACTGGGACAGGTACAGACTAATTTGCATGTAGCCAGGTTCTGAGCTGGGATGGTGCAGTGAGCTAAAAAATGGTGATGGATTAAAACCATGATCTCTTGACTTGGTAAGAGTATTCTGCGTCATTCAGAAACTCTGTCCATCACCACCCCCTTTTTCCCAAATCGATTTTATCCACACTCAGTGTGGGGGTGGGTATGCTCAGACGTGAGTCCCTTGCTCATTGCACCATCAGGATTCAGGCAAGCCGGGCCGACGAAGGCTGTGATGCCAGAAACCGGTCCCCGGAAGCTTGTTTCCTTCCCAGTATAAGAATTGGCTTGGTAGTTTGGTTTGCCCTGTTCCCATCATGCACTGGGACAGGTACAGACTAATTTGCATGTAGCCAGGTTCTGAGCTGGGATGGTGCAGTGAGATAAAAAATGGTGATGGATTAAAACCATGATCTCTTGACTTGGTAAGAGTATTCTGCATCATTCAGAAACTCTGTCCATCACCACCCCCTTTTTCCCAAATCGATTTTATCCACACTCAGTGTGAGAGGGTATGCTCAGACGTGAGTCCCTTGCTCATTGCACCATCAGGATTCAGGCAAGCCGGGCCGACGAAGGCTGTGATGCCAGAAACCGGTCCCCGGAAGCTTGTTTCCTTCCCAGTAGAAGAATTGGCTTGGTAGTTTGGTTTGCCCTGTTCCCATCATGCACTGGGACAGGTACAGACTAATTTGCATGTAGCCAGGTTCTGAGCTGGGATGGTGCAGTGAGCTAAAAAACGGTGATGGATTAAAACCATGATCTCTTGACTTGGTAAGAGTATTCTGCATCATTCAGAAACTCTGTCCATCACCACCCCCTTTTTCCCAAATCGATTTTATCCACACTCAGTGTGGGAGGGTATGCTCAGACGTGAGTCCCTTGCTCATTGCACCATCAGGATTCAGGCAAGCCGGGCCGACGAAGGCTGTGATGCCAGAAACCGGTCCCCGGAAGCTTGTTTCCTTCCCAGTATAAGAATTAGCTTGGTAGTTTGGTTTGCCCTGTTCCCATCATGCACTGGGACAGGTACAGACTAATTTGCATGTAGCCAGGTGCTGAGCTGGGATGGTGCAGTGAGCTAAAAAACGGTGATGGATTAAAACCATGATCTCTTGACTTGGTAAGAGTATTCTGCATCATTCAGAAACTCTGTCCATCACCACCCCCTTTTTCCCAAATCGATTTTATCCACACTCAGTGTGGGAGGGTATGCTCAGACGTGAGTCCCTTGCTCATTGCACCATCAAGATTCAGACAAGCCGGGCCGACGAAGGCTGTGATGCCAGAAACCGGTCCCCGGAAGCTTGTTTCCTTCCCAGTATAAGAATTGGCTTGGTAGTTTGGTTTGCCCTGTTCCCATCATGCACTGGGACAGGTACAGACTAATTTGCATGTAGCCAGGTTCTGAGCTGGGATGGTGAAGTGAGCTAAAAAACGGTGATGGATTAAAACCATGATCTCTTGACTTGGTAAGAGTATTCTGCATCATTCAGAAACTCTGTCCATCACCACCCCCTTTTTCCCATATCGATTTTATCCACACTCAGTGTGGGAGGGTATGCTCAGACGTGAGTCCCTTGCTCATTGCATCATCAGGATTCAGGCAAGCCGGGCCGACGAAGGCTGTGATGCCAGAAACCGGTCCCCGGAAGCTTGTTTCCTTCCCAGTATAAGAATTGGCTTGGTAGTTTGGTTGGCCCTGTTCCCATCATGCACTGGGACAGGTACAGACTAATTTGCATGTAGCCAGGTTCTGAGCTGGGATGGTGCAGTGAGCTAAAAAATGGTGATGGATTAAAACCATGATCACTTGACTTGGTAAGAGTATTCTGCGTCATTCAGAAACTCTGTCCATCACCACCCCCTTTTTCCCAAATCAATTTTATCCACACTCAGTGTGGGGGTGGGTATGCTCAGACGTGAGTCCCTTGCTCATTGCACCATCAGGATTCAGGCAAGCCGGGCCGACGAAGGCTGTGATGCCAGAAACCGGTCCCCGGAAGCTTGTTTTCTTCCCAGTATAAGAATTGGCTTGGTAGTTTGGTTTGCCCTGTTCCCATCATGCACTGGGACAGGTACAGACTAATTTGCATGTAGCCAGGTTCTGAGCTGGGATGGTGCAGTGAGATAAAAAATGGTGATGGATTAAAACCATGATCTCTTGACTTGGTAAGAGTATTCTGCATCATTCAGAAACTCTGTCCATCACCACCCCCTTTTTCCCAAATCGATTTTATCCACACTCAGTGTGGGAGGGTATGCTCAGACGTGAGTCCCTTGCTCATTGCACCATCAGGATTCAGGCAAGCCGGGCCGACGAAGGCTGTGATGCCAGAAACCGGTCCCCGGAAGCTTGTTTCCTTCCCAGTATAAGAATTGGCTTGGTAGTTTGGTTTGCCCTGTTCCCATCATGCACTGGGACAGGTACAGACTAATTTGCATGTAGCCAGGTTCTGAGCTGGGATGGTGCAGTGAGCTAAAAAACGGTGATGGATTAAAACCATGATCTCTTGACTTGGTAAGAGTATTCTGCATCATTCAGAAACTCTGTCCATCACCGCCCCCTTTTTCCCAAATCGATTTTATCCGCACTCAGTGTGGGAGGGTATGCTCAGACGTGAGTCCCTTGCTCATTGCACCATCAGGATTCAGGCAAGCCGGGCCGACGAAGGCTGTGATGCCAGAAACCGGTCCCCGGAAGCTTGTTTCCTTCCCAGTATAAGAATTGGCTTGGTAGTTTGGTTTGCCCTGTTCCCATCATGCACTGGGACAGGTACAGACTAATTTGCATGTAGCCAGGTTCTGAGCTGGGATGGTGCAGTGAGCTAAAAAATGGTGATGGATTAAAACCATGATCTCTTGACTTGGTAAGAGTATTCTGCATCATTCAGAAACTCTGTCCATCACCACCCCCTTTTTCCCAAATCGATTTTATCCACACTCAGTGTGGGAGGGTATGCTCAGACGTGAGTCCCTTGCTCATTGCACCATCAGGATTCAGGCAAGCCGGGCCGACGAAGGCTGTGATGCCAGAAACCGGTCCCCGGAAGCTTGTTTCTTTCCCAGTATAAGAATTGGCTTGGTAGTTTGGTTTGCCCTGTTCCCATCATGCACTGGGACAGGTACAGACTAATTTGCATGTAGCCAGGTTCTGAGCTGGGATGGTGTAGTGAGCTAAAAAACGGTGATGGATTAAAACCATGATCTCTTGACTTGGTAAGAGTATTCTGCATCATTCAGAAACTCTGTCCATCACCACCCCCTTTTTCCCAAATCGATTTTATCCGCACTCAGTGTGGGAGGGTATGCTCAGACGTGAGTCCCTTGCTCATTGCACCATCAGGATTCAGGCAAGCTGGGCCGACGAAGGCTGTGATGCCAGAAACCGGTCCCCGGAAGCTTGTTTCCTTCCCAGTATAAGAATTGGCTTGGTAGTTTGGTTTGCCCTGTTCCCATCATGCACTGGGACAGGTACAGACTAATTTGCATGTAGCCAGGTTCTGAGCTGGGATGGTGCAGTGAGCTAAAAAACGGTGATGGATTAAAACCATGATCTCTTGACTTGGTAAGAGTATTCTGCATCATTCAGAAACTCTGTCCATCACCACCCCCTTTTTCCCAAATCGATTTTATCCACACTCAGTGTGGGAGGGTATGCTCAGACGTGAGTCCCTTGCTCATTGCACCATCAGGATTCAGGCAAGCCGGGCCGACGAAGGCTGTGATGCCAGAAACCGGTCCCCGGAAGCTTGTTTCCTTCCCAGTATAAGAATTGGCTTGGTAGTTTGGTTTGCCCTGTTCCCATCATGCACTGGGACAGGTACAGACTAATTTGCATGTAGCCAGGTTCTGAGCTGGGATGGTGCAGTGAGCTAAAAAACGGTGATGGATTAAAACCATGATCTCTTGACTTGGTAAGAGTATTCTGCATCATTCAGAAACTCTGTCCATCACCACCCCCTTTTTCCCAAATCGATTTTTTCCACACTCAGTGTGGGAGGGTATGCTCAGACGTGAGTCCCTTGCTCATTGCACCATCAGGATTCAGGCAAGCCGGGCCGACGAAGGCTGTGATGCCAGAAACCGGTCCCCGGAAGCTTGTTTCCTTCCCAGTAGAAGAATTGGCTTGGTAGTATGGTTTGCCCTGTTCCCATCATGAACTGGGACAGGTACAGACTAATTTGCATGTAGCCAGGTTCTGAGCTGGGATGGTGCAGTGAGCTAAAAAACGGTGATGGATTAAAACCATGATCTCTTGACTTGGTAAGAGTATTCTGCATCATTCAGAAACTCTGTCCATCACCACCCACTTTTTCCCAAATCGATATTATCCACACTCAGTGTGGGAGGGTATGCTCAGACGTGAGTCCCTTGCTCATTGCACCATCAGGATTCAGGCAAGCCGGGCCGACAAAGGCTGTGATGCCAGAAACCGGTCCCCGGAAGCTTGTTTCCTTCCCAGTATAAGAATTGGCTTGGTAGTTTGGTTTGCCCTGTTCCCATCATGCACTGGGACAGGTACAGACTAATTTGCATGTAGCCAGGTTCTGAGCTGGGATGGTGCAGTGAGCTAAAAAACGGGGATGGATTAAAACCATGATCTCTTGACTTGGTAGGAGTATTCTGAATCATTCAGAAACTCTGTCCATCACCACCCCTTTTTTCCCAAATCGATTTTATCCACACTCAGTGTGGGAGGGTATGCTCAGACGTGAGTCCCTTGCTCATTGCACCATCAGGATTCAGGCAAGCCGGGCCGACGAAGGCTGTGATGCCAGAAACCGGTCCCCGGAAGCTTGTTTCCTTTCCAGTATAAGAATTGGCTTGGTAGTTTGGTTTGCTCTGTTCCCATCATGCACTGGGACAGGTACAGACTAATTTGCATGTAGCCAGGTTCTGAGCTGGGATGGTGCAGTGAGCTAAAAAACGGTGATGGATTAAAACCATGATCTCTTGACTTGGTAAGAGTATTCTGCATCATTCAGAAACTCTGTCCATCACCACCCCCTTTTTCCCAAATCGATTTTATCCACACTCAGTGTGGGAGGGTATGCTCAGACGTGAATCCCTTGCTCATTGCACCATCAGGATTCAGGCAAGCCGGGCCGACGAAGGCTGTGATGCCAGAAACCGGTCCCCGGAAGCTTGTTTCCTTCCCAGTAGAAAAATTGGCTTGGTAGTTTGGTTTGCCCTGTTCCCATCATGCACTGGGACAGGTACAGACTAATTTGCATGTAGCCAGGTTCTGAGCTGGGATGGTGCAGTGAGCTAAAAAACGGTGATGGATTAAAACCATGATCTCTTGACTTGGTAAGAGTATTCTGCATCATTCAGAAACTCTGTCCATCACCACCCCCTTTTTCCCAAATCGATTTTATCCACACTCAGTGTGGGAGGGTATGCTCAGACGTGAGTCCCTTGCTCATTGCACCATCAGGATTCAGGCAAGCCGGGCTGACGAAGGCTGTGATGCCAGAAACCGGTCCCCGGAAGCATGTTTCCTTCCCAGTATAAGAATTAGCTTGGTAGTTTGGTTTGCCCTGTTCCCATCATGCACTGGGACAGGTACAGACTAATTTGCATGTAGCCAGGTTCTGAGCTGGGATGGTGCAGTGAGCTATAAAACGGTGATGGATTAAAACCATGATCTCTTGACTTGGTAAGAGTATTCTGCATCATTCAGAAACTCTGTCCATCACCACCCCCTTTTTCCCAAATCGATTTTATCCACACTCAGTGTGGGAGGGTATGCTCAGACGTGAGTCCCTTGCTCATTGCACCATCAGGATTCAGGCAAGCCGGGCCGACGAAGGCTGTGATGCCAGAAACCGGTCCCCGGAAGCTTGTTTCCTTCCCAGTATAAGAATTGGCTTGGTAGTTTGGTTTGCCCTGTTCCCATCATGCACTGGGACAGGTGCAGACTAATTTGCATGTAGCCAGGTTCTGAGCTGGGATGGTGCAGTGAGCTAAAAAACGGTGATGGATTAAAACCATGATCTCTTGACTTGGTAAGAGTATTCTGCATCATTCAGAAACTCTGTCCATCACCACCCCCTTTTTCCCAAATCGATTTTATCCACACTCAGTGTGGGAGGGTATGCTCAGACGTGAGTCCCTTGCTCATTGCACCATCAGGATTCAGGCAAGCCGGGCCGACGAAGGCTGTGATGCCAGAAACCGGTCCCCGGAAGCTTGTTTCCTTCCCAGTATAAGAATTGGCTTGGTAGTTTGGTTTGCCCTGTTCCCATCATGCACTGGGACAGGTACAGACTAATTTGCATGTAGCCAGGTTCTGAGCTGGGATGGTGCAGTGAGCTAAAAAACGGTGATGGATTAAAACCATGATCTCTTGACTTGGTAAGAGTATTCTGCATCATTCAGAAACTCTGTCCATCACCACCCCCTTTTTCCCAAATCAATTTTATCCACACTCAGTGTGGGAGGGTATGCTCAGACGTGAGTCCCTTGCTCATTGCACCATCAGGATTCAGGCAAGCCGGGCCGACGAAGGCTGTGATGCCAGAAACCGGTCCCCGGAAGCTTGTTTCCTTCCCAGTATAAGAATTGGCTTGGTAGTTTGGTTTGCCCTGTTCCCATCATGCACTGGGACAGGTACAGACTAATTTGCATGTAGCCAGGTTCTGAGCTGGGATGGTGCAGTGAGCTAAAAAACGGTGATGGATTAAAACCATGATCTCTTGACTTGGTAAGAGTATTCTGCATCATTCAGAAACTCTGTCCATCACCACCCCCTTTTTCCCAAATCGATTTTATCCACACTCAGTGTGGGAGGGTATGCTCAGACGTGAGTCCCTTGCTCATTGCACCATCAGGATTCAGGCAAGCCGGGCCGACGAAGGCTGTGATGCCAGAAACCGGTCCCCGGAAGCTTGTTTCCTTCCCAGTATAAGAATTGGCTTGGTAGTTTGGTTTGCCCTGTTCCCATCATGCACTGGGACAGGTACAGACTAATTTGCATGTAGCCAGGTTCTGAGCTGGGATGGTGCAGTGAGCTAAAAAACGGTGATGGATTAAAACCATGATTTCTTGACTTGGTAAGAGTATTCTGCATCATTCAGAAACTCTGTCCATCACCACCCCCTTTTTCCCAAATCGATTTTATCCACACTCAGTGGGGGAGGGTATGCTCAGACGTGAGTCCCTTGCTCATTGCACCATCAGGATTCAGCCAAGCCGGGCCAACGAAGGCTGTGATGCCAGAAACCGGTCCCCGGAAGCTTGTTTCCTTCCCAGTATAAGAATTGGCTTGGTAGTTTGGTTTGCCCTGTTCCCATCATGCACTGGGACAGGTACAGACTAATTTGCATGTAGCCAGGTTCTGAGCTGGGATGGTGCAGTGAGCTAAAAACGGTGATGGATTAAAACCATGATCTCTTGACTTGGTAAGAGTATTCTGCATCATTCAGAAACTCTGTCCATCACCACCCCCTTTTTCCCAAATCGATTTTATCCACACTCAGTGTGGGAGGGTATGCTCAGACGTGAGTCCCTTGCTCATTGCACCATCAGGATTCAGGCAAGCCGGGCTGACGAAGGCTGTGATGCCAGAAACCGGTCCCCGGAAGCTTGTTTCCTTCCCAGTATAAGAATTGGCTTGGTAGTTTGGTTTGCCCTGTTCCCATCATGCACTGGGACAGGTACAGACTAATTTGCATGTAGCCAGGTTCTGAGCTGGGATGGTGCAGTGAGCTAAAAAACGGTGATGGATTAAAACCATGATCTCTTGACTTGGTAAGAGTATTCTGCATCATTCAGAAACTCTGTCCATCACCACCCCCTTTTTCCCAAATCGATTTTATCCACACTCAGTGTGGGAGGGTATGCTCAGACGTGAGTCCCTTGCTCATTGCACTATCAGGATTCAGGCAAGCTGGGCCGACGACGCTGTGATGCCAGAAACCGGTCCCCGGAAGCTTGTTTCCTTCCCAGTATAAGAATTGGCTTGGTAGTTTGGTTTGCCCTGTTCCCATCATGCACTGGGACAGGTACAGACTAATTTACATGTAGCCAGGTTCTGAGATGGGATGGTGCAGTGAGCTAAAAAACGGTGATGGATTAAAACCATGATCTCTTGACTTGGTAAGAGTATTCTGCATCATTCAGAAACTCTGTCCATCACCACCCCCTTTTTCCCAAATCGATTTTATCCACACTCAGTGTGGGAGGGTATGCTCAGACGTGAGTCCCTTGCTCATTGCACCATCAGGATTCAGGCAAGCCGGGCCGATGAAGGCTGTGATGCTAGAAACCGGTCCCCGGAAGCTTGTTTCCTTCCCAGTATAAGAATTGGCTTGGTAGTTTGGTTTGCCCTGTTCCCATCATGCACTGGGACAGGTACAGACTAATTTGCATGTAGCCAGGTTCTGAGCTGGGATGGTGCAGTGAGCTAAAAAACGGTGATGGATTAAAACCATGATCTCTTGACTTGGTAAGAGTATTCTGCATCATTCAGAAACTCTGTCCATCACCACCCCCTTTTTCCCAAATCGATTTTATCCACACTCAGTGTGGGAGGGTATGCTCAGACGTGAGTCCCTTGCTCATTGCACCATCAGGATTCAGGCAAGCCGGGCTTACGAAGGCTGTGATGCCAGAAACCGGTCCCCGGAAGCTTGTTTCCTTCCCAGTACAAGAATTGGCTTGGTAGTTTGGTTTGCCCTGTTCCCATCATGCACTGGGACAGGTACAGACTAATTTGCATGTAGCCAGGTTCTGAGCTGGGATGGTGCAGTGAGCTAAAAAAACGGTGATGGATTAAAACCATGATCTCTTGACTTGGTAAGAGTATTCTGCATCATTCAGAAACTCTGTCCATCACCACCCCCTTTTTCCCAAATCGATTTTATCCACACTCAGTGTGGGAGGGTATGCTCAGACGTGAGTCCCTTGCTCATTGCACCATCAGGATTCAGGCAAGCCGGGCCGACGAAGGCTGTGATGCCAGAAACCGGTCCCCGGAAGCTTGTTTCCTTCCCAGTATAAGAATTGGCTTGGTAGTTTGGTTTGCCCTGTTCCCATCATGCACTGGGACAGGTACAGACTAATTTGCATGTAGCCAGGTTCTGAGCTGGGATGGTGCAGTGAGCTAAAAACGGTGATGGATTAAAACCATGATCTCTTGACTTGGTAAGAGTATTCTGCATCATTCAGAAACTCTGTCCATCACCACCCCCTTTTTCCCAAATCGATTTTATCCACACTCAGTGTGGGAGGGTATGCTCAGACGTGAGTCCCTTGCTCATTGCACCATCAGGATTCAGGCAAGCCGGGCTGACGAAGGCTGTGATGCCAGAAACCGGTCCCCGGAAGCTTGTTTCCTTCCCAGTATGAGAATTGGCTTGGTAGTTTGGTTTGCCCTGTTCCCATCATGCACTGGGACAGGTACAGACTAATTTGCATGTAGCCAGGTTCTGAGCTGGGATGGTGCAGTGAGCTAAAAAACGGTGATGGATTAAAACCATGATCTCTTGACTTGGTAAGAGTATTCTGCATCATTCAGAAACTCTGTCCATCACCACCCCCTTTTTCCAAAATCGATTTTATCCACACTCAGTGTGGGAGGGTATGCTCAGACGTGAGTCCCTTGCTCATTGCACCATCAGGATTCAGGCAAGCTGGGCCGAAGACGCTGTGATGCCAGAAACCGGTCCCTGGAAGCTTGTTTCCTTCCCAGTATAAGAATTGGCTTGGTAGTTTGGTTTGCCCTGTTCCCATCATGCACTGGGACAGGTACAGACTAATTTGCATGTAGCCAGGTTCTGAGCTGGGATGGTGCAGTGAGCTAAAAAACGGTGATGGATTAAAACCGTGATCTCTTGACTTGGTAAGAGTATTCTGCATCATTCAGAAACTCTGTCCATCACCACCCCCTTTTTCCCAAATCGATTTTATCCACACTCAGTGTGGGAGGGTATGCTCAGACGTGAGTCCCTTGCTCATTGCACCATCAGGATTCAGGCAAGCCGGGCCGACGAAGGCTGTGATGCCAGAAACCGGTCCCCGGAAGCTTGTTTCCTTCCCAGTAGAAGAATTGGCTTGGTAGTTTGGTTTGCCCTGTTCCCATCATGCACTGGGACAGGTACAGACTAATTTGCATGTAGCCAGGTTTTGAGCTGGGATGGTGCAGTGAGCTAAAAAACGGTGATGGATTAAAACCATGATCTCTTGACTTGGTAAGAGTATTCTGCATCATTCAGAAACTCTGTCCATCACCACCCCCTTTTTCCCAAATCGATTTCATCCACACTCAGTGTGGGAGGGTATGCTCAGACGTGAGTCCCTTGCTCATTGCACCATCAGGATTCAGGCAAGCCGGGCCAACGAAGGCTGTGATGCCAGAAACCGGTCCCCGGAAGCTTGTTTCCTTCCCAGTATAAGAATTGGCTTGGTAGTTTGGTTTGCCCTGTTCCCATCATGCACTGGGACAGGTACAGACTAATTTGCATGTAGCCAGGTTCTGAGCTGGGATGGTGCAGTGAGCTAAAAAACGGTGATGGATTAAAACCATGATCTCTTGACTTGGTAAGAGTATTCTGCATCATTCAGAAACTCTGTCCATCACCACCCCCTTTTTCCCAAATCGATTTTATCCACACTCAGTGTGGGAGGGTATGCTCAGACTTGAGTCCCTTGCTCATTGCACCATCAGGATTCAGGCAAGCCGGGCCGACGAAGGCTGTGATGCCAGAAACCAGTCCCCGGAAGCTTGTTTCCTTCCCAGTAGAAGAATTGGCTTGGTAGTTTGGTTTGCCCTGTTCCCATCATGCACTGGAACAGGTACAGACTAATTTGCATGTAGCCAGGTTCTGAGCTGGGATGGTGCAGTGAGCTAAAAAACGGTGATGGATTAAAACCATGATCTCTTGACTTGGTAAGAGTATTCTGCATCATTCAGAAACTCTGTCCATCACCACCCCCTTTTTCCCAAATCGATTTTATCCACACTCAGTGTGGGAGGGTATGCTCAGACGTGAGTCCCTTGCTCATTGCACCATCAGGATTCAGGCAAGCCGGGCCGACGAAGGCTGTGATGCCAGAAACTGGTCCCCGGAAGCTTGTTTCCTTCCCAGTATAAGAATTAGCTTGGTAGTTTGGTTTGCCCTGTTCCCATCATGCACTGGGACAGGTACAGACTAATTTGCATGTAGCCAGGTGCTGAGCTGGGATGGTGCAGTGAGCTAAAAAACGGTGATGGATTAAAACCATGATCTCTTGACTTGGTAAGAGTATTCTGCATCATTCAGAAACTCTGTCCATCACCACCCCCTTTTTCCCAAATCGATTTTATCCACACTCAGTGTGGGAGGGTATGCTCAGACGTGAGTCCCTTGCTCATTGCACCATCAAGATTCAGACAAGCCGGGCCGACGAAGGCTGTGATGCCAGAAACCGGTCCCCGGAAGCTTGTTTCCTTCCCAGTATAAGAATTGGCTTGGTAGTTTGGTTTGCCCTGTTCCCATCATGCACTGGGACAGGTACAGACTAATTTGCATGTAGTCAGGTTCTGAGCTGGGATGGTGAAGTGAGCTAAAAAACGGTGATGGATTAAAACCATGATCTCTTGACTTGGTAAGAGTATTCTGCATCATTCAGAAACTCTGTCCATCACCACCCCCTTTTTCCCAAATCGATTTTATCCACACTCAGTGTGGGAGGGTATGCTCAGACGTGAGTCCCTTGCTCATTGCATCATCAGGATTCAGGCAAGCCGGGCCGACGAAGGCTGTGATGCCAGAAACCGGTCCCCGGAAGCTTGTTTCCTTCCCAGTATAAGAATTGGCTTGGTAGTTTGGTTTGCCCTGTTCCCATCATGCACTGGGACAGGTACAGACTAATTTGCATGTAGCCAGGTTCTGAGCTGGGATGGTGCAGTGAGCTAAAAACGTTGATGGATTAAAACCATGATCTCTTGACTTGGTAAGAGTATTCTGCATCATTCAGAAACTCTGTCCATCACCACCCCCTTTTTCCCAAATCGATTTTATCCACACTCAGTGTGGGAGGGTATGCTCAGACGTGAGTCCCTTGCTCATTGCACCATCAGGATTCAGGCAAGCCGGGCTGACGAAGGCTGTGATGCCAGAAACCGGTCCCCGGAAGCTTGTTTCCTTCCCAGTATAAGAATTGGCTTGGTAGTTTGGCTTGCCCTGTTCCCATCATGCACTGGGACAGGTACAGACTAATTTGCATGTAGCCAGGTTCTGAGCTGGGATGGTGCAGTGAGCTAAAAAACGGTGATGGATTAAAACCATGATCTCTTGACTTGGTAAGAGTATTCTGCATCATTCAGAAACTCTGTCCATCACCACCCCCTTTTTCCAAAATTGATTTTATCCACACTCAGTGTGGGAGGGTATGCTCAGACGTGAGTCCCTTGCTCATTGCACCATCAGGATTCAGGCAAGCTGGGCCGAAGACGCTGTGATGCCAGAAACCGGTCCCCGGAAGCTTGTTTCCTTCCCAGTATAAGAATTGGCTTGGTAGTTTGGTTTGCCCTGTTCCCATCATGCACTGGGACAGGTACAGACTAATTTGCATGTAGCCAGGTTCTGAGCTGGGATGGTGCAGTGAGCTAAAAAACGGTGATGGATTAAAACCATGATCTCTTGACTTGGTAAGAGTATTCTGCATCATTCAGAAACTCTGTCCATCACCACCCCCTTTTTCCCAAATCGATTTTTTCCACACTCAGTGTGGGAGGGTATGCTCAGACGTGAGTCCCTTGCTCATTGCACCATCAGGATTCAGGCAAGCCGGGCCGACGAAGGCTGTGATGCCAGAAACCGGTCCCCGGAAGCTTGTTTCCTTCCCAGTAGAAGAATTGGCTTGGTAGTTTGGTTTGCCCTGTTCCCATCATGCACTGGGACAGGTACAGACTAATTTGCATGTAGCCAGGTTTTGAGCTGGGATGGTGCAGTGAACTAAAAAACGGTGATGGATTAAAACCATGATCTCTTGACTTGGTAAGAGTATTCTGCATCATTCAGAAACTCTGTCCATCACCACCCCCTTTTTCTCAAATCGATTTTATCCACACTCAGTGTGGGAGGGTATGCTCAGACGTGAGTCCCTTGCTCATTGCACCATCAGGATTCAGAAAAGCCGGGCCGACGAAGGCTGTGATGCCAGAAACCGGTCCCCGGAAGCTTGTTTCCTTCCCAGTATAAGAATTGGCTTGGTAGTTTGGTTTGCCCTGTTCCCATCATGCACTGGGACAGGTACAGACTAATTTGCATGTAGCCAGGTTCAGAGCTGGGATGGTGCAGTGAGCTAAAAAACGGTGATGGATTAAAACCATGATCTCTTGACTTGGTAAGAGTATTCTGCATCATTCAGAAACTCTGTCCATCACCACCCCCTTTTTCCCAAATCGATTTTATCCACACTCAGTGTGGGAGGGTATGCTCAGACGTGAGTCCCTTGCTCATTGCACCATCAGGATTCAGGCAAGCCGGGCCGACGAAGGCTGTGATGCCAGAAACCGGTCCCCGGAAGCTTGTTTCCTTCCCAGTAGAAGAATTGGCTTGGTAGTTTGGTTTGCCCTGTTCCCATCATGCACTGGGACAGGTACAGACTAATTTGCATGTAGCCAGGTTCTGAGCTGGGATGGTGCAGTGAGCTAAAAAACGGTGATGGATTAAAACCATGATCTCTTGACTTGGTAAGAGTATTCTGCATCATTCAGAAACTCTGTCCATCACCACCCCCTTTTTCCCAAATCGATTTTATCCACACTCAGTGTGGGAGGGTATGCTCAGACGTGAGTCCCTTGCTCATTGCACCATCAGGATTCAGGCAAGCCGGGCCGACGAAGGCTGTGATGCCAGAAACCGGTCCCCGGAAGCTTGTTTCCTTCCCAGTATAAGAATTAGCTTGGTAGTTTGGTTTGCCCTGTTCCCATCATGCACTGGGACAGGTACAGACTAATTTGCATGTAGCCAGGTGCTGAGCTGGGATGGTGCAGTGAGCTAAAGAACGGTGATGGATTAAAACCATGATCTCTTGACTTGGTAAGAGTATTCTGCATCATTCAGAAACTCTGTCCATCACCACCCCTTTTTTCCCAAATCGATTTTATCCACACTCAGTGTGGGAGGGTATGCTCAGACGTGAGTCCCTTGCTCATTGCACCATCAAGATTCAGACAAGCCGGGCCGACGAAGGCTGTGATGCCAGAAACCGGTCCCCGGAAGCTTGTTTCCTTCCCAGTATAAGAATTGGCTTGGTAGTTTGGTTTGCCCTGTTCCCATCATGCACTGGGACAGGTACGGACTAATTTGCATGTAGCCAGGTGCTGAGCTGGGATGGTGCAGTGAGCTAAAAAACGGTGATGGATTAAAACCATGATCTCTTGACTTGGTAAGAGTATTCTGCATCATTCAGAAACTCTGTCCATCACCACCCCCTTTTTCCCAAATCTATTTTATCCACACTTAGTGTGGGAGGGTATGCTCAGACGTGAGTCCCTTGCTCATTGCACCATCAAGATTCAGACAAGCCGGGCCGACGAAGGCTGTGATGCCAGAAACCGGTCCCCGGAAGCTTGTTTCCTTCCCAGTATAAGAATTGGCTTGGTAGTTTGGTTTGCCCTGTTCCCATCATGCACTGGGACAGGTACAGACTAATTTGCATGTAGCCAGGTTCTGAGCTGGGATGGTGAAGTGAGCTAAAAAACGGTGATGGATTAAAACCATGATCTCTTGACTTGGTAAGAGTATTCTGCATCATTCAGAAACTCTGTCCATCACCACCCCCTTTTTCCCAAATCGATTTTATCCACACTCAGTGTGGGAGGGTATGCTCAGACGTGAGTCCCTTGCTCATTGCATCATCAGGATTCAGGCAAGCTGGGCCGACGAAGGCTGTGATGCCAGAAACCGGTCCCCGGAAGCTTGTTTCCTTCCCAGTATAAGAATTGGCTTGGTAGTTTGGTTTGCCCTGTTCCCATCATGCACTGGGACAGGTACAGACTCATTTGCATGTAGCTAGGTTCTGAGCTGGGATGGTGCAGTGAGCTAAAAAACGGTGATGGATTAAAACCATGATCTCTTGACTTGGTAAGAGTATTCTGCATCATTCAGAAACTCTGTCCATCACCACCCCCTTTTTCCCAAATCGATTTTTTCCACACTCAGTGTGGGAGGGTATGCTCAGACGTGAGTCCCTTGCTCATTGCACCATCAGGATTCAGGCAAGCCGGGCCGACGAAGGCTGTGATGCCAGAAACCGGTCCCCGGAAGCTTGTTTCCTTCCCAGTAGAAGAATTGGCTTGGTAGTTTGGTTTGCCCTGTTCCCATCATGCACTGGGACAGGTACAGACTAATTTGCATGTAGCCAGGTTTTGAGCTGGGATGGTGCAGTGAACTAAAAAACGGTGATGGATTAAAACCATGATCTCTTGACTTGGTAAGAGTATTCTGCATCATTCAGAAACTCTGTCCATCACCACCCCCTTTTTCTCAAATCGATTTTATCCACACTCAGTGTGGGAGGGTATGCTCAGACGTGAGTCCCTTGCTCATTGCACCATCAGGATTCAGAAAAGCCGGGCCGACGAAGGCTGTGATGCCAGAAACCGGTCCCCGGAAGCTTGTTTCCTTCCCAGTATAAGAATTGGCTTGGTAGTTTGGTTTGCCCTGTTCCCATCATGCACTGGGACAGGTACAGACTAATTTGCATGTAGCCAGGTTCAGAGCTGGGATGGTGCAGTGAGCTAAAAAACGGTGATGGATTAAAACCATGATCTCTTGACTTGGTAAGAGTATTCTGCATCATTCAGAAACTCTGTCCATCACCACCCCCTTTTTCCCAAATCGATTTTATCCACACTCAGTGTGGGAGGGTATGCTCAGACGTGAGTCCCTTGCTCATTGCACCATCAGGATTCAGGCAAGCCGGGCCGACGAAGGCTGTGATGCCAGAAACCGGTCCCCGGAAGCTTGTTTCCTTCCCAGTAGAAGAATTGGCTTGGTAGTTTGGTTTGCCTTGTTCCCATCATGCACTGGGACAGGTACAGACTAATTTGCATGTAGCCAGGTTCTGAGCTGGGATGGTGCAGTGAGCTAAAAAACGGTGATGGATTAAAACCATGATCTCTTGACTTGGTAAGAGTATTCTGCATCATTCAGAAACTCTGTCCATCACCACCCCCTTTTTCCCAAATCGATTTTATCCACACTCAGTGTGGGAGGGTATGCTCAGACGTGAGTCCCTTGCTCATTGCACCATCAGGATTCAGGCAAGCCGGGCCGACGAAGGCTGTGATGCCAGAAACCGGTCCCCGGAAGCTTGTTTCCTTCCCAGTATAAGAATTGGCTTGGTAGTTTGGTTTGCCCTGTTCCCATCATGCACTGGGACAGGTACAGACTAATTTGCATGTAGCCAGGTGCTGAGCTGGGATGGTGCAGTGAGCTAAAAAACGGTGATGGATTAAAACCATGATCTCTTGACTTGGTAAGAGTATTCTGCATCATTCAGAAACTCTGTCCATCACCACCCCCTTTTTCCCAAATCTATTTTATCCACACTCAGTGTGGGAGGGTATGCTCAGACGTGAGTCCCTTGCTCATTGCACCATCAAGATTCAGACAAGCCGGGCCGACGAAGGCTGTGATGCCAGAAACCGGTCCCCGGAAGCTTGTTTCCTTCCCAGTATAAGAATTGGCTTGGTAGTTTGGTTTGCCCTGTTCCCATCATGCACTGGGACAGGTACAGACTAATTTGCATGTAGCCAGGTTCTGAGCTGGGATGGTGAAGTGAGCTAAAAAACGGTGATGGATTAAAACCATGATCTCTTGACTTGGTAAGAGTATTCTGCATCATTCAGAAACTCTGTCCATCACCACCCCCTTTTTCCCAAATCGATTTTATCCACACTCAGTGTGGGAGGGTATGCTCAGACGTGAGTCCCTTGCTCATTGCATCATCAGGATTCAGGCAAGCCGGGCCGACGAAGGCTGTGATGCCAGAAACCGGTCCCCGGAAGCTTGTTTCCTTCCCAGTATAAGAATTGGCTTGGTAGTTTGGTTTGCCCTGTTCCCATCATGCACTGGGACAGGTACAGACTAATTTGCATGTAGCTAGGTTCTGAGCTGGGATGGTGCAGTGAGCTAAAAACGTTGATGGATTAAAACCATGATCTCTTGACTTGGTAAGAGTATTCTGCATCATTCAGAAACTCTGTCCATCACCACCCCCTTTTTCCCAAATCGATTTTATCCACACTCAGTGTGGGAGGGTATGCTCAGACGTGAGTCCCTTGCTCATTGCACCATCAGGATTCAGGCAAGCCGGGCTGACGAAGGCTGTGATGCCAGAAACCGGTCCCCGGAAGCTTGTTTCCTTCCCAGTATAAGAATTGGCTTGGTAGTTTGGTTTGCCCTGTTCCCATCATGCACTGGGACAGGTACAGACTAATTTGCATGTAGCCAGGTTCTGAGCTGGGATGGTGCAGTGAGCTAAAAAACGGTGATGGATTAAAACCATGATCTCTTGACTTGGTAAGAGTATTCTGCATCATTCAGAAACTCTGTCCATCACCACCCCCTTTTTCCAAAATCGATTTTATCCACACTCAGTGTGGGAGGGTATGCTCAGACGTGAGTCCCTTGCTCATTGCACCATCAGGATTCAGGCAAGCTGGGCCGAAGACGCTGTGATGCCAGAAACCGGTCCCTGGAAGCTTGTTTCCTTCCCAGTATAAGAATTGGCTTGGTAGTTTGGTTTGCCCTGTTCCCATCATGCACTGGGACAGGTACAGACTAATTTGCATGTAGCCAGGTTCTGAGCTGGGATGGTGCAGTGAGCTAAAAAACGGTGATGGATTAAAACCGTGATCTCTTGACTTGGTAAGAGTATTCTGCATCATTCAGAAACTCTGTCCATCACCACCCCCTTTTTCCCAAATCGATTTTATCCACACTCAGTGTGGGAGGGTATGCTCAGACGTGAGTCCCTTGCTCATTGCACCATCAGGATTCAGGCAAGCCGGGCCGACGAAGGCTGTGATGCCAGAAACCGGTCCCCGGAAGCTTGTTTCCTTCCCAGTAGAAGAATTGGCTTGGTAGTTTGGTTTGCCCTGTTCCCATCATGCACTGGGACAGGTACAGACTAATTTGCATGTAGCCAGGTTTTGAGCTGG
Organism: Triturus cristatus; assembly: GCF_964204655.1. Classification (NCBI taxonomy): domain Eukaryota; kingdom Metazoa; phylum Chordata; class Amphibia; order Caudata; family Salamandridae; genus Triturus; species Triturus cristatus. The sequence continues at coordinate 60,383,359 of NC_140586.1, forward strand.
GATGGTGCAGTGAGCTAAAAAACGGTGATGGATTAAAACCATGATCTCTTGACTTGGTAAGAGTATTCTGCATCATTCAGAAACTCTGTCCATCACCACCCCCTTTTTCCCAAATCGATTTTATCCACACTCAGTGTGGGAGGGTATGCTCAGACGTGAGTCCCTTGCTCATTGCACCATCAGGATTCAGGCAAGCCGGGCCAACGAAGGCTGTGATGCCAGAAACCGGTCCCCGGAAGCTTGTTTCCTTCCCAGTATAAGAATTGGCTTGGTAGTTTGGTTTGCCCTGTTCCCATCATGCACTGGGACAGGTACAGACTAATTTGCATGTAGCCAGGTTCTGAGCTGGGATGGTGCAGTGAGCTAAAAAACGGTGATGGATTAAAACCATGATCTCTTGACTTGGTAAGAGTATTCTGCATCATTCAGAAACTCTGTCCATCACCACCCCCTTTTTCCCAAATCGATTTTATCCACACTCAGTGTGGGAGGGTATGCTCAGACTTGAGTCCCTTGCTCATTGCACCATCAGGATTCAGGCAAGCCGGGCCGACGAAGGCTGTGATGCCAGAAACCGGTCCCCGGAAGCTTGTTTCCTTCCCAGTAGAAGAATTGGCTTGGTAGTTTGGTTTGCCCTGTTCCCATCATGCACTGGGACAGGTACAGACTAATTTGCATGTAGCCAGGTTCTGAGCTGGGATGGTGCAGTGAGCTAAAAAACGGTGATGGATTAAAACCATGATCTCTTGACTTGGTAAGAGTATTCTGCATCATTCAGAAACTCTGTCCATCACCACCCCCTTTTTCCCAAATCGATTTTATCCACACTCAGTGTGGGAGGGTATGCTCAGACGTGAGTCCCTTGCTCATTGCACCATCAGGATTCAGGCAAGCCGGGCCGACGAAGGCTGTGATGCCAGAAACTGGTCCCCGGAAGCTTGTTTCCTTCCCAGTATAAGAATTAGCTTGGTAGTTTGGTTTGCCCTGTTCCCATCATGCACTGGGACAGGTACAGACTAATTTGCATGTAGCCAGGTGCTGAGCTGGGATGGTGCAGTGAGCTAAAAAACGGTGATGGATTAAAACCATGATCTCTTGACTTGGTAAGAGTATTCTGCATCATTCAGAAACTCTGTCCATCACCACCCCCTTTTTCCCAAATCGATTTTATCCACACTCAGTGTGGGAGGGTATGCTCAGACGTGAGTCCCTTGCTCATTGCACCATCAAGATTCAGACAAGCCGGGCCGACGAAGGCTGTGATGCCAGAAACCGGTCCCCGGAAGCTTGTTTCCTTCCCAGTATAAGAATTGGCTTGGTAGTTTGGTTTGCCCTGTTCCCATCATGCACTGGGACAGGTACAGACTAATTAGCATGTAGTCAGGTTCTGAGCTGGGATGTTGAAGTGAGCTAAAAAACGGTGATGGATTAAAACCATGATCTCTTGACTTGGTAAGAGTATTCTGCATCATTCAGAAACTCTGTCCATCACCACCCCCTTTTTCCCAAATCGATTTTATCCACACTCAGTGTGGGAGGGTATGCTCAGACGTGAGTCCCTTGCTCATTGCATCATCAGGATTCAGGCAAGCCGGGCCGACGAAGGCTGTGATGCCAGAAACCGGTCCCCGGAAGCTTGTTTCCTTCCCAGTATAAGAATTGGCTTGGTAGTTTGGTTTGCCCTGTTCCCATCATGCACTGGGACAGGTACAGACTAATTTGCATGTAGCCAGGTTCTGAGCTGGGATGGTGCAGTGAGCTAAAAACGTTGATGGATTAAAACCATGATCTCTTGACTTGGTAAGAGTATTCTGCATCATTCAGAAACTCTGTCCATCACCACCCCCTTTTTCCCAAATCGATTTTATCCACACTCAGTGTGGGAGGGTATGCTCAGACGTGAGTCCCTTGCTCATTGCACCATCAGGATTCAGGCAAGCCGGGCTGACGAAGGCTGTGATGCCAGAAACCGGTCCCCGGAAGCTTGTTTCCTTCCCAGTATAAGAATTGGCTTGGTAGTTTGGCTTGCCCTGTTCCCATCATGCACTGGGACAGGTACAGACTAATTTGCATGTAGCCAGGTTCTGAGCTGGGATGGTGCAGTGAGCTAAAAAACTGTGATGGATTAAAACCATGATCTCTTGACTTGGTAAGAGTATTCTGCATCATTCAGAAACTCTGTCCATCACCACCCCCTTTTTCCAAAATCGATTTTATCCACACTCAGTGTGGGAGGGTATGCTCAGACGTGAGTCCCTTGCTCATTGCACCATCAGGATTCAGGCAAGCTGGGCCGAAGACGCTGTGATGCCAGAAACCGGTCCCAGGAAGCTTGTTTCCTTCCCAGTATAAGAATTGGCTTGGTAGTTTGGTTTGCCCTGTTCCCATCATGCACTGGGACAGGTACAGACTAATTTGCATGTAGCCAGGTTCTGAGCTGGGATGGTGCAGTGAGCTAAAAAACGGTGATGGATTAAAACCATGATCTCTTGACTTGGTAAGAGTATTCTGCATCATTCAGAAACTCTGTCCATCACCACCCCCTTTTTCCCAAATCGATTTTATCCACACTCAGTGTGGGAGGGTATGCTCAGACGTGAGTCCCTTGCTCATTGCACCATCAGGATTCAGGCAAGCCGGGCCGACGAAGGCTGTGATGCCAGAAACCGGTCCCCGGAAGCTTGTTTCCTTCCCAGTAGAAGAATTGGCTTGGTAGTTTGGTTTGCCCTGTTCCCATCATGCACTGGGACAGGTACAGACTAATTTGCATGTAGCCAGGTTTTGAGCTGGGATGGTGCAGTGAACTAAAAAACGGTGATGGATTAAAACCATGATCTCTTGACTTGGTAAGAGTATTCTGCATCATTCAGAAACTCTGTCCATCACCACCCCCTTTTTCTCAAATCGATTTTATCCACACTCAGTGTGGGAGGGTATGCTCAGACGTGAGTCCCTTGCTCATTGCACCATCAGGATTCAGAAAAGCCGGGCCGACGAAGGCTGTGATGCCAGAAACCGGTCCCCGGAAGCTTGTTTCCTTCCCAGTATAAGAATTGGCTTGGTAGTTTGGTTTGCCCTGTTCCCATCATGCACTGGGACAGGTACAGACTAATTTGCATGTAGCCAGGTTCAGAGCTGGGATGGTGCAGTGAGCTAAAAAACGGTGATGGATTAAAACCATGATCTCTTGACTTGGTAAGAGTATTCTGCATCATTCAGAAACTCTGTCCATCACCACCCCCTTTTTCCCAAATCGATTTTATCCACACTCAGTGTGGGAGGGTATGCTCAGACGTGAGTCCCTTGCTCATTGCACCATCAGGATTCAGGCAAGCCGGGCCGACGAAGGCTGTGATGCCAGAAACCGGTCCCCGGAAGCTTGTTTCCTTCCCAGTAGAAGAATTGGCTTGGTAGTTTGGTTTGCCCTGTTCCCATCATGCACTGGGACAGGTACAGACTAATTTGCATGTAGCCAGGTTCTGAGCTGGGATGGGGCAGTGAGCTAAAAAACGGTGATGGATTAAAACCATGATCTCTTGACTTGGTAAGAGTATTCTGCATCATTCAGAAACTCTGTCCATCACCACCCCCTTTTTCCCAAATCGATTTTATCCACACTCAGTGTGGGAGGGTATGCTCAGACGTGAGTCCCTTGCTCATTGCACCATCAGGATTCAGGCAAGCCGGGCCGACGAAGGCTGTGATGCCAGAAACCGGTCCCCGGAAGCTTGTTTCCTTCCCAGTATAAGAATTAGCTTGGTAGTTTGGTTTGCCCTGTTCCCATCATGCACTGGGACAGGTACAGACTAATTTGCATGTAGCCAGGTGCTGAGCTGGGATGGTGCAGTGAGCTAAAGAACGGTGATGGATTAAAACCATGATCTCTTGACTTGGTAAGAGTATTCTGCATCATTCAGAAACTCTGTCCATCACCACCCCCTTTTTCCCAAATCGATTTTATCCACACTCAGTGTGGGAGGGTATGCTCAGACGTGAGTCCCTTGCTCATTGCACCATCAAGATTCAGACAAGCCGGGCCGACGAAGGCTGTGATGCCAGAAACCGGTCCCCGGAAGCTTGTTTCCTTCCCAGTATAAGAATTGGCTTGGTAGTTTGGTTTGCCCTGTTCCCATCATGCACTGGGACAGGTACAGACTAATTTGCATGTAGCCAGGTGCTGAGCTGGGATGGTGCAGTGAGCTAAAAAACGGTGATGGATTAAAACCATGATCTCTTGACTTGGTAAGAGTATTCTGCATCATTCAGAAACTCTGTCCATCACCACCCCCTTTTTCCCAAATCTATTTTATCCACACTCAGTGTGGGAGGGTATGCTCAGACGTGAGTCCCTTGCTCATTGCACCATCAGGATTCAGGCAAGCCGGGCTGACGAAGGCTGTGATGCCAGAAACCGGTCCCCGGAAGCTTGTTTCCTTCCCAGTATAAGAATTGGCTTGGTAGTTTGGTTTGCCCTGTTCCCATCATGCACTGGGACAGGTACAGACTAATTTGCATGTAGCCAGGTTCTGAGCTGGGATGGTGCAGTGAGCTAAAAAACGGTGATGGATTAAAACCATGATCTCTTGACTTGGTAAGAGTATTCTGCATCATTCAGAAACTCTGTCCATCACCACCCCCTTTTTCCAAAATCGATTTTATCCACACTCAGTGTGGGAGGGTATGCTCAGACGTGAGTCCCTTGCTCATTGCACCATCAGGATTCAGGCAAGCTGGGCCGAAGACGCTGTGATGCCAGAAACCGGTCCCTGGAAGCTTGTTTCCTTCCCAGTATAAGAATTGGCTTGGTAGTTTGGTTTGCCCTGTTCCCATCATGCACTGGGACAGGTACAGACTAATTTGCATGTAGCCAGGTTCTGAGCTGGGATGGTGCAGTGAGCTAAAAAACGGTGATGGATTAAAACCGTGATCTCTTGACTTGGTAAGAGTATTCTGCATCATTCAGAAACTCTGTCCATCACCACCCCCTTTTTCCCAAATCGATTTTATCCACACTCAGTGTGGGAGGGTATGCTCAGACGTGAGTCCCTTGCTCATTGCACCATCAGGATTCAGGCAAGCCGGGCCGACGAAGGCTGTGATGCCAGAAACCGGTCCCCGGAAGCTTGTTTCCTTCCCAGTAGAAGAATTGGCTTGGTAGTTTGGTTTGCCCTGTTCCCATCATGCACTGGGACAGGTACAGACTAATTTGCATGTAGCCAGGTTTTGAGCTGGGATGGTGCAGTGAGCTAAAAAACGGTGATGGATTAAAACCATGATCTCTTGACTTGGTAAGAGTATTCTGCATCATTCAGAAACTCTGTCCATCACCACCCCCTTTTTCCCAAATCGATTTTATCCACACTCAGTGTGGGAGGGTATGCTCAGACGTGAGTCCCTTGCTCATTGCACCATCAGGATTCAGGCAAGCCGGGCCAACGAAGGCTGTGATGCCAGAAACCGGTCCCCGGAAGCTTGTTTCCTTCCCAGTATAAGAATTGGCTTGGTAGTTTGGTTTGCCCTGTTCCCATCATGCACTGGGACAGGTACAGACTAATTTGCATGTAGCCAGGTTCTGAGCTGGGATGGTGCAGTGAGCTAAAAAACGGTGATGGATTAAAACCATGATCTCTTGACTTGGTAAGAGTATTCTGCATCATTCAGAAACTCTGTCCATCACCACCCCCTTTTTCCCAAATCGATTTTATCCACACTCAGTGTGGGAGGGTATGCTCAGACTTGAGTCCCTTGCTCATTGCACCATCAGGATTCAGGCAAGCCGGGCCGACGAAGGCTGTGATGCCAGAAACCGGTCCCCGGAAGCTTGTTTCCTTCCCAGTAGAAGAATTGGCTTGGTAGTTTGGTTTGCCCTGTTCCCATCATGCACTGGGACAGGTACAGACTAATTTGCATGTAGCCAGGTTCTGAGCTGGGATGGTGCAGTGAGCTAAAAAACGGTGATGGATTAAAACCATGATCTCTTGACTTGGTAAGAGTATTCTGCATCATTCAGAAACTCTGTCCATCACCACCCCCTTTTTCCCAAATCGATTTTATCCACACTCAGTGTGGGAGGGTATGCTCAGACGTGAGTCCCTTGCTCATTGCACCATCAGGATTCAGGCAAGCCGGGCCGACGAAGGCTGTGATGCCAGAAACTGGTCCCCGGAAGCTTGTTTCCTTCCCAGTATAAGAATTAGCTTGGTAGTTTGGTTTGCCCTGTTCCCATCATGCACTGGGACAGGTACAGACTAATTTGCATGTAGCCAGGTGCTGAGCTGGGATGGTGCAGTGAGCTAAAAAACGGTGATGGATTAAAACCATGATCTCTTGACTTGGTAAGAGTATTCTGCATCATTCAGAAACTCTGTCCATCACCACCCCCTTTTTCCCAAATCGATTTTATCCACACTCAGTGTGGGAGGGTATGCTCAGACGTGAGTCCCTTGCTCATTGCACCATCAAGATTCAGACAAGCCGGGCCGACGAAGGCTGTGATGCCAGAAACCGGTCCCCGGAAGCTTGTTTCCTTCCCAGTATAAGAATTGGCTTGGTAGTTTGGTTTGCCCTGTTCCCATCATGCACTGGGACAGGTACAGACTAATTTGCATGTAGTCAGGTTCTGAGCTGGGATGGTGAAGTGAGCTAAAAAACGGTGATGGATTAAAACCATGATCTCTTGACTTGGTAAGAGTATTCTGCATCATTCAGAAACTCTGTCCATCACCACCCCCTTTTTCCCAAATCGATTTTATCCACACTCAGTGTGGGAGGGTATGCTCAGACGTGAGTCCCTTGCTCATTGCATCATCAGGATTCAGGCAAGCCGGGCCGACGAAGGCTGTGATGCCAGAAACCGGTCCCCGGAAGCTTGTTTCCTTCCCAGTATAAGAATTGGCTTGGTAGTTTGGTTTGCCCTGTTCCCATCATGCACTGGGACAGGTACAGACTAATTTGCATGTAGCCAGGTTCTGAGCTGGGATGGTGCAGTGAGCTAAAAACGTTGATGGATTAAAACCATGATCTCTTGACTTGGTAAGAGTATTCTGCATCATTCAGAAACTCTGTCCATCACCACCCCCTTTTTCCCAAATCGATTTTATCCACACTCAGTGTGGGAGGGTATGCTCAGACGTGAGTCCCTTGCTCATTGCACCATCAGGATTCAGGCAAGCCGGGCTGACGAAGGCTGTGATGCCAGAAACCGGTCCCCGGAAGCTTGTTTCCTTCCCAGTATAAGAATTGGCTTGGTAGTTTGGCTTGCCCTGTTCCCATCATGCACTGGGACAGGTACAGACTAATTTGCATGTAGCCAGGTTCTGAGCTGGGATGGTGCAGTGAGCTAAAAAACTGTGATGGATTAAAACCATGATCTCTTGACTTGGTAAGAGTATTCTGCATCATTCAGAAACTCTGTCCATCACCACCCCCTTTTTCCAAAATCGATTTTATCCACACTCAGTGTGGGAGGGTATGCTCAGACGTGAGTCCCTTGCTCATTGCACCATCAGGATTCAGGCAAGCTGGGCCGAAGACGCTGTGATGCCAGAAACCGGTCCCAGGAAGCTTGTTTCCTTCCCAGTATAAGAATTGGCTTGGTAGTTTGGTTTGCCCTGTTCCCATCATGCACTGGGACAGGTACAGACTAATTTGCATGTAGCCAGGTTCTGAGCTGGGATGGTGCAGTGAGCTAAAAAACGGTGATGGATTAAAACCATGATCTCTTGACTTGGTAAGAGTATTCTGCATCATTCAGAAACTCTGTCCATCACCACCCCCTTTTTCCCAAATCGATTTTATCCACACTCAGTGTGGGAGGGTATGCTCAGACGTGAGTCCCTTGCTCATTGCACCATCAGGATTCAGGCAAGCCGGGCCGACGAAGGCTGTGATGCCAGAAACCGGTCCCCGGAAGCTTGTTTCCTTCCCAGTAGAAGAATTGGCTTGGTAGTTTGGTTTGCCCTGTTCCCATCATGCACTGGGACAGGTACAGACTAATTTGCATGTAGCCAGGTTTTGAGCTGGGATGGTGCAGTGAACTAAAAAACGGTGATGGATTAAAACCATGATCTCTTGACTTGGTAAGAGTATTCTGCATCATTCAGAAACTCTGTCCATCACCACCCCCTTTTTCTCAAATCGATTTTATCCACACTCAGTGTGGGAGGGTATGCTCAGACGTGAGTCCCTTGCTCATTGCACCATCAGGATTCAGAAAAGCCGGGCCGACGAAGGCTGTGATGCCAGAAACCGGTCCCCGGAAGCTTGTTTCCTTCCCAGTATAAGAATTGGCTTGGTAGTTTGGTTTGCCCTGTTCCCATCATGCACTGGGACAGGTACAGACTAATTTGCATGTAGCCAGGTTCAGAGCTGGGATGGTGCAGTGAGCTAAAAAACGGTGATGGATTAAAACCATGATCTCTTGACTTGGTAAGAGTATTCTGCATCATTCAGAAACTCTGTCCATCACCACCCCCTTTTTCCCAAATCGATTTTATCCACACTCAGTGTGGGAGGGTATGCTCAGACGTGAGTCCCTTGCTCATTGCACCATCAGGATTCAGGCAAGCCGGGCCGACGAAGGCTGTGATGCCAGAAACCGGTCCCCGGAAGCTTGTTTCCTTCCCAGTAGAAGAATTGGCTTGGTAGTTTGGTTTGCCCTGTTCCCATCATGCACTGGGACAGGTACAGACTAATTTGCATGTAGCCAGGTTCTGAGCTGGGATGGGGCAGTGAGCTAAAAAACGGTGATGGATTAAAACCATGATCTCTTGACTTGGTAAGAGTATTCTGCATCATTCAGAAACTCTGTCCATCACCACCCCCTTTTTCCCAAATCGATTTTATCCACACTCAGTGTGGGAGGGTATGCTCAGACGTGAGTCCCTTGCTCATTGCACCATCAGGATTCAGGCAAGCCGGGCCGACGAAGGCTGTGATGCCAGAAACCGGTCCCCGGAAGCTTGTTTCCTTCCCAGTATAAGAATTAGCTTGGTAGTTTGGTTTGCCCTGTTCCCATCATGCACTGGGACAGGTACAGACTAATTTGCATGTAGCCAGGTGCTGAGCTGGGATGGTGCAGTGAGCTAAAGAACGGTGATGGATTAAAACCATGATCTCTTGACTTGGTAAGAGTATTCTGCATCATTCAGAAACTCTGTCCATCACCACCCCCTTTTTCCCAAATCGATTTTATCCACACTCAGTGTGGGAGGGTATGCTCAGACGTGAGTCCCTTGCTCATTGCACCATCAAGATTCAGACAAGCCGGGCCGACGAAGGCTGTGATGCCAGAAACCGGTCCCCGGAAGCTTGTTTCCTTCCCAGTATAAGAATTGGCTTGGTAGTTTGGTTTGCCCTGTTCCCATCATGCACTGGGACAGGTACAGACTAATTTGCATGTAGCCAGGTGCTGAGCTGGGATGGTGCAGTGAGCTAAAAAACGGTGATGGATTAAAACCATGATCTCTTGACTTGGTAAGAGTATTCTGCATCATTCAGAAACTCTGTCCATCACCACCCCCTTTTTCCCAAATCTATTTTATCCACACTCAGTGTGGGAGGGTATGCTCAGACGTGAGTCCCTTGCTCATTGCACCATCAAGATTCAGACAAGCCGGGCCGACGAAGGCTGTGATGCCAGAAACCGGTCCCCGGAAGCTTGTTTCCTTCCCAGTATAAGAATTGGCTTGGTAGTTTGGTTTGCCCTGTTCCCATCATGCACTGGGACAGGTACAGACTAATTTGCATGTAGCCAGGTTCTGAGCTGGGATGGTGAAGTGAGCTAAAAAACGGTGATGGATTAAAACCATGATCTCTTGATTTGGTAAGAGTATTCTGCATCATTCAGAAACTCTGTCCATCACCACCCCCTTTTTCCCAAATCGATTTTATCCACACTCAGTGTGGGAGGGTATGCTCAGACGTGAGTCCCTTGCTCATTGCATCATCAGGATTCAGGCAAGCCGGGCCGACGAAGGCTGTGATGCCAGAAACCGGTCCCCGGAAGCTTGTTTCCTTCCCAGTATAAGAATTGGCTTGGTAGTTTGGTTTGCCCTGTTCCCATCATGCACTGGGACAGGTACAGACTAATTTGCATGTAGCCAGGTTCTGAGCTGGGATGGTGCAGTGAGCTAAAAACGTTGATGGATTAAAACCATGATCTCTTGACTTGGTAAGAGTATTCTGCATCATTCAGAAACTCTGTCCATCACCACCCCCTTTTTCCCAAATCGATTTTATCCACACTCAGTGTGGGAGGGTATGCTCAGACGTGAGTCCCTTGCTCATTGCACCATCAGGATTCAGGCAAGCCGGGCTGACGAAGGCTGTGATGCCAGAAACCGGTCCCCGGAAGCTTGTTTCCTTCCCAGTATAAGAATTGGCTTGGTAGTTTGGTTTGCCCTGTTCCCATCATGCACTGGGACAGGTACAGACTAATTTGCATGTAGCCAGGTTCTGAGCTGGGATGGTGCAGTGAGCTAAAAAACGGTGATGGATTAAAACCATGATCTCTTGACTTGGTAAGAGTATTCTGCATCATTCAGAAACTCTGTCCATCACCACCCCCTTTTTCCAAAATCGATTTTATCCACACTCAGTGTGGGAGGGTATGCTCAGACGTGAGTCCCTTGCTCATTGCACCATCAGGATTCAGGCAAGCTGGGCCGAAGACGCTGTGATGCCAGAAACCGGTCCCCGGAAGCTTGTTTCCTTCCCAGTATAAGAATTGGCTTGGTAGTTTGGTTTGCCCTGTTCCCATCATGCACTGGGACAGGTACAGACTAATTTGCATGTAGCCAGGTTCTGAGCTGGGATGGTGCAGTGAGCTAAAAAACGGTGATGGATTAAAACCATGATCTCTTGACTTGGTAAGAGTATTCTGCATCATTCAGAAACTCTGTCCATCACCACCCCCTTTTTCCCAAATCGATTTTATCCACACTCAGTGTGGGAGGGTATGCTCAGACGTGAGTCCCTTGCTCATTGCACCATCAGGATTCAGGCAAGCCGGGCCGACGAAGGCTGTGATGCCAGAAACCGGTCCCCGGAAGCTTGTTTCCTTCCCAGTAGAAGAATTGGCTTGGTAGTTTGGTTTGCCCTGTTCCCATCATGCACTGGGACAGGTACAGACTAATTTGCATGTAGCCAGGTTTTGAGCTGGGATGGTGCAGTGAGCTAAAAAACGGTGATGGATTAAAACCATGATCTCTTGACTTGGTAAGAGTATTCTGCATCATTCAGAAACTCTGTCCATCACCACCCCCTTTTTCTCAAATCGATTTTATCCACACTCAGTGTGGGAGGGTATGCTCAGACGTGAGTCCCTTGCTCATTGCACCATCAGGATTCAGAAAAGCCGGGCCGACGAAGGCTGTGATGCCAGAAACGGGTCCCCGGAAGCTTGTTTCCTTCCCAGTATAAGAATTGGCTTGGTAGTTTGGTTTGCCCTGTTCCCATCATGCACTGGGACAGGTACAGACTAATTTGCATGTAGCCAGGTTCTGAGCTGGGATGGTGCAGTGAGCTAAAAAACGGTGATGGATTAAAACCATGATCTCTTGACTTGGTAAGAGTATTCTGCATCATTCAGAAACTCTGTCCATCACCACCCCCTTTTTCCCAAATCGATTTTATCCACACTCAGTGTGGGAGGGTATGCTCAGACGTGAGTCCCTTGCTCATTGCACCATCAGGATTCAGGCAAGCCGGGCCGACGAAGGCTGTGATGCCAGAAACCAGTCCCCGGAAGCTTGTTTCCTTCCCAGTAGAAGAATTGGCTTGGTAGTTTGGTTTGCCCTGTTCCCATCATGCACTGGGACAGGTACAGACTAATTTGCATGTAGCCAGGTTCTGAGCTGGGATGGTGCAGTGAGCTAAAAAACGGTGATGGATTAAAACCATGATCTCTTGACTTGGTAAGAGTATTCTGCATCATTCAGAAACTCTGTCCATCACCACCCCCTTTTTCCCAAATCGATTTTATCCACACTCAGTGTGGGAGGGTATGCTCAGACGTGAGTCCCTTGCTCATTGCACCATCAGGATTCAGGCAAGCCGGGCCGACGAAGGCTGTGATGCCAGAAACCGGTCCCCGGAAGCTTGTTTCCTTCCCAGTATAAGAATTAGCTTGGTAGTTTGGTTTGCCCTGTTCCCATCATGCACTGGGACAGGTACAGACTAATTTGCATGTAGCCAGGTGCTGAGCTGGGATGGTGCAGTGAGCTAAAAAACGGTGATGGATTAAAACCATGATCTCTTGACTTGGTAAGAGTATTCTGCATCATTCAGAAACTCTGTCCATCACCACCCCCTTTTTCCCAAATCGATTTTATCCACACTCAGTGTGGGAGGGTATGCTCAGACGTGAGTCCCTTGCTCATTGCACCATCAAGATTCAGACAAGCCGGGCCGACGAAGGCTGTGATGCCAGAAACCGGTCCCCGGAAGCTTGTTTCCTTCCCAGTATAAGAATTGGCTTGGTAGTTTGGTTTGCCCTGTTCCCATCATGCACTGGGACAGGTACAGACTAATTTGCATGTAGCCAGGTTCTGAGCTGGGATGGTGAAGTGAGCTAAAAAACGGTGATGGATTAAAACCATGATCTCTTGACTTGGTAAGAGTATTCTGCATCATTCAGAAACTCTGTCCATCACCACCCCCTTTTTCCCAAATCGATTTTATCCACACTCAGTGTGGGAGGGTATGCTCAGACGTGAGTCCCTTGCTCATTGCATCATCAGGATTCAGGCAAGCCGGGCCGACGAAGGCTGTGATGCCAGAAACCGGTCCCCGGAAGCTTGTTTCCTTCCCAGTATAAGAATTGGCTTGGTAGTTTGGTTTGCCCTGTTCCCATCATGCACTGGGACAGGTACAGACTAATTTGCATGTAGCCAGGTTCTGAGCTGGGATGGTGCAGTGAGCTAAAAAATGGTGATGGATTAAAACCATGATCTCTTGACTTGGTAAGAGTATTCTGCGTCATTCAGAAACTCTGTCCACCACCACCCCCTTTTTCCCAAATCGATTTTATCCACACTCAGTGTGGGAGGGTATGCTCAGACGTGAGTCCCTTGCTCATTGCACCATCAGGATTCAGGCAAGCCGGGCCGACGAAGGCTGTGATGCCAGAAACCGGTCCCCGGAAGCTTGTTTCCTTCCCAGTATAAGAATTGGCTTGGTAGTTTGGTTTGCCCTGTTCCCATCATGCACTGGGACAGGTACAGACTAATTTGCATGTAGCCAGGTTCTGAGCTGGGATGGTGTAGTGAGCTAAAAATCGGTGATGGATTAAAACCATGATCTCTTGACTTGGTAAGAGTATTCTGCATCATTCAGAAACTCTGTCCATCACCACCCCCTTTTTCCCAAATCGATTTTATCCGCACTCAGTGTGGGAGGGTATGCTCAGACGTGAGTCCCTTGCTCATTGCACCATCAGGATTCAGGCAAGCTGGGCCGACGAAGGCTGTGATGCCAGAAACCGGTCCCCGGAAGCTTGTTTCCTTCCCAGTATAAGAATTGGCTTGGTAGTTTGGTTTGCCCTGTTCCCATCATGCACTGGGACAGGTACAGACTAATTTGCATGTAGCCAGGTTCTGAGCTGGGATGGTGCAGTGAGCTAAAAAACGGTGATGGATTAAAACCATGATCTCTTGACTTGGTAAGAGTATTCTGCATCATTCAGAAACTCTGTCCATCACCACCCCCTTTTTCCCAAATCGATTTTATCCACACTCAGTGTGGGAGGGTATGCTCAGACGTGAGTCCCTTGCTCATTGCACCATCAGGATTCAGGCAAGCTGGGCCGATGAAGGCTGTCATGCCAGAAACCGGTCCCCGGAAGCTTGTTTCCTTCCCAGTATAAGAATTGGCTTGGTAGTTTGGTTTGCCCTGTTCCCATCATGCACTGGGACAGGTACAGACTAATTTGCATGTAGCCAGGTTCTGAGCTGGGATGGTGCAGTGAGCTAAAAAACGGTGATGGATTAAAACCATGATCTCTTGACTTGGTAAGAGTATTCTGCATCATTCAGAAACTCTGTCCATCACCACCCCCTTTTTCCCAAATCGATTTTATCCACACTCAGTGTGGGAGGGTATGCTCAGACGTGAGTCCCTTGCTCATTGCACCATCAGGATTCAGGCAAGCCGGGCCGACGAAGGCTGTGATGCCAGAAACCGGTCCCCGGAAGCTTGTTTCCTTCCCAGTATAAGAATTGGCTTGGTAGTTTGGTTTGCCCTGTTCCCATCATGCACTGGGACAGGTACAGACTAATTTGCATGTAGCCAGGTTCTGAGCTGGGATGGTGCAGTGAGCTAAAAAACGGTGATGGATTAAAACCATGATCTCTTGACTTGGTAAGAGTATTCTGCATCATTCAGAAACTCTGTCCATCACCACCCTCTTTTTCCCAAATCGATTTTATCCACACTCAGTGTGGGAGGGTATGCTCAGACGTGAGTCCCTTGCTCATTGCACCATCAGGATTCAGGCAAGCCGGGCCGACGAAGGCTGTGATGCCAGAAACCGGTCCCCGGAAGCTTGTTTCCTTCCCAGTAGAAGAATTGGCTTGGTAGTATGGTTTGCCCTGTTCCCATCATGGACTGGGACAGGTACAGACTAATTTGCATGTAGCCAGGTTCTGAGCTGGGATGGTGCAGTGAGCTAAAAAACGGTGATGGATTAAAACCATGATCTCTTGACTTGGTAAGAGTATTCTGCATCATTCAGAAACTCTGTCCATCACCACCCACTTTTTCCCAAATCGATATTATCCACACTCAGTGTGGGAGGGTATGCTCAGACGTGAGTCCCTTGCTCATTGCACCATCAGGATTCAGGCAAGCCGGGCCGACGAAGGCTGTGATGCCAGAAACCGGTCCCCGGAAGCTTGTTTCCTTCCCAGTATAAGAATTGGCTTGGTAGTTTGGTTTGCCCTGTTCCCATCATGCACTGGGACAGGTACAGACTAATTTGCATGTAGCCAGGTTCTGAGCTGGGATGGTGCAGTGAGCTAAAAAACGGGGATGGATTAAAACCATGATCTCTTGACTTGGTAGGAGTATTCTGAATCATTCAGAAACTCTGTCCATCACCACCCCTTTTTTCCCAAATCGATTTTATCCACACTCAGTGTGGGAGGGTATGCTCAGACGTGAGTCCCTTGCTCATTGCACCATCAGGATTCAGGCAAGCCGGGCCGACGAAGGCTGTGATGCCAGAAACCGGTCCCCGGAAGCTTGTTTCCTTCCCAGTATAAGAATTGGCTTGGTAGTTTGGTTTGCCCTGTTCCCATCATGCACTGGGACAGGTACAGACTAATTTGCATGTAGCCAGGTTCTGAGCTGGGATGGTGAAGTGAGCTAAAAAACGGTAATGGATTAAAACCATGATCTCTTGACTTGGTAAGAGTATTCTGCATCATTCAGAAACTCTGTCCATCACCACCCCCTTTTTCCCAAATCGATTTTATCCACACTCAGTGTGGGAGGGTATGCTCAGACGTGAGTCCCTTGCTCATTGCACCATCAGGATTCAGGCAAGCCGGGCCGACGAAGGCTGTGATGCCAGAAACCGGTCCCCGGAAGCTTGTTTCCTTCCCAGTATAAGAATTAGCTTGGTAGTTTGGTTTGCCCTGTTCCTATCATGCACTGGGACAGGTACTGACTAATTTGCATGTAGCCAGGTTCTGAGCTGGGATGGTGCAGTGAGCTAAAAAACGGTGATGGATTAAAACCATGATCTCTTGACTTGGTAAGAGTATTCTGCATCATTCAGAAACTCTGTCCATCACCACCCCCTTTTCCCCAAATCGATTTTATCCACACTCAGTGTGGGAGGGTATGCTCAGACGTGAGTCCCTTGCTCATTGCACCATCAGTATTCAGGCAAGCCGGGCCGACGAAGGCTGTGATGCCAGAAACCGGTCCCCGGAAGCTTGTTTCCTTCCCAGTATAAGAATTGGCTTGGTAGTTTGGTTTGCCCTGTTCCCATCATGCACCGGGACAGGTACAGACTAATTTGCATGTAGCCAGGTTCTGAGCTGGGATGGTGCAGTGAGCTAAAAAACGGTGATGGATTAAAACCATGATCTCTTGACTTGGTAAGAGTATTCTGCATCATTCAGAAACTCTGTCCATCACCACCCCCTTTTTCCCAAATCGATTTTATCTACACTCAGTGTGGGAGGGTATGCTCAGACGTGAGTCCCTTGCTCATTGCACCATCAGGATTCAGGCAAGCCGGGCCGACGAAGGCTGTGATGCCAGAAACCGGTCCCCGGAAGCTTGTTTCCTTCCCAGTATAAGAATTGGCTTGGTAGTTTGGTTTGCCCTGTTCCCATCATGCACTGGGACAGGTACAGACTAATTTGCATGTAGCCAGGTTCTGAGCTGGGATGGTGCAGTGAGCTAAAAAACGGTGATGGATTAAAACCATGATCTCTTGACTTGGTAAGAGTATTCTGCATCATTCAGAAACTCTGTCCAACACCACCCCCTTTTTCCCAAATCGATTTTATCCACACTCAGTGGGGGAGGGTATGCTCAGACGTGAGTCCCTTGCTCATTGCACCATCAGGATTCAGCCAAGCCGGGCCAACGAAGGCTGTGATGCCAGAAACCGGTCCCCGGAAGCTTGTTTCCTTCCCAGTATAAGAATTGGCTTGGTAGTTTGGTTTGCCCTGTTCCCATCATGCACTGGGACAGGTACAGACTAATTTGCATGTAGCCAGGTTCTGAGCTGGGATGGTGCAGTGAGCTAAAAACGGTGATGGATTAAAACCATGATCTCTTGACTTGGTAAGAGTATTCTGCATCATTCAGAAACTCTGTCCATCACCACCCCCTTTTTCCCAAATCGATTTTATCCACACTCAGTGTGGGAGGGTATGCTCAGACGTGAGTCCCTTGCTCATTGCACCATCAGGATTCAGGCAAGCCGGGCTGACGAAGGCTGTGATGCCAGAAACCGGTCCCCGGAAGCTTGTTTCCTTCCCAGTATAAGAATTGGCTTGGTAGTTTGGTTTGCCCTGTTCCCATCATGCACTGGGACAGGTACAGACTAATTTACATGTAGCCAGGTTCTGAGCTGGGATGGTGCAGTGAGCTAAAAAACGGTGATGGATTAAAACCATGATCTCTTGACTTGGTAAGAGTATTCTGCATCATTCAGAAACTCTGTCCATCACCACCCCCTTTTTCCCAAATCGATTTTATCCACACTCAGTGTGGGAGGGTATGCTCAGACGTGAGTCCCTTGCTCATTGCACCATCAGCATTCAGGCAAGCCGGGCCGATGAAGGCTGTGATGCTAGAAACCGGTCCCCGGAAGCTTGTTTCCTTCCCAGTATAAGAATTGGCTTGGTAGTTTTGTTTGCCCTGTTCCCATCATGCACTGGGACAGTGTTCTGCTTGGGTTTTTAGATCGGGTGGAACCTGCTCTATAGAGCCCTTCTAACCCAAATGCAGAACGTTACCCCCTCCCTAGGGCCTTTTTACACCTAAATAACCACATATATGCGTACCACCTAAGGACAGGGAATTCCTATTATAATTATATATGGAGGCCTCACAGCCTCGCAATCTCAGACCCAAAATCTCCTACCCATTCGGCAGCGACACCCACAGTCTCGCGGCCCTTGTTAGACCCAGAACCTCCTACCCATTCGGCAGCGACACTCAAAGTCTCGCGGCCTGTGTTAGACCCAGAACCTCCTACCCATTCGGCAGCGACACTCAAAGTCTCGCGGTCCTTGTTAGACCCAGAACCTCCTACCCATTCGGCAGCGACACTCAAAGTCTCGCGGCCTGTGTTAGACCCAGAACCTCCTACCCATTCGGCAGCGACACTCAAAGTCTCGCGGTCCTTGTTAGACCCAGAATCTCCTACCCATTCGGCAGCGACACTCAAAGTCTCGCGGCCTGTGTTAGACCCAGAACCTCCTACCCATTCGGCAGCGACACTCAAAGTCTCGCGGCCTTTGTTAGACCCAGAACCTCCTACCCATTCGGCAGCGACACTCAAAGTCTCGCGGCCTTTGTTAGACCCAGAACCTCCTACCCATTCGGTAGCGACACTCAAAGTCTCGCGGCCTGCGTTAGACCCAGAACCTCCTACCCATTCGGCAGCGACACTCAAAGTCTCGCGGCCTGTGTTAGACCCAGAACCTCCTACCCATTCGGCAGCGACACTCAAAGTCTCGCGGCCTTTGTTAGACCCAGAACCTCCTACCCATTCGGCAGCGACACTCAAAGTCTCGCGGCCTTTGTTAGACCCAGAACCTCCTACCCATTCGGCAGCGACACTCAAAGTCTCGCGGCCTTTGTTAGACCCAGAACCTCCTACCCATTCGGCAGCGACACTCAAAGTCTCGCGGCCGTTGTTAGACCCAGAATCTCCTACCCATTCGGCAGCCTTAGCACGAGCTTATCCTATTATAATTATAGTACACGACAGGGGAGTTAGGATTACCACATATCCGATCACACAAAGACTACCAGTTGAGCACAACCTGTTCTCTTAGTTCGAGGGGCTTGTCTTTCCCCTCATCCAGTTACCCCTTACCTGATCAGGATTAGTCTCTGTTCACTTTGAAGTAACTCCGACTAAAGAATAGACTGTTCTCCTATACAAAAGTACACAACACATGCTAACGTACAACAAGCTAAATACTTTATTCAAATGGCACAGGCATAGTTATAGAACATACCATACATATGGAACCTGCAAGGAAAGTGAAAGGTTAAGTTATATACTTCAAAGAAGAAAAAGGGATCGACTGCACCTTATATCTGTGTAGGCTGTGCTCGATGGACATCTGGGTCCCCTTCTCGTCTATGCCTCGGTTTAGCCTGGAAGTTACCCCTCGGCAGTTGTGGGTCTGCTTCCTTCTCCCTCTCCGAGTCACTAGAACCTTGTCCTCCTTGACTACTCCCTTCTCTTTGGATTTGAGTTTGCCATCAGTCTTCCCTGAAATAAGCAATAGCTTTTCTGCTAACGGCCAGATGCCGCCTACGGTCTAGAAGCAAGTGTCTTATCTCACTCAGACTTTCACTAATATGGACGTGCATTCCCTCATGGAAATTTCCAGCTCAAGACCTGCCGCCCACCAAATTCCTGTACCTCCCCGTACCAAGGACACTTTCCCAGCCGGCCGGCCTGTTGTAGTGTCTTCGGCATGAAGAAAAATACAATCCTTCGATAAGGGCCGGCCCGAACCAGTTCTCTCCGAGCGAATAACACTTTATAACTAAAACATCCCCCTCCCTCTGGGAAGGTCCCGGGCTGCCGGAGCAGAAAGAAAGATGGAGTCTCTCCCGTTTGAGGCCTACCAGGCCTGGATTCAGTACAACTCTACGAAATACCCTCACCATAGGGCAAGTTATCCTCAATACTAACGAATCTATCCCCTAGGCTATGTGTATAGGCCCTAGGCTATGGGTAGAAGCACGGAATTGTGTCGAAGTGTCTAACAAACAGGCTCTACTCACTACTCCAGACTTGAGACTTAGATGGAAATAGACTGAAGTCATATGGACCGCCCTGCAGCACCAGAAAGCCGGGAAAATCAAGCAGTACATTCCACCCTTGACTTTAGTCTATTTACATATACTAAACGGAGCTAACATCTGTGGAAGAGTAATAAGAAACAAAACTAACCGATCTGTGTCTAGTACCAGATGTGCAGAATTGAAGCAGTGAAGGAATACATTGAATAAGACAACAGATAGAAATCAAAACAGCAATAGTAATCAAAATGCCACCTAATGCTTGACGTAGCATCTTCAGGTCTGGCAACCAGTTGAAGAGCCAGTCAAACCAACCCTGATCAATGTGTTTCTTAACTTCGTTAGTTAGATCATGCAATTTATCTATGTGTGCACGAATGGATTGTGTATGATCAGATAAGTTAAAACAACAGAGGCCTTCAAAATCTGAACAGCCATGTCCATGCTTAAGTAAAAGATAATCAATGGCTGCTCTGTTTTGCAAGATAGCCCTACGTTCACCCTGGGCATCTAATAGTAAGTCAGATAGGACTGTAGAAGTATGATTAATAGACTTAACCATCCAGCAAGCCATTTTTCCAATGGATTTAGCATTATAAACCGCCAAAGCAGGGACACCAATAATTGAGACAGCTAGACTAAGGTATTCAGACTTGGAATATAAATACACAGATGAGTCACAATCCTCTTGTAACATAACTGCATCTCGGAGCACACGAGAGTTGGCATTCGGATGTGAGGAAAACATAAGCAGACTAAGTCTAGTAATGGCACACGGACCTCCGGAAATATTTGCAGGGACATAGGGCCAGGAAGTATTACCACATGAGAAAAGCCATCCGGCAGGTAGCAACATTGCGCGATAGTGACTAGGAGTAACTACCAAACTATTACAAGTCATATTATTTTGTATGGAAGCACATGAGGTCGGTGTCCTCTGGAGGCACAAAGTTCGCTCATGGGGTGTGAATGAAACAGCACCTCTTAACTTGAGACGTAGACATTCAGAGATTGCATTTGGATTACATGTGAGGAAAAAGCACAGGTCACCCTGTGTGATGTTATACGTAGTTATTTGGGATTGGATAGGAAGTTGTTCATTCGGCAGTTCAGTACATAAAGGACAATATGCATGGGTAGCAAAATCACCCAGAATAATATTCGAACGAGCTTTTGAAACGTTAAAAATGCTCGTTAAGGTTTCCAGCGAAGCGGGGACAGCAACTAGGCATGTCGCCAGAATGTCATGTACAGATCTCATCGGTGTCAAACAGAAGTGAGGGGCATCAGTCACTCTTTTCGCCAGCAGTGTCCAAAAGTTCGATGACGAGTCCCACGCATTGAAGGAACGCAACACTCTGGTTCCCAATTCATCCCGGGTTAATGGGATCCCTCCTTTCTCTCCGAAGTAGACCGAAGGGTGTCCAGTACCGACACATCCCGCAACAACAATCCAAAGAATGATCTGAAAAAGAACCAAACACGGGCATTAATCATTCTCGTAAATAACATTTATCAGCTGGGACAGCTTCCCAGCTATCTTTCCCTGGCCTCATAACCAAAATGGTGTTATCCTGACCGGTGGCAATAACCTCTGCTTGTTCAGGGGGATTCTTAGGCGATTGCACCCAAATCTTGGCTCCAGGATTATCCGTAGAGCCAAAGCCTTTCTGGCCTCGTACAGTTAGCAAAGTTGGGGCAGTGCCTTTTATTATTCCACCACTGAAAACAGGCATAATGAGTAATTGAGCCACTCGGTCGGTGCGGTGTATCAGTAGGTCATCCTCACTGCTATTTAGCAGAAGTATTTTAATTTCTCCCTGATAATCACTATCAATTACACCTCCAAGTACCTGGATGCCTTTTACAGCCAACCCCGATCTAGGGGCGATCAATCCAAAATTTCCCGGTGGTATATGAATACCAACACCGGTAGAAATGATGACCCGATTTTTGCTTTTTAAAACGGTGTCATCCATAGCATGCAAGTCCAAGCCTGCCGACCCTGGGGTCGCTCTGCATGGAGCTAGAGCTCCGGAAGTAATTTCCCAATACATCACAGTTTCATTTATTATATTAGGCATTGTTTCAACCTGTGGGGGGAACAAACGCATAAGTGGAGATTCAGCATTTAAAAAAGGACGATTATTCAAGATCAATAATGCTTGAGGTAAAAAGTCTCGCCAATTTTTATACTTGTCATCTGTTAGTTTGCGCAACTGGTCCTTTAGCAGACCATTCAATCTTTCCACCAGGCCTGAGGCCTGCGGGTAATAGGGTATATGAAAGATCCACTCAATATGATGTTCCACACAGAATTCCTGTACCAATCTTCCACGAAAATGGGATGCATTATCAGATTGAATTTGGAATGGCACACCATAATACATCATAATTAATTCCAATGTTTTTATGGTGTTCAATTGGGTGGCTTGCTTACATGGAAAAGCTACCAGCAACCCACTATATGTATCGACAATTGTGCAAACATATTGACAATTTCTACTCATGGGAAGGGGTCCGATGTAATCAATCTGCCAGATTTGAGCGGGCAATTTCCCGCGATGTAAATGGCCTCTAACAATTTGGGGTACTTTACGCTGCCTGATATGTTGACAGACGGGACAATGTAGAATAACATCTTTAATTAGATCTAGGGGAATATAGATTCCTCTGTCAGCAGCCCACCTGCTAGTGGCCTTCTCTCCAAAGTGTCCTGCCTTCTGGTGTGCCCATTTCGCCAATCCCGCAATGTCAGGATCTTGTCTGTCCACCACTGCCTCGGCAATTTTAGATTTCTCATCTGCAATGTTATGAAAAAATTTGTCAAGGGAGTCTATCGGGGTGTGAGCATCCACATGGAAGATGGTAACAGTACTCTGTGGGAGCATTTCCCAAATTTCTTGCCATAACTCCTTTCCCCATAACTCTTTAGAGTGTAATTTCCAATTACGAGAATGCCAGGTTGGTAACCAAACAGCCAGTCCATTTGCAGTAGACCAGGAGTCAGTGAAAATATGGCATACGCCAGGTAACTCCTGTTTCAGGACTTGATA
Source organism: Triturus cristatus (assembly GCF_964204655.1). NCBI lineage: Eukaryota > Metazoa > Chordata > Amphibia > Caudata > Salamandridae > Triturus > Triturus cristatus. The sequence goes on from NC_140586.1 coordinate 60,405,924, forward strand.
AACAGCATATAGCTCTGCGAATTGACTACTTTTTCCTTCACCAGTTGTGCTCAATAGTCTCTGTGTGATCGGATTATAAGACACCGCCTTCCAGTGCCGTGTATTTCCAATAAATTTTGCTGACCCATCTGTGAACCACACATGGTTCCTGTCCTCGACGGACAAATCATCAAAAGGTTTACCCCACTTGACAGGAGACTCCTGTTCTAAAGGTACAGAACACTCACTCTCAGTCTCAGTCGATGGTACTTGCGCCACCTGCTCATGTAAGGACGCAACTCCTTTCGGACCCACACGTGCCCTGTCTTGTATGTACCATTTCCATTTAATCACACTCGCCTCCTGAGCATGCCCAATTCGATGAGTTTTTGGTGAACTCAAAACCCACTGCATAATAGGAATTTCAGGACGCAAGAATATGTCATGTCCCAATGTTAATTGCTCGGTATCCACCAAAGCCCAATAACAAGCAAGTAGCTGTTTCTCAAAAGGTGTGTAACGCTCACCAGCATCAGGTAGCTTTTTGGTCCAGAATCCTAATGGTACTTTGCACCTACCCTGTTTCTGCCACAGACTCCAGTTTGCATAAGGGCCTTGCACAGACACATTCAAATCCACATCACCATCACATACAGGCCAAAGATCCATAGCATGTTGAATCGCCTCTTTTGCTAGGCTAAATGCATCTTGCTGTTGTTTACCCCATTCGAATGCATTCTTCTTACGTGTAACACGATACAATGGGGCCAATATTTGACTCAGATGAGGAATATGCTGGCGCCAAAAACCAAATAGACCAATAAAGCTTTGGGCTTCCTTCCTATTCCTCGGAACCGAAAAATCAAGAATCTTCTGTTTTACCTGAGGGATCACCTCACGGTGTCCCTCATGCCAATTAATACCTAAAAATTTTACAGCTTGGGATGGACCCTGTAATTTGTCCGGATTGATCTCCCAACCTTTCTCACGCAGACATTCAATGACTTTATCTAATTGTATCTGAACATCCTCTTGTGTTTCGCCTTGAATCAGCACATCATCAATATAATGACATATCTGAATTTTGGGATGAACTGGTACCTCAGTCAAGTGTTCTGCCACCAGCCGGTGACAGATCGTAGGGCTATGCACATAGCCCTGAGGAAGACTTCTGAACGTCATCTGACGCCCGTTCCACGTAAAACTGAACTGTTCCTGACACTCAGGGGCAATTGGAATAGAAAAGAAAGCATTAGCAATATCAAGGGACGCATACCATGTACCTGGGTGTGTTTGGATTCTTTCAATCAGAGTAATAACATCCGGTACTGCAGCCGTCAAAGAGGGCGTGTGTTTGTTCAATTCTCGATAATCAACAGTCATGCGCCAAGAATTATCACTTTTACGCACCGGCCAAACAGGATTATTCCAAGCAGAAGTAACTGGAGTTATAACACCTGCATTAACCAACTCCTGAATGGTGGTACTAATCTCTTCATGACCACCCGGAATACGATACTGCTTCTGACAAACCACCTTTGTCGCCTGGGGAACTTGTATGGGGGGCATCCTTAAACGACCAACCCGTATAGGTCTGGACGAGATATAATGCGTCGTTCCAAATTGGTAACACCCATCATCAAGATGCAACGTCATTCCTTTCAAAATATCAATTCCAATTATGAATTCTAGGAGTGGCACCACTAATACAGAATATTCCTTTCTAGGAATTCTACCTATTCTCATTTCAAGCAAAGTTTGAACTGCGGGGGTTTCTTTTCCTCCTAATCCAGTAATAGTAAAAGGCTGCCCTGTAAATTTCCTCGATTTTCCATGAATAAGAGTGGCCTCCGCTCCTGTATCAACTAATGCTCGGGCCCTTTGGATATTACGATGTCTCCAATAAATTTCAATATCTACATAGGGTCTATTATCTCTGTGAGCCCATCTGTGTACCGGAGCTTGACCTATTTCCTAGTCATTCTTATTGCATTCTGTGTACCAGGACAAATCAGGATAAAGACTCTCACGTTTTTTAGGTATCAGTGCTTCCTGTTCATATCCATCTCTATTGCGAAATGGATTCCTGTCCTCTGCACTGCACTGCAAATTTCGATCGTTAAAACTGTGTCTATCCTCCCTTCTTCTCAGCTCAGGGGAGTGATCCCTATCATCTCTACGTCTGTTGTAGGCATAATCATTTCTCCCCCTTTCCCTTTCCCCCTCTCTCTCCCTGTCCCGCTCTCGACGGGGGGACAGATCACGTACAGGACGCCGATCATCACGACGATCAGAGCGCCCACGGCGATCATCATCACCGCTACCATCAGAACAACCATGATCACACTCAGTCGTTCGAACACGCCGGGCACCCTCCTTCCGATCCAAGCCCCGTTTGCGAAACATCTCCCACAAACGGGCAGTAGTCTCACCATCAATGTCTTCCCGACGCACACCATCAGCCAAAAGACCAGTAAAGATGTCACGTCTAGTAAATTTATATTCACCAGGAGTACGAGTGTCAGGCCGGGACTGACGTTCAGGTTTAAACCACTCACCCAACTCACCGAGTTGGCGTACCGACTCCAACACCGTAGATAGAACATTACCAGTCTGGTTAATCAACAAAGTCATCATGACCTGCTTGTAGGCAACAGGAGAAGAGCGAATGATACGATTCCGCACAGAAGAAGTCAACATCCCATCAAGCAACCTGTCAGCAGTGCCCAGAAAAATAGCCGTTTTCATCACCTCCTCCTTAAGACGTTGCGCAGCATCACGCAGGGTATACCACGGCTTGTCATTGACAGGCCAGTCAGATTCAGTAGGATACTTCAAATTACAGCCCTCAGTCGCCAATTGGAGCAAAGAAATCTGACCACCACCATTATAGTTACGAAAATGATCTTGTACAGAAGAATCTAAACTCAAAGAACAAAACTTCAAACAATCGCCAGTATCCAACATAATACCAGCAGCGCCTAGTTCATAAAGGCGCACCATCCAAGTGAGCAAAGCCTCACCAGTCCGCTGCCGAAAGCGCTGCAAAATATCACTAATTTCTTGTTGGGTAAAATCCTCCAAGCAGTCTAAAGAAACACCCTGCGGAGCATTGGGAGACTGCTGCAACTTCCGACGAAAAACCGGATGCGCAGCAACCACAGGACGAGCATCAGAAGGAGCCCGAGTAGTACTAGTAGAGGGACAATCAGTGTAAGAAGCATCGATGCCGCCCGAAGGACGAGCGCAATCACGGGGTGCACCATCAGAGGTGCGGGAAGTAGACTTACTGTCATGACGGGAACGAGAAAACTCATGCACAGCACAGTCCTCACCCGAGGAACAAGACGTAGCCGAGTCCCAGATATTACCATCCCATTCATCAGGATTCCAATCCAGTCCAGCCTTTGCCACGGCCAGACGCACCTTACGCGACGAAACTCGACCACGCCTGTGTTTGTATTTGTAACGAGCAATCCGCACAGCCGCCCGTTCAGCAACCGTTTGGTAAGTGTCAATTTTGTCGGAAAGCAACTTGTTTTGACAGCGCAATAAAGTATTGGAATTTTGAACCTCAACAAAGTGCGAATCCGCATCCTTAAGAGCGATCTGCAATTTCAGCAACTTCTCATGCAAAATCCGATACGCAGATAGAATAACCCAACCTCTGCGCCCTAAAGCGGGAACCTCCTCTCCCTTCAAGACAGGTACCGTCTGCAAACAAGTAATCACGTCAGCCGGTTCCGCCGACTCCAAAGAAGAGGTCCAATTTTCACTCAAACCAGTAGAATCAGCCCACTCTCGGGCCAAGGCACCATAAGGCGTTGAATCCCATCCGGGAATATCAACGGACAATTTAAGAGTAGCTTTAGATTTCCTAGAAAACATCGCGAAAAAGAAAGAAAAAGAGACGCAGAGAAAAGAAAGGAAGAGAGAAAGAAAGAGAAAAAAAACTATACACGCAAATATACAAAAAAGAAAACCACGCACACGCTGAAAGCAAACACAAGACAAACACAACGCACACAGGTTTCGTAAACAGTTCGTGACGCCAAATGTTCTGCTTGGGATTTTAGATCGGGTGGAACCTGCTCTATAGAGCCCTTCTAACCCAAATGCAGAACGTTACCCCCTCCCTAGGGCCTTTTTACACCTAAATAACCACATATATGCGTACCACCTAAGGACAGGGAATTCCTATTATAATTATATATGGAGGCCTCACAGCCTCGCAATCTCAGACCCAAAATCTCCTACCCATTCGGCAGCGACACCCACAGTCTCGCGGCCCTTGTTAGACCCAGAACCTCCTACCCATTCGGCAGCGACACTCAAAGTCTCGCGGCCTGTGTTAGACCCAGAACCTCCTACCCATTCGGCAGCGACACTCAAAGTCTCGCGGTCCTTGTTAGACCCAGAACCTCCTACCCATTCGGCAGCGACACTCAAAGTCTCGCGGCCTGTGTTAGACCCAGAACCTCCTACCCATTCGGCAGCGACACTCAAAGTCTCGCGGTCCTTGTTAGACCCAGAATCTCCTACCCATTCGGCAGCGACACTCAAAGTCTCGCGGCCTGTGTTAGACCCAGAACCTCCTACCCATTCGGCAGCGACACTCAAAGTCTCGCGGCCTTTGTTAGACCCAGAACCTCCTACCCATTCGGCAGCGACACTCAAAGTCTCGCGGCCTTTGTTAGACCCAGAACCTCCTACCCATTCGGTAGCGACACTCAAAGTCTCGCGGCCTGCGTTAGACCCAGAACCTCCTACCCATTCGGCAGCGACACTCAAAGTCTCGCGGCCTGTGTTAGACCCAGAACCTCCTACCCATTCGGCAGCGACACTCAAAGTCTCGCGGCCTTTGTTAGACCCAGAACCTCCTACCCATTCGGCAGCGACACTCAAAGTCTCGCGGCCTTTGTTAGACCCAGAACCTCCTACCCATTCGGCAGCGACACTCAAAGTCTCGCGGCCTTTGTTAGACCCAGAACCTCCTACCCATTCGGCAGCGACACTCAAAGTCTCGCGGCCGTTGTTAGACCCAGAATCTCCTACCCATTCGGCAGCCTTAGCACGAGCTTATCCTATTATAATTATAGTACACGACAGGGGAGTTAGGATTACCACATATCCGATCACACAAAGACTACCAGTTGAGCACAACCTGTTCTCTTAGTTCGAGGGGCTTGTCTTTCCCCTCATCCAGTTACCCCTTACCTGATCAGGATTAGTCTCTGTTCACTTTGAAGTAACTCCGACTAAAGAATAGACTGTTCTCCTATACAAAAGTACACAACACATGCTAACGTACAACAAGCTAAATACTTTATTCAAATGGCACAGGCATAGTTATAGAACATACCATACATATGGAACCTGCAAGGAAAGTGAAAGGTTAAGTTATATACTTCAAAGAAGAAAAAGGGATCGACTGCACCTTATATCTGTGTAGGCTGTGCTCGATGGACATCTGGGTCCCCTTCTCGTCTATGCCTCGGTTTAGCCTGGAAGTTACCCCTCGGCAGTTGTGGGTCTGCTTCCTTCTCCCTCTCCGAGTCACTAGAACCTTGTCCTCCTTGACTACTCCCTTCTCTTTGGATTTGAGTTTGCCATCAGTCTTCCCTGAAATAAGCAATAGCTTTTCTGCTAACGGCCAGATGCCGCCTACGGTCTAGAAGCAAGTGTCTTATCTCACTCAGACTTTCACTAATATGGACGTGCATTCCCTCATGGAAATTTCCAGCTCAAGACCTGCCGCCCACCAAATTCCTGTACCTCCCCGTACCAAGGACACTTTCCCAGCCGGCCGGCCTGTTGTAGTGTCTTCGGCATGAAGAAAAATACAATCCTTCGATAAGGGCCGGCCCGAACCAGTTCTCTCCGAGCGAATAACACTTTATAACTAAAACATCCCCCTCCCTCTGGGAAGGTCCCGGGCTGCCGGAGCAGAAAGAAAGATGGAGTCTCTCCCGTTTGAGGCCTACCAGGCCTGGATTCAGTACAACTCTACGAAATACCCTCACCATAGGGCAAGTTATCCTCAATACTAACGAATCTATCCCCTAGGCTATGTGTATAGGCCCTAGGCTATGGGTAGAAGCACGGAATTGTGTCGAAGTGTCTAACAAACAGGCTCTACTCACTACTCCAGACTTGAGACTTAGATGGAAATAGACTGAAGTCATATGGACCGCCCTGCAGCACCAGAAAGCCGGGAAAATCAAGCAGTACAGACAGGTACAGACTAATTTGCATGTAGCCAGGTTCTGAGCTGGGATGGTGCAGTGAGCTAAAAAACGGTGATGGATAAAAACCATGATCTCTTGACTTGGTAAGAGTATTCTGCATCATTCAGAAACTCTGTCCATCACCACCCCCTTTTTCCCAAATCGATTTTATCCACACTCAGTGTGGGAGGGTATGCTCAGACGTGAGTCCCTTGCTCATTGCACCATCAGGATTCAGGCAAGCCGGGCTTACGAACGCTGTGATGCCAGAAACCGGTCCCCGGAAGCTTGTTTCCTTCCCAGTACAAGAATTGGCTTGGTAGTTTGGTTTGCCCTGTTCCCATCATGCACTGGGACAGGTACAGACTAATTTGCATGTAGCCAGGTTCTGAGCTGGGATGGTGCAGTGAGCTAAAAAACGGTGATGGATTAAAACCATGATCTCTTGACTTGGTAAGAGTATTCTGCATCATTCAGAAACTCTGTCCATCACCACCCCCTTTTTCCCAAATCGATTTTATCCACACTCAGTGTGGGAGGGTATGCTCAGACATGAGTCCCTTGCTCATTGCACCATCAGGATTCAGGCAAGCCGGGCCGACGAAGGCTGTGATGCCAGAAACTGGTCCCCGGAAGCTTGTTTCCTTCCCAGTATAAGAATTGGCTTGGTAGTTTGGTTTGCCCTGTTCCCATCATGCACTGGGACAGGTACAGACTAATTTGCATGTAGCCAGGTTCTGAGCTGGGATGGTGCAGTGAGCTAAAAACGGTGATGGATTAAAACCATGATCTCTTGACTTGGTAAGAGTATTCTGCATCATTCAGAAACTCTGTCCATCACCACCCCCTTTTTCCCAAATCGATTTTATCCACACTCAGTGTGGGAGGGTATGCTCAGACGTGAGTCCCTTGCTCATTGCACCATCAGGATTCAGGCAAGCCGGGCTGACGAAGGCTGTGATGCCAGAAACCGGTCCCCGGAAGCTTGTTTCCTTCCCAGTATAAGAATTGGCTTGGTAGTTTGGTTTGCCCTGTTCCCATCATGCACTGGGACAGGTACAGACTAATTTGCATGTAGCCAGGTTCTGAGCTGGGATGGTGCAGTGAGCTAAAAAGCGGTGATGGATTAAAACCATGATCTCTTGACTTGGTAAGAGTATTCTGCATCATTCAGAAACTCTGTCCATCACCACCCCCTTTTTCCAAAATCGATTTTATCCACACTCAGTGTGGGAGGGTATGCTCAGACGTGAGTCCCTTGCTCATTGCACCATCAGGATTCAGGCAAGCTGGGCCGAAGACGCTGTGATGCCAGAAACCGGTCCCCGGAAGCTTGTTTCCTTCCCAGTATAAGAATTGGCTTGGTAGTTTGGTTTGCTCTGTTCCCATCATGCACTGGGACAGGTACAGACTAATTTGCATGTAGCCAGGTTCTGAGCTGGGATGGTGCAGTGAGCTAAAAAACGGTGATGGATTAAAACCGTGATCTCTTGACTTGGTAAGAGTATTCTGCATCATTCAGAAACTCTGTCCATCACCACCCCCTTTTTCCCAAATCGATTTTATCCACACTCAGTGTGGGAGGGTATGCTCAGACGTGAGTCCCTTGCTCATTGCACCATCAGGATTCAGGCAAGCCGGGCCGACGAAGGCTGTGATGCCAGAAACCGGTCCCCGGAAGCTTGTTTCCTTCCCAGTAGAAGAATTGGCTTGGTAGTTTGGTTTGCCCTGTTCCCATCATGCACTGGGACAGGTACAGACTAATTTGCATGTAGCCAGGTTTTGAGCTGGGATGGTGCAGTGAGCTAAAAAACGGTGATGGATTAAAACCATGATCTCTTGACTTGGTGAGAGTATTCTGCATCATTCAGAAACTCTGTCCATCACCACCCCCTTTTTCCCAAATCGATTTTATCCACACTCAGTGTGGGAGGATATGCTCAGACGTGAGTCCCTTGCTCATTGCACCATCAGGATTCAGGCAACCCGGGCCGACGAAGGCTGTGATGCCAGAAACCGGTCCCCGGAAGCTTGTTTCCTTCCCAGTATAAGAATTGGCTTGGTAGTTTGGTTTGCCCTGTTCCCATCATGCACTGGGACAGGTACAGACTAATTTGCATGTAGCCAGGTTCTGAGCTGGGATGGTGCAGTGAGCTAAAAAACGGTGATGGATTAAAACCATGATCTCTTGACTTGGTAAGAGTATTCTGCATCATTCAGAAACTCTGTCCATCACCACCCCCTTTTTCCCAAATCGATTTTATCCACACTCAGTGTGGGAGGGTATGCTCAGACGTGAGTCCCTTGCTCATTGCACCATCAGGATTCAGGCAAGCCGGGCCGACGAAGGCTGTGATGCCAGAAACCGGTCCCCGGAAGCTTGTTTCCTTCCCAGTAGAAGAATTGGCTTGGTAGTTTGGTTTGCCCTGTTCCCATCATGCTCTGGGACAGGTACAGACTAATTTGCATGTAGCCAGGTTCTGAGCTGGGATGGTGCAGTGAGCTAAAAAACGGTGATGGATTAAAACCATGATCTCTTGACTTGGTAAGAGTATTCTGCATCATTCAGAAACTCTGTCCATCACCACCCCCTTTTTCCCAAATCGATTTTATCCACACTCAGTGTGGGAGGGTATGCTCAGACGTGAGTCCCTTGCTCATTGCACCATCAGGATTCAGGCAAGCCGGGCCGACGAAGGCTGTGATGCCAGAAACCGGTCCCCGGAAGCTTGTTTCCTTCCCAGTATAAGAATTAGCTTGGTAGTTTGGTTTGCCCTGTTCCCATCATGCACTGGGACAGGTACAGACTAATTTGCATGTAGCCAGGTGCTGAGCTGGGATGGTGCAGTGAGCTAAAAAACGGTGATGGATTAAAACCATGATCTCTTGACTTGGTAAGAGTATTCTGCATCATTCAGAAACTCTGTCCATCACCACCCCCTTTTTCCCAAATCGATTTTATCCACACTCAGGGTGGGAGGGTATGCTCAGACGTGAGTCCCTTGCTCATTGCACCATCAAGATTCAGACAAGCCGGGCCGACGAAGGCTGTGATGCCAGAAACCGGTCCCCGGAAGCTTGTTTCCTTCCCAGTATAAGAATTGGCTTGGTAGTTTGGTTTGCCCTGTTCCCATCATGCACTGGGACAGGTACAGACTAATTTGCATGTAGCCAGGTTCTGAGCTGGGATGGTGAAGTGAGCTAAAAAACGGTGATGGATTAAAACCATGATCTCTTGACTTGGTAAGAGTATTCTGCATCATTCAGAAACTCTGTCCATCACCACCCCCTTTTTCCCAAATCGATTTTATCCACACTCAGTGTGGGAGGGTATGCTCAGACGTGAGTCCCTTGCTCATTGCATCATCAGGGTTCAGGCAAGCCGGGCCGACGAAGGCTGTGATGCCAGAAACCGGTCCCCGGAAGCTTGTTTCTTTCCCAGTATAAGAATTGGCTTGGTAGTTTGGTTTGCCCTGTTCCCATCATGCACTGGGACAGGTACAGACTAATTTGCATGTAGCCAGGTTCTGAGCTGGGATGGTGCAGTGAGCTAAAAAATGGTGATGGATTAAAACCATGATCTCTTGACTTGGTAAGAGTATTCTGCGTCATTCAGAAACTCTGTCCATCACCACCCCCTTTTTCCCAAATCGATTTTATCCACACTCAGTGTGGGAGGGTATGCTCAGACGTGAGTCCCTTGCTCATTGCACCATCAGGATTCAGGCAAGCCGGGCCGACGAAGGCTGTGATGCCAGAAACCGGTCCCCGGAAGCTTGTTTCCTTCCCAGTATAAGAATTGGCTTGGTAGTTTGGTTTGCCCTGTTCCCATCATGCACTGGGACAGGTACAGACTAATTTGCATGTAGCCAGGTTCTGAGCTGGGATGGTGCAGTGAGCTAAAAAACGGTGATGGATTAAAACCATGATCTCTTGACTTGGTAAGAGTATTCTGCATCATTCAGAAACTCTGTCCATCACCACCCCCTTTTTCCCAAATCGATTTTATCCACACTCAGTGTGGGAGGGTATGCTCAGACGTGAGTCCCTTGCTCATTGCACCATCAGGATTCAGGCAAGCCGGGCCGACGAAGGCTGTGATGCCAGAAACCGGTCCCCGGAAGCTTGTTTCCTTCCCAGTATAAGAATTGGCTTCGTAGTTTGGTTTGCCCTGTTCCCATCATGCACTGGGACAGGTACAGACTAATTTGCATGTAGCCAGGTTCTGAGCTGGGATGGTGCAGTGAGCTAAAAAACGGTGATGGATTAAAACCATGATCTCTTGACTTGGTAAGAGTATTCTGCATCATTCAGAAACTCTGTCCATCACCACCCCCTTTTTCCCAAATCGATTTTATCCGCACTCAGGGTGGGAGGGTATGCTCAGACGTGAGTCCCTTGCTCATTGCACCATCAGGATTCAGGCAAGCCGGGCCGACGAAGGCTGTGATGCCAGAAACCGGTTCCCGGAAGCTTGTTTCCTTCCCAGTATAAGAATTGGCTTGGTAGTTTGGTTTGCCCTGTTCCCATCATGCACTGGGACAGGTACAGACTAATTTGCATGTAGCCAGGTTCTGAGCTGGGATGGTGCAGTGAGCTAAAAAACGGTGATGGATTAAAACCATGATCTCTTGACTTGGTAAGAGTATTCTGCATCATTCAGAAACTCTGTCCATCACCACCCCCTTTTTCCCAAATCGATTTTATCCACACTCAGTGTGGGAGGGTATGCTCAGACGTGAGTCCCTTGCTCATTGCACCATCAGGATTCAGGCAAGCCGGGCCGACGAAGGCTGTGATGCCAGAAACCGGTCCCCGGAAGCTTGTTTCCTTCCCAGTATAAGAATTGGCTTGGTAGTTTGGTTTGCCCTGTTCCCATCATGCACTGGGACAGGTACAGACTAATTTGCATGTAGCCAGGTTCTGAGCTGGGATGGTGCAGTGAGCTAAAAAATGGTGATGGATTAAAACCATGATCTCTTGACTTGGTAAGAGTATTCTGCATCATTCAGAAACTCTGTCCATCACCACCCCCTTTTTCCCAAATCGATTTTATCCACACTCAGTGTGGGAGGGTATGCTCAGACGTGAGTCCCTTGCTCATTGCACCATCAGGATTCAGGCAAGCCGGGCCGACGAAGGCTGTGATGCCAGAAACCGGTCCCCGGAAGCTTGTTTCCTTCCCAGTATAAGAATTGGCTTGGTAGTTTGGTTTGCCCTGTTCCCATCATGCACTGGGACAGGTACAGACTAATTTGCATGTAGCCAGGTTCTGAGCTGGGATGGTGTAGTGAGCTAAAAAACGGTGATGGATTAAAACCATGATCTCTTGACTTGGTAAGAGTATTCTGCATCATTCAGAAACTCTGTCCATCACCACCCCCTTTTTCCCAAATCGATTTTATCCACACTCAGTGTGGGAGGGTATGCTCAGACGTGAGTCCCTTGCTCATTGCACCATCAGGATTCAGGCAAGCTGGGCCGACGAAGGCTGTGATGCCAGAAACCGGTCCCCGGAAGCTTGTTTCCTTCCCAGTATAAGAATTGGCTTGGTAGTTTGGTTTGCCCTGTTCCCATCATGCACTGGGACAGGTACAGACTAATTTGCATGTAGCCAGGTTCTGAGCTGGGATGGTGCAGTGAGCTAAAAAACGGTGATGGATTAAAACCATGATCTCTTGACTTGGTAAGAGTATTCTGCATCATTCAGAAACTCTGTCCATCACCACCCCCTTTTTCCCAAATCGATTTTATCCACACTCAGTGTGGGAGGGTATGCTCAGACGTGAGTCCCTTGCTCATTGCACCATCAGGATTCAGGCAAGCCGGGCCGACGAAGGCTGTGATGCCAGAAACCGGTCCCCGGAAGCTTGTTTCCTTCCCAGTATAAGAATTGGCTTGGTAGTTTGGTTTGCCCTGTTCCCATCATGCACTGGGACAGGTACAGACTAATTTGCATGTAGCCAGGTTCTGAGCTGGGATGGTGCAGTGAGCTAAAAAACGGTGATGGATTAAAACCATGATCTCTTGACTTGGTAAGAGTATTCTGCATCATTCAGAAACTCTGTCCATCACCACCCCCTTTTTCCCAAATCGATTTTATCCACACTCAGTGTGGGAGGGTATGCTCAGACGTGAGTCCCTTGCTCATTGCACCATCAGGATTCAGGCAAGCCGGGCCGACGAAGGCTGTGATGCCAGAAACCGGTCCCCGGAAGCTTGTTTCCTTCCCAGTAGAAGAATTGGCTTGGTAGTATGGTTTGCCCTGTTCCCATCATGGACTGGGACAGGTACAGACTAATTTGCATGTAGCCAGGTTCTGAGCTGGGATGGTGCAGTGAGCTAAAAAACGGTGATGGATTAAAACCATGATCTCTTGACTTGGTAAGAGTATTCTGCATCATTCAGAAACTCTGTCCATCACCACCCACTTTTTCCCAAATCGATATTATCCACACTCAGTGTGGGAGGGTATGCTCAGACGTGAGTCCCTTGCTCATTGCACCATCAGGATTCAGGCAAGCCGGGCCGACGAAGGCTGTGATGCCAGAAACCGGTCCCCGGAAGCTTGTTTCCTTCCCAGTATAAGAATTGGCTTGGTAGTTTGGTTTGCCCTGTTTCCATCATGCACTGGGACAGGTACAGACTAATTTGCATGTAGCCAGGTTCTGAGCTGGGATGGTGCAGTGAGCTAAAAAACGGGGATGGATTAAAACCATGATCTCTTGACTTGGTAGGAGTATTCTGAATCATTCAGAAACTCTGTCCATCACCACCCCTTTTTTCCCAAATCGATTTTATCCACACTCAGTGTGGGAGGGTATGCTCAGACGTGAGTCCCTTGCTCATTGCACCATCAGGATTCAGGCAAGCCGCGCCGACGAAGGCTGTGATGCCAGAAACCGGTCCCCGGAAGCTTGTTTCCTTCCCAGTATAAGAATTGGCTAGGTAGTTTGGTTTGTCCTGTTCCCATCATGCACTGGGACAGGTACAGACTAATTTGCATGTAGCCAGGTTCTGAGCTGGGATGGTGCAGTGAGCTAAAAAACGGTGATGGATTAAAACCATCATCTCTTGACTTGGTAAGAGTATTCTGCATCATTCAGAAACTCTGTCCATCAACACCCCCTTTTTCCCAAATCGATTTTATCCACACTCAGTGTGGGAGGGTATGCTCAGACGTGAGTCCCTTGCTCATTGCACCATCAGGATTCAGGCAAGCCGGGCCGACGAAGGCTGTGATGCCAGAAACCGGTCCCCGGAAGCTTGTTTCCTTCCCAGTATAAGAATTGGCTTGGTAGTTTGGTTTGCCCTGTTCCCATCATGCATTGGGACAGGTACAGACTAATTTGCATGTAGCCAGGTTCTGAGCTGGGATGGTGCAGTGAGCTAAAAAACGGTGATGGATTAAAACCATGATCTCTTGACTTGGTAAGAGTATTCTGCATCATTCAGAAACTCTGTCCATCACCACCCCCTTTTTCCCAAATCGATTTTATCCACACTCAGTGTGGGAGGGTATGCTCAGACGTGAGTCCCTTGCTCATTGCACCATCAGGATTCAGGCAAGCTGGGCCGACGACGCTGTGATGCCAGAAACCGGTCCCCGGAAGCTTGTTTCCTTCCCAGTATAAGAAGTGGCTTGGTAGTTTGGTTTGCCCTGTTCCCATCATGCACTGGGACAGGTACAGACTAATTTGCATGTAGCCAGGTTCTGAGCTGGGATGGTGCAGTGAGCTAAAAAACGGTGATGGATTAAAACCATGATCTCTTGACTTGGTAAGAGTATTCTGCATCATTCAGAAACTCTGTCTATCACACCCCCTTTTTCCCAAATCGATTTTATCCACACTCAGTGTGGGAGGGTATGCTCAGACGTGAGTCCCTTGCTCATTGCACCATCAGGATTCAGGCAAGCCGGGCCGACGAAGGCTGTGATGCCAGAAACCGGTCCCCGGAAGCTTGTTTCCTTCCCAGTATAAGAATTGGCTTGGTAGTTTGGTTTGCCCTGTTCCCATCATGCACTGGGACAGGTACAGACTAATTTGCATGTAGCCAGGTTCTGAGCTGGGATGGTGCAGTGAGCTAAAAACGGTGATGGATTAAAACCATGATCTCTTGACTTGGTAAGAGTATTCTGCATCATTCAGAAACTCTGTCCATCACCACCCCCTTTTTCCCAAATCGATTTTATCCACACTCAGTGTGGGAGGGTATGCTCAGACGTGAGTCCCTTGCCATTGCACCATCAGGATTCAGGCAAGCCGGGCTGACGAAGGCTGTGATGCCAGAAACCGGTCCCCGGAAGCTTGTTTCCTTCCCAGTATAAGAATTGGCTTGGTAGTTTGGTTTGCCCTGTTCCCATCATGCACTGGGACAGGTACAGACTAATTTGCATGTAGCCAGGTTCTGAGCTGGGATGGTGCAGTGAGCTAAAAAACGGTGATGGATTAAAACCATGATCTCTTGACTTTGTAAGAGTATTCTGCATCATTCAGAAACTCTGTCCATCACCACCCCCTTTTTCCCAAATCGATTTTATCCACACTCAGTGTGGGAGGGTATGCTCAGACGTGAGTCCCTTGTTCATTGCACCATCAGGATTCAGGCAAGCCGGGCCGACGAAGGCTGTGATGCCAGAAACCGGTCCCCGGAAGCTTGTTTCCTTCCCAGTAGAAGAATTGGCTTGGTAGTTTGGTTTGCCCTGTTCCCATCATGCACTGGGACAGGTACAGACTAATTTGCATGTAGCCAGGTTCTGAGCTGGGATGGTGCAGTGAGCTAAAAATCGGTGATGGATTAAAACCATGATCTCTTGACTTGGTAAGAGTATTCTGCATCATTCAGAAACTCTGTCTATCACCACCCCCTTTTTCCCAAATCGATTTTATCCACACTCAGTGTGGGAGGGTATGCTCAGACGTGAGTCCCTTGCTCATTGCACCATCAGGATTCAGGCAATCCGGGCCGACGAAGGCTGTGATGCCAGAAACCGGTCCCCGGAAGCTTGTTTCCTTCCCAGTATAAGAATTGGCTTGGTAGTTTGGTTTGCCCTGTTCCCATCATGCACTGGGACAGGTACAGACTAATTTGCATGTAGCCAGGTTCTGAGCTGGGATGGTGCAGTGAGCTAAAAACGGTGATGGATTAAAACCATGATCTCTTGACTTGGTAAGAGTATTCTGCATCATTCAGAAACTCTGTCCATCACCACCCCCTTTTTCCCAAATCGATTTTATCCACACTCAGTGTGGGAGGGTATGCTCAGGCGTGAGTCCCTTGCTCATTGCACCATCAGGATTCAGGCAAGCCGGGCTGACGAAGGCTGTGATGCCAGAAACCGGTCCCCGTAAGCTTGTTTCCTTCCCAGTATAAGAATTGGCTTGGTAGTTTGGTTTGCCCTGTTTCCATCATGCAGTGGGACAGGTACAGACTAATTTGCATGTAGCCAGGTTCTGAGCTGGGATGGTGCAGTGAGCTAAAAAACGGTGATGGATTAAAACCATGATCTCTTGACTTGGTAAGAGTATTTTGCATCATTCAGAAACTCTGTCCATCACCACCCCCTTTTTCCCAAATCGATTTTATCCACACTCAGTGTGGGAGGGTATGCTCAGACGTGAGTCCCTTGCTCATTGCACCATCAGGATTCAGGCAAGCCGGGCCGACGAAGGCTGTGATGCCAGAAACCGGTCCCCGGAAGCTTGTTTCCTTCCCAGTATAAGAATTGGCTTGGTAGTTTGGTTTGCCCTGTTCCCATCATGCACTGGGACAGGTACAGACTAATTTGCATGTAGCCAGGTTCTGAGCTGGGATGGTGCAGTGAGCTAAAAAACGGGGATGGATTAAAACCATGATCTCTTGACTTGGTAAGAGTATTCTGCATCATTCAGAAACTCTGTCTATCACCACCCCCTTTTTCCCAAATCGATTTTATCCACACTCAGTGTGGGAGGGTATGCTCAGACGTGAGTCCCTTGCTCATTGCACCATCAGGATTCAGGCAAGCCGGGCCGACGAAGGTTGTGATGCCAGAAACCGGTCCCCGGAATCTTGTTTCCTTCCCAGTATAAGAATTAGCTTGGTAGTTTGGTTTGCCCTGTTCCCATCATGCACTGGGACAGGTACAGATTAATTTGCATGTAGCCAGGTTCTGAGCTGGGATGGTGCAGTGAGCTAAAAAACGGTGATGGATTAAAACCATGATCTCTTGACTTGGTAAGAGTATTCTGCATCATTCAGAAACTCTGTCCATCACCACCCCCTTTTTCCCAAATCGATTTTATCCACACTCAGTGTGGGAGGGTATGCTCAGACATGAGTCCCTTGCTCATTGCACCATCAAGATTCAGGCAAGCCGGGCCGACGAAGGCTGTGATGCCAGAAACCGGTCCCCGGAAGCTTGTTTCCTTCCGAGTATAAGAATTGGCTTGGTAGTTTGGTTTGCCCTGTTCCCATCATGCACTGGGACAGGTACAGACTAATTTGCATGTAGCCAGGTTCTGAGCTGGGATGGTGAAGTGAGCTAAAAAACGGTGATGGATTAAAACCATGATCTCTTGACTTGGTAAGAGTATTCTGCATCATTCAGAAACTCTGTCCATCACCACCCCCTTTTTCCCAAATCGATTTTATCCACACTCAGTGTGGGAGGGTATGCTCAGACGTGAGTCCCTTGCTCATTGCACCATCAGGATTCAGGCAAGCCAGGCCGACGAAGGCTGTGATGCCAGAAACCGGTCCCCGGAAGCTTGTTTCCTTCCCAGTATAAGAATTGGCTTGGTAGTTTGGTTTGCCCTGTTCCCATCATGCACTGGGACAGGTACAGACTAATTTGCATGTAGCCAGGTTCTGAGCTGGGATGGTGCAGTGAGCTAAAAAACGGTGATGGATTAAAACCATGATCTCTTGACTTGGTAAGAGTATTCTGCATCCTTCAGAAACTCTGTCCATCACCACCCCCTTTTTCCCAAATCGATTTTATCCGCACTCAGTGTGGGAGGGTATGCTCAGACGTGAGTCCCTTGCTCATTGCACCATCAGGATTCAGGCAAGCCGGGCCGACGAAGGCTGTGATGCCAGAAACTGGTCCCCGGAAGCTTGTTTCCTTCCCAGTATAAGAATTGGCTTGGTAGTTTGGTTTGCCCTGTTCCCATCATGCACTGGGACAGGTACAGACTAATTTGCATGTAGCCAGGTTCTGAGCTGGGATGGTGCAGTGAGCTAAAAAACGGTGATGGATTAAAACCATGATCTCTTGACTTGGTAAGAGTATTCTGCATCATTCAGAAACTCTGTCCATCACCCCCCCCTTTTTCCCAAATCGATTTTATCCACACTCAGTGTGGGAGCGTATGCTCAGACGTGAGTCCCTTGCTCATTGCACCATCAGGATTCAGGCAAGCCGGGCCGACGAAGGCTGTGATGCCAGAAACCGGTCCCCGGAAGCTTGTTTCCTTCCCAGTATAAGAATTGGCTTGGTAGTTTGGTTTGCCCTGTTCCCATCATGCACTGGGACAGGTACAGACTAATTTGCATGTAGCCAGGTTCTGAGCTGGGATGGTGCAGTGAGCTAAAAATCGGTGATGGATTAAAACCATGATCTCTTGACTTGGTAAGAGTATTCTGCATCATTCAGAAACTCTGTCTATCACCACCCCCTTTTTCCCAAATCGATTTTATCCACACTCAGTGTGGGAGGGTATGCTCAGACGTGAGTCCCTTGCTCATTGCACCATCAGGATTCAGGCAAGCCGGGCCGACGAAGGCTGTGATGCCAGAAACCGGTCCCCGGAAGCTTGTTTCCTTCCCAGTATAAGAATTGGCTTGGTAGTTTGGTTTGCCCTGTTCCCATCATGCACTGGGACAGGTACAGACTAATTTGCATGTAGCCAGGTTCTGAGCTGGGATGGTGCAGTGAGCTAAAAACGGTGATGGATTAAAACCATGATCTCTTGACTTGGTAAGAGTATTCTGCATCATTCAGAAACTCTGTCCATCACCACCCCCTTTTTCCCAAATCGATTTTATCCACACTCAGTGTGGGAGGGTATGCTCAGGCGTGAGTCCCTTGCTCATTGCACCATCAGGATTCAGGCAAGCCGGGCTGACGAAGGCTGTGATGCCAGAAACCGGTCCCCGTAAGCTTGTTTCCTTCCCAGTATAAGAATTGGCTTGGTAGTTTGGTTTGCCCTGTTTCCATCATGCACTGGGACAGGTACAGACTAATTTGCATGTAGCCAGGTTCTGAGCTGGGATGGTGCAGTGAGCTAAAAAACGGTGATGGATTAAAACCATGATCTCTTGACTTGGTAAGAGTATTCTGCATCATTCAGAAACTCTGTCCATCACCACCCCCTTTTTCCCAAATCGATTTTATCCACACTCAGTGTGGGAGGGTATGCTCAGACGTGAGTCCCTTGCTCATTGCACCATCAGGATTCAGGCAAGCCGGGCCGACGAAGGCTGTGATGCCAGAAACCGGTCCCCGGAAGCTTGTTTCCTTCCCAGTATAAGAATTGGCTTGGTAGTTTGGTTTGCCCTGTTCCCATCATGCACTGGGACAGGTACAGACTAATTTGCATGTAGCCAGGTTCTGAGCTGGGATGGTGCAGTGAGCTAAAAAAACGGGGATGGATTAAAACCATGATCTCTTGACTTGGTAAGAGTATTCTGCATCATTCAGAAACTCTGTCTATCACCACCCCCTTTTTCCCAAATCGATTTTATCCACACTCAGTGTGGGAGGGTATGCTCAGACGTGAGTCCCTTGCTCATTGCACCATCAGGATTCAGGCAAGCCGGGCCGATGAAGGCTGTGATGCCAGAAACCGGTCCCCGGAAGCTTGTTTCCTTCCCAGTAGAAGAATTGGCTTGGTAGTTTGGTTTGCCCTGTTCCCATCATGCACTGGGACAGGTACAGACTAATTTGCATGTAGCCAGGTTCTGAGCTGGGATGGTGCAGTGAGCTAAAAAACGGTGATGGATTAAAACCATGATCTCTTGACTTGGTAAGAGTATTCTGCATCATTCAGAAACTCTGTCCATCACCACCCCCTTTTTCCCAAATCGATTTTATCCACACTCAGTGTGGGAGGGTATGCTCAGACATGAGTCCCTTGCTCATTGCACCATCAGGATTCAGGCAAGCCGGGCCGACGAAGGTTGTGATGCCAGAAACCGGTCCCCGGAATCTTGTTTCCTTCCCAGTATAAGAATTAGCTTGGTAGTTTGGTTTGCCCTGTTCCCATCATGCACTGGGACAGGTACAGACTAATTTGCATGTAGCCAGGTTCTGAGCTGGGATGGTGCAGTGAGCTAAAAAACGGTGATGGATTAAAACCATGATCTCTTGACTTGGTAAGAGTATTCTGCATCATTCAGAAACTCTGTCCATCACCACCCCCTTTTTCCCAAATCGATTTTATCCACACTCAGTGTGGGAGGGTATGCTCAGACGTGAGTCCCTTGCTCATTGCACCATCAAGATTCAGGCAAGCCGGGCCGACGAAGGCTGTGATGCCAGAAACCGGTCCCCGGAAGCTTGTTTCCTTCCCAGTATAAGAATTGGCTTGGTAGTTTGGTTTGCCCTGTTCCCATCATGCACTGGGACAGGTACAGACTAATTTGCATGTAGCCAGGTTCTGAGCTGGGATGGTGAAGTGAGCTAAAAAACGGTGATGGATTAAAACCATGATCTCTTGACTTGGTAAGAGTATTCTGCATCATTCAGAAACTCTGTCCATCACCATCCCCTTTTTCCCAAATCGATTTTATCCACACTCAGTGTGGGAGGGTATGCTCAGACGTGAGTCCCTTGCTCATTGCACCATCAGGATTCAGGCAAGCCAGGCCGACGAAGGCTGTGATGCCAGAAACCGGTCCCCGGAAGCTTGTTTCCTTCCCAGTATAAGAATTGGCTTGGTAGTTTGGTTTGCCCTGTTCCCATCATGCACTGGGACAGGTACAGACTAATTTGCATGTAGCCAGGTTCTGAGCTGGGATGGTGCAGTGAGCTAAAAAACGGTGATGGATTAAAACCATGATCTCTTGACTTGGTAATAGTATTCTGCATCCTTCAGAAACTCTGTCCATCACCACCCCCTTTTTCCCAAATCGATTTTATCCACACTCAGTGTGGGAGGGTATGCTCAGACGTGAGTCCCTTGCTCATTGCACCATCAGGGATCAGGCAAGCCGGGCCGACGAAGGCTGTGATGCCAGAAACCGGTCCCCGGAAGCTTGTTTCCTTCCCAGTATAAGAATTGGCTTGGTAGTTTGGTTTGCCCTGTTCCCATCATGCACTGGGACAGGTACAGACTAATTTGCATGTAGCCAGGTTCTGAGCTGGGATGGTGCAGTGAGCTAAAAAATGGTGATGGATTAAAACCATGATCTCTTGACTTGGTAAGAGTATTCTGCATCATTCAGAAACTCTGTCCATCACCACCCCCTTTTTCCCAAATCGATTTTATCCACACTCAGTGTGGGAGGGTATGCTCAGACGTGAGTCCCTTGCTCATTGCACCATCAGGATTCAGGCAAGCCGGGCCGACGAAGGCTGTGATGCCAGAAACCGGTCCGCGGAAGCTTGTTTCCTTCCCAGTATAAGAATTGGCTTGGTAGTTTGGTTTGCCCTGTTCCCATCATGCACTGGGACAGGTACAGACTAATTTGCATGTAGCCAGGTTCTGAGCTGGGATGGTGCAGTGAGCTAAAAAACGGTGATGGATTAAAACCATGATCTCTTGACTTGGTAAGAGTATTCTGCATCATTCAGAAACTCTGTCCATCACCACCCCCTTTTTCCCAAATTGATTTTATCCGCACTCAGTGTGGGAGGGTATGCTCAGACGTGAGTCCCTTGCTCATTGCACCATCAGGATTCAGGCAAGCCGGGCCGACGAAGGCTGTGATGCCAGAAACCGGTTCCCGGAAGCTTGTTTCCTTCCCAGTATAAGACTTGGCTTGGTAGTTTGGTTTGCCCTGTTCCCATCATGCACTGGGACAGGTACAGACTAATTTGCATGTAGCCAGGTTCTGAGCTGGGATGGTGCAGTGAGCTAAAAAACGGTGATGGATTAAAACCATGATGTCTTGACTTGGTAAGAGTATTCTGCATCATTCAGAAACTCTGTCCATCACCACCCCCTTTTCCCCAAATCGATTTTATCCACACTCAGTGTGGGAGGGTATGCTCAGACGTGAGTCCCTTGCTCATTGCACCATCAGGATTCAGGCAAGCCGGGCCGACGAAGGCTGTGATGCCAGAAACCGGTCCCCGGAAGCTTGTTTCCTTCCCAGTATAAGAATTGGCTTGGTAGTTTGGTTTGCCCTGTTCCCATCATGCACTGGGACAGGTACAGACTAATTTGCATGTAGCCAGGTTCTGAGCTGGGATGGTGCAGTGAGCTAAAAAACGGTGATGGATTAAAACCATGATCTCTTGACTTGGTAAGAGTATTCTGCATCATTCAGAAACTCTGTCCATCACCCCCCCTTTTTCCCAAATCGATTTTATCCACACTCAGTGTGGGAGCGTATGCTCAGACGTGAGTCCCTTGCTCATTGCACCATCAGGATTCAGGCAAGCCGGGCCGACGAAGGCTGTGATGCCAGAAACCGGTCCCCGGAAGCTTGTTTCCTTCCCAGTATAAGAATTGGCTTGGTAGTTTGGTTTGCCCTGTTCCCATCATGCACTGGGACAGGTACAGACTAATTTGCATGTAGCCAGGTTCTGAGCTGGGATGGTGCAGTGAGCTAAAAAACGGTGATGGATTAAAACCATGATCTCTTGACTTGGTAAGAGTATTCTGCATCATTCAGAAACTCTGTCCATCACCACCCCCTTTTTCCCAAATCGATTTTATCCACACTCAGTGTGGGAGGGTATGCTCAGACGTGAGTCCCTTGCTCATTGCACCATCAGGATTCAGGCAAGCTGGGCCGACGAAGGCTGTGATGCCAGAAACCGGTCCCCGGAAGCTTGTTTCCTTCCCAGTATAAGAATTGGCTTGGTAGTTTGGTTTGCCCTGTTCCCATCATGCACTGGGACAGGTACAGACTGATTTGCATGTAGCCAGGTTCTGAGCTGGGATGGTGCAGTGAGCTAAAAAACGGTGATGGATTAAAACCATGATCTCTTGACTTGGTAAGAGTATTCTGCATCATTCAGAAACTCTGTCCATCACCACCCCCTTTTTCCCAAATCGATTTTATCCACACTCAGTGTGGGAGGGTATGCTCAGACGTGAGTCCCTTGCTCATTGCACCATCAGGATTCAGGCAAGCCGGGCCGACGAAGGCTGTGATGCCAGAAACCGGTCCCCGGAAGCTTGTTTCCTTCCCAGTATAAGAATTGGCTTGGTAGTTTGGTTTGCCCTGTTCCCATCATGCACTGGGACAGGTACAGACTAATTTGCATGTAGCCAGGTTCTGAGCTGGGATGGTGCAGTGAGCTAAAAAACGGTGATGGATTAAAACCATGATCTCTTGACTTGGTAAGAGTATTCTGCATCATTCAGAAACTCTGTCCATCACCACCCCCTTTTTCCCAAATCGATTTTATCCACACTCAGTGTGGGAGGGTATGCTCAGACGTGAGTCCCTTGCTCATTGCACCATCAGGATTCAGGCAAGCCGGGCCGACGAAGGCTGTGATGCCAGAAACCGGTCCCCGGAAGCTTGTTTCCTTCCCAGTAGAAGAATTGGCTTGGTAGTATGGTTTGCCCTGTTCCCATCATGGACTGGGACAGGTACAGACTAATTTGCATGTAGCCAGGTTCTGAGCTGGGATGGTGCAGTGAGCTAAAAAACGGTGATGGATTAAAACCATGATCTCTTGACTTGGTAAGAGTATTCTGCATCATTCAGAAACTCTGTCCATCACCACCCACTTTTTCCCAAATCGATTTTATCCACACTCAGTGTGGGAGGGTATGCTCAGACGTGAGTCCCTTGCTCATTGCACCATCAGGATTCAGGCAAGCCAGGCCGACGAAGGCTGTGATGCCAGAAACCGGTCCCCGGAAGCTTGTTTCCTTCCCAGTATAAGAATTGGCTTGGTAGTTTGGTTTGCCCGGTTCCCATCATGCACTGGGACAGGTACAGACTAATTTGCATGTAGCCAGGTTCTGAGCTGGGATGGTGCAGTGAGCTAAAAAACGGTGATGGATTAAAACCATGATCTCTTGACTTGGTAAGAGTATTCTGCATCCTTCAGAAACTCTGTCCATCACCACCCCCTTTTTCCCAAATCGATTTTATCCACACTCAGTGTGGGAGGGTATGCTCAGACGTGAGTCCCTTGCTCATTGCACCATCAGGATTCAGGCAAGCCGGGCCGACGAAGGCTGTGATGCCAGAAACCGGTCCCCGGAAGCTTGTTTCCTTCCCAGTATAAGAATTGGCTTGGTAGTTTGGTTTGCCCTGTTCCCATCATGCACTGGGACAGGTACAGACTAATTTGCATGTAGCCATGTTCTGAGCTGGGATGGTGCAGTGAGCTAAAAAACGGTGATGGATTAAAACCATGATCTCTTGACTTGGTAAGAGTATTCTGCATCATTCAGAAACTCTGTCCATCACCACCCCCTTTTTCCCAAATCGATTTTATCCACACTCAGTGTGGGAGGGTATGCTCAGACGTGAGTCCCTTGCTCATTGCACCATCAGGATTCAGGCAAGCCGGGCCGACGAAGGCTGTGATGCCAGAAACCGGTCCGCGGAAGCTTGTTTCCTTCCCAGTAGAAGAATTGGCTTGGTAGTTTGGTTTGCCCTGTTCCCATCATGCACTGGGACAGGTACAGACTAATTTGCATGTAGCCAGGTTCTGAGCTGGGATGGTGCAGTGAGCTAAAAAACGGTGATGGATTAAAACCATGATCTCTTGACTTGGTAAGAGTATTCTGCATCATTCAGAAACTCTGTCCATCACCACACCCTTTTTCCCAAATCGATTTTATCCGCACTCAGTGTGGGAGGGTATGCTCAGACGTGAGTCCCTTGCTCATTGCACCATCAGGATTCAGGCAAGCCGGGCCGACGAAGGCTGTGATGCCAGAAACCGGTTCCCGGAAGCTTGTTTCCTTCCCAGTATAAGAATTGGCTTGGTAGTTTGGTTTGCCCTGTTCCCATCATGCACTGGGACAGGTACAGACTAATTTGCATGTAGCCAGGTTCTGAGCTGGGATGGTGCAGTGAGCTAAAAAACGGTGATGGATTAAAACCATGATGTCTTGACTTGGTAAGAGTATTCTGCATCATTCAGAAACTCTGTCCATCACCACCCCCTTTTCCCCAAATCGATTTTATCAACACTCAGTGTGGGAGGGTATGCTCAGACGTGAGTCCCTTGCTCATTGCACCATCAGGATTCAGGCAAGCCGGGCCGACGAAGGCTGTGATGCCAGAAACCGGTCCCCGGAAGCTTGTTTCCTTCCCAGTATAAGAATTGGCTTGGTAGTTTGGTTTGCCCTGTTCCCATCATGCACTGGGACAGGTACAGACTAATTTGCATGTAGCCAGGTTCTGAGCTGGGATGGTGCAGTGAGCTAAAAAACGGTGATGGATTAAAACCATGATCTCTTGACTTGGTAAGAGTATTCTGCATCATTCAGAAACTCTGTCCATCACCCCCCCCTTTTTCCCAAATCGATTTTATCCACACTCAGTGTGGGAGCGTATGCTCAGACGTGAGTCCCTTGCTCATTGCACCATCAGGATTCAGGCAAGCCGGGCCGACGAAGGCTGTGATGCCAGAAACCGGTCCCCGGAAGCTTGTTTCCTTCCCAGTATAAGAATTGGCTTGGTAGTTTGGTTTGCCCTGTTCCCATCATGCACTGGGACAGGTACAGACTAATTTGCATGTAGCCAGGTTCTGAGCTGGGATGGTGCAGTGAGCTAAAAATCGGTGATGGATTAAAACCATGATCTCTTGACTTGGTAAGAGTATTCTGCATCATTCAGAAACTCTGTCTATCACCACCCCCTTTTTCCCAAATCGATTTTATCCACACTCAGTGTGGGAGGGTATGCTCAGACGTGAGTCCCTTGCTCATTGCACCATCAGGATTCAGGCAAGCCGGGCCGACGAAGGCTGTGATGCCAGAAACCGGTCCCCGGAAGCTTGTTTCCTTCCCAGTATAAGAATTGGCTTGGTAGTTTGGTTTGCCCTGTTCCCATCATGCACTGGGACAGGTACAGACTAATTTGCATGTAGCCAGGTTCTGAGCTGGGATGGTGCAGTGAGCTAAAAACGGTGATGGATTAAAACCATGATCTCTTGACTTGGTAAGAGTATTCTGCATCATTCAGAAACTCTGTCCATCACCACCCCCTTTTTCCCAAATCGATTTTATCCACACTCAGTGTGGGAGGGTATGCTCAGGCGTGAGTCCCTTGCTCATTGCACCATCAGGATTCAGGCAAGCCGGGCTGACGAAGGCTGTGATGCCAGAAACCGGTCCCCGTAAGCTTGTTTCCTTCCCAGTATAAGAATTGGCTTGGTAGTTTGGTTTGCCCTGTTTCCATCATGCACTGGGACAGGTACAGACTAATTTGCATGTAGCCAGGTTCTGAGCTGGGATGGTGAAGTGAGCTAAAAAACGGTGATGGATTAAAACCATGATCTCTTGACTTGGTAAGAGTATTCTGCATCATTCAGAAACTCTGTCCATCACCACCCCCTTTTTCCCAAATCGATTTTATCCACACTCAGTGTGGGAGGGTATGCTCAGACGTGAGTCCCTTGCTCATTGCACCATCAGGATTCAGGCAAGCCAGGCCGACGAAGGCTGTGATGCCAGAAACCGGTCCCCGGAAGCTTGTTTCCTTCCCAGTATAAGAATTGGCTTGGTAGTTTGGTTTGCTCTGTTCCCATCATGCACTGGGACAGGTACAGACTAATTTGCATGTAGCCAGGTTCTGAGCTGGGATGGTGCAGTGAGCTAAAAAACGGTGATGGATTAAAACCATGATCTCTTGACTTGGTAATAGTATTCTGCATCCTTCAGAAACTCTGTCCATCACCACCCCCTTTTTCCCAAATCGATTTTATCCACACTCAGTGTGGGAGGGTATGCTCAGACGTGAGTCCCTTGCTCATTGCACCATCAGGGATCAGGCAAGCCGGGCCGACGAAGGCTGTGATGCCAGAAACCGGTCCCCGGAAGCTTGTTTCCTTCCCAGTATAAGAATTGGCTTGGTAGTTTGGTTTGCCCTGTTCCCATCATGCACTGGGACAGGTACAGACTAATTTGCATGTAGCCAGGTTCTGAGCTGGGATGGTGCAGTGAGCTAAAAAATGGTGATGGATTAAAACCATGATCTCTTGACTTGGTAAGAGTATTCTGCATCATTCAGAAACTCTGTCCATCACCACCCCCTTTTTCCCAAATCGATTTTATCCACACTCAGTGTGGGAGGGTATGCTCAGACGTGAGTCCCTTGCTCATTGCACCATCAGGATTCAGGCAAGCCGGGCCGACGAAGGCTGTGATGCCAGAAACCGGTCCGCGGAAGCTTGTTTCCTTCCCAGTATAAGAATTGGCTTGGTAGTTTGGTTTGCCCTGTTCCCATCATGCACTGGGACAGGTACAGACTAATTTGCATGTAGCCAGGTTCTGAGCTGGGATGGTGCAGTGAGCTAAAAAACGGTGATGGATTAAAACCATGATCTCTTGACTTGGTAAGAGTATTCTGCATCATTCAGAAACTCTGTCCATCACCACCCCCTTTTTCCCAAATCGATTTTATCCGCACTCAGTGTGGGAGGGTATGCTCAGACGTGAGTCCCTTGCTCATTGCACCATCAGGATTCAGGCAAGCCGGGCCGACGAAGGCTGTGATGCCAGAAACCGGTTCCCGGAAGCTTGTTTCCTTCCCAGTATAAGACTTGGCTTGGTAGTTTGGTTTGCCCTGTTCCCATCATGCACTGGGACAGGTACAGACTAATTTGCATGTAGCCAGGTTCTGAGCTGGGATGGTGCAGTGAGCTAAAAAACGGTGATGAATTAAAACCATGATGTCTTGACTTGGTAAGAGTATTCTGCATCATTCAGAAACTCTGTCCATCACCACCCCCTTTTCCCCAAATCGATTTTATCCACACTCAGTGTGGGAGGGTATGCTCAGACGTGAGTCCCTTGCTCATTGCACCATCAGGATTCAGGCAAGCCGGGCCGACGAAGGCTGTGATGCCAGAAACCGGTCCCCGGAAGCTTGTTTCCTTCCCAGTATAAGAATTGGCTTGGTAGTTTGGTTTGCCCTGTTCCCATCATGCACTGGGACAGGTACAGACTAATTTGCATGTAGCCAGGTTCTGAGCTGGGATGGTGCAGTGAGCTAAAAAACGGTGATGGATTAAAACCATGATCTCTTGACTTGGTAAGAGTATTCTGCATCATTCAGAAACTCTGTCCATCACCCCCCCTTTTTCCCAAATCGATTTTATCCACACTCAGTGTGGGAGCGTATGCTCAGACGTGAGTCCCTTGCTCATTGCACCATCAGGATTCAGGCAAGCCGGGCCGACGAAGGCTGTGATGCCAGAAACCGGTCCCCGGAAGCTTGTTTCCTTCCCAGTATAAGAATTGGCTTGGTAGTTTGGTTTGCCCTGTTCCCATCATGCACTGGGACAGGTACAGACTAATTTGCATGTAGCCAGGTTCTGAGCTGGGATGGTGCAGTGAGCTAAAAAACGGTGATGGATTAAAACCATGATCTCTTGACTTGGTAAGAGTATTCTGCATCATTCAGAAACTCTGTCCATCACCACCCCCTTTTTCCCAAATCGATTTTATCCACACTCAGTGTGGGAGGGTATGCTCAGACGTGAGTCCCTTGCTCATTGCACCATCAGGATTCAGGCAAGCTGGGCCGACGAAGGCTGTGATGCCAGAAACCGGTCCCCGGAAGCTTGTTTCCTTCCCAGTATAAGAATTGGCTTGGTAGTTTGGTTTGCCCTGTTCCCATCATGCACTGGGACAGGTACAGACTGATTTGCATGTAGCCAGGTTCTGAGCTGGGATGGTGCAGTGAGCTAAAAAACGGTGATGGATTAAAACCATGATCTCTTGACTTGGTAAGAGTATTCTGCATCATTCAGAAACTCTGTCCATCACCACCCCCTTTTTCCCAAATCGATTTTATCCACACTCAGTGTGGGAGGGTATGCTCAGACGTGAGTCCCTTGCTCATTGCACCATCAGGATTCAGGCAAGCCGGGCCGACGAAGGCTGTGATGCCAGAAACCGGTCCCCGGAAGCTTGTTTCCTTCCCAGTATAAGAATTGGCTTGGTAGTTTGGTTTGCCCTGTTCCCATCATGCACTGGGACAGGTACAGACTAATTTGCATGTAGCCAGGTTCTGAGCTGGGATGGTGCAGTGAGCTAAAAAACGGTGATGGATTAAAACCATGATCTCTTGACTTGGTAAGAGTATTCTGCATCATTCAGAAACTCTGTCCATCACCACCCCCTTTTTCCCAAATCGATTTTATCCACACTCAGTGTGGGAGGGTATGCTCAGACGTGAGTCCCTTGCTCATTGCACCATCAGGATTCAGGCAAGCCGGGCCGACGAAGGCTGTGATGCCAGAAACCGGTCCCCGGAAGCTTGTTTCCTTCCCAGTAGAAGAATTGGCTTGGTAGTATGGTTTGCCCTGTTCCCATCATGGACTGGGACAGGTACAGACTAATTTGCATGTAGCCAGGTTCTGAGCTGGGATGGTGCAGTGAGCTAAAAAACGGTGATGGATTAAAACCATGATCTCTTGACTTGGTAAGAGTATTCTGCATCATTCAGAAACTCTGTCCATCACCACCCACTTTTTCCCAAATCGATTTTATCCACACTCAGTGTGGGAGGGTATGCTCAGACGTGAGTCCCTTGCTCATTGCACCATCAGGATTCAGGCAAGCCAGGCCGACGAAGGCTGTGATGCCAGAAACCGGTCCCCGGAAGCTTGTTTCCTTCCCAGTATAAGAATTGGCTTGGTAGTTTGGTTTGCCCGGTTCCCATCATGCACTGGGACAGGTACAGACTAATTTGCATGTAGCCAGGTTCTGAGCTGGGATGGTGCAGTGAGCTAAAAAACGGTGATGGATTAAAACCATGATCTCTTGACTTGGTAAGAGTATTCTGCATCCTTCAGAAACTCTGTCCATCACCACCCCCTTTTTCCCAAATCGATTTTATCCACACTCAGTGTGGGAGGGTATGCTCAGACGTGAGTCCCTTGCTCATTGCACCATCAGGATTCAGGCAAGCCGGGCCGACGAAGGCTGTGATGCCAGAAACCGGTCCCCGGAAGCTTGTTTCCTTCCCAGTATAAGAATTGGCTTGGTAGTTTGGTTTGCCCTGTTCCCATCATGCACTGGGACAGGTACAGACTAATTTGCATGTAGCCATGTTCTGAGCTGGGATGGTGCAGTGAGCTAAAAAACGGTGATGGATTAAAACCATGATCTCTTGACTTGGTAGGAGTATTCTGCATCATTCAGAAACTCTGTCCATCACCACCCCCTTTTTCCCAAATCGATTTTATCCACACTCAGTGTGGGAGGGTATGCTCAGACGTGAGTCCCTTGCTCATTGCACCATCAGGATTCAGGCAAGCCGGGCCGACGAAGGCTGTGATGCCAGAAACCGGTCCGCGGAAGCTTGTTTCCTTCCCAGTATAAGAATTGGCTTGGTAGTTTGGTTTGCCCTGTTCCCATCATGCACTGGGACAGGTACAGACTAATTTGCATGTAGCCAGGTTCTGAGCTGGGATGGTGCAGTGAGCTAAAAAACGGTGATGGATTAAAACCATGATCTCTTGACTTGGTAAGAGTATTCTGCATCATTCAGAAACTCTGTCCATCACCACACCCTTTTTCCCAAATCGATTTTATCCGCACTCAGTGTGGGAGGGTATGCTCAGACGTGAGTCCCTTGCTCATTGCACCATCAGGATTCAGGCAAGCCGGGCCGACGAAGGCTGTGATGCCAGAAACCGGTTCCCGGAAGCTTGTTTCCTTCCCAGTATAAGAATTGGCTTGGTAGTTTGGTTTGCCCTGTTCCCATCATGCACTGGGACAGGTACAGACTAATTTGCATGTAGCCAGGTTCTGAGCTGGGATGGTGCAGTGAGCTAAAAAACGGTGATGGATTAAAACCATGATGTCTTGACTTGGTAAGAGTATTCTGCATCATTCAGAAACTCTGTCCATCACCACCCCCTTTTCCCCAAATCGATTTTATCCACACTCAGTGTGGGAGGGTATGCTCAGACGTGAGTCCCTTGCTCATTGCACCATCAGGATTCAGGCAAGCCGGGCCGACGAAGGCTGTGATGCCAGAAACCGGTCCCCGGAAGCTTGTTTCCTTCCCAGTATAAGAATTGGCTTGGTAGTTTGGTTTGCCCTGTTCCCATCATGCACTGGGACAGGTACAGACTAATTTGCATGTAGCCAGGTTCTGAGCTGGGATGGTGCAGTGAGCTAAAAAACGGTGATGGATTAAAACCATGATCTCTTGACTTGGTAAGAGTATTCTGCATCATTCAGAAACTCTGTCCATCACCCCCCCCTTTTTCCCAACTCGATTTTATCCACACTCAGTGTGGGAGCGTATGCTCAGACGTGAGTCCCTTGCTCATTGCACCATCAGGATTCAGGCAAGCCGGGCCGACGAAGGCTGTGATGCCAGAAACCGGTCCCCGGAAGCTTGTTTCCTTCCCAGTATAAGAATTGGCTTGGTAGTTTGGTTTGCCCTGTTCCCATCATGCACTGGGACAGGTACAGACTAATTTGCATGTAGCCAGGTTCTGAGCTGGGATGGTGCAGTGAGCTAAAAATCGGTGATGGATTAAAACCATGATCTCTTGACTTGGTAAGAGTATTCTGCATCATTCAGAAACTCTGTCTATCACCACCCCCTTTTTCCCAAATCGATTTTATCCACACTCAGTGTGGGAGGGTATGCTCAGACGTGAGTCCCTTGCTCATTGCACCATCAGGATTCAGGCAAGCCGGGCCGACGAAGGCTGTGATGCCAGAAACCGGTCCCCGGAAGCTTGTTTCCTTCCCAGTATAAGAATTGGCTTGGTAGTTTGGTTTGCCCTGTTCCCATCATGCACTGGGACAGGTACAGACTAATTTGCATGTAGCCAGGTTCTGAGCTGGGATGGTGCAGTGAGCTAAAAACGGTGATGGATTAAAACCATGATCTCTTGACTTGGTAAGAGTATTCTGCATCATTCAGAAACTCTGTCCATCACCACCCCCTTTTTCCCAAATCGATTTTATCCACACTCAGTGTGGGAGGGTATGCTCAGGCGTGAGTCCCTTGCTCATTGCACCATCAGGATTCAGGCAAGCCGGGCTGACGAAGGCTGTGATGCCAGAAACCGGTCCCCGTAAGCTTGTTTCCTTCCCAGTATAAGAATTGGCTTGGTAGTTTGGTTTGCCCTGTTTCCATCATGCACTGGGACAGGTACAGACTAATTTGCATGTAGCCAGGTTCTGAGCTGGGATGGTGCAGTGAGCTAAAAAACGGTGATGGATTAAAACCATGATCTCTTGACTTGGTAAGAGTATTCTGCATCATTCAGAAACTCTGTCCATCACCACCCCCTTTTTCCCAAATCGATTTTATCCACACTCAGTGTGGGAGGGTATGCTCAGACGTGAGTCCCTTGCTCATTGCACCATCAGGATTCAGGCAAGCCGGGCCGACGAAGGCTGTGATGCCAGAAACCGGTCCCCGGAAGCTTGTTTCCTTCCCAGTATAAGAATTGGCTTGGTAGTTTGGTTTGCCCTGTTCCCATCATGCACTGGGACAGGTACAGACTAATTTGCATGTAGCCAGGTTCTGAGCTGGGATGGTGCAGTGAGCTAAAAAACGGGGATGGATTAAAACCATGATCTCTTGACTTGGTAAGAGTATTCTGCATCATTCAGAAACTCTGTCTATCACCACCCCCTTTTTCCCAAATCGATTTTATCCACACTCAGTGTGGGAGGGTATGCTCAGACGTGAGTCCCTTGCTCATTGCACCATCAGGATTCAGGCAAGCCGGGCCGATGAAGGCTGTGATGCCAGAAACCGGTCCCCGGAAGCTTGTTTCCTTCCCAGTAGAAGAATTGGCTTGGTAGTTTGGTTTGCCCTGTTCCCATCATGCACTGGGACAGGTACAGACTAATTTGCATGTAGCCAGGTTCTGAGCTGGGATGGTGCAGTGAGCTAAAAAACGGTGATGGATTAAAACCATGATCTCTTGACTTGGTAAGAGTATTCTGCATCATTCAGAAACTCTGTCCATCACCACCCCCTTTTTCCCAAATCGATTTTATCCACACTCAGTGTGGGAGGGTATGCTCAGACGTGAGTCCCTTGCTCATTGCACCATCAGGATTCAGGCAAGCCGGGCCGACGAAGGTTGTGATGCCAGAAACCGGTCCCCGGAATCTTGTTTCCTTCCCAGTATAAGAATTAGCTTGGTAGTTTGGTTTGCCCTGTTCCCATCATGCACTGGGACAGGTACAGACTAATTTGCATGTAGCCAGGTTCTGAGCTGGGATGGTGCAGTGAGCTAAAAAACGGTGATGGATTAAAACCATGATCTCTTGACTTGGTAAGAGTATTCTGCATCATTCAGAAACTCTGTCCATCACCACCCCCTTTTTCCCAAATCGATTTTATCCACACTCAGTGTGGGAGGGTATGCTCAGACGTGAGTCCCTTGCTCATTGCACCATCAAGATTCAGGCAAGCCGGGCCGACGAAGGCTGTGATGCCAGAAACCGGTCCCCGGAAGCTTGTTTCCTTCCCAGTATAAGAATTGGCTTGGTAGTTTGGTTTGCCCTGTTCCCATCATGCACTGGGACAGGTACAGACTAATTTGCATGTAGCCAGGTTCTGAGCTGGGATGGTGAAGTGAGCTAAAAAACGGTGATGGATTAAAACCATGATCTCTTGACTTGGTAAGAGTATTCTGCATCATTCAGAAACTCTGTCCATCACCACCCCCTTTTTCCCAAATCGATTTTATCCACACTCAGTGTGGGAGGGTATGCTCAGACGTGAGTCCCTTGCTCATTGCACCATCAGGATTCAGGCAAGCCAGGCCGACGAAGGCTGTGATGCCAGAAACCGGTCCCCGGAAGCTTGTTTCCTTCCCAGTATAAGAATTGGCTTGGTAGTTTGGTTTGCCCTGTTCCCATCATGCACTGGGACAGGTACAGACTAATTTGCATGTAGCCAGGTTCTGAGCTGGGATGGTGCAGTGAGCTAAAAAACGGTGATGGATTAAAACCATGATCTCTTGACTTGGTAATAGTATTCT
Source organism: Triturus cristatus (assembly GCF_964204655.1). NCBI lineage: Eukaryota > Metazoa > Chordata > Amphibia > Caudata > Salamandridae > Triturus > Triturus cristatus. The sequence continues at coordinate 60,439,458 of NC_140586.1, forward strand.
GCATCCTTCAGAAACTCTGTCCATCACCACCCCCTTTTTCCCAAATCGATTTTATCCACACTCAGTGTGGGAGGGTATGCTCAGACGTGAGTCCCTTGCTCATTGCACCATCAGGGATCAGGCAAGCCGGGCCGACGAAGGCTGTGATGCCAGAAACTGGTCCGCGGAAGCTTGTTTCCTTCCCAGTATAAGAATTGGCTTGGTAGTTTGGTTTGCCCTGTTCCCATCATGCACTGGGACAGGTACAGACTAATTTGCATGTAGCCAGGTTCTGAGCTGGGATGGTGCAGTGAGCTAAAAAACGGTGATGGATTAAAACCATGATCTCTTGACTTGGTGAGAGTATTCTGCATCATTCAGAAACTCTGTCCATCACCACCCCCTTTTTCCCAAATCGATTTTATCCACACTCAGTGTGGGAGGGTATGCTCAGACGTGAGTCCCTTGCTCATTGCACCATCAGGATTCAGGCAAGCAGGGCCGACGAAGGCTGTGATGCCAGAAACCGGTCCGCGGAAGCTTGTTTCCTTCCCAGTATAAGAATTGGCTTGGTAGTTTGGTTTGCCCTGTTCCCATCATGCACTGGGACAGGTACAGACTAATTTGCATGTAGCCAGGTTCTGAGCTGGGATGGTGCAGTGAGCTAAAAAACGGTGATGGATTAAAACCATGATCTCTTGATTTGGTAAGAGTATTCTGCATCATTCAGAAACTCTGTCCATCACCACCCCCTTTTTCCCAAATCGATTTTATCCGCACTCAGTGTGGGAGGGTATGCTCAGACGTGAGTCCCTTGCTCATTGCACCATCAGGATTCAGGCAAGCCGGGCCGACGAAGGCTGTGATGCCAGAAACCGGTTCCCGGAAGCTTGTTTCCTTCCCAGTATAAGAATTGGCTTGGTAGTTTGGTTTGCCCTGTTCCCATCATGCACTGGGACAGGTACAGACTAATTTGCATGTAGCCAGGTTCTGAGCTGGGATGGTGCAGTGAGCTAAAAAACGGTGATGGATTAAAACCATGATGTCTTGACTTGGTAAGAGTATTCTGCATCATTCAGAAACTCTGTCCATCACCACCCCCTTTTCCCCAAATCGATTTTATCCACACTCAGTGTGGGAGGGTATGCTCAGACGTGAGTCCCTTGCTCATTGCACCATCAGGATTCAGGCAAGCCGGGCCGACGAAGGCTGTGATGCCAGAAACCGGTCCCCGGAAGCTTGTTTCCTTCCCAGTATAAGAATTGGCTTGGTAGTTTGGTTTGCCCTGTTCCCATCATGCACTGGGACAGGTACAGACTAATTTGCATGTAGCCAGGTTCTGAGCTGGGATGGTGCAGTGTGCTAAAAAACGGTGATGGATTAAAACCATGATCTCTTGACTTGGTAAGAGTATTCTGCATCATTCAGAAACTCTGTCCATCACCCCCCCTTTTTCCCAAATCGATTTTATCCACACTCAGTGTGGGAGCGTATGCTCAGACGTGAGTCCCTTGCTCATTGCACCATCAGGATTCAGGCAAGCCGGGCCGACGAAGGCTGTGATGCCAGAAACCGGTCCCCGGAAGCTTGTTTCCTTCCCAGTATAAGAATTGGCTTGGTAGTTTGGTTTGCCCTGTTCCCATCATGCACTGGGACAGGTACAGACTAATTTGCATGTAGCCAGGTTCTGAGCTGGGATGGTGCAGTGAGCTAAAAAACGGTGATGGATTAAAACCATGATCTCTTGACTTGGTAAGAGTATTCTGCATCATTCAGAAACTCTGTCCATCACCACCCCCTTTTTCCCAAAACGATTTTATCCCCACTCAGTGTGGGAGGGTATGCTCAGACGTGAGTCCCTTGCTCATTGCACCATCAGGATTCAGGCAAGCTGGGCCGACGAAGGCTGTGATGCCAGAAACCGGTCCCCGGAAGCTTGTTTCCTTCCCAGTATAAGAATTGGCTTGGTAGTTTGGTTTGCCCTGTTCCCATCATGCACTGGGACAGGTACAGACTGATTTGCATGTAGCCAGGTTCTGAGCTGGGATGGTGCAGTGAGCTAAAAAACGGTGATGGATTAAAACCATGATCTCTTGACTTGGTAAGAGTATTCTGCATCATTCAGAAACTCTGTCCATCACCACCCCCTTTTTCCCAAATCGATTTTATCCACACTCAGTGTGGGAGGGTATGCTCAGACGTGAGTCCCTTGCTCATTGCACCATCAGGATTCAGGCAAGCCGGGCCGATGAAGGCTGTGATGCCAGAAACCGGTCCCCGGAAGCTTGTTTCCTTCCCAGTATAAGAATTGGCTTGGTAGTTTGGTTTGCCCTGTTCCCATCATGCACTGGGACAGGTACAGACTAATTTGCATGTAGCCAGGTTCTGAGCTGGGATGGTGCAGTGAGCTAAAAAACGGTGATGGATTAAAACCATGATCTCTTGACTTGGTAAGAGTATTCTGCATCATTCAGAAACTCTGTCCATCACCACCCCCTTTTTCCCAAATCGATTTTATCCACACTCAGTGTGGGAGGGTATGCTCAGACGTGAGTCCCTTGCTCATTGCACCATCAGGATTCAGGCAAGCCGGGCCGACGAAGGCTGTGATGCCAGAAACCGGTCCCCGGAAGCTTGTTTCCTTCCCAGTAGAAGAATTGGCTTGGTAGTATGGTTTGCCCTGTTCCCATCATGGACTGGGACAGGTACAGACTAATTTGCGTGTAGCCAGGTTCTGAGCTGGGATGGTGCAGTGAGCTAAAAAACGGTGATGGATTAAAACCATGATCTCTTGACTTGGTAAGAGTATTCTGCATCATTCAGAAACTCTGTCCATCACCACCCACTTTTTCCCAAATCGATTTTATCCACACTCAGTGTGGGAGGGTATGCTCAGACGTGAGTCCCTTGCTCATTGCACCATCAGGATTCAGGCAAGCCGGGCCGACGAAGGCTGTGATGCCAGAAACCGGTCCCCGGAAGCTTGTTTCCTTCCCAGTATAAGAATTGGCTTGGTAGTTTGGTTTGCCCTGTTCCCATCATGCACTGGGACAGGTACAGACTAATTTGCATGTAGCCAGGTTCTGAGCTGGGATGGTGCAGTGAGCTAAAAAACGGGGATGGATTAAAACCATGATCTCTTGACTTGGTAGGAGTATTCTGAATCATTCAGAAACTCTGTCCATCACCACCCCCTTTTTCCCAAATCGATTTTATCCACACTCAGTGTGGGAGGGTATGCTCAGACGTGAGTCCATTGCTCATTGCACCATCAGGATTCAGGCAAGCCGGGCCGACGAAGGCTGTGATGCCAGAAACCGGTCCCCGGAAGCTTGTTTCCTTCCCAGTATAAGAATTGGCTTGGTAGTTTGGTTTGCCCTGTTCCCATCATGCACTGGGACAGGTACAGACTAATTTGCATGTAGCCAGGTTCTGAGCTGGGATGGTGAAGTGAGCTAAAAAACGGTGATGGATTAAAACCATGATCTCTTGACTTGGTAAGAGTATTCTGCATCATTCAGAAACTCTGTCCATCACCACCCCCTTTTTCCCAAATCGATTTTATCCACACTCAGTGTGGGAGGGTATGCTCAGACGTGAGTCCCTTGCTCATTGCACCATCAGGATTCAGGCAAGCCGGGCCGACGAAGGTTGTGATGCCAGAAACCGGTCCCCGGAAGCTTGTTCCCTTCCCAGTATAAGAATTGGCTTGGTATTTTGGTTTGCCCTGTTCCCATCATGCACTGGGACAGGTACAGACTAATTTGCATGTAGCCAGGTTCTGAGCTGGGATGGTGCAGTGAGCTAAAAAACGGTGATAGATTAAAACCATGATCTCTTGACTTGGTAAGAGTATTCTGCATCATTCAGAAACTCTGTCCATCACCACCCCCTTTTTCCCAAATCGATTTTATCCACACTCAGTGTGGGAGGGTATGCTCAGACGTGAGTCCCTTGCTCATTGCACCATCAGGATTCAGGCAAGCCGGGCCGACGAAGGCTGTGATGCCAGAAACCGGTCCCCGAAAGCTTGTTTCCTTCCCAGTATAAGAATTAGCTTGGTAGTTTGGTTTGCCCTGTTCCCATCATGCACTGGGACAGGTACAGACTAATTTGCATGTAGCCAGGTTCTGAGCTGGGATGGTGCAGTGAGCTAAAAAACGGTGATGGATTAAAACCATGATCTCTTGACTTGGTAAGAGTATTCTGCATCATTCAGAAACTCTGTCCATCACCACCCCCTTTTTCCCAAATCGATTTTATCCACACTCAGTGTGGGAGCGTATGCTCAGACGTGAGTCCCTTGCTCATTGCACCATCAGGATTCAGGCAAGCCGGGCCGACGAAGGCTGTGATGCCAGAAACCGGTCCCCAGAAGCTTGTTTCCTTCCCAGTATAAGAATTGGCTTGGTAGTTTGGTTTGCCCTGTTCCCATCATGCACTGGGACAGGTACAGACTAATTTGCATGTAGCCAGGTTCTGAGCTGGGATGGTGCAGTGAGCTAAAAAACGGTGATGGATTAAAACCATAATCTCTTGACTTGGTAAGAGTATGCTGCATCATTCAGAAACTCTGTCTATCACCACCCCCTTTTTCCCAAATCGATTTTATCCACACTCAGTGTGGGAGCGTATGCTCAGACGTGAGTCCCTTGCTCATTGCACCATCAGGATTCAGGCAAGCCGGGCCGACGAAGGCTGTGATGCCAGAAACCGGTCCGCGGAAGCTTGTTTCCTTCCCAGTATAAGAATTGGCTTGGTAGTTTGGTTTGCCCTGTTCCCATCATGCACTGGGACAGGTACAGACTAATTTGCATGTAGCCAGGTTCTGAGCTGGGATGGTGCAGTGAGCTAAAAAACGGTGATGGATTAAAACCATGATCTCTTGACTTGGTAAGAGTATTCTGCATCATTCAGAAACTCTGTCCATCACCACCCCCTTTTTCCCAAATCGATTTTATCCGCACTCAGTGTGGGAGGGTATGCTCAGACACGAGTCCCTTGCTCATTGCACCATCAGGATTCAGGCAAGCCGGGCCGACGAAGGCTGTGATGCCAGAAACCGGTTCCCGGAAGCTTGTTTCCTTCCCAGTATAAGAATTGGCTTGGTAGTTTGGTTTGCCCTGTTCCCATCATGCACTGGGACAGGTACAGACTAATTTGCATGTAGCCAGGTTCTGAGCTGGGATGGTGCAGTGAGCTAAAAAACGGGGATGGATTAAAACCATGATCTCTTGACTTGGTAGGAGTATTCTGAATCATTCAGAAACTCTGTCCATCACCACCCCCTTTTTCCCAAATCGATTTTATCCACACTCAGTGTGGGAGGGTATGCTCAGACGTGAGTCCATTGCTCATTGCACCATCAGGATTCAGGCAAGCCGGGCCGACGAAGGCTGTGATGCCAGAAACCGGTCCCCGGAAGCTTGTTTCCTTCCCAGTATAAGAATTGGCTTGGTAGTTTGGTTTGCCCTGTTCCCATCATGCACTGGGACAGGTACAGACTAATTTGCATGTAGCCAGGTTCTGAGCTGGGATGGTGCAGTGAGCTAAAAAACGGTGATGGATTAAAACCATGATCTCTTGACTTGGTAAGAGTATTCTGCATCATTCAGAAACTCTGTCCATCACCACCCCCTTTTTCCCAAATCGATTTTATCCACACTCAGTGTGGGAGGGTATGCTCAGACGTGAGTCCCTTGCTCATTGCACCATCAGGATTCAGGCAAGCCGGGCCGACGAAGGCTGTGATGCCAGAAACCGGTCCCCGGAAGCTTGTTTCCTTCCCAGTATAAGAATTGGCTTGGTAGTTTGGTTTGCCCTGTTCCCATCATGCACTGGGACAGGTACAGACTAATTTGCATGTAGCCAGGTTCTGAGCTGGGATGGTGCAGTGAGCTAAAAAACGGTGATGGATTAAAACCATGATCTCTTGACTTGGTAAGAGTATTCTGCATCATTCAGAAACTCTGTCCATCACCACCCCCTTTTTCCCAAATCGATTTTATCCACACTCAGTGTGGGAGGGTATGCTCAGACGTGAGTCCCTTGCTCATTGCACCATCAGGATTCAGGCAAGCCGGGCCGACGAAGGCTGTGATGCCAGAAACCGGTCCCCGAAAGCTTGTTTCCTTCCCAGTATAAGAATTAGCTTGGTAGTTTGGTTTGCCCTGTTCCCATCATGCACTGGGACAGGTACAGACTAATTTGCATGTAGCCAGGTTCTGAGCTGGGATGGTGCAGTGAGCTAAAAAACGGTGATGGATTAAAACCATGATCTCTTGACTTGGTAAGAGTATTCTGCATCATTCAGAAACTCTGTCCATCACCACCCCCTTTTTCCCAAATCGATTTTATCCACACTCAGTGTGGGAGGGTATGCTCAGACGTGAGTCCCTTGCTCATTGCACCATCAAGATTCAGGCAAGCCGGGCCGACGAAGGCTGTGATGCCAGAAACCGGTCCCCGGAAGCTTGTTTCCTTCCCAGTATAAGAATTGGCTTGGTAGTTTGGTTTGCCCTGTTCCCATCATGCACTGGGACAGGTACAGACTAATTTGCATGTAGTCAGGTTCTGAGCTGGGATGGTGCAGTGAGCTAAAAAACGGTGATGGATTAAAACCATGATCTCTTGACTTGGTAAGAGTATTCTGCATCATTCAGAAACTCTGTCCATCACCACCCCCTTTTTCCCAAATCGATTTTATCCACACTCAGTGTGGGAGGGTATGCTCAGACGTGAGTCCCTTGCTCATTGCACCATCAGGATTCAGGCAAGCCGGGCCGACGAAGGCTGTGATGCCAGAAACCGGTCCCCAGAAGCTTGTTTCCTTCCCAGTATAAGAATTGGCTTGGTAGTTTGGTTTGCCCTGTTCCCATCATGCACTGGGACAGGTACAGACTAATTTGCATGTAGCCAGGTTCTGAGCTGGGATGGTGCAGTGAGCTAAAAAACGGTGATGGATTAAAACCATAATCTCTTGACTTGGTAAGAGTATGCTGCATCATTCAGAAACTCTGTCCATCACCACCCCCTTTTTCCCAAATCGATTTTATCCACACTCAGTGTGGGAGCGTATGCTCAGACGTGAGTCCCTTGCTCATTGCACCATCAGGATTCAGGCAAGCCGGGCCGACGAAGGCTGTGATGCCAGAAACCGGTCCGCGGAAGCTTGTTTCCTTCCCAGTATAAGAATTGGCTTTGTAGTTTGGTTTGCCCTGTTCCCATCATGCACTGGGACAGGTACAGACTAATTTGCATGTAGCCAGGTTCTGAGCTGGGATGGTGCAGTGAGCTAAAAAACGGTGATGGATTAAAACCATGATCTCTTGACTTGGTAAGAGTATTCTGCATCATTCAGAAACTCTGTCCATCACCACCCCCTTTTTCCCAAATCGATTTTATCCGCACTCAGTGTGGGAGGGTATGCTCAGACGTGAGTCCCTTGCTCATTGCACCATCAGGATTCAGGCAAGCCGGGCCGACGAAGGCTGTGATGCCAGAAACCGGTTCCCGGAAGCTTGTTTCCTTCCCAGTATAAGAATTGGCTTGGTAGTTTGGTTTGCCCTGTTCCCATCATGCACTGGGACAGGTACAGACTAATTTGCATGTAGCCAGGTTCTGAGCTGGGATGGTGCAGTGAGCTAAAAAACGGTGATGGATTAAAACCATGATCTCTTGAATTGGTAAGAGTATTCTGCATCATTCAGAAACTCTGTCCATCACCACCCCCTTTTTCCCAAATCGATTTTATCCACACTCAGTGTGGGAGGGTATGCTCAGACATGAGTCCCTTGCTCATTGCACCATCAGGATTCAGGCAAGCCGGGCTGACGAAGGCTGTGATGCCAGAAACCGGTCCCCGGAAGCTTGTTTTCTTCCCAGTATAAGAATTGGCTTGGTAGTTTGGTTTGCCCTGTTCCCATCATGCACTGGGACAGGTACAGACTAATTTGCATGTAGCCAGGTTCTGAGCTGGGATGGTGCAGTGAGCTAAAAAACGGTGATGGATTAAAACCATGATCTCTTGACTTGGTAAGAGTATTCTGCATCATTCAGAAACTCTGTCCATCACCACCCCCTTTTTCCCAAATCGATTTTATCCACACTCAGTGTGGGAGGGTATGCTCAGACGTGAGTCCCTTGCTCATTGCACCATCAGGATTCAGGCAAGCCGGGCCGACGAAGGCTGTGATGCCAGAAACCGGTCCCCGGAAGCTTGTTTCCTTCCCAGTATAAGAATTGGCTTGGTAGTTTGGTTTGCCCTGTTCCCATCATGCGCTGGGACAGGTACAGACTAATTTGCATGTAGCCAGGTTCTGAGCTGGGATGGTGGAGTGAGCTAAAAACGGTGATGGATTAAAACCATGATCTCTTGACTTGGTAAGAGTATTCTGCATCATTCAGAAACTCTGTCCATCACCACCCCCTTTTTCCCAAATCGATTTTATCCACACTCAGTGTGGGAGGGTATGCTCAGGCGTGAGTCCCTTGCTCATTGCACCATCAGGATTCAGGCAAGCCGGGCTGACGAAGGCTGTGATGCCAGAAACCGGTCCCCGTAAGCTTGTTTCCTTCCCAGTATAAGAATTGGCTTGGTAGTTTGGTTTGCCCTGTTTCCATCATGCACTGGGACAGGTACAGACTAATTTGCATGTAGCCAGGTTCTGAGCTGGGATGGTGCAGTGAGCTAAAAAACGGTGATGGATTAAAACCATGATCTCTTGACTTGGTAAGAGTATTCTGCATCATTCAGAAACTCTGTCCATCACCACCCCCTTTTTCCCAAATCGATTTTATCCACACTCAGTGTGGGAGGGTATGCTCAGACGTGAGTCCCTTGCTCATTGCACCATCAGGATTCAGGCAAGCCGGGCCGACGAAGGCTGTGATGCCAGAAACCGGTCCCCGGAAGCTTGTTTCCTTCCCAGTATAAGAATTGGCTTGGTAGTTTGGTTTGCCCTGTTCCCATCATGCACTGGGACAGGTACAGACTAATTTGCATGTAGCCAGGTTCTGAGCTGGGATGGTGCAGTGAGCTAAAAAAACGGGGATGGATTAAAACCATGATCTCTTGACTTGGTAAGAGTATTCTGCATCATTCAGAAACTCTGTCTATCACCACCCCCTTTTTCCCAAATCGATTTTATCCACACTCAGTGTGGGAGGGTATGCTCAGACGTGAGTCCCTTGCTCATTGCACCATCAGGATTCAGGCAAGCCGGGCCGATGAAGGCTGTGATGCCAGAAACCGGTCCCCGGAAGCTTGTTTCCTTCCCAGTAGAAGAATTAGCTTGGTAGTTTGGTTTGCCCTGTTCCCATCATGCACTGGGACAGGTACAGACTAATTTGCATGTAGCCAGGTTCTGAGCTGGGATGGTGCAGTGAGCTAAAAAACGGTGATGGATTAAAACCATGATCTCTTGACTTGGTAAGAGTATTCTGCATCATTCAGAAACTCTGTCCATCACCACCCCCTTTTTCCCAAATCGATTTTATCCACACTCAGTGTGGGAGGGTATGCTCAGACATGAGTCCCTTGCTCATTGCACCATCAGGATTCAGGCAAGCCGGGCCGACGAAGGTTGTGATGCCAGAAACCGGTCCCCGGAATCTTGTTTCCTTCCCAGTATAAGAATTAGCTTGGTAGTTTGGTTTGCCCTGTTCCCATCATGCACTGGGACAGGTACAGACTAATTTGCATGTAGCCAGGTTCTGAGCTGGGATGGTGCAGTGAGCTAAAAAACGGTGATGGATTAAAACCATGATCTCTTGACTTGGTAAGAGTATTCTGCATCATTCAGAAACTCTGTCCATCACCACCCCCTTTTTCCCAAATCGATTTTATCCACACTCAGTGTGGGAGGGTATGCTCAGACGTGAGTCCCTTGCTCATTGCACCATCAAGATTCAGGCAAGCCGGGCCGACGAAGGCTGTGATGCCAGAAACCGGTCCCCGGAAGCTTGTTTCCTTCCCAGTATAAGAATTGGCTTGGTAGTTTGGTTTGCCCTGTTCCCATCATGCACTGGGACAGGTACAGACTAATTTGCATGTAGCCAGGTTCTGAGCTGGGATGGTGAAGTGAGCTAAAAAACGGTGATGGATTAAAACCATGATCTCTTGACTTGGTAAGAGTATTCTGCATCATTCAGAAACTCTGTCCATCACCATCCCCTTTTTCCCAAATCGATTTTATCCACACTCAGTGTGGGAGGGTATGCTCAGACGTGAGTCCCTTGCTCATTGCACCATCAGGATTCAGGCAAGCCAGGCCGACGAAGGCTGTGATGCCAGAAACCGGTCCCCGGAAGCTTGTTTCCTTCCCAGTATAAGAATTGGCTTGGTAGTTTGGTTTGCCCTGTTCCCATCATGCACTGGGACAGGTACAGACTAATTTGCATGTAGCCAGGTTCTGAGCTGGGATGGTGCAGTGAGCTAAAAAACGGTGATGGATTAAAACCATGATCTCTTGACTTGGTAATAGTATTCTGCATCCTTCAGAAACTCTGTCCATCACCACCCCCTTTTTCCCAAATCGATTTTATCCACACTCAGTGTGGGAGGGTATGCTCAGACGTGAGTCCCTTGCTCATTGCACCATCAGGGATCAGGCAAGCCGGGCCGACGAAGGCTGTGATGCCAGAAACCGGTCCCCGGAAGCTTGTTTCCTTCCCAGTATAAGAATTGGCTTGGTAGTTTGGTTTGCCCTGTTCCCATCATGCACTGGGACAGGTACAGACTAATTTGCATGTAGCCAGGTTCTGAGCTGGGATGGTGCAGTGAGCTAAAAAATGGTGATGGATTAAAACCATGATCTCTTGACTTGGTAAGAGTATTCTGCATCATTCAGAAACTCTGTCCATCACCACCCCCTTTTTCCCAAATCGATTTTATCCACACTCAGTGTGGGAGGGTATGCTCAGACGTGAGTCCCTTGCTCATTGCACCATCAGGATTCAGGCAAGCCGGGCCGACGAAGGCTGTGATGCCAGAAACCGGTCCGCGGAAGCTTGTTTCCTTCCCAGTATAAGAATTGGCTTGGTAGTTTGGTTTGCCCTGTTCCCATCATGCACTGGGACAGGTACAGACTAATTTGCATGTAGCCAGGTTCTGAGCTGGGATGGTGCAGTGAGCTAAAAAACGGTGATGGATTAAAACCATGATCTCTTGACTTGGTAAGAGTATTCTGCATCATTCAGAAACTCTGTCCATCACCACCCCCTTTTTCCCAAATCGATTTTATCCGCACTCAGTGTGGGAGGGTATGCTCAGACGTGAGTCCCTTGCTCATTGCACCATCAGGATTCAGGCAAGCCGGGCCGACGAAGGCTGTGATGCCAGAAACCGGTTCCCGGAAGCTTGTTTCCTTCCCAGTATAAGACTTGGCTTGGTAGTTTGGTTTGCCCTGTTCCCATCATGCACTGGGACAGGTACAGACTAATTTGCATGTAGCCAGGTTCTGAGCTGGGATGGTGCAGTGAGCTAAAAAACGGTGATGGATTAAAACCATGATGTCTTGACTTGGTAAGAGTATTCTGCATCATTCAGAAACTCTGTCCATCACCACCCCCTTTTCCCCAAATCGATTTTATCCACACTCAGTGTGGGAGGGTATGCTCAGACGTGAGTCCCTTGCTCATTGCACCATCAGGATTCAGGCAAGCCGGGCCGACGAAGGCTGTGATGCCAGAAACCGGTCCCCGGAAGCTTGTTTCCTTCCCAGTATAAGAATTGGCTTGGTAGTTTGGTTTGCCCTGTTCCCATCATGCACTGGGACAGGTACAGACTAATTTGCATGTAGCCAGGTTCTGAGCTGGGATGGTGCAGTGAGCTAAAAAACGGTGATGGATTAAAACCATGATCTCTTGACTTGGTAAGAGTATTCTGCATCATTCAGAAACTCTGTCCATCACCCCCCCTTTTTCCCAAATCGATTTTATCCACACTCAGTGTGGGAGCGTATGCTCAGACGTGAGTCCCTTGCTCATTGCACCATCAGGATTCAGGCAAGCCGGGCCGACGAAGGCTGTGATGCCAGAAACCGGTCCCCGGAAGCTTGTTTCCTTCCCAGTATAAGAATTGGCTTGGTAGTTTGGTTTGCCCTGTTCCCATCATGCACTGGGACAGGTACAGACTAATTTGCATGTAGCCAGGTTCTGAGCTGGGATGGTGCAGTGAGCTAAAAAACGGTGATGGATTAAAACCATGATCTCTTGACTTGGTAAGAGTATTCTGCATCATTCAGAAACTCTGTCCATCACCACCCCCTTTTTCCCAAATCGATTTTATCCACACTCAGTGTGGGAGGGTATGCTCAGACGTGAGTCCCTTGCTCATTGCACCATCAGGATTCAGGCAAGCTGGGCCGACGAAGGCTGTGATGCCAGAAACCGGTCCCCGGAAGCTTGTTTCCTTCCCAGTATAAGAATTGGCTTGGTAGTTTGGTTTGCCCTGTTCCCATCATGCACTGGGACAGGTACAGACTGATTTGCATGTAGCCAGGTTCTGAGCTGGGATGGTGCAGTGAGCTAAAAAACGGTGATGGATTAAAACCATGATCTCTTGACTTGGTAAGAGTATTCTGCATCATTCAGAAACTCTGTCCATCACCACCCCCTTTTTCCCAAATCGATTTTATCCACACTCAGTGTGGGAGGGTATGCTCAGACGTGAGTCCCTTGCTCATTGCACCATCAGGATTCAGGCAAGCCGGGCCGACGAAGGCTGTGATGCCAGAAACCGGTCCCCGGAAGCTTGTTTCCTTCCCAGTATAAGAATTGGCTTGGTAGTTTGGTTTGCCCTGTTCCCATCATGCACTGGGACAGGTACAGACTAATTTGCATGTAGCCAGGTTCTGAGCTGGGATGGTGCAGTGAGCTAAAAAACGGTGATGGATTAAAACCATGATCTCTTGACTTGGTAAGAGTATTCTGCATCATTCAGAAACTCTGTCCATCACCACCCCCTTTTTCCCAAATCGATTTTATCCACACTCAGTGTGGGAGGGTATGCTCAGACGTGAGTCCCTTGCTCATTGCACCATCAGGATTCAGGCAAGCCGGGCCGACGAAGGCTGTGATGCCAGAAACCGGTCCCCGGAAGCTTGTTTCCTTCCCAGTAGAAGAATTGGCTTGGTAGTATGGTTTGCCCTGTTCCCATCATGGACTGGGACAGGTACAGACTAATTTGCATGTAGCCAGGTTCTGAGCTGGGATGGTGCAGTGAGCTAAAAAACGGTGATGGATTAAAACCATGATCTCTTGACTTGGTAAGAGTATTCTGCATCATTCAGAAACTCTGTCCATCACCACCCACTTTTTCCCAAATCGATTTTATCCACACTCAGTGTGGGAGGGTATGCTCAGACGTGAGTCCCTTGCTCATTGCACCATCAGGATTCAGGCAAGCCAGGCCGACGAAGGCTGTGATGCCAGAAACCGGTCCCCGGAAGCTTGTTTCCTTCCCAGTATAAGAATTGGCTTGGTAGTTTGGTTTGCCCGGTTCCCATCATGCACTGGGACAGGTACAGACTAATTTGCATGTAGCCAGGTTCTGAGCTGGGATGGTGCAGTGAGCTAAAAAACGGTGATGGATTAAAACCATGATCTCTTGACTTGGTAAGAGTATTCTGCATCCTTCAGAAACTCTGTCCATCACCACCCCCTTTTTCCCAAATCGATTTTATCCACACTCAGTGTGGGAGGGTATGCTCAGACGTGAGTCCCTTGCTCATTGCACCATCAGGATTCAGGCAAGCCGGGCCGACGAAGGCTGTGATGCCAGAAACCGGTCCCCGGAAGCTTGTTTCCTTCCCAGTATAAGAATTGGCTTGGTAGTTTGGTTTGCCCTGTTCCCATCATGCACTGGGACAGGTACAGACTAATTTGCATGTAGCCATGTTCTGAGCTGGGATGGTGCAGTGAGCTAAAAAACGGTGATGGATTAAAACCATGATCTCTTGACTTGGTAAGAGTATTCTGCATCATTCAGAAACTCTGTCCATCACCACCCCCTTTTTCCCAAATCGATTTTATCCACACTCAGTGTGGGAGGGTATGCTCAGACGTGAGTCCCTTGCTCATTGCACCATCAGGATTCAGGCAAGCCGGGCCGACGAAGGCTGTGATGCCAGAAACCGGTCCGCGGAAGCTTGTTTCCTTCCCAGTATAAGAATTGGCTTGGTAGTTTGGTTTGCCCTGTTCCCATCATGCACTGGGACAGGTACAGACTAATTTGCATGTAGCCAGGTTCTGAGCTGGGATGGTGCAGTGAGCTAAAAAACGGTGATGGATTAAAACCATGATCTCTTGACTTGGTAAGAGTATTCTGCATCATTCAGAAACTCTGTCCATCACCACACCCTTTTTCCCAAATCGATTTTATCCGCACTCAGTGTGGGAGGGTATGCTCAGACGTGAGTCCCTTGCTCATTGCACCATCAGGATTCAGGCAAGCCGGGCCGACGAAGGCTGTGATGCCAGAAACCGGTTCCCGGAAGCTTGTTTCCTTCCCAGTATAAGAATTGGCTTGGTAGTTTGGTTTGCCCTGTTCCCATCATGCACTGGGACAGGTACAGACTAATTTGCATGTAGCCAGGTTCTGAGCTGGGATGGTGCAGTGAGCTAAAAAACGGTGATGGATTAAAACCATGATGTCTTGACTTGGTAAGAGTATTCTGCATCATTCAGAAACTCTGTCCATCACCACCCCCTTTTCCCCAAATCGATTTTATCCACACTCAGTGTGGGAGGGTATGCTCAGACGTGAGTCCCTTGCTCATTGCACCATCAGGATTCAGGCAAGCCGGGCCGACGAAGGCTGTGATGCCAGAAACCGGTCCCCGGAAGCTTGTTTCCTTCCCAGTATAAGAATTGGCTTGGTAGTTTGGTTTGCCCTGTTCCCATCATGCACTGGGACAGGTACAGACTAATTTGCATGTAGCCAGGTTCTGAGCTGGGATGGTGCAGTGAGCTAAAAAACGGTGATGGATTAAAACCATGATCTCTTGACTTGGTAAGAGTATTCTGCATCATTCAGAAACTCTGTCCATCACCCCCCCCTTTTTCCCAAATCGATTTTATCCACACTCAGTGTGGGAGCGTATGCTCAGACGTGAGTCCCTTGCTCATTGCACCATCAGGATTCAGGCAAGCCGGGCCGACGAAGGCTGTGATGCCAGAAACCGGTCCCCGGAAGCTTGTTTCCTTCCCAGTATAAGAATTGGCTTGGTAGTTTGGTTTGCCCTGTTCCCATCATGCACTGGGACAGGTACAGACTAATTTGCATGTAGCCAGGTTCTGAGCTGGGATGGTGCAGTGAGCTAAAAATCGGTGATGGATTAAAACCATGATCTCTTGACTTGGTAAGAGTATTCTGCATCATTCAGAAACTCTGTCTATCACCACCCCCTTTTTCCCAAATCGATTTTATCCACACTCAGTGTGGGAGGGTATGCTCAGACGTGAGTCCCTTGCTCATTGCACCATCAGGATTCAGGCAAGCCGGGCCGACGAAGGCTGTGATGCCAGAAACCGGTCCCCGGAAGCTTGTTTCCTTCCCAGTATAAGAATTGGCTTGGTAGTTTGGTTTGCCCTGTTCCCATCATGCACTGGGACAGGTACAGACTAATTTGCATGTAGCCAGGTTCTGAGCTGGGATGGTGCAATGAGCTAAAAACGGTGATGGATTAAAACCATGATCTCTTGACTTGGTAAGAGTATTCTGCATCATTCAGAAACTCTGTCCATCACCACCCCCTTTTTCCCAAATCGATTTTATCCACACTCAGTGTGGGAGGGTATGCTCAGGCGTGAGTCCCTTGCTCATTGCACCATCAGGATTCAGGCAAGCCGGGCTGACGAAGGCTGTGATGCCAGAAACCGGTCCCCGTAAGCTTGTTTCCTTCCCAGTATAAGAATTGGCTTGGTAGTTTGGTTTGCCCTGTTTCCATCATGCACTGGGACAGGTACAGACTAATTTGCATGTAGCCAGGTTCTGAGCTGGGATGGTGAAGTGAGCTAAAAAACGGTGATGGATTAAAACCATGATCTCTTGACTTGGTAAGAGTATTCTGCATCATTCAGAAACTCTGTCCATCACCACCCCCTTTTTCCCAAATCGATTTTATCCACACTCAGTGTGGGAGGGTATGCTCAGACGTGAGTCCCTTGCTCATTGCACCATCAGGATTCAGGCAAGCCAGGCCGACGAAGGCTGTGATGCCAGAAACCGGTCCCCGGAAGCTTGTTTCCTTCCCAGTATAAGAATTGGCTTGGTAGTTTGGTTTGCTCTGTTCCCATCATGCACTGGGACAGGTACAGACTAATTTGCATGTAGCCAGGTTCTGAGCTGGGATGGTGCAGTGAGCTAAAAAACGGTGATGGATTAAAACCATGATCTCTTGACTTGGTAATAGTATTCTGCATCCTTCAGAAACTCTGTCCATCACCACCCCCTTTTTCCCAAATCGATTTTATCCACACTCAGTGTGGGAGGGTATGCTCAGACGTGAGTCCCTTGCTCATTGCACCATCAGGGATCAGGCAAGCCGGGCCGACGAAGGCTGTGATGCCAGAAACCGGTCCCCGGAAGCTTGTTTCCTTCCCAGTATAAAAATTGGCTTGGTAGTTTGGTTTGCCCTGTTCCCATCATGCACTGGGACAGGTACAGACTAATTTGCATGTAGCCAGGTTCTGAGCTGGGATGGTGCAGTGAGCTAAAAAATGGTGATGGATTAAAACCATGATCTCTTGACTTGGTAAGAGTATTCTGCATCATTCAGAAACTCTGTCCATCACCACCCCCTTTTTCCCAAATCGATTTTATCCACACTCAGTGTGGGAGGGTATGCTCAGACGTGAGTCCCTTGCTCATTGCACCATCAGGATTCAGGCAAGCCGGGCCGACGAAGGCTGTGATGCCAGAAACCGGTCCGCGGAAGCTTGTTTCCTTCCCAGTATAAGAATTGGCTTGGTAGTTTGGTTTGCCCTGTTCCCATCATGCACTGGGACAGGTACAGACTAATTTGCATGTAGCCAGGTTCTGAGCTGGGATGGTGCAGTGAGCTAAAAAACGGTGATGGATTAAAACCATGATCTCTTGACTTGGTAAGAGTATTCTGCATCATTCAGAAACTCTGTCCATCACCACCCCCTTTTTCCCAAATCGATTTTATCCGCACTCAGTGTGGGAGGGTATGCTCAGACGTGAGTCCCTTGCTCATTGCACCATCAGGATTCAGGCAAGCCGGGCCGACGAAGGCTGTGATGCCAGAAACCGGTTCCCGGAAGCTTGTTTCCTTCCCAGTATAAGACTTGGCTTGGTAGTTTGGTTTGCCCTGTTCCCATCATGCACTGGGACAGGTACAGACTAATTTGCATGTAGCCAGGTTCTGAGCTGGGATGGTGCAGTGAGCTAAAAAACGGTGATGGATTAAAACCATGATGTCTTGACTTGGTAAGAGTATTCTGCATCATTCAGAAACTCTGTCCATCACCACCCCCTTTTCCCCAAATCGATTTTATCCACACTCAGTGTGGGAGGGTATGCTCAGACGTGAGTCCCTTGCTCATTGCACCATCAGGATTCAGGCAAGCCGGGCCGACGAAGGCTGTGATGCCAGAAACCGGTCCCCGGAAGCTTGTTTCCTTCCCAGTATAAGAATTGGCTTGGTAGTTTGGTTTGCCCTGTTCCCATCATGCACTGGGACAGGTACAGACTAATTTGCATGTAGCCAGGTTCTGAGCTGGGATGGTGCAGTGAGCTAAAAAACGGTGATGGATTAAAACCATGATCTCTTGACTTGGTAAGAGTATTCTGCATCATTCAGAAACTCTGTCCATCACCCCCCCTTTTTCCCAAATCGATTTTATCCACACTCAGTGTGGGAGCGTATGCTCAGACGTGAGTCCCTTGCTCATTGCACCATCAGGATTCAGGCAAGCCGGGCCGACGAAGGCTGTGATGCCAGAAACCGGTCCCCGGAAGCTTGTTTCCTTCCCAGTATAAGAATTGGCTTGGTAGTTTGGTTTGCCCTGTTCCCATCATGCACTGGGACAGGTACAGACTAATTTGCATGTAGCCAGGTTCTGAGCTGGGATGGTGCAGTGAGCTAAAAAACGGTGATGGATTAAAACCATGATCTCTTGACTTGGTAAGAGTATTCTGCATCATTCAGAAACTCTGTCCATCACCACCCCCTTTTTCCCAAATCGATTTTATCCACACTCAGTGTGGGAGGGTATGCTCAGACGTGAGTCCCTTGCTCATTGCACCATCAGGATTCAGGCAAGCTGGGCCGACGAAGGCTGTGATGCCAGAAACCGGTCCCCGGAAGCTTGTTTCCTTCCCAGTATAAGAATTGGCTTGGTAGTTTGGTTTGCCCTGTTCCCATCATGCACTGGGACAGGTACAGACTGATTTGCATGTAGCCAGGTTCTGAGCTGGGATGGTGCAGTGAGCTAAAAAACGGTGATGGATTAAAACCATGATCTCTTGACTTGGTAAGAGTATTCTGCATCATTCAGAAACTCTGTCCATCACCACCCCCTTTTTCCCAAATCGATTTTATCCACACTCAGTGTGGGAGGGTATGCTCAGACGTGAGTCCCTTGCTCATTGCACCATCAGGATTCAGGCAAGCCGGGCCGACGAAGGCTGTGATGCCAGAAACCGGTCCCCGGAAGCTTGTTTCCTTCCCAGTATAAGAATTGGCTTGGTAGTTTGGTTTGCCCTGTTCCCATCATGCACTGGGACAGGTACAGACTAATTTGCATGTAGCCAGGTTCTGAGCTGGGATGGTGCAGTGAGCTAAAAAACGGTGATGGATTAAAACCATGATCTCTTGACTTGGTAAGAGTATTCTGCATCATTCAGAAACTCTGTCCATCACCACCCCCTTTTTCCCAAATCGATTTTATCCACACTCAGTGTGGGAGGGTATGCTCAGACGTGAGTCCCTTGCTCATTGCACCATCAGGATTCAGGCAAGCCGGGCCGACGAAGGCTGTGATGCCAGAAACCGGTCCCCGGAAGCTTGTTTCCTTCCCAGTAGAAGAATTGGCTTGGTAGTATGGTTTGCCCTGTTCCCATCATGGACTGGGACAGGTACAGACTAATTTGCATGTAGCCAGGTTCTGAGCTGGGATGGTGCAGTGAGCTAAAAAACGGTGATGGATTAAAACCATGATCTCTTGACTTGGTAAGAGTATTCTGCATCATTCAGAAACTCTGTCCATCACCACCCACTTTTTCCCAAATCGATTTTATCCACACTCAGTGTGGGAGGGTATGCTCAGACGTGAGTCCCTTGCTCATTGCACCATCAGGATTCAGGCAAGCCAGGCCGACGAAGGCTGTGATGCCAGAAACCGGTCCCCGGAAGCTTGTTTCCTTCCCAGTATAAGAATTGGCTTGGTAGTTTGGTTTGCCCGGTTCCCATCATGCACTGGGACAGGTACAGACTAATTTGCATGTAGCCAGGTTCTGAGCTGGGATGGTGCAGTGAGCTAAAAAACGGTGATGGATTAAAACCATGATCTCTTGACTTGGTAAGAGTATTCTGCATCCTTCAGAAACTCTGTCCATCACCACCCCCTTTTTCCCAAATCGATTTTATCCACACTCAGTGTGGGAGGGTATGCTCAGACGTGAGTCCCTTGCTCATTGCACCATCAGGATTCAGGCAAGCCGGGCCGACGAAGGCTGTGATGCCAGAAACCGGTCCCCGGAAGCTTGTTTCCTTCCCAGTATAAGAATTGGCTTGGTAGTTTGGTTTGCCCTGTTCCCATCATGCACTGGGACAGGTACAGACTAATTTGCATGTAGCCATGTTCTGAGCTGGGATGGTGCAGTGAGCTAAAAAACGGTGATGGATTAAAACCATGATCTCTTGACTTGGTAGGAGTATTCTGCATCATTCAGAAACTCTGTCCATCACCACCCCCTTTTTCCCAAATCGATTTTATCCACACTCAGTGTGGGAGGGTATGCTCAGACGTGAGTCCCTTGCTCATTGCACCATCAGGATTCAGGCAAGCCGGGCCGACGAAGGCTGTGATGCCAGAAACCGGTCCGCGGAAGCTTGTTTCCTTCCCAGTATAAGAATTGGCTTGGTAGTTTGGTTTGCCCTGTTCCCATCATGCACTGGGACAGGTACAGACTAATTTGCATGTAGCCTGGTTCTGAGCTGGGATGGTGCAGTGAGCTAAAAAACGGTGATGGATTAAAACCATGATGTCTTGACTTGGTAAGAGTATTCTGCATCATTCAGAAACTCTGTCCATCACTACCCCCTTTTCCCCAAATCGATTTTATCCACACTCAGTGTGGGAGGGTATGCTCAGACGTGAGTCCCTTGCTCATTGCACCATCAGGATTCAGGCAAGCCGGGCCGACGAAGGCTGTGATGCCAGAAACCGGTCCCCGGAAGCTTGTTTCCTTCCCAGTATAAGAATTGGCTTGGTAGTTTGGTTTGCCCTGTTCCCATCATGCACTGGGACAGGTACAGACTAATTTGCATGTAGCCAGGTTCTGAGCTGGGATGGTGCAGTGAGCTAAAAAACGGTGATGGATTAAAACCATGATCTCTTGACTTGGTAAGAGTATTCTGCATCATTCAGAAACTCTGTCCATCACCCCCCCCTTTTTCCCAAATCGATTTTATCCACACTCAGTGTGGGAGCGTATGCTCAGACGTGAGTCCCTTGCTCATTGCACCATCAGGATTCAGGCAAGCCGGGCCGACGAAGGCTGTGATGCCAGAAACCGGTCCCCGGAAGCTTGTTTCCTTCCCAGTATAAGAATTGGCTTGGTAGTTTGGTTTGCCCTGTTCCCATCATGCACTGGGACAGGTACAGACTAATTTGCATGTAGCCAGGTTCTGAGCTGGGATGGTGCAGTGAGCTAAAAATCGGTGATGGATTAAAACCATGATCTCTTGACTTGGTAAGAGTATTCTGCATCATTCAGAAACTCTGTCTATCACCACCCCCTTTTTCCCAAATCGATTTTATCCACACTCAGTGTGGGAGGGTATGCTCAGACGTGAGTCCCTTGCTCATTGCACCATCAGGATTCAGGCAAGCCGGGCCGACGAAGGCTGTGATGCCAGAAACCGGTCCCCGGAAGCTTGTTTCCTTCCCAGTATAAGAATTGGCTTGGTAGTTTGGTTTGCCCTGTTCCCATCATGCACTGGGACAGGTACAGACTAATTTGCATGTAGCCAGGTTCTGAGCTGGGATGGTGCAGTGAGCTAAAAACGGTGATGGATTAAAACCATGATCTCTTGACTTGGTAAGAGTATTCTGCATCATTCAGAAACTCTGTCCATCACCACCCCCTTTTTCCCAAATCGATTTTATCCACACTCAGTGTGGGAGGGTATGCTCAGGCGTGAGTCCCTTGCTCATTGCACCATCAGGATTCAGGCAAGCCGGGCTGACGAAGGCTGTGATGCCAGAAACCGGTCCCCGTAAGCTTGTTTCCTTCCCAGTATAAGAATTGGCTTGGTAGTTTGGTTTGCCCTGTTTCCATCATGCACTGGGACAGGTACAGACTGATTTGCATGTAGCCAGGTTCTGAGCTGGGATGGTGCAGTGAGCTAAAAAACGGTGATGGATTAAAACCATGATCTCTTGACTTGGTAAGAGTATTCTGCATCATTCAGAAACTCTGTCCA
The DNA here is from genome assembly GCF_964204655.1 of Triturus cristatus. Lineage (NCBI taxonomy): Eukaryota > Metazoa > Chordata > Amphibia > Caudata > Salamandridae > Triturus > Triturus cristatus. The sequence goes on from NC_140586.1 coordinate 60,461,114, forward strand.
TCACCACCCCCTTTTTCCCAAATCGATTTTATCCACACTCAGTGTGGGAGGGTATGCTCAGACGTGAGTCCCTTGCTCATTGCACCATCAGGATTCAGGCAAGCCGGGCCGACGAAGGCTGTGATGCCAGAAACCGGTCCCCGGAAGCTTGTTTCCTTCCCAGTATAAGAATTGGCTTGGTAGTTTGGTTTGCCCTGTTCCCATCATGCACTGGGACAGGTACAGACTAATTTGCATGTAGCCAGGTTCTGAGCTGGGATGGTGCAGTGAGCTAAAAAACGGTGATGGATTAAAACCATGATCTCTTGACTTGGTAAGAGTATTCTGCATCATTCAGAAACTCTGTCCATCACCACCCCCTTTTTCCCAAATCGATTTTATCCACACTCAGTGTGGGAGGGTATGCTCAGACGTGAGTCCCTTGCTCATTGCACCATCAGGATTCAGGCAAGCCGGGCCGACGAAGGCTGTGATGCCAGAAACCGGTCCCCGGAAGCTTGTTTCCTTCCCAGTAGAAGAATTGGCTTGGTAGTATGGTTTGCCCTGTTCCCATCATGGACTGGGACAGGTACAGACTAATTTGCATGTAGCCAGGTTCTGAGCTGGGATGGTGCAGTGAGCTAAAAAACGGTGATGGATTAAAACCATGATCTCTTGACTTGGTAAGAGTATTCTGCATCATTCAGAAACTCTGTCCATCACCACCCACTTTTTCCCAAATCGATTTTATCCACACTCAGTGTGGGAGGGTATGCTCAGACGTGAGTCCCTTGCTCATTGCACCATCAGGATTCAGGCAAGCCAGGCCGACGAAGGCTGTGATGCCAGAAACCGGTCCCCGGAAGCTTGTTTCCTTCCCAGTATAAGAATTGGCTTGGTAGTTTGGTTTGCCCGGTTCCCATCATGCACTGGGACAGGTACAGACTAATTTGCATGTAGCCAGGTTCTGAGCTGGGATGGTGCAGTGAGCTAAAAACGGTGATGGATTAAAACCATGATCTCTTGACTTGGTAAGAGTATTCTGCATCCTTCAGAAACTCTGTCCATCACCACCCCCTTTTTCCCAAATCGATTTTATCCACACTCAGTGTGGGAGGGTATGCTCAGACGTGAGTCCCTTGCTCATTGCACCATCAGGATTCAGGCAAGCCGGGCCGACGAAGGCTGTGATGCCAGAAACCGGTCCCCGGAAGCTTGTTTCCTTCCCAGTATAAGAATTGGCTTGGTAGTTTGGTTTGCCCTGTTCCCATCATGCACTGGGACAGGTACAGACTAATTTGCATGTAGCCATGTTCTGAGCTGGGATGGTGCAGTGAGCTAAAAAACGGTGATGGATTAAAACCATGATCTCTTGACTTGGTAGGAGTATTCTGCATCATTCAGAAACTCTGTCCATCACCACCCCCTTTTTCCCAAATCGATTTTATCCACACTCAGTGTGGGAGGGTATGCTCAGACGTGAGTCCCTTGCTCATTGCACCATCAGGATTCAGGCAAGCCGGGCCGACGAAGGCTGTGATGCCAGAAACCGGTCCGCGGAAGCTTGTTTCCTTCCCAGTATAAGAATTGGCTTGGTAGTTTGGTTTGCCCTGTTCCCATCATGCACTGGGACAGGTACAGACTAATTTGCATGTAGCCAGGTTCTGAGCTGGGATGGTGCAGTGAGCTAAAAAACGGTGATGGATTAAAACCATGATCTCTTGACTTGGTAAGAGTATTCTGCATCATTCAGAAACTCTGTCCATCACCACACCCTTTTTCCCAAATCGATTTTATCCGCACTCAGTGTGGGAGGGTATGCTCAGACGTGAGTCCCTTGCTCATTGCACCATCAGGATTCAGGCAAGCCGGGCCGACGAAGGCTGTGATGCCAGAAACCGGTTCCCGGAAGCTTGTTTCCTTCCCAGTATAAGAATTGGCTTGGTAGTTTGGTTTGCCCTGTTCCCATCATGCACTGGGACAGGTACAGACTAATTTGCATGTAGCCTGGTTCTGAGCTGGGATGGTGCAGTGAGCTAAAAAACGGTGATGGATTAAAACCATGATGTCTTGACTTGGTAAGAGTATTCTGCATCATTCAGAAACTCTGTCCATCACCACCCCCTTTTCCCCAAATCGATTTTATCCACACTCAGTGTGGGAGGGTATGCTCAGACGTGAGTCCCTTGCTCATTGCACCATCAGGATTCAGGCAAGCCGGGCCGACGAAGGCTGTGATGCCAGAAACCGGTCCCCGGAAGCTTGTTTCCTTCCCAGTATAAGAATTGGCTTGGTAGTTTGGTTTGCCCTGTTCCCATCATGCACTGGGACAGGTACAGACTAATTTGCATGTAGCCAGGTTCTGAGCTGGGATGGTGCAGTGAGCTAAAAAACGGTGATGGATTAAAACCATGATCTCTTGACTTGGTAAGAGTATTCTGCATCATTCAGAAACTCTGTCCATCACCCCCCCCTTTTTCCCAAATCGATTTTATCCACACTCAGTGTGGGAGCGTATGCTCAGACGTGAGTCCCTTGCTCATTGCACCTTCAGGATTCAGGCAAGCCGGGCCGACGAAGGCTGTGATGCCAGAAACCGGTCCCCGGAAGCTTGTTTCCTTCCCAGTATAAGAATTGGCTTGGTAGTTTGGTTTGCCCTGTTCCCATCATGCACTGGGACAGGTACAGACTAATTTGCATGTAGCCAGGTTCTGAGCTGGGATGGTGCAGTGAGCTAAAAATCGGTGATGGATTAAAACCATGATCTCTTGACTTGGTAAGAGTATTCTGCATCATTCAGAAACTCTGTCTATCACCACCCCCTTTTTCCCAAATCGATTTTATCCACACTCAGTGTGGGAGGGTATGCTCAGACGTGAGTCCCTTGCTCATTGCACCATCAGGATTCAGGCAAGCCGGGCCGACGAAGGCTGTGATGCCAGAAACCGGTCCCCGGAAGCTTGTTTCCTTCCCAGTATAAGAATTGGCTTGGTAGTTTGGTTTGCCCTGTTCCCATCATGCACTGGGACAGGTACAGACTAATTTGCATGTAGCCAGGTTCTGAGCTGGGATGGTGCAGTGAGCTAAAAACGGTGATGGATTAAAACCATGATCTCTTGACTTGGTAAGAGTATTCTGCATCATTCAGAAACTCTGTCCATCACCACCCCCTTTTTCCCAAATCGATTTTATCCACACTCAGTGTGGGAGGGTATGCTCAGGCGTGAGTCCCTTGCTCATTGCACCATCAGGATTCAGGCAAGCCGGGCTGACGAAGGCTGTGATGCCAGAAACCGGTCCCCGTAAGCTTGTTTCCTTCCCAGTATAAGAATTGGCTTGGTAGTTTGGTTTGCCCTGTTTCCATCATGCACTGGGACAGGTACAGACTAATTTGCATGTAGCCAGGTTCTGAGCTGGGATGGTGCAGTGAGCTAAAAAACGGTGATGGATTAAAACCATGATCTCTTGACTTGGTAAGAGTATTCTGCATCATTCAGAAACTCTGTCCATCACCACCCCCTTTTTCCCAAATCGATTTTATCCACACTCAGTGTGGGAGGGTATGCTCAGACGTGAGTCCCTTGCTCATTGCACCATCAGGATTCAGGCAAGCCGGGCCGACGAAGGCTGTGATGCCAGAAACCGGTCCCCGGAAGCTTGTTTCCTTCCCAGTATAAGAATTGGCTTGGTAGTTTGGTTTGCCCTGTTCCCATCATGCACTGGGACAGGTACAGACTAATTTGCATGTAGCCAGGTTCTGAGCTGGGATGGTGCAGTGAGCTAAAAAACGGGGATGGATTAAAACCATGATCTCTTGACTTGGTAAGAGTATTCTGCATCATTCAGAAACTCTGTCTATCACCACCCCCTTTTTCCCAAATCGATTTTATCCACACTCAGTGTGGGAGGGTATGCTCAGACGTGAGTCCCTTGCTCATTGCACCATCAGGATTCAGGCAAGCCGGGCCGATGAAGGCTGTGATGCCAGAAACCGGTCCCCGGAAGCTTGTTTCCTTCCCAGTAGAAGAATTGGCTTGGTAGTTTGGTTTGCCCTGTTCCCATCATGCACTGGGACAGGTACAGACTAATTTGCATGTAGCCAGGTTCTGAGCTGGGATGGTGCAGTGAGCTAAAAAACGGTGATGGATTAAAACCATGATCTCTTGACTTGGTAAGAGTATTCTGCATCATTCAGAAACTCTGTCCATCACCACCCCCTTTTTCCCAAATCGATTTTATCCACACTCAGTGTGGGAGGGTATGCTCAGACGTGAGTCCCTTGCTCATTGCACCATCAGGATTCAGGCAAGCCGGGCCGACGAAGGTTGTGATGCCAGAAACCGGTCCCCGGAATCTTGTTTCCTTCCCAGTATAAGAATTAGCTTGGTAGTTTGGTTTGCCCTGTTCCCATCATGCACTGGGACAGGTACAGACTAATTTGCATGTAGCCAGGTTCTGAGCTGGGATGGTGCAGTGAGCTAAAAAACGGTGATGGATTAAAACCATGATCTCTTGACTTGGTAAGAGTATTCTGCATCATTCAGAAACTCTGTCCATCACCACCCCCTTTTTCCCAAATCGATTTTATCCACACTCAGTGTGGGAGGGTATGCTCAGACGTGAGTCCCTTGCTCATTGCACCATCAAGATTCAGGCAAGCCGGGCCGACGAAGGCTGTGATGCCAGAAACCGGTCCCCGGAAGCTTGTTTCCTTCCCAGTATAAGAATTGGCTTGGTAGTTTGGTTTGCCCTGTTCCCATCATGCACTGGGACAGGTACAGACTAATTTGCATGTAGCCAGGTTCTGAGCTGGGATGGTGAAGTGAGCTAAAAAACGGTGATGGATTAAAACCATGATCTCTTGACTTGGTAAGAGTATTCTGCATCATTCAGAAACTCTGTCCATCACCACCCCCTTTTTCCCAAATCGATTTTATCCACACTCAGTGTGGGAGGGTATGCTCAGACGTGAGTCCCTTGCTCATTGCACCATCAGGATTCAGGCAAGCCAGGCCGACGAAGGCTGTGATGCCAGAAACCGGTCCCCGGAAGCTTGTTTCCTTCCCAGTATAAGAATTGGCTTGGTAGTTTGGTTTGCCCTGTTCCCATCATGCACTGGGACAGGTACAGACTAATTTGCATGTAGCCAGGTTCTGAGCTGGGATGGTGCAGTGAGCTAAAAAACGGTGATGGATTAAAACCATGATCTCTTGACTTGGTAATAGTATTCTGCATCCTTCAGAAACTCTGTCCATCACCACCCCCTTTTTCCCAAATCGATTTTATCCACACTCAGTGTGGGAGGGTATGCTCAGACGTGAGTCCCTTGCTCATTGCACCATCAGGGATCAGGCAAGCCGGGCCGACGAAGGCTGTGATGCCAGAAACTGGTCCGCGGAAGCTTGTTTCCTTCCCAGTATAAGAATTGGCTTGGTAGTTTGGTTTGCCCTGTTCCCATCATGCACTGGGACAGGTACAGACTAATTTGCATATAGCCAGGTTCTGAGCTGGGATGGTGCAGTGAGCTAAAAAACGGTGATGGATTAAAACCATGATCTCTTGACTTGGTAAGAGTATTCTGCATCATTCAGAAACTCTGTCCATCACCACCCCCTTTTTCCCAAATCGATTTTATCCACACTCAGTGTGGGAGGGTATGCTCAGACGTGAGTCCCTTGCTCATTGCACCATCAGGATTCAGGCAAGCAGGGCCGACGAAGGCTGTGATGCCAGAAACCGGTCCGCGGAAGCTTGTTTCCTTCCCAGTATAAGAATTGGCTTGGTAGTTTGGTTTGCCCTGTTCCCATCATGCACTGGGACAGGTACAGACTAATTTGCATGTAGCCAGGTTCTGAGCTGGGATGGTGCAGTGAGCTAAAAAACGGTGATGGATTAAAACCATGATCTCTTGATTTGGTAAGAGTATTCTGCATCATTCAGAAACTCTGTCCATCACCACCCCCTTTTTCCCAAATCGATTTTATCCGCACTCAGTGTGGGAGGGTATGCTCAGACGTGAGTCCCTTGCTCATTGCACCATCAGGATTCAGGCAAGCCGGGCCGACGAAGGCTGTGATGCCAGAAACCGGTTCCCGGAAGCTTGTTTCCTTCCCAGTATAAGAATTGGCTTGGTAGTTTGGTTTGCCCTGTTCCCATCATGCACTGGGACAGGTACAGACTAATTTGCATGTAGCCAGGTTCTGAGCTGGGATGGTGCAGTGAGCTAAAAAACGGTGATGGATTAAAACCATGATGTCTTGACTTGGTAAGAGTATTCTGCATCATTCAGAAACTCTGTCCATCACCACCCCCTTTTCCCCAAATCGATTTTATCCACACTCAGTGTGGGAGGGTATGCTCAGACGTGAGTCCCTTGCTCATTGCACCATCAGGATTCAGGCAAGCCGGGCCGACGAAGGCTGTGATGCCAGAAACCGGTCCCCGGAAGCTTGTTTCCTTCCCAGTATAAGAATTGGCTTGGTAGTTTGGTTTGCCCTGTTCCCATCATGCACTGGGACAGGTACAGACTAATTTGCATGTAGCCAGGTTCTGAGCTGGGATGGTGCAGTGTGCTAAAAAACGGTGATGGATTAAAACCATGATCTCTTGACTTGGTAAGAGTATTCTGCATCATTCAGAAACTCTGTCCATCACCCCCCCTTTTTCCCAAATCGATTTTATCCACACTCAGTGTGGGAGCGTATGCTCAGACGTGAGTCCCTTGCTCATTGCACCATCAGGATTCAGGCAAGCCGGGCCGACGAAGGCTGTGATGCCAGAAACCGGTCCCCGGAAGCTTGTTTCCTTCCCAGTATAAGAATTGGCTTGGTAGTTTGGTTTGCCCTGTTCCCATCATGCACTGGGACAGGTACAGACTAATTTGCATGTAGCCAGGTTCTGAGCTGGGATGGTGCAGTGAGCTAAAAAACGGTGATGGATTAAAACCATGATCTCTTGACTTGGTAAGAGTATTCTGCATCATTCAGAAACTCTGTCCATCACCACCCCCTTTTTCCCAAATCGATTTTATCCCCACTCAGTGTGGGAGGGTATGCTCAGACGTGAGTCCCTTGCTCATTGCACCATCAGGATTCAGGCAAGCTGGGCCGACGAAGGCTGTGATGCCAGAAACCGGTCCCCGGAAGCTTGTTTCCTTCCCAGTATAAGAATTGGCTTGGTAGTTTGGTTTGCCCTGTTCCCATCATGCACTGGGACAGGTACAGACTGATTTGCATGTAGCCAGGTTCTGAGCTGGGATGGTGCAGTGAGCTAAAAAACGGTGATGGATTAAAACCATGATCTCTTGACTTGGTAAGAGTATTCTGCATCATTCAGAAACTCTGTCCATCACCACCCCCTTTTTCCCAAATCGATTTTATCCACACTCAGTGTGGGAGGGTATGCTCAGACGTGAGTCCCTTGCTCATTGCACCATCAGGATTCAGGCAAGCCGGGCCGATGAAGGCTGTGATGCCAGAAACCGGTCCCCGGAAGCTTGTTTCCTTCCCAGTATAAGAATTGGCTTGGTAGTTTGGTTTGCCCTGTTCCCATCATGCACTGGGACAGGTACAGACTAATTTGCATGTAGCCAGGTTCTGAGCTGGGATGGTGCAGTGAGCTAAAAAACGGTGATGGATTAAAACCATGATCTCTTGACTTGGTAAGAGTATTCTGCATCATTCAGAAACTCTGTCCATCACCACCCCCTTTTTCCCAAATCGATTTTATCCACACTCAGTGTGGGAGGGTATGCTCAGACGTGAGTCCCTTGCTCATTGCACCATCAGGATTCAGGCAAGCCGGGCCGACGAAGGCTGTGATGCCAGAAACCGGTCCCCGGAAGCTTGTTTCCTTCCCAGTAGAAGAATTGGCTTGGTAGTATGGTTTGCCCTGTTCCCATCATGGACTGGGACAGGTACAGACTAATTTGCGTGTAGCCAGGTTCTGAGCTGGGATGGTGCAGTGAGCTAAAAAACGGTGATGGATTAAAACCATGATCTCTTGACTTGGTAAGAGTATTCTGCATCATTCAGAAACTCTGTCCATCACCACCCACTTTTTCCCAAATCGATTTTATCCACACTCAGTGTGGGAGGGTATGCTCAGACGTGAGTCCCTTGCTCATTGCACCATCAGGATTCAGGCAAGCCGGGCCGACGAAGGCTGTGATGCCAGAAACCGGTCCCCGGAAGCTTGTTTCCTTCCCAGTATAAGAATTGGCTTGGTAGTTTGGTTTGCCCTGTTCCCATCATGCACTGGGACAGGTACAGACTAATTTGCATGTAGCCAGGTTCTGAGCTGGGATGGTGCAGTGAGCTAAAAAACGGGGATGGATTAAAACCATGATCTCTTGACTTGGTAGGAGTATTCTGAATCATTCAGAAACTCTGTCCATCACCACCCCCTTTTTCCCAAATCGATTTTATCCACACTCAGTGTGGGAGGGTATGCTCAGACGTGAGTCCATTGCTCATTGCACCATCAGGATTCAGGCAAGCCGGGCCGACGAAGGCTGTGATGCTAGAAACCGGTCCCCGGAAGCTTGTTTCCTTCCCAGTATAAGAATTGGCTTGGTAGTTTGGTTTGCCCTGTTCCCATCATGCACTGGGACAGGTACAGACTAATTTGCATGTAGCCAGGTTCTGAGCTGGGATGGTGAAGTGAGCTAAAAAACGGTGATGGATTAAAACCATGATCTCTTGACTTGGTAAGAGTATTCTGCATCATTCAGAAACTCTGTCCATCACCACCCCCTTTTTCCCAAATCGATTTTATCCACACTCAGTGTGGGAGGGTATGCTCAGACGTGAGTCCCTTGCTCATTGCACCATCAGGATTCAGGCAAGCCGGGCCGACGAAGGTTGTGATGCCAGAAACCGGTCCCCGGAAGCTTGTTCCCTTCCCAGTATAAGAATTGGCTTGGTATTTTGGTTTGCCCTGTTCCCATCATGCACTGGGACAGGTACAGACTAATTTGCATGTAGCCAGGTTCTGAGCTGGGATGGTGCAGTGAGCTAAAAAACGGTGATAGATTAAAACCATGATCTCTTGACTTGGTAAGAGTATTCTGCATCATTCAGAAACTCTGTCCATCACCACCCCCTTTTTCCCAAATCGATTTTATCCACACTCAGTGTGGGAGGGTATGCTCAGACGTGAGTCCCTTGCTCATTGCACCATCAGGATTCAGGCAAGCCGGGCCGACGAAGGCTGTGATGCCAGAAACCGGTCCCCGAAAGCTTGTTTCCTTCCCAGTATAAGAATTAGCTTGGTAGTTTGGTTTGCCCTGTTCCCATCATGCACTGGGACAGGTACAGACTAATTTGCATGTAGCCAGGTTCTGAGCTGGGATGGTGCAGTGAGCTAAAAAACGGTGATGGATTAAAACCATGATCTCTTGACTTGGTAAGAGTATTCTGCATCATTCAGAAACTCTGTCCATCACCACCCCCTTTTTCCCAAATCGATTTTATCCACACTCAGTGTGGGAGCGTATGCTCAGACGTGAGTCCCTTGCTCATTGCACCATCAGGATTCAGGCAAGCCGGGCCGACGAAGGCTGTGATGCCAGAAACCGGTCCCCAGAAGCTTGTTTCCTTCCCAGTATAAGAATTGGCTTGGTAGTTTGGTTTGCCCTGTTCCCATCATGCACTGGGACAGGTACAGACTAATTTGCATGTAGCCAGGTTCTGAGCTGGGATGGTGCAGTGAGCTAAAAAACGGTGATGGATTAAAACCATAATCTCTTGACTTGGTAAGAGTATGCTGCATCATTCAGAAACTCTGTCCATCACCACCCCCTTTTTCCCAAATCGATTTTATCCACACTCAGTGTGGGAGCGTATGCTCAGACGTGAGTCCCTTGCTCATTGCACCATCAGGATTCAGGCAAGCCGGGCCGACGAAGGCTGTGATGCCAGAAACCGGTCCGCGGAAGCTTGTTTCCTTCCCAGTATAAGAATTGGCTTGGTAGTTTGGTTTGCCCTGTTCCCATCATGCACTGGGACAGGTACAGACTAATTTGCATGTAGCCAGGTTCTGAGCTGGGATGGTGCAGTGAGCTAAAAAACGGTGATGGATTAAAACCATGATCTCTTGACTTGGTAAGAGTATTCTGCATCATTCAGAAACTCTGTCCATCACCACCCCCTTTTTCCCAAATCGATTTTATCCGCACTCAGTGTGGGAGGGTATGCTCAGACACGAGTCCCTTGCTCATTGCACCATCAGGATTCAGGCAAGCCGGGCCGACGAAGGCTGTGATGCCAGAAACCGGTTCCCGGAAGCTTGTTTCCTTCCCAGTATAAGAATTGGCTTGGTAGTTTGGTTTGCCCTGTTCCCATCATGCACTGGGACAGGTACAGACTAATTTGCATGTAGCCAGGTTCTGAGCTGGGATGGTGCAGTGAGCTAAAAAACGGGGATGGATTAAAACCATGATCTCTTGACTTGGTAGGAGTATTCTGAATCATTCAGAAACTCTGTCCATCACCACCCCCTTTTTCCCAAATCGATTTTATCCACACTCAGTGTGGGAGGGTATGCTCAGACGTGAGTCCATTGCTCATTGCACCATCAGGATTCAGGCAAGCCGGGCCGACGAAGGCTGTGATGCCAGAAACCGGTCCCCGGAAGCTTGTTTCCTTCCCAGTATAAGAATTGGCTTGGTAGTTTGGTTTGCCCTGTTCCCATCATGCACTGGGACAGGTACAGACTAATTTGCATGTAGCCAGGTTCTGAGCTGGGATGGTGCAGTGAGCTAAAAAACGGTGATGGATTAAAACCATGATCTCTTGACTTGGTAAGAGTATTCTGCATCATTCAGAAACTCTGTCCATCACCACCCCCTTTTTCCCAAATCGATTTTATCCACACTCAGTGTGGGAGGGTATGCTCAGACGTGAGTCCCTTGCTCATTGCACCATCAGGATTCAGGCAAGCCGGGCCGACGAAGGCTGTGATGCCAGAAACCGGTCCCCGGAAGCTTGTTTCCTTCCCAGTATAAGAATTGGCTTGGTAGTTTGGTTTGCCCTGTTTCCATCATGCACTGGGACAGGTACAGACTAATTTGCATGTAGCCAGGTTCTGAGCTGGGATGGTGCAGTGAGCTAAAAAACGGTGATGGATTAAAACCATGATCTCTTGACTTGGTAAGAGTATTCTGCATCATTCAGAAACTCTGTCCATCACCACCCCCTTTTTCCCAAATCGATTTTATCCACACTCAGTGTGGGAGGGTATGCTCAGACGTGAGTCCCTTGCTCATTGCACCATCAGGATTCAGGCAAGCCGGGCCGACGAAGGCTGTGATGCCAGAAACCGGTCCCCGAAAGCTTGTTTCCTTCCCAGTATAAGAATTAGCTTGGTAGTTTGGTTTGCCCTGTTCCCATCATGCACTGGGACAGGTACAGACTAATTTGCATGTAGCCAGGTTCTGAGCTGGGATGGTGCAGTGAGCTAAAAAACGGTGATGGATTAAAACCATGATCTCTTGACTTGGTAAGAGTATTCTGCATCATTCAGAAACTCTGTCCATCACCACCCCCTTTTTCCCAAATCGATTTTATCCACACTCAGTGTGGGAGGGTATGCTCAGACGTGAGTCCCTTGCTCATTGCACCATCAAGATTCAGGCAAGCCGGGCCGACGAAGGCTGTGATGCCAGAAACCGGTCCCCGGAAGCTTGTTTCCTTCCCAGTATAAGAATTGGCTTGGTAGTTTGGTTTGCCCTGTTCCCATCATGCACTGGGACAGGTACAGACTAATTTGCATGTAGTCAGGTTCTGAGCTGGGATGGTGCAGTGAGCTAAAAAACGGTGATGGATTAAAACCATGATCTCTTGACTTGGTAAGAGTATTCTGCATCATTCAGAAACTCTGTCCATCACCACCCCCTTTTTCCCAAATCGATTTTATCCACACTCAGTGTGGGAGGGTATGCTCAGACGTGAGTCCCTTGCTCATTGCACCATCAGGATTCAGGCAAGCCGGGCCGACGAAGGCTGTGATGCCAGAAACCGGTCCCCAGAAGCTTGTTTCCTTCCCAGTATAAGAATTGGCTTGGTAGTTTGGTTTGCCCTGTTCCCATCATGCACTGGGACAGGTACAGACTAATTTGCATGTAGCCAGGTTCTGAGCTGGGATGGTGCAGTGAGCTAAAAAACGGTGATGGATTAAAACCATAATCTCTTGACTTGGTAAGAGTATGCTGCATCATTCAGAAACTCTGTCCATCACCACCCCCTTTTTCCCAAATCGATTTTATCCACACTCAGTGTGGGAGCGTATGCTCAGACGTGAGTCCCTTGCTCATTGCACCATCAGGATTCAGGCAAGCCGGGCCGACGAAGGCTGTGATGCCAGAAACCGGTCCGCGGAAGCTTGTTTCCTTCCCAGTATAAGAATTGGCTTTGTAGTTTGGTTTGCCCTGTTCCCATCATGCACTGGGACAGGTACAGACTAATTTGCATGTAGCCAGGTTCTGAGCTGGGATGGTGCAGTGAGCTAAAAAACGGTGATGGATTAAAACCATGATCTCTTGACTTGGTAAGAGTATTCTGCATCATTCAGAAACTCTGTCCATCACCACCCCCTTTTTCCCAAATCGATTTTATCCGCACTCAGTGTGGGAGGGTATGCTCAGACGTGAGTCCCTTGCTCATTGCACCATCAGGATTCAGGCAAGCCGGGCCGACGAAGGCTGTGATGCCAGAAACCGGTTCCCGGAAGCTTGTTTCCTTCCCAGTATAAGAATTGGCTTGGTAGTTTGGTTTGCCCTGTTCCCATCATGCACTGGGACAGGTACAGACTAATTTGCATGTAGCCAGGTTCTGAGCTGGGATGGTGCAGTGAGCTAAAAAACGGTGATGGATTAAAACCATGATCTCTTGAATTGGTAAGAGTATTCTGCATCATTCAGAAACTCTGTCCATCACCACCCCCTTTTTCCCAAATCGATTTTATCCACACTCAGTGTGGGAGGGTATGCTCAGACATGAGTCCCTTGCTCATTGCACCATCAGGATTCAGGCAAGCCGGGCTGACGAAGGCTGTGATGCCAGAAACCGGTCCCCGGAAGCTTGTTTTCTTCCCAGTATAAGAATTGGCTTGGTAGTTTGGTTTGCCCTGTTCCCATCATGCACTGGGACAGGTACAGACTAATTTGCATGTAGCCAGGTTCTGAGCTGGGATGGTGCAGTGAGCTAAAAAACGGTGATGGATTAAAACCATGATCTCTTGACTTGGTAAGAGTATTCTGCATCATTCAGAAACTCTGTCCATCACCACCCCCTTTTTCCCAAATCGATTTTATCCACACTCAGTGTGGGAGGGTATGCTCAGACGTGAGTCCCTTGCTCATTGCACCATCAGGATTCAGGCAAGCCGGGCCGACGAAGGCTGTGATGCCAGAAACCGGTCCCCGAAAGCTTGTTTCCTTCCCAGTATAAGAATTAGCTTGGTAGTTTGGTTTGCCCTGTTCCCATCATGCACTGGGACAGGTACAGACTAATTTGCATGTAGCCAGGTTCTGAGCTGGGATGGTGCAGTGAGCTAAAAAACGGTGATGGATTAAAACCATGATCTCTTGACTTGGTAAGAGTATTCTGCATCATTCAGAAACTCTGTCCATCACCACCCCCTTTTTCCCAAATCGATTTTATCCACACTCAGTGTGGGAGGGTATGCTCAGACGTGAGTCCCTTGCTCATTGCACCATCAAGATTCAGGCAAGCCGGGCCGACGAAGGCTGTGATGCCAGAAACCGGTCCCCGGAAGCTTGTTTCCTTCCCAGTATAAGAATTGGCTTGGTAGTTTGGTTTGCCCTGTTCCCATCATGCACTGGGACAGGTACAGACTAATTTTCATGTAGTCAGGTTCTGAGCTGGGATGGTGCAGTGAGCTAAAAAACGGTGATGGATTAAAACCATGATCTCTTGACTTGGTAAGAGTATTCTGCATCATTCAGAAACTCTGTCCATCACCACCCCCTTTTTCCCAAATCGATTTTATCCACACTCAGTGTGGGAGGGTATGCTCAGACGTGAGTCCCTTGCTCATTGCACCATCAGGATTCAGGCAAGCCGGGCCGACGAAGGCTGTGATGCCAGAAACCGGTCCCCAGAAGCTTGTTTCCTTCCCAGTATAAGAATTGGCTTGGTAGTTTGGTTTGCCCTGTTCCCATCATGCACTGGGACAGGTACAGACTAATTTGCATGTAGCCAGGTTCTGAGCTGGGATGGTGCAGTGAGCTAAAAAACGGTGATGGATTAAAACCATAATCTCTTGACTTGGTAAGAGTATGCTGCATCATTCAGAAACTCTGTCCATCACCACCCCCTTTTTCCCAAATCGATTTTATCCACACTCAGTGTGGGAGCGTATGCTCAGACGTGAGTCCCTTGCTCATTGCACCATCAGGATTCAGGCAAGCCGGGCCGACGAAGGCTGTGATGCCAGAAACCGGTCCGCGGAAGCTTGTTTCCTTCCCAGTATAAGAATTGGCTTTGTAGTTTGGTTTGCCCTGTTCCCATCATGCACTGGGACAGGTACAGACTAATTTGCATGTAGCCAGGTTCTGAGCTGGGATGGTGCAGTGAGCTAAAAAACGGTGATGGATTAAAACCATGATCTCTTGACTTGGTAAGAGTATTCTGCATCATTCAGAAACTCTGTCCATCACCACCCCCTTTTTCCCAAATCGATTTTATCCGCACTCAGTGTGGGAGGGTATGCTCAGACGTGAGTCCCTTGCTCATTGCACCATCAGGATTCAGGCAAGCCGGGCCGACGAAGGCTGTGATGCCAGAAACCGGTTCCCGGAAGCTTGTTTCCTTCCCAGTATAAGAATTGGCTTGGTAGTTTGGTTTGCCCTGTTCCCATCATGCACTGGGACAGGTACAGACTAATTTGCATGTAGCCAGGTTCTGAGCTGGGATGGTGCAGTGAGCTAAAAAACGGTGATGGATTAAAACCATGATCTCTTGAATTGGTAAGAGTATTCTGCATCATTCAGAAACTCTGTCCATCACCACCCCCTTTTTCCCAAATCGATTTTATCCACACTCAGTGTGGGAGGGTATGCTCAGACATGAGTCCCTTGCTCATTGCACCATCAGGATTCAGGCAAGCCGGGCTGACGAAGGCTGTGATGCCAGAAACCGGTCCCCGGAAGCTTGTTTTCTTCCCAGTATAAGAATTGGCTTGGTAGTTTGGTTTGCCCTGTTCCCATCATGCACTGGGACAGGTACAGACTAATTTGCATGTAGCCAGGTTCTGAGCTGGGATGGTGCAGTGAGCTAAAAAACGGTGATGGATTAAAACCATGATCTCTTGACTTGGTAAGAGTATTCTGCATCATTCAGAAACTCTGTCCATCACCACCCCCTTTTTCCCAAATCGATTTTATCCACACTCAGTGTGGGAGGGTATGCTCAGACGTGAGTCCCTTGCTCATTGCACCATCAGGATTCAGGCAAGCCGGGCCGACGAAGGCTGTGATGCCAGAAACCGGTCCCCGGAAGCTTGTTTCCTTCCCAGTATAAGAATTGGCTTGGTAGTTTGGTTTGCCCTGTTCCCATCATGCGCTGGGACAGGTACAGACTAATTTGCATGTAGCCAGGTTCTGAGCTGGGATGGTGCAGTGAGCTAAAAAACGGTGATGGATTAAAACCATGATCTCTTGACTTGGTAAGAGTATTCTGCATCATTCAGAAACTCTGTCCATCACCACCCCCTTTTTCCCAAATCGATTTTATCCACACTCAGCGTGGGAGGGTATGCTCAGACGTGAGTCCCTTGCTCATTGCACCATCAGGATTCAGGCAAGCCGGGCCGACGAAGGCTGTGATGCCAGAAACCGGTCCCCGGAAGCTTGTTTCCTTCCCAGTATAAGAATTGGCTTGGTAGTTTGGTTTGCCCTGTTCCCATCATGCACTGGGACAGGTACAGACTAATTTGCATGTAGCCAGGTTCTGAGCTGGAATGGTGCAGTGAGCTAAAAAACGGTGATGGATTAAAACCATGATCTCTTGACTTGGTAAGAGTATTCTGCATCATTCAGAAACTCTGTCCATCACCACCCCCTTTTTCCCAAATCGATTTTATCCACACTCAGTGTGGGAGGGTATGCTCAGACGTGAGTCCCTTGCTCATTGCACCATCAGGATTCAGGCAAGCTGGGCTGAAGAAGGCTGTGATGCCAGAAACCGGTCCCCGGAAGCTTGTTTCCTTCCCAGTATAAGAATTGGCTTGGTAGTTTGGTTTGCCCTGTTCCCATCATGCACTGGGACAGGTACAGACTAATTTGCATGTAGCCAGGTTCTGAGCTGGGATGGTGCAGTGAGCTAAAAAACGGTGATGGATTAAAACCATGTTCTCTTGACTTGGTAAGAGTATTCTGCATCATTCAGAAACTCTGTCCATCACCACCCCCTTTTTCCCAAATCGATTTTATCCACACTCAGTGTGGGAGGGTATGCTCAGACGTGAGTCCCTTGCTCATTGCACCATCAGGATTCAGGCAAGCCGGGCCGACGAAGGCTGTGATGCCAGAAACCGGTCCCCGGAAGCTTGTTTCCTTCCCAGTATAAGAATTGGCTTGGTAGTTTGGTTTGCCCTGTTCCCATCATGCACTGGGACAGGCACAGACTAATTTGCATGTAGCCAGGTTCTGAGCTGGGATGGTGCAGTGAGCTAAAAAACGGTGATGGATTAAAACCATGATCTCTTGACTTGGTAAGAGTATTCTGCATCATTCAGAAACTCTGTCCATCACCACCCCCTTTTTCCCAAATCGATTTTATCCACACTCAGTGTGGGAGGGTATGCTCAGACGTGAGTCCCTTGCTCATTGCACCATCAGGATTCAGGCAAGCCGGGCCGACAAAAGCTGTGATGCCAGAAACCGGTCCCCGGAAGCTTGTTTCCTTCCCAGTAGAAGAATTGGCTTGGTAGTATGGTTTGCCCTGTTCCCATCATGGACTGGGACAGGTACAGACTAATTTGCATGTAGCCAGGTTCTGAGCTGGGATGGTGCAGTGAGCTAAAAAACGGTGATGGATAAAAACCATGATCTCTTGACTTGGTAAGAGTATTCTGCATCATTCAGAAACTCTGTCCATCACCACCCACTTTTTCCCAAATCGATTTTATCCACACTCAGTGTGGGAGGGTATGCTCAGACGTGAGTCCCTTGCTCATTGCACCATCAGGATTCAGGCAAGCCGGGCCGACGAAGGCTGTGATGCCAGAAACCGGTCCCCGGAAGCTTGTTTCCTTCCCAGTATAAGAATTGGCTTGGTAGTTTGGTTTGCCCTGTTCCCATCATGCACTGGGACAGGTACAGACTAATTTGCATGTAGCCAGGTTCTGAGCTGGGATGGTGCAGTGAGCTAAAAAACGGGGATGGATTAAAACCATGATCTCTTGACTTGGTAAGAGTATTCTGAATCATTCAGAAACTCTGTCCATCACCACCCCCTTTTTCCCAAATCGATTTTATCCACACTCAGTGTGGGAGGGTATGCTCAGACGTGAGTCCCTTGCTCATTGCACCATCAGGATTCAGGCAAGCCGGGCCGACGAAGGCTGTGATGCCAGAAACCGGTCCCCGGAAGCTTGTTTCCTTCCCAGTATAAGAATTGGCTTGGTAGTTTGGTTTGCCCTGTTCCCATCTTGCACTGGGACACGTACAGACTAATTTGCATGTAGCCAGGTTCTGAGCTGGAATGGTGCAGTGAGCTAAAAAACGGTGATGGATTAAAACCATGATCTCTTGACTTGGTAAGAGTATTCTGCATCATTCAGAAACTCTGTCCATCACCACCCCCTTTTTCCCAAATCGATTTTATCCACACTCAGTGTGGGAGGGTATGCTCAGACGTGAGTCCCTTGCTCATTGCACCATCAGGATTCAGGCAAGCTGGGCTGAAGAAGGCTGTGATGCCAGAAACCGGTCCCCGGAAGCTTGTTTCCTTCCCAGTATAAGAATTGGCTTGGTAGTTTGGTTTGCCCTGTTCCCATCATGCACTGGGACAGGTACAGACTAATTTGCATGTAGCCAGGTTCTGAGCTGGGATGGTGCAGTGAGCTAAAAAACGGTGATGGATTAAAACCATGATCTCTTGACTTGGTAAGAGTATTCTGCATCATTCAGAAACTCTGTCCATCACCACCCCCTTTTTCCCAAATCGATTTTATCCACACTCAGTGTGGGAGGGTATGCTCAGACGTGAGTCCCTTGCTCATTGCACCATCAGGATTCAGGCAAGCCGGGCCGACGAAAGCTGTGATGCCAGAAACCGGTCCCCGGAAGCTTGTTTCCTTCCCAGTAGAAGAATTGGCTTGGTAGTATGGTTTGCCCTGTTCCCATCATGGACTGGGACAGGTACAGACTAATTTGCATGTAGCCAGGTTCTGAGCTGGGATGGTGCAGTGAGCTAAAAAACGGTGATGGATAAAAACCATGATCTCTTGACTTGGTAAGAGTATTCTGCATCATTCAGAAACTCTGTCCATCACCACCCACTTTTTCCCAAATCGATTTTATCCACACTCAGTGTGGGAGGGTATGCTCAGACGTGAGTCCCTTGCTCATTGCACCATCAGGATTCAGGCAAGCCGGGCCGACGAAGGCTGTGATGCCAGAAACCGGTCCCCGGAAGCTTGTTTCCTTCCCAGTATAAGAATTGGCTTGGTAGTTTGGTTTGCCCTGTTCCCATCATGTACTGGGACAGGTACAGACTAATTTGCATGTAGCCAGGTTCTGAGCTGGGATGGTGCAGTGAGCTAAAAAACGGGGATGGATTAAAACCATGATCTCTTGACTTGGTAAGAGTATTCTGAATCATTCAGAAACTCTGTCCATCACCACCCCCTTTTTCCCAAATCGATTTTATCCACACTCAGTGTGGGAGGGTATGCTCAGACGTGAGTCCCTTGCTCATTGCACCATCAGGATTCAGGCAAGCCGGGCCGACGAAGGCTGTGATGCCAGAAACCGGTCCCCGGAAGCTTGTTTCCTTCCCAGTATAAGAATTGGCTTGGTAGTTTGGTTTGCCCTGTTCCCATCATGCACTGGGACAGCTACAGACTAATTTGCATGTAGCCAGGTTCTGAGCTGGGATGGTGCAGTGAGCTAAAAAACGGTGATGGATTAAAACCATGATCTCTTGACTTGGTAAGAGTATTCTGCATCATTCAGAAACTCTGTCCATCACCACCCCCTTTTTCCCAAATCGATTTTATCCACACTCAGTGTGGGAGGGTATGCTCAGACGTGAGTCCCTTGCTCATTGCACCATCAGGATTCAGGCAAGCCGGGCCGACGAAGGCTGTGATGCCAGAAACCGGTCCCCGGAAGCTTGTTTCCTTCCCAGTATAAGAATTGGCTTGGTAGTTTGGTTTGCCCTGTTCCCATCATGCACTGGGACAGGTACAGACTAATTTGCATGTAGCCAGGTTCTGAGCTGGGATGGTGCAGTGAGCTAAAAAACGGTGATGGATTAAAACCATGATCTCTTGACTTGGTAAGAGTATTCTGCATCATTCAGAAACTCTGTCCATCACCACCCCCTTTTTCCCAAATCGATTTTATCCACACTCAGTGTGGGAGGGTATGCTCAGACGTGAGTCCCTTGCTCATTGCACCATCAGGATTCAGGCAAGCCGGGCCGACGAAGGCTGTGATGCCAGAAACCGGTCCCCGGAAGCTTGTTTCCTTCCCAGTATAAGAATTGGCTTGGTAGTTTGGTTTGCCCTGTTCCCATCATGCACTGGGACAGGTACAGACTAATTTACATGTAGCCAGGTTCTGAGCTGGGATGGTGCAGTGAGCTAAAAAACGGTGATGGATTAAAACCATGATCTCTTGACTTGGTAAGAGTATTCTGCATCATTCAGAAACTCTGTCCATCACCACCCCCTTTTTCCCAAATCGATTTTATCCACACTCATTGTGGGAGGGTATGCTCAGACGTGAGTCCCTTGCTCATTGCACCATCAGGATTCAGGCAAGCCGGGCTGACGAAGGCTGTGATGCCAGAAACCGGTCCCCGGAAGCTTGTTCCCTTCCCAGTATAAGAATTGGCTTGGTTGTTTGGTTTGCCCAGTTCCCATCATGCACTGGGACAGGTACAGACTAATTTGCATGTAGCTAGGTTCTGAGCTGGGATGGTGCAGTGAGCTAAAAAACGGTGATGGATTAAAACCATGATCTCTTGACTTGGTAAGAGTATTCTGCATCATTCAGAAACTCTGTCCATCACCACCCCCTTTTTTCCAAATCGATTTTATCCACACTCAGTGTGGGAGGGTATGCTCAGATGTGAGTCCCTTGCTCATTGCACCATCAGGATTCAGGCAAGCCGGGCCCACGAAGGCTGTGATGCCAGAAACCGGTCCCCGGAAGCTTGTTTCCTTCCCAGTATAAGAATTGGCTTGGTAGTTTGGTTTGCCCTGTTCCCATCATGCACTGGGACAGGTACAGACTAATTTGCATGTAGCCAGGTTCTGAGCTGGGATGGTGCAGTGAGCTAAAAAACGGTGATGGATTAAAACCATGATCTCTTGACTTGGTAAGAGTATTCTGCATCATTCAGAAACTCTGTCCATCGCCACCCCCTTTTTCCCAAATAGATTTTATCCACACTCAGTGTGGGAGGGTATGCTCAGACGTGAGTCCCTTGCTCATTGCACCATCAGGATTCAGGCAAGCCGGGCCTACGAAGGCTGTGATGCCAGAAACCGGTCCCCGGAAGCTTGTTTCCTTCCCAGTATAAGAATTGGCTTGGTAGTTTGGTTTGCCCTGTTCCCATCATGCACTGGGACAGGTACAGACTAATTTGCATGTAGCCAGGTTCTGAGCTGGGATGGTGCAGTGAGCTAAAAAACGGTGATGGATTAAAACCATGATCTCTTGACTTGGTAAGAGTATTCTGCATCATTCAGAAACTCTGTCCATCGCCACCCCCTTTTTCCCAAATCGATTTTATCCCCACTCAGTGTGGGAGGGTATGCTCAGACGTGAGTCCCTTGCTCATTGCACCATCAGGATTCAGGCAAGCCGGGCCGACGAAGGCTGTGATGCCAGAAACCGGTCCCCGGAAGCTTGTTTCCTTCCCAGTATAAGCATTGGCTTGGTAGTTTGGTTTGCCCTGTTCCCATCATGCACTTGGACAGATACAGACTAATTTGCATGTAGCCAGGTTCTGAGCTGGGATGGTGCAGTGAGCTAAAAAACGGTGATGGATTAAAACCATGATCTCTTGACTTGGTAAGAGTATTCTGCATCATTCAGAAACTCTGTCCATCACCACCCACTTTTTCCCAAATCGATTTTATCCACACTCAGTGTGGGAGGGTATGCTCAGACGTGAGTCCCTTGCTCATTGCACCATCAGGATTCAGGCAAGCCGGGCCGACGAAGGCTGTGATGCCAGAAACCGGTCCCCGGAAGCTTGTTTCCTTCCCAGTATAAGAATTGGCTTGGTAGTTTGGTTTGCCCTGTTCCCATCATGCACTGGGACAGGTACAGACTAATTTGCATGTAGCCAGGTTCTGAGCTGGGATGGTGCAGTGAGCTAAAAAACGGGGATGGATTAAAACCATGATCTCTTGACTTGGTAAGAGTATTCTGAATCATTCAGAAACTCTGTCCATCACCACCCCCTTTTTCCCAAATCGATTTTATCCACACTCAGTGTGGGAGGGTATGCTCAGACGTGAGTCCCTTGCTCATTGCACCATCAGGATTCAGGCAAGCCGGGCCGACGAAGGCTGTGATGCCAGAAACCGGTCCCCGGAAGCTTGTTTCCTTCCCAGTATAAGAATTGGCTTGGTAGTTTGGTTTGCCCTGTTCCCATCATGCACTGGGACAGGTACAGACTAATTTGCATGTAGCCAGGTTCTGAGCTGGAATGGTGCAGTGAGCTAAAAAACGGTGATGGATTAAAACCATGATCTCTTGACTTGGTAAGAGTATTCTGCATCATTCAGAAACTCTGTCCATCACCACCCCCTTTTTCCCAAATCGATTTTATCCACACTCAGTGTGGGAGGGTATGCTCAGACGTGAGTACCTTGCTCATTGCACCATCAGGATTCAGGCAAGCCGGGCCGAAGAAGGCTGTGATGCCAAAAACCGGTCCCCGGAAGCTTGTTTCCTTCCCAGTATAAGAATTGGCTTGGTAGTTTGGTTTGCCCTGTTCCCATCATGCACTGGGACAGGTACAGACTAATTTGCATGTAGCCAGGTTCTGAGCTGGGATGGTGCAGTGAGCTAAAAAACGGTGATGGATTAAAACCATGTTCTCTTGACTTGGTAAGAGTATTCTGCATCATTCAGAAACTCTGTCCATCACCACCCCCTTTTTCCCAAATCGATTTTATCCACACTCAGTGTGGGAGGGTATGCTCAGACGTGAGTCCCTTGCTCATTGCACCATCAGGATTCAGGCAAGCCGGGCCGACGAAGGCTGTGATGCCAGAAACCGGTCCCCGGAAGCTTGTTTCCTTCCCAGTATAAGAATTGGCTTGGTAGTTTGGTTTGCCCTGTTCCCATCATGCACTGGGACAGGCACAGACTAATTTGCATGTAGCCAGGTTCTGAGCTGGGATGGTGCAGTGAGCTAAAAAACGGTGATGGATTAAAACCATGATCTCTTGACTTGGTAAGAGTATTCTGCATCATTCAGAAACTCTGTCCATCACCACCCCCTTTTTCCCAAATCGATTTTATCCACACTCAGTGTGGGAGGGTATGCTCAGACGTGAGTCCCTTGCTCATTGCACCATCAGGATTCAGGCAAGCCGGGCCGACGAAGGCTGTGATGCCAGAAACCGGTCCCCGGAAGCTTGTTTCCTTCCCAGTAGAAGAATTGGCTTGGTAGTTTGGTTTGCCCTGTTCCCATCATGCACTGGGACAGGCACAGACTAATTTGCATGTAGCCAGGTTCTGAGCTGGGATGGTGCAGTGAGCTAAAAAACGGTGATGGATAAAAACCATGATCTCTTGACTTGGTAAGAGTATTCTGCATCATTCAGAAACTCTGTCCATCACCACCCACTTTTTCCCAAATCGATTTTATCCACACTCAGTGTGGGAGGGTATGCTCAGACGTGAGTCCCTTGCTCATTGCACCATCAGGATTCAGGCAAGCCGGGCCGACGAAGGCTGTGATGCCAGAAACCGGTCCCCGGAAGCTTGTTTCCTTCCCAGTATAAGAATTGGCTTGGTAGTTTGGTTTGCCCTGTTCCCATCATGCACTGGGACAGGTACAGACTAATTTGCATGTAGCCAGGTTCTGAGCTGGGATGGTGCAGTGAGCTAAAAAACGGGGATGGATTAAAACCATGATCTCTTGACTTGGTAAGAGTATTCTGAATCATTCAGAAACTCTGTCCATCACCACCCCCTTTTTCCCAAATCGATTTTATCCACACTCAGTGTGGGAGGGTATGCTCAGACGTGAGTCCCTTGCTCATTGCACCATCAGGATTCAGGCAAGCCGGGCCGACGAAGGCTGTGATGCCAGAAACCGGTCCCCGGAAGCTTGTTTCCTTCCCAGTATAAGAATTGGCTTGGTAGTTTGGTTTGCCCTGTTCCCATCATGCACTGGGACAGGTACAGACTAATTTGCATGTAGCCAGGTTCTGAGCTGGAATGGTGCAGTGAGCTAAAAAACGGTGATGGATTAAAACCATGATCTCTTGACTTGGTAAGAGTATTCTGCATCATTCAGAAACTCTGTCCATCACCACCCCCTTTTTCCCAAATCGATTTTATCCACACTCAGTGTGGGAGGGTATGCTCAGACGTGAGTCCCTTGCTCATTGCACCATCAGGATTCAGGCAAGCTGGGCTGAAGAAGGCTGTGATGCCAGAAACCGGTCCCCGGAAGCTTGTTTCCTTCCCAGTATAAGAATTGGCTTGGTAGTTTGGTTTGCCCTGTTCCCATCATGCACTGGGACAGGTACAGACTAATTTGCATGTAGCCAGGTTCTGAGCTGGGATGGTGCAGTGAGCTAAAAAACGGTGATGGATTAAAACCATGTTCTCTTGACTTGGTAAGAGTATTCTGCATCATTCAGAAACTCTGTCCATCACCACCCCCTTTTTCCCAAATCGATTTTATCCACACTCAGTGTGGGAGGGTATGCTCAGACGTGAGTCCCTTGCTCATTGCACCATCAGGATTCAGGCAAGCCGGGCCGACGAAGGCTGTGATGCCAGAAACCGGTCCCCGGAAGCTTGTTTCCTTCCCAGTATAAGAATTGGCTTGGTAGTTTGGTTTGCCCTGTTCCCATCATGCACTGGGACAGGCACAGACTAATTTGCATGTAGCCAGGTTCTGAGCTGGGATGGTGCAGTGAGCTAAAAAACGGTGATGGATTAAAACCATGATCTCTTGACTTGGTAAGAGTATTCTGCATCATTCAGAAACTCTGTCCATCACCACCCCCTTTTTCCCAAATCGATTTTATCCACACTCAGTGTGGGAGGGTATGCTCAGACGTGAGTCCCTTGCTCATTGCACCATCAGGATTCAGGCAAGCCGGGCCGACGAAAGCTGTGATGCCAGAAACCGGTCCCCGGAAGCTTGTTTCCTTCCCAGTAGAAGAATTGGCTTGGTAGTATGGTTTGCCCTGTTCCCATCATGGACTGGGACAGGTACAGACTAATTTGCATGTAGCCAGGTTCTGAGCTGGGATGGTGCAGTGAGCTAAAAAACGGTGATGGATAAAAACCATGATCTCTTGACTTGGTAAGAGTATTCTGCATCATTCAGAAACTCTGTCCATCACCACCCACTTTTTCCCAAATCGATTTTATCCACACTCAGTGTGGGAGGGTATGCTCAGACGTGAGTCCCTTGCTCATTGCACCATCAGGATTCAGGCAAGCCGGGCCGACGAAGGCTGTGATGCCAGAAACCGGTCCCCGGAAGCTTGTTTCCTTCCCAGTATAAGAATTGGCTTGGTAGTTTGGTTTGCCCTGTTCCCATCATGTACTGGGACAGGTACAGACTAATTTGCATGTAGCCAGGTTCTGAGCTGGGATGGTGCAGTGAGCTAAAAAACGGGGATGGATTAAAACCATGATCTCTTGACTTGGTAAGAGTATTCTGAATCATTCAGAAACTCTGTCCATCACCACCCCCTTTTTCCCAAATCGATTTTATCCACACTCAGTGTGGGAGGGTATGCTCAGACGTGAGTCCCTTGCTCATTGCACCATCAGGATTCAGGCAAGCCGGGCCGACGAAGGCTGTGATGCCAGAAACCGGTCCCCGGAAGCTTGTTTCCTTCCCAGTATAAGAATTGGCTTGGTAGTTTGGTTTGCCCTGTTCCCATCATGCACTGGGACAGGTACAGACTAATTTGCATGTAGCCAGGTTCTGAGCTGGGATGGTGCAGTGAGCTAAAAAACGGGGATGGATTAAAACCATGATCTCTTGACTTGGTAAGAGTATTCTGAATCATTCAGAAACTCTGTCCATCACCACCCCCTTTTTCCCAAATCGATTTTATCCACACTCAGTGTGGGAGGGTATGCTCAGACGTGAGTCCCTTGCTCATTGCACCATCAGGATTCAGGCAAGCCGGGCCGACGAAGGCTGTGATGCCAGAAACCGGTCCCCGGAAGCTTGTTTCCTTCCCAGTATAAGAATTGGCTTGGTAGTTTGGTTTGCCCTGTTCCCATCATGCACTGGGACAGGTACAGACTAATTTGCATGTAGCCAGGTTCTGAGCTGGGATGGTGCAGTGAGCTAAAAAACGGTGATGGATTAAAACCATGATCTCTTGACTTGGTAAGAGTATTCTGCATCATTCAGAAACTCTGTCCATCACCACCCCCTTTTTCCCAAATCGATTTTATCCACACTCAGTGTGGGAGGGTATGCTCAGACGTGAGTCCCTTGCTCATTGCACCATCAGGATTCAGGCAAGCCGGGCCGACGAAGGCTGTGATGCCAGAAACCGGTCCCCGGAAGCTTGTTTCCTTCCCAGTATAAGAATTGGCTTGGTAGTTTGGTTTGCCCTGTTCCCATCATGCACTGGGACAGGTACAGACTAATTTACATGTAGCCAGGTTCTGAGCTGGGATGGTGCAGTGAGCTAAAAAACGGTGATGGATTAAAACCATGATCTCTTGACTTGGTAAGAGTATTCTGCATCATTCAGAAACTCTGTCCATCACCACCCCCTTTTTCCCAAATCGATTTTATCCACACTCATTGTGGGAGGGTATGCTCAGACGTGAGTCCCTTGCTCATTGCACCATCAGGATTCAGGCAAGCCGGGCCGACGAAGGCTGTGATGCCAGAAACCGGTCCCCGGAAGCTTGTTCCCTTCCCAGTATAAGAATTGGCTTGGTTGTTTGGTTTGCCCAGTTCCCATCATGCACTGGGACAGGTACAGACTAATTTGCATGTAGCTAGGTTCTGAGCTGGGATGGTGCAGTGAGCTAAAAAACGGTGATGGATTAAAACCATGATCTCTTGACTTGGTAAGAGTATTCTGCATCATTCAGAAACTCTGTCCATCACCACCCCCTTTTTTCCAAATCGATTTTATCCACACTCAGTGTGGGAGGGTATGCTCAGATGTGAGTCCCTTGCTCATTGCACCATCAGGATTCAGGCAAGCCGGGCCCACGAAGGCTGTGATGCCAGAAACCGGTCCCCGGAAGCTTGTTTCCTTCCCAGTATAAGAATTGGCTTGGTAGTTTGGTTTGCCCTGTTCTCATCATGCACTGGGACAGGTACAGACTAATTTGCATGTAGCCAGGTTCTGAGCTGGGATGGTGCAGTGAGCTAAAAAACGGTGATGGATTAAAACCATGATCTCTTGACTTGGTAAGAGTATTCTGCATCATTCAGAAACTCTGTCCATCGCCACCCCCTTTTTCCCAAATAGATTTTATCCACACTCAGTGTGGGAGGGTATGCTCAGACGTGAGTCCCTTGCTCATTGCACCATCAGGATTCAGGCAAGCCGGGCCTACGAAGGCTGTGATGCCAGAAACCGGTCCCCGGAAGCTTGTTTCCTTCCCAGTATAAGAATTGGCTTGGTAGTTTGGTTTGCCCTGTTCCCATCATGCACTGGGACAGGTACAGACTAATTTGCATGTAGCCAGGTTCTGAGCTGGGATGGTGCAGTGAGCTAAAAAACGGTGATGGATTAAAACCATGATCTCTTGACTTGGTAAGAGTATTCTGCATCATTCAGAAACTCTGTCCATCGCCACCCCCTTTTTCCCAAATCGATTTTATCCCCACTCAGTGTGGGAGGGTATGCTCAGACGTGAGTCCCTTGCTCATTGCACCATCAGGATTCAGGCAAGCCGGGCCGACGAAGGCTGTGATGCCAGAAACCGGTCCCCGGAAGCTTGTTTCCTTCCCAGTATAAGCATTGGCTTGGTAGTTTGGTTTGCCCTGTTCCCATCATGCACTTGGACAGATACAGACTAATTTGCATGTAGCCAGGTTCTGAGCTGGGATGGTGCAGTGAGCTAAAAAACGGTGATGGATTAAAACCATGATCTCTTGACTTGGTAAGAGTATTCTGCATCATTCAGAAACTCTGTCCATCACCACCCACTTTTTCCCAAATCGATTTTATCCACACTCAGTGTGGGAGGGTATGCTCAGACGTGAGTCCCTTGCTCATTGCACCATCAGGATTCAGGCAAGCCGGGCCGACGAAGGCTGTGATGCCAGAAACCGGTCCCCGGAAGCTTGTTTCCTTCCCAGTATAAGAATTGGCTTGGTAATTTGGTTTGCCCTGTTCCCATCATGCACTGGGACAGGTACAGACTAATTTGCATGTAGCCAGGTTCTGAGCTGGGATGGTGCAGTGAGCTAAAAAACGGGGATGGATTAAAACCATGATCTCTTGACTTGGTAAGAGTATTCTGAATCATTCAGAAACTCTGTCCATCACCACCCCCTTTTTCCCAAATCGATTTTATCCACACTCAGTGTGGGAGGGTATGCTCAGACGTGAGTCCCTTGCTCATTGCACCATCAGGATTCAGGCAAGCCGGGCCGACGAAGGCTGTGATGCCAGAAACCGGTCCCCGGAAGCTTGTTTCCTTCCCAGTATAAGAATTGGCTTGGTAGTTTGGTTTGCCCTGTTCCCATCATGCACTGGGACAGGTACAGACTAATTTGCATGTAGCCAGGTTCTGAGCTGGAATGGTGCAGTGAGCTAAAAAACGGTGATGGATTAAAACCATGATCTCTTGACTTGGTAAGAGTATTCTGCATCATTCAGAAACTCTGTCCATCACCACCCCCTTTTTCCCAAATCGATTTTATCCACACTCAGTGTGGGAGGGTATGCTCAGACGTGAGTACCTTGCTCATTGCACCATCAGGATTCAGGCAAGCCGGGCCGAAAAAGGCTGTGATGCCAAAAACCGGTCCCCGGAAGCTTGTTTCCTTCCCAGTATAAGAATTGGCTTGGTAGTTTGGTTTGCCCTGTTCCCATCATGCACTGGGACAGGTACAGACTAATTTGCATGTAGCCAGGTTCTGAGCTGGGATGGTGCAGTGAGCTAAAAAACGGTGATGGATTAAAACCATGTTCTCTTGACTTGGTAAGAGTATTCTGCATCATTCAGAAACTCTGTCCATCACCACCCCCTTTTTCCCAAATCGATTTTATCCACACTCAGTGTGGGAGGGTATGCTCAGACGTGAGTCCCTTGCTCATTGCACCATCAGGATTCAGGCAAGCCGGGCCGACGAAGGCTGTGATGCCAGAAACCGGTCCCCGGAAGCTTGTTTCCTTCCCAGTATAAGAATTGGCTTGGTAGTTTGGTTTGCCCTGTTCCCATCATGCACTGGGACAGGCACAGACTAATTTGCATGTAGCCAGGTTCTGAGCTGGGATGGTGCAGTGAGCTAAAAAACGGTGATGGATTAAAACCATGATCTCTTGACTTGGTAAGAGTATTCTGCATCATTCAGAAACTCTGTCCATCACCACCCCCTTTTTCCCAAATCGATTTTATCCACACTCAGTGTGGGAGGGTATGCTCAGACGTGAGTCCCTTGCTCATTGCACCATCAGGATTCAGGCAAGCCGGGCCGACGAAGGCTGTGATGCCAGAAACCGGTCCCCGGAAGCTTGTTTCCTTCCCAGTAGAAGAATTGGCTTGGTAGTTTGGTTTGCCCTGTTCCCATCATGCACTGGGACAGGCACAGACTAATTTGCATGTAGCCAGGTTCTGAGCTGGGATGGTGCAGTGAGCTAAAAAACGGTGATGGATAAAAACCATGATCTCTTGACTTGGTAAGAGTATTCTGCATCATTCAGAAACTCTGTCCATCACCACCCACTTTTTCCCAAATCGATTTTATCCACACTCAGTGTGGGAGGGTATGCTCAGACGTGAGTCCCTTGCTCATTGCACCATCAGGATTCAGGCAAGCCGGGCCGACGAAAACTGTGATGCCAGAAACCGGTCCCCGGAAGCTTGTTTCCTTCCCAGTAGAAGAATTGGCTTGGTAGTATGGTTTGCCCTGTTCCCATCATGGACTGGGACAGGTACAGACTAATTTGCATGTAGCCAGGTTCTGAGCTGGGATGGTGCAGTGAGCTAAAAAACGGGGATGGATTAAAACCATGATCTCTTGACTTGGTAAGAGTATTCTGAATCATTCAGAAACTCTGTCCATCACCACCCCCTTTTTCCCAAATCGATTTTATCCACACTCAGTGTGGGAGGGTATGCTCAGACGTGAGTCCCTTGCTCATTGCACCATCAGGATTCAGGCAAGCCGGGCCGACGAAGGCTGTGATGCCAGAAACCGGTCCCCGGAAGCTTGTTTCCTTCCCAGTATAAGAATTGGCTTGGTAGTTTGGTTTGCCCTGTTCCCATCATGCACTGGGACAGGTACAGACTAATTTGCATGTAGCCAGGTTCTGAGCTGGGATGGTGCAGTGAGCTAAAAAACGGTGATGGATTAAAACCATGATCTCTTGACTTGGTAAGAGTATTCTGCATCATTCAGAAACTCTGTCCATCACCACCCCCTTTTTCCCAAATCGATTTTATCCACACTCAGTGTGGGAGGGTATGCTCAGACGTGAGTCCCTTGCTCATTGCACCATCAGGATTCAGGCAAGCCGGGCCGACGAAGGCTGTGATGCCAGAAACCGGTCCCCGGAAGCTTGTTTCCTTCCCAGTATAAGAATTGGCTTGGTAGTTTGGTTTGCCCTGTTCCCATCATGCACTGGGACAGGTACAGACTAATTTACATGTAGCCAGGTTCTGAGCTGGGATGGTGCAGTGAGCTAAAAAACGGTGATGGATTAAAACCATGATCTCTTGACTTGGTAAGAGTATTCTGCATCATTCAGAAACTCTGTCCATCACCACCCCCTTTTTCCCAAATCGATTTTATCCACACTCATTGTGGGAGGGTATGCTCAGACGTGAGTCCCTTGCTCATTGCACCATCAGGATTCAGGCAAGCCGGGCCGACGAAGGCTGTGATGCCAGAAACCGGTCCCCGGAAGCTTGTTCCCTTCCCAGTATAAGAATTGGCTTGGTAGTTTGGTTTGCCCTGTTCCCATCATGCACTGGGACAGGTACAGACTAATTTGCATGTAGCTAGGTTCTGAGCTGGGATGGTGCAGTGAGCTAAAAAACGGTGATGGATTAAAACCATGATCTCTTGACTTGGTAAGAGTATTCTGCATCATTCAGAAACTCTGTCCATCACCACCCCCTTTTTTCCAAATCGATTTTATCAACACTCAGTGTGGGAGGGTATGCTCAGATGTGAGTCCCTTGCTCATTGCACCATCAGGATTCAGGCAAGCCGGGCCCACGAAGGCTGTGATGCCAGAAACCGGTCCCCGGAAGCTTGTTTCCTTCCCAGTATAAGAATTGGCTTGGTAGTTTGGTTTGCCCTGTTCCCATCATGCACTGGGACAGGTACAGACTAATTTGCATGTAGCCAGGTTCTGAGCTGGGATGGTGCAGTGAGCTAAAAAACGGTGATGGATTAAAACCATGATCTCTTGACTTGGTAAGAGTATTCTGCATCATTCAGAAACTCTGTCCATCACCACCCCCTTTTTCCCAAATAGATTTTATCCACACTCAGTGTGGGAGGGTATGCTCAGACGTGAGTCCCTTGCTCATTGCACCATCAGGATTCAGGCAAGCCGGGCCTACGAAGGCTGTGATGCCAGAAACCGGTCCCCGGAAGCTTGTTTCCTTCCCAGTATAAGAATTGGCTTGGTAGTTTGGTTTGCCCTGTTCCCATCATGCACTGGGACAGGTACAGACTAATT
Source organism: Triturus cristatus (assembly GCF_964204655.1). Lineage (NCBI taxonomy): Eukaryota > Metazoa > Chordata > Amphibia > Caudata > Salamandridae > Triturus > Triturus cristatus. The sequence continues at coordinate 60,492,404 of NC_140586.1, forward strand.
TGCATGTAGCCAGGTTCTGAGCTGGGATGGTGCAGTGAGCTAAAAAACGGTGATGGATTAAAACCATGATCTCTTGACTTGGTAAGAGTATTCTGCATCATTCAGAAACTCTGTCCATCACCACCCCCTTTTTCCCAAATCGATTTTATCCACACTCAGTGTGGGAGGGTATGCTCAGACGTGAGTCCCTTGCTCATTGCACCATCAGGATTCAGGCAAGCCGGGCCGACGAAGGCTGTGATGCCAGAGACCGGTCCCCGGAAGCTTGTTTCCTTCCCAGTATAAGAATTGGCTTGGTAGTTTGGTTTGCCCTGTTCCCATCATGCACTGGGACAGGTTCTGAGCTGGGATGGTGCAGTGAGCTAAAAAACGGTGATGGATTAAAACCATGATCTCTTGACTTGGTAAGAGTATTCTGCATCATTCAGAAACTCTGTCCTTCACCACCCCCTTTTTCCCAAATCGATTTTATCCACACTCAGTGTGGGAGGGTATGCTCAGACGTGAGTCCCTTGCTCATTGCACCATCAGGATTCAGGCAAGCCGGGCCGACGAAGGTTGTGATGCCAGAAACCGGTCCCCGGAAGCTTGTTTCCTTCCCAGTATAAGAATTAGCTTGGTAGTTTGGTTTGCCCTGTTCCCATCATGCACTGGGACAGGTACAGACTAATTTGCATGTAGCCAGGTTCTGAGCTGGGATGGTGCAGTGAGCTAAAAAACGGTGATGGATTAAAACCATGATCTCTTGACTTGGTAAGAGTATTCTGCATCATTCAGAAACTCTGTCCATCACCACCCCCTTTTTCCCAAATCGATTTTATCCACACTCAGTGTGGGAGGGTATGCTCAGACGTGAGTCCCTTGCTCATTGCACCATCAAGATTCAGGCAAGCCGGGCCGACGAAGGCTGTGATGCCAGAAACCGGTCCCCGGAAGCTTGTTTCCTTCCCAGTATAAGAATTGGCTTGGTAGTTTGGTTTGCCCTATTCCCATCATGCACTGGGACAGGTACAGACTAATTTGCATGTAGCCAGGTTCTGAGCTGGGATGGTGCAGTGAGCTAAAAACGGTGATGGATTAAAACCATGATCTCTTGACTTGGTAAGAGTATTCTGCATCATTCAGAAACTCTGTCCATCACCACCCCCTTTTTCCCAAATCGATTTTATCCACACTCAGTGTGGGAGGGTATGCTCAGACGTGAGTCCCTTGCCATTGCACCATCAGGATTCAGGCAAGCCGGGCTGACGAAGGCTGTGATGCCAGAAACCGGTCCCCGGAAGCTTGTTTCCTTCCCAGTATAAGAATTGGCTTGGTAGTTTGGTTTGCCCTGTTCCCATCATGCACTGGGACAGGTACAGACTAATTTGCATGTAGCCAGGTTCTGAGCTGGGATGGTGCAGTGAGCTAAAAAACGGTGATGGATTAAAACCATGATCTCTTGACTTTGTAAGAGTATTCTGCATCATTCAGAAACTCTGTCCATCACCACCCCCTTTTTCCCAAATCGATTTTATCCACACTCAGTGTGGGAGGGTATGCTCAGACGTGAGTCCCTTGTTCATTGCACCATCAGGATTCAGGCAAGCCGGGCCGACGAAGGCTGTGATGCCAGAAACCGGTCCCCGGAAGCTTGTTTCCTTCCCAGTAGAAGAATTGGCTTGGTAGTTTGGTTTGCCCTGTTCCCATCATGCACTGGGACAGGTACAGACTAATTTGCATGTAGCCAGGTTCTGAGCTGGGATGGTGCAGTGAGCTAAAAATCGGTGATGGATTAAAACCATGATCTCTTGACTTGGTAAGAGTATTCTGCATCATTCAGAAACTCTGTCTATCACCACCCCCTTTTTCCCAAATCGATTTTATCCACACTCAGTGTGGGAGGGTATGCTCAGACGTGAGTCCCTTGCTCATTGCACCATCAGGATTCAGGCAAGCCGGGCCGACGAAGGCTGTGAAGCCAGAAACCGGTCCCCGGAAGCTTGTTTCCTTCCCAGTATAAGAATTGGCTTGGTAGTTTGGTTTGCCCTGTTCCCATCATGCACTGGGACAGGTACAGACTAATTTGCATGTAGCCAGGTTCTGAGCTGGGATGGTGCAGTGAGCTAAAAACGGTGATGGATTAAAACCATGATCTCTTGACTTGGTAAGAGTATTCTGCATCATTCAGAAACTCTGTCCATCACCACCCCCTTTTTCCCAAATCGATTTTATCCACACTCAGTGTGGGAGGGTATGCTCAGGCGTGAGTCCCTTGCTCATTGCACCATCAGGATTCAGGCAAGCCGGGCTGACGAAGGCTGTGATGCCAGAAACCGGTCCCCGTAAGCTTGTTTCCTTCCCAGTATAAGAATTGGCTTGGTAGTTTGGTTTGCCCTGTTTCCATCATGCACTGGGACAGGTACAGACTAATTTGCATGTAGCCAGGTTCTGAGCTGGGATGGTGCAGTGAGCTAAAAAACGGTGATGGATTAAAACCATGATCTCTTGACTTGGTAAGAGTATTTTGCATCATTCAGAAACTCTGTCCATCACCACCCCCTTTTTCCCAAATCGATTTTATCCACACTCAGTGTGGGAGGGTATGCTCAGACGTGAGTCCCTTGCTCATTGCACCATCAGGATTCAGGCAAGCCGGGCCGACGAAGGCTGTGATGCCAGAAACCGGTCCCCGGAAGCTTGTTTCCTTCCCAGTATAAGAATTGGCTTGGTAGTTTGGTTTGCCCTGTTCCCATCATGCACTGGGACAGGTACAGACTAATTTGCATGTAGCCAGGTTCTGAGCTGGGATGGTGCAGTGAGCTAAAAAACGGGGATGGATTAAAACCATGATCTCTTGACTTGGTAAGAGTATTCTGCATCATTCAGAAACTCTGTCTATCACCACCCCCTTTTTCCCAAATCGATTTTATCCACACTCAGTGTGGGAGGGTATGCTCAGACGTGAGTCCCTTGCTCATTGCACCATCAGGATTCAGGCAAGCTGGGCCGATGAAGGCTGTGATGCCAGAAACCGGTCCCCGGAAGCTTGTTTCCTTCCCAGTAGAAGAATTGGCTTGGTAGTTTGGTTTGCCCTGTTCCCATCATGCACTGGGACAGGTACAGACTAATTTGCATGTAGCCAGGTTCTGAGCTGGGATGGTGCAGTGAGCTAAAAAACGGTGATGGATTAAAACCATGATCTCTTGACTTGGTAAGAGTATTCTGCATCATTCAGAAACTCTGTCCATCACCACCCCCTTTTTCCCAAATCGATTTTATCCACACTCAGTGTGGGAGGGTATGCTCAGACGTGAGTCCCTTGCTCATTGCACCATCAGGATTCAGGCAAGCCGGGCCGACGAAGGTTGTGATGCCAGAAACCGGTCCCCGGAATCTTGTTTCCTTCCCAGTATAAGAATTAGCTTGGTAGTTTGGTTTGCCCTGTTCCCATCATGCACTGGGACAGGTACAGATTAATTTGCATGTAGCCAGGTTCTGAGCTGGGATGGTGCAGTGAGCTAAAAAACGGTGATGGATTAAAACCATGATCTCTTGACTTGGTAAGAGTATTCTGCATCATTCAGAAACTCTGTCCATCACCACCCCCTTTTTCCCCAAATCGATTTTATCCACACTCAGTATGGGAGGGTATGCTCAGACGTGAGTCCCTTGCTCATTGCACCATCAAGATTCAGGCAAGCCGGGCCGACGAAGGCTGTGATGCCAGAAACCGGTCCCCGGAAGCTTGTTTCCTTCCCAGTATAAGAATTGGCTTGGTAGTTTGGTTTGCCCTGTTCCCATCATGCACTGGGACAGGTACAGACTAATTTGCATGTAGCCAGGTTCTGAGCTGGGATGGTGAAGTGAGCTAAAAAACGGTGATGGATTAAAACCATGATCTCTTGACTTGGTAAGAGTATTCTGCATCATTCAGAAACTCTGTCCATCACCACCCCCTTTTTCCCAAATCGATTTTATCCACACTCAGTGTGGGAGGGTATGCTCAGACGTGAGTCCCTTGCTCATTGCACCATCAGGATTCAGGCAAGCCAGGCCGACGAAGGCTGTGATGCCAGAAACCGGTCCCCGGAAGCTTGTTTCCTTCCCAGTATAAGAATTGGCTTGGTAGTTTGGTTTGCCCTGTTCCCATCATGCACTGGGACAGGTACAGACTAATTTGCATGTAGCCAGGTTCTGAGCTGGGATGGTGCAGTGAGCTAAAAAACGGTGATGGATTAAAACCATGATCTCTTGACTTGGTAAGAGTATTCTGCATCCTTCAGAAACTCTGTCCATCACCACCCCCTTTTTCCCAAATCGATTTTATCCGCACTCAGTGTGGGAGGGTATGCTCAGACGTGAGTCCCTTGCTCATTGCACCATCAGGATTCAGGCAAGCCGGGCCGACGAAGGCTGTGATGCCAGAAACCGGTCCCCGGAAGCTTGTTTCCTTCCCAGTATAAGAATTGGCTTGGTAGTTTGGTTTGCCCTGTTCCCATCATGCACTGGGACAGGTACAGACTAATTTGCATGTAGCCAGGTTCTGAGCTGGGATGGTGCAGTGAGCTAAAAAACGGTGATGGATTAAAACCATGATCTCTTGACTTGGTAAGAGTATTCTGCATCATTCAGAAACTCTGTCCATCACCCCCCCCTTTTTCCCAAATCGATTTTATCCACACTCAGTGTGGGAGCGTATGCTCAGACGTGAGTCCCTTGCTCATTGCACCATCAGGATTCAGGCAAGCCGGGCCGACGAAGGCTGTGATGCCAGAAACCGGTCCCCGGAAGCTTGTTTCCTTCCCAGTATAAGAATTGGCTTGGTAGTTTGGTTTGCCCTGTTCCCATCATGCACTGGGACAGGTACAGACTAATTTGCATGTAGCCAGGTTCTGAGCTGGGATGGTGCAGTGAGCTAAAAATCGGTGATGGATTAAAACCATGATCTCTTGACTTGGTAAGAGTATTCTGCATCATTCAGAAACTCTGTCTATCACCACCCCCTTTTTCCCAAATCGATTTTATCCACACTCAGTGTGGGAGGGTATGCTCAGACGTGAGTCCCTTGCTCATTGCACCATCAGGATTCAGGCAAGCCGGGCCGACGAAGGCTGTGATGCCAGAAACCGGTCCCCGGAAGCTTGTTTCCTTCCCAGTATAAGAATTGGCTTGGTAGTTTGGTTTGCCCTGTTCCCATCATGCACTGGGACAGGTACAGACTAATTTGCATGTAGCCAGGTTCTGAGCTGGGATGGTGCAGTGAGCTAAAAACGGTGATGGATTAAAACCATGATCTCTTGACTTGGTAAGAGTATTCTGCATCATTCAGAAACTCTGTCCATCACCACCCCCTTTTTCCCAAATCGATTTTATCCACACTCAGTGTGGGAGGGTATGCTCAGGCGTGAGTCCCTTGCTCATTGCACCATCAGGATTCAGGCAAGCCGGGCTGACGAAGGCTGTGATGCCAGAAACCGGTCCCCGTAAGCTTGTTTCCTTCCCAGTATAAGAATTGGCTTGGTAGTTTGGTTTGCCCTGTTTCCATCATGCACTGGGACAGGTACATACTAATTTGCATGTAGCCAGGTTCTGAGCTGGGATGGTGCAGTGAGCTAAAAAACGGTGATGGATTAAAACCATGATCTCTTGACTTGGTAAGAGTATTCTGCATCATTCAGAAACTCTGTCCATCACCACCCCCTTTTTCCCAAATCGATTTTATCCACACTCAGTGTGGGAGGGTATGCTCAGACGTGAGTCCCTTGCTCATTGCACCATCAGGATTCAGGCAAGCCGGGCCGACGAAGGCTGTGATGCCAGAAACCGGTCCCCGGAAGCTTGTTTCCTTCCCAGTATAAGAATTGGCTTGGTAGTTTGGTTTGCCCTGTTCCCATCATGCACTGGGACAGGTACAGACTAATTTGCATGTAGCCAGGTTCTGAGCTGGGATGGTGCAGTGAGCTAAAAAACGGGGATGGATTAAAACCATGATCTCTTGACTTGGTAAGAGTATTCTGCATCATTCAGAAACTCTGTCTATCACCACCCCCTTTTTCCCAAATCGATTTTATCCACACTCAGTGTGGGAGGGTATGCTCAGACGTGAGTCCCTTGCTCATTGCACCATCAGGATTCAGGCAAGCCGGGCCGATGAAGGCTGTGATGCCAGAAACCGGTCCCCGGAAGCTTGTTTCCTTCCCAGTAGAAGAATTGGCTTGGTAGTTTGGTTTGCCCTGTTCCCATCATGCACTGGGACAGGTACAGACTAATTTGCATGTAGCCAGGTTCTGAGCTGGGATGGTGCAGTGAGCTAAAAAACGGTGATGGATTAAAACCATGATCTCTTGACTTGGTAAGAGTATTCTGCATCATTCAGAAACTCTGTCCATCACCACCCCCTTTTTCCCAAATCGATTTTATCCACACTCAGTGTGGGAGGGTATGCTCAGACATGAGTCCCTTGCTCATTGCACCATCAGGATTCAGGCAAGCCGGGCCGACGAAGGTTGTGATGCCAGAAACCGGTCCCCGGAATCTTGTTTCCTTCCAAGTATAAGAATTAGCTTGGTAGTTTGGTTTGCCCTGTTCCCATCATGCACTGGGACAGGTACAGACTAATTTGCATGTAGCCAGGTTCTGAGCTGGGATGGTGCAGTGAGCTAAAAAACGGTGATGGATTAAAACCATGATCTCTTGACTTGGTAAGAGTATTCTGCATCATTCAGAAACTCTGTCCATCACCACCCCCTTTTTCCCAAATCGATTTTATCCACACTCAGTGTGGGAGGGTATGCTCAGACGTGAGTCCCTTGCTCATTGCACCATCAAGATTCAGGCAAGCCGGGCCGACGAAGGCTGTGATGCCAGAAACCGGTCCCCGGAAGCTTGTTTCCTTCCCAGTATAAGAATTGGCTTGGTAGTTTGGTTTGCCCTGTTCCCATCATGCACTGGGACAGGTACAGACTAATTTGCATGTAGCCAGGTTCTGAGCTGGGATGGTGAAGTGAGCTAAAAAACGGTGATGGATTAAAACCATGATCTCTTGACTTGGTAAGAGTATTCTGCATCATTCAGAAACTCTGTCCATCACCACCCCCTTTTTCCCAAATCGATTTTATCCACACTCAGTGTGGGAGGGTATGCTCAGACGTGAGTCCCTTGCTCATTGCACCATCAGGATTCAGGCAAGCCAGGCCGACGAAGGCTGTGATGCCAGAAACCGGTCCCCGGAAGCTTGTTTCCTTCCCAGTATAAGAATTGGCTTGGTAGTTTGGTTTGCCCTGTTCCCATCATGCACTGGGACAGGTACAGACTAATTTGCATGTAGCCAGGTTCTGAGCTGGGATGGTGCAGTGAGCTAAAAAACGGTGATGGATTAAAACCATGATCTCTTGACTTGGTAATAGTATTCTGCATCCTTCAGAAACTCTGTCCATCACCACCCCCTTTTTCCCAAATCGATTTTATCCACACTCAGTGTGGGAGGGTATGCTCAGACGTGAGTCCCTTGCTCATTGCACCATCAGGGATCAGGCAAGCCGGGCCGACGAAGGCTGTGATGCCAGAAACCGGTCCCCAGAAGCTTGTTTCCTTCCCAGTATAAGAATTGGCTTGGTAGTTTGGTTTGCCCTGTTCCCATCATGCACTGGGACAGGTACAGACTAATTTGCATGTAGCCAGGTTCTGAGCTGGGATGGTGCAGTGAGCTAAAAAACGGTGATGGATTAAAACCATGATCTCTTGACTTGGTAAGAGTATTCTGCATCATTCAGAAACTCTGTCCATCACCACCCCCTTTTTCCCAAATCGATTTTATCCACACTCAGTGTGGGAGGGTATGCTCAGACGTGAGTCCCTTGCTCATTGCACCATCAGGATTCAGGCAAGCCGGGCCGACGAAGGCTGTGATGCCAGAAACCGGTCCCCGGAAGCTTGTTTCCTTCCCAGTAGAAGAATTGGCTTGGTAGTTTCGTTTGCCCTGTTCCCATCATGCACTGGGACAGGCACAGACTAATTTGCATGTAGCCAGGTTCTGAGCTGGGATGGTGCAGTGAGCTAAAAAACGGTGATGGATAAAAACCATGATCTCTTGACTTGGTAAGAGTATTCTGCATCATTCAGAAACTCTGTCCATCACCACCCACTTTTTCCCAAATCGATTTTATCCACACTCAGTGTGGGAGGGTATGCTCAGACGTGAGTCCCTTGCTCATTGCACCATCAGGATTCAGGCAAGCCGGGCCGACGAAGGCTGTGATGCCAGAAACCGGTCCCCGGAAGCTTGTTTCCTTCCCAGTATAAGAATTGGCTTGGTAGTTTGGTTTGCCCTGTTCCCATCATGCACTGGGACAGGTACAGACTAATTTGCATGTAGCCAGGTTCTGAGCTGGGATGGTGCAGTGAGCTAAAAAACGGGGATGGATTAAAACCATGATCTCTTGACTTGGTAAGAGTATTCTGAATCATTCAGAAACTCTGTCCATCACCACCCCCTTTTTCCCAAATCGATTTTATCCACACTCAGTGTGGGAGGGTATGCTCAGACGTGAGTCCCTTGCTCATTGCACCATCAGGATTCAGGCAAGCCGGGCCGACGAAGGCTGTGATGCCAGAAACCGGTCCGCGGAAGCTTGTTTCCTTCCCAGTATAAGAATTGGCTTGGTAGTTTGGTTTGCCCTGTTCCCATCATGCACTGGGACAGGTACAGACTAATTTGCATGTAGCCAGGTTCTGAGCTGGGATGGTGCAGTGAGCTAAAAAACGGTGATGGATTAAAACCATGATCTCTTGACTTGGTAAGAGTATTCTGCATCATTCAGAAACTCTGTCCATCACCACCCCCTTTTTCCCAAATCGATTTTATCCGCACTCAGTGTGGGAGGGTATGCTCAGACGTGAGTCCCTTGCTCATTGCACCATCAGGATTCAGGCAAGCCGGGCCGACGAAGGCTGTGATGCCAGAAACCGGTTCCCGGAAGCTTGTTTCCTTCCCAGTATAAGAATTGGCTTGGTAGTTTGGTTTGCCCTGTTCCCATCATGCACTGGGACAGGTACAGACTAATTTGCATGTAGCCAGGTTCTGAGCTGGGATGGTGCAGTGAGCTAAAAAACGGTGATGGATTAAAACCATGATGTCTTGACTTGGTAAGAGTATTCTGCATCATTCAGAAACTCTGTCCATCACCACCCCCTTTTCCCCAAATCGATTTTATCCACACTCAGTGTGGGAGGGTATGCTCAGACGTGAGTCCCTTGCTCATTGCACCATCAGGATTCAGGCAAGCCGGGCCGACGAAGGCTGTGATGCCAGAAACCGGTCCCCGGAAGCTTGTTTCCTTCCCAGTATAAGAATTGGCTTGGTAGTTTGGTTTGCCCTGTTCCCATCATGCACTGGGACAGGTACAGACTAATTTGCATGTAGCCAGGTTCTGAGCTGGGATGGTGCAGTGAGCTAAAAAACGGTGATGGATTAAAACCATGATCTCTTGACTTGGTAAGAGTATTCTGCATCATTCAGAAACTCTGTCCATCACCCCCCCTTTTTCCCAAATCGATTTTATCCACACTCAGTGTGGGAGCGTATGCTCAGACGTGAGTCCCTTGCTCATTGCACCATCAGGATTCAGGCAAGCCGGGCCGACGAAGGCTGTGATGCCAGAAACCGGTCCCCGGAAGCTTGTTTCCTTCCCAGTATAAGAATTGGCTTGGTAGTTTGGTTTGCCCTGTTCCCATCATGCACTGGGACAGGTACAGACTAATTTGCATGTAGCCAGGTTCTGAGCTGGGATGGTGCAGTGAGCTAAAAAACGGTGATGGATTAAAACCATGATCTCTTGACTTGGTAAGAGTATTCTGCATCATTCAGAAACTCTGTCCATCACCACCCCCTTTTTCCCAAATCGATTTTATCCACACTCAGTGTGGGAGGGTATGCTCAGACGTGAGTCCCTTGCTCATTGCACCATCAGGATTCAGGCAAACTGGGCCGACGAAGGCTGTGATGCTAGAAACCGGTCCCCGGAAGCTTGTTTCCTTCCCAGTATAAGAATTGGCTTGGTAGTTTGGTTTGCCCTGTTCCCATCATGCACTGGGACAGGTACAGACTGATTTGCATGTAGCCAGGTTCTGAGCTGGGATGGTGCAGTGAGCTAAAAAACGGTGATGGATTAAAACCATGATCTCTTGACTTGGTAAGAGTATTCTGCATCATTCAGAAACTCTGTCCATCACCACCCCCTTTTTCCCAAATCGATTTTATCCACACTCAGTGTGGGAGGGTATGCTCAGACGTGAGTCCCTTGCTCATTGCACCATCAGGATTCAGGCAAGCCGGGCCGACGAAGGCTGTGATGCCAGAAACCGGTCCCCGGAAGCTTGTTTCCTTCCCAGTATAAGAATTGGCTTGGTAGTTTGGTTTGCCCTGTTCCCATCATGCACTGGGACAGGTACAGACTAATTTGCATGTAGCCAGGTTCTGAGCTGGGATGGTGCAGTGAGCTAAAAAACGGTGATGGATTAAAACCATGATCTCTTGACTTGGTAAGAGTATTCTGCATCATTCAGAAACTCTGTCCATCACCACCCCCTTTTTCCCAAATCGATTTTATCCACACTCAGTGTGGGAGGGTATGCTCAGACGTGAGTCCCTTGCTCATTGCACCATCAGGATTCAGGCAAGCCGGGCCGACGAAGGCTGTGATGCCAGAAACCGGTCCCCGGAAGCTTGTTTCCTTCCCAGTAGAAGAATTGGCTTGGTAGTATGGTTTGCCCTGTTCCCATCATGGACTGGGACAGGTACAGACTAATTTGCATGTAGCCAGGTTCTGAGCTGGGATGGTGCAGTGAGCTAAAAAACGGTGATGGATTAAAACCATGATCTCTTGACTTGGTAAGAGTATTCTGCATCATTCAGAAACTCTGTCCATCACCACCCACTTTTTCCCAAATCGATTTTATCCACACTCAGTGTGGGAGGGTATGCTCAGACGTGAGTCCCTTGCTCATTGCACCATCAGGATTCAGGCAAGCCAGGCCGACGAAGGCTGTGATGCCAGAAACCGGTCCCCGGAAGCTTGTTTCCTTCCCAGTATAAGAATTGGCTTGGTAGTTTGGTTTGCCCGGTTCCCATCATGCACTGGGACAGGTACAGACTAATTTGCATGTAGCCAGGTTCTGAGCTGGGATGGTGCAGTGAGCTAAAAAACGGTGATGGATTAAAACCATGATCTCTTGACTTGGTAAGAGTATTCTGCATCCTTCAGAAACTCTGTCCATCACCACCCCCTTTTTCCCAAATCGATTTTATCCACACTCAGTGTGGGAGGGTATGCTCAGACGTGAGTCCCTTGCTCATTGCACCATCAGGATTCAGGCAAGCCGGGCCGACGAAGGCTGTGATGCCAGAAACCGGTCCCCGGAAGCTTGTTTCCTTCCCAGTATAAGAATTGGCTTGGTAGTTTGGTTTGCCCTGTTCCCATCATGCACTGGGACAGGTACAGACTAATTTGCATGTAGCCATGTTCTGAGCTGGGATGGTGCAGTGAGCTAAAAAACGGTGATGGATTAAAACCATGATCTCTTGACTTGGTAAGAGTATTCTGCATCATTCAGAAACTCTGTCCATCACCACCCCCTTTTTCCCAAATCGATTTTATCCACACTCAGTGTGGGAGGGTATGCTCAGACGTGAGTCCCTTGCTCATTGCACCATCAGGATTCAGGCAAGCCGGGCCGACGAAGGCTGTGATGCCAGAAACCGGTCCGCGGAAGCTTGTTTCCTTCCCAGTATAAGAATTGGCTTGGTAGTTTGGTTTGCCCTGTTCCCATCATGCACTGGGACAGGTACAGACTAATTTGCATGTAGCCAGGTTCTGAGCTGGGATGGTGCAGTGAGCTAAAAAACGGTGATGGATTAAAACCATGATCTCTTGACTTGGTAAGAGTATTCTGCATCATTCAGAAACTCTGTCCATCACCACCCCCTTTTTCCCAAATCTATTTTATCCGCACTCAGTGTGGGAGGGTATGCTCAGACGTGAGTCCCTTGCTCATTGCACCATCAGGATTCAGGCAAGCCGGGCCGACGAAGGCTGTGATGCCAGAAACCGGTTCCCGGAAGCTTGTTTCCTTCCCAGTATAAGAATTGGCTTGGTAGTTTGGTTTGCCCTGTTCCCATCATGCACTGGGACAGGTACAGACTAATTTGCATGTAGCCAGGTTCTGAGCTGGGATGGTGCAGTGAGCTAAAAAACGGTGATGGATTAAAACCATGATGTCTTGACTTGGTAAGAGTATTCTGCATCATTCAGAAACTCTGTCCATCACCACCCCCTTTTCCCCAAATCGATTTTATCCACACTCAGTGTGGGAGGGTATGCTCAGACGTGAGTCCCTTGCTCATTGCACCATCAGGATTCAGGCAAGCCGGGCCGACGAAGGCTGTGATGCCAGAAACCGGTCCCCGGAAGCTTGTTTCCTTCCCAGTATAAGAATTGGCTTGGTAGTTTGGTTTGCCATGTTCCCATCATGCACTGGGACAGGTACAGACTAATTTGCATGTAGCCAGGTTCTGAGCTGGGATGGTGCAGTGAGCTAAAAAACGGTGATGGATTAAAACCATGATCTCTTGACTTGGTAAGAGTATTCTGCATCATTCAGAAACTCTGTCCATCACCCCCCCCTTTTTCCCAAATCGATTTTATCCACACTCAGTGTGGGAGCGTATGCTCAGACGTGAGTCCCTTGCTCATTGCACCATCAGGATTCAGGCAAGCCGGGCCGACGAAGGCTGTGATGCCAGAAACCGGTCCCCGGAAGCTTGTTTCCTTCCCAGTATAAGAATTGGCTTGGTAGTTTGGTTTGCCCTGTTCCCATCATGCACTGGGACAGGTACAGACTAATTTGCATGTAGCCAGGTTCTGAGCTGGGATGGTGCAGTGAGCTAAAAATCGGTGATGGATTAAAACCATGATCTCTTGACTTGGTAAGAGTATTCTGCATCATTCAGAAACTCTGTCTATCACCACCCCCTTTTTCCCAAATCGATTTTATCCACACTCAGTGTGGGAGGGTATGCTCAGACGTGAGTCCCTTGCTCATTGCACCATCAGGATTCAGGCAAGCCGGGCCGACGAAAGCTGTGATGCCAGAAACCGGTCCCCGGAAGCTTGTTTCCTTCCCAGTATAAGAATTGGCTTGGTAGTTTGGTTTGCCCTGTTCCCATCATGCACTGGGACAGGTACAGACTAATTTGCATGTAGCCAGGTTCTGAGCTGAGATGGTGCAGTGAGCTAAAAACGGTGATGGATTAAAACCATGATCTCTTGACTTGGTAAGAGTATTCTGCATCATTCAGAAACTCTGTCCATCACCACCCCCTTTTTCCCAAATCGATTTTATCCACACTCAGTGTGGGAGGGTATGCTCAGGCGTGAGTCCCTTGCTCATTGCACCATCAGGATTCAGGCAAGCCGGGCTGACGAAGGCTGTGATGCCAGAAACCGGTCCCCGTAAGCTTGTTTCCTTCCCAGTATAAGAATTGGCTTGGTAGTTTGGTTTGCCCTGTTTCCATCATGCACTGGGACAGGTACAGACTAATTTGCATGTAGCCAGGTTCTGAGCTGGGATGGTGCAGTGAGCTAAAAAACGGTGATGGATTAAAACCATGATCTCTTGACTTGGTAAGAGTATTCTGCATCATTCAGAAACTCTGTCCATCACCACCCCCTTTTTCCCAAATCGATTTTATCCACACTCAGTGTGGGAGGGTATGCTCAGACGTGAGTCCCTTGCTCATTGCACCATCAGGATTCAGGCAAGCCGGGCCGACGAAGGCTGTGATGCCAGAAACCGGTCCCCGGAAGCTTGTTTCCTTCCCAGTATAAGAATTGGCTTGGTAGTTTGGTTTGCCCTGTTCCCATCATGCACTGGGACAGGTACAGACTAATTTGCATGTAGCCAGGTTCTGAGCTGGGATGGTGCAGTGAGCTAAAAAACGGGGATGGATTAAAACCATGATCTCTTGACTTGGTAAGAGTATTCTGCATCATTCAGAAACTCTGTCTATCACCACCCCCTTTTTCCCAAATCGATTTTATCCACACTCAGTGTGGGAGGGTATGCTCAGACGTGAGTCCCTTGCTCATTGCACCATCAGGATTCAGGCAAGCCGGGCCGATGAAGGCTGTGATGCCAGAAACCGGTCCCCGGAAGCTTGTTTCCTTCCCAGTAGAAGAATTGGCTTGGTAGTTTGGTTTGCCCTGTTCCCATCATGCACTGGGACAGGTACAGACTAATTTGCATGTAGCCAGGTTCTGAGCTGGGATGGTGCAGTGAGCTAAAAAACGGTGATGGATTAAAACCATGATCTCTTGACTTGGTAAGAGTATTCTGCATCATTCAGAAACTCTGTCCATCACCACCCCCTTTTTCCCAAATCGATTTTATCCACACTCAGTGTGGGAGGGTATGCTCAGACGTGAGTCCCTTGCTCATTGCACCATCAGGATTCAGGCAAGCCGGGCCGACGAAGGTTGTGATGCCAGAAACCGGTCCCCGGAATCTTGTTTCCTTCCCAGTATAAGAATTAGCTTGGTAGTTTGGTTTGCCCTGTTCCCATCATGCACTGGGACAGGTACAGACTAATTTGCATGTAGCCAGGTTCTGAGCTGGGATGGTGCAGTGAGCTAAAAAACGGTGATGGATTAAAACCATGATCTCTTGACTTGGTAAGAGTATTCTGCATCATTCAGAAACTCTGTCCATCACCACCCCCTTTTTCCCAAATCGATTTTATCCACACTCAGTGTGGGAGGGTATGCTCAGACGTGAGTCCCTTGCTCATTGCACCATCAAGATTCAGGCAAGCCAGGCCGACGAAGGCTGTGATGCCAGAAACCGGTCCCCGGAAGCTTGTTTCCTTCCCAGTATAAGAATTGGCTTGGTAGTTTGGTTTGCCCTGTTCCCATCATGCACTGGGACAGGTACTGACTAATTTGCATGTAGCCAGGTTCTGAGCTGGGATGGTGAAGTGAGCTAAAAAACGGTGATGGATTAAAACCATGATCTCTTGACTTGGTAAGAGTATTCTGCATCATTCAGAAACTCTGTCCATCACCACCCCCTTTTTCCCAAATCGATTTTATCCACACTCAGTGTGGGAGGGTATGCTCAGACGTGAGTCCCTTGCTCATTGCACCATCAGGATTCAGGCAAGCCAGGCCGACGAAGGCTGTGATGCCAGAAACCGGTCCCCGGAAGCTTGTTTCCTTCCCAGTATAAGAATTGGCTTGGTAGTTTGGTTTGCCCTGTTCCCATCATGCACTGGGACAGGTACAGACTAATTTGCATGTAGCCAGGTTCTGAGCTGGGATGGTGCAGTGAGCTAAAAAACGGTGATGGATTAAAACCATGATCTCTTGACTTGGTAATAGTATTCTGCATCCTTCAGAAACTCTGTCCATCACCACCCCCTTTTTCCCAAATCGATTTTATCCACACTCAGTGTGGGAGGGTATGCTCAGACGTGAGTCCCTTGCTCATTGCACCATCAGGGATCAGGCAAGCCGGGCCGACGAAGGCTGTGATGCCAGAAACCGGTCCGCGGAAGCTTGTTTCCTTCCCAGTATAAGAATTGGCTTGGTAGTTTGGTTTGCCCTGTTCCCATCATGCACTGGGACAGGTACAGACTAATTTGCATGTAGCCAGGTTCTGAGCTGGGATGGTGCAGTGAGCTAAAAAACGGTGATGGATTAAAACCATGATCTCTTGACTTGGTAAGAGTATTCTGCATCATTCAGAAACTCTGTCCATCACCACCCCCTTTTTCCCAAATCGATTTTATCCACACTCAGTGTGGGAGGGTATGCTCAGACGTGAGTCCCTTGCTCATTGCACCATCAGGATTCAGGCAAGCCGGGCCGACGAAGGCTGTGATGCCAGAAACCGGTCCGCGGAAGCTTGTTTCCTTCCCAGTATAAGAATTGGCTTGGTAGTTTGGTTTGCCCTGTTCCCATCATGCACTGGGACAGGTACAGACTAATTTGCATGTAGCCAGGTTCTGAGCTGGGATGGTGCAGTGAGCTAAAAAACGGTGATGGATTAAAACCATGATCTCTTGACTTGGTAAGAGTATTCTGCATCATTCAGAAACTCTGTCCATCACCACCCCCTTTTTCCCAAATCGATTTTATCCGCACTCAGTGTGGGAGGGTATGCTCAGACGTGAGTCCCTTGCTCATTGCACCATCAGGATTCAGGCAAGCCGGGCCGACGAAGGCTGTGATGCCAGAAACCGGTTCCCGGAAGCTTGTTTCCTTCCCAGTATAAGAATTGGCTTGGTAGTTTGGTTTGCCCTGTTCCCATCATGCACTGGGACAGGTACAGACTAATTTGCATGTAGCCAGGTTCTGAGCTGGGATGGTGCAGTGAGCTAAAAAACGGTGATGGATTAAAACCATGATGTCTTGACTTGGTAAGAGTATTCTGCATCATTCAGAAACTCTGTCCATCACCACCCCCTTTTCCCCAAATCGATTTTATCCACACTCAGTGTGGGAGGGTATGCTCAGACGTGAGTCCCTTGCTCATTGCACCATCAGGATTCAGGCAAGCCGGGCCGACGAAGGCTGTGATGCCAGAAACCGGTCCCCGGAAGCTTGTTTCCTTCCCAGTATAAGAATTGGCTTGGTAGTTTGGTTTGCCCTGTTCCCATCATGCACTGGGACAGGTACAGACTAATTTGCATGTAGCCAGGTTCTGAGCTGGGATGGTGCAGTGAGCTAAAAAACGGTGATGGATTAAAACCATGATCTCTTGACTTGGTAAGAGTATTCTGCATCATTCAGAAACTCTGTCCATCACCACCCCCTTTTTCCCAAATCGATTTTATCCCCACTCAGTGTGGGAGGGTATGCTCAGACGTGAGTCCCTTGCTCATTGCACCATCAGGATTCAGGCAAGCTGGGCCGACGAAGGCTGTGATGCCAGAAACCGGTCCCCGGAAGCTTGTTTCCTTCCCAGTATAAGAATTGGCTTGGTAGTTTGGTTTGCCCTGTTCCCATCATGCACTGGGACAGGTACAGACTGATTTGCATGTAGCCAGGTTCTGAGCTGGGATGGTGCAGTGAGCTAAAAAACGGTGATGGATTAAAACCATGATCTCTTGACTTGGTAAGAGTATTCTGCATCATTCAGAAACTCTGTCCATCACCACCCCCTTTTTCCCAAATCGATTTTATCCACACTCAGTGTGGGAGGGTATGCTCAGACGTGAGTCCCTTGCTCATTGCACCATCAGGATTCAGGCAAGCCGGGCCGATGAAGGCTGTGATGCCAGAAACCGGTCCCCGGAAGCTTGTTTCCTTCCCAGTATAAGAATTGGCTTGGTAGTTTGGTTTGCCCTGTTCCCATCATGCACTGGGACAGGTACAGACTAATTTGCATGTAGCCAGGTTCTGAGCTGGGATGGTGCAGTGAGCTAAAAAACGGTGATGGATTAAAACCATGATCTCTTGACTTGGTAAGAGTATTCTGCATCATTCAGAAACTCTGTCCATCACCACCCCCTTTTTCCCAAATCGATTTTATCCACACTCAGTGTGGGAGGGTATGCTCAGACGTGAGTCCCTTGCTCATTGCACCATCAGGATTCAGGCAAGCCGGGCCGACGAAGGCTGTGATGCCAGAAACCGGTCCCCGGAAGCTTGTTTCCTTCCCAGTAGAAGAATTGGCTTGGTAGTATGGTTTGCCCTGTTCCCATCATGGACTGGGACAGGTACAGACTAATTTGCGTGTAGCCAGGTTCTGAGCTGGGATGGTGCAGTGAGCTAAAAAACGGTGATGGATTAAAACCATGATCTCTTGACTTGGTAAGAGTATTCTGCATCATTCAGAAACTCTGTCCATCACCACCCACTTTTTCCCAAATCGATTTTATCCACACTCAGTGTGGGAGGGTATGCTCAGACGTGAGTCCCTTGCTCATTGCACCATCAGGATTCAGGCAAGCCGGGCCGACGAAGGCTGTGATGCCAGAAACCGGTCCCCGGAAGCTTGTTTCCTTCCCAGTATAAGAATTGGCTTGGTAGTTTGGTTTGCCCTGTTCCCATCATGCACTGGGACAGGTACAGACTAATTTGCATGTAGCCAGGTTCTGAGCTGGGATGGTGCAGTGAGCTAAAAAACGGGGATGGATTAAAACCATGATCTCTTGACTTGGTAGGAGTATTATGAATCATTCAGAAACTCTGTCCATCACCACCCCCTTTTTCCCAAATCGATTTTATCCACACTCAGTGTGGGAGGGTATGCTCAGACGTGAGTCCATTGCTCATTGCACCATCAGGATTCAGGCAAGCCGGGCCGACGAAGGCTGTGATGCCAGAAACCGGTCCCCGGAAGCTTGTTTCCTTCCCAGTATAAGAATTGGCTTGGTAGTTTGGTTTGCCCTGTTCCCATCATGCACTGGGACAGGTACAGACTAATTTGCATGTAGCCAGGTTCTGAGCTGGGATGGTGCAGTGAGCTAAAAAACGGTGATGGATTAAAACCATGATCTCTTGACTTGGTAAGAGTATTCTGCATCATTCAGAAACTCTGTCCATCACCACCCCCTTTTTCCCAAATCGATTTTATCCACACTCAGTGTGGGAGGGTATGCTCAGACGTGAGTCCCTTGCTCATTGCACCATCAGGATTCAGGCAAGCCGGGCCGACGAAGGTTGTGATGCCAGAAACCGGTCCCCGGAAGCTTGTTCCCTTCCCAGTATAAGAATTGGCTTGGTATTTTGGTTTGCCCTGTTCCCATCATGCACTGGGACAGGTACAGACTAATTTGCATGTAGCCAGGTTCTGAGCTGGGATGGTGCAGTGAGCTAAAAAACGGTGATGGATTAAAACCATGATCTCTTGACTTGGTAAGAGTATTCTGCATCATTCAGAAACTCTGTCCATCACCACCCCCTTTTTCCCAAATCGATTTTATCCACACTCAGTGTGGGAGGGTATGCTCAGACGTGAGTCCCTTGCTCATTGCACCATCAGGATTCAGGCAAGCCGGGCCGACGAAGGCTGTGATGCCAGAAACCGGTCCCCGAAAGCTTGTTTCCTTCCCAGTATAAGAATTAGCTTGGTAGTTTGGTTTGCCCTGTTCCCATCATGCACTGGGACAGGTACAGACTAATTTGCATGTAGCCAGGTTCTGAGCTGGGATGGTGCAGTGAGCTAAAAAACGGTGATGGATTAAAACCATGATCTCTTGACTTGGTAAGAGTATTCTGCATCATTCAGAAACTCTGTCCATCACCACCCCCTTTTTCCCAAATCGATTTTATCCACACTCAGTGTGGGAGCGTATGCTCAGACGTGAGTCCCTTGCTCATTGCACCATCAGGATTCAGGCAAGCCGGGCCGACGAAGGCTGTGATGCCAGAAACCGGTCCCCAGAAGCTTGTTTCCTTCCCAGCATAAGAATTGGCTTGGTAGTTTGGTTTGCCCTGTTCTCATCATGCACTGGGACAGGTACAGACTAATTTGCATGTAGCCAGGTTCTGAGCTGGGATGGTGCAGTGAGCTAAAAAACGGTGATGGATTAAAACCATAATCTCTTGACTTGGTAAGAGTATGCTGCATCATTCAGAAACTCTGTCCATCACCACCCCCTTTTTCCCAAATCGATTTTATCCACACTCAGTGTGGGAGCGTATGCTCAGACGTGAGTCCCTTGCTCATTGCACCATCAGGATTCAGGCAAGCCGGGCCGACGAAGGCTGTGATGCCAGAAACCGGTCCGCGGAAGCTTGTTTCCTTCCCAGTATAAGAATTGGCTTGGTAGTTTGGTTTGCCCTGTTCCCATCATGCACTGGGACAGGTACAGACTAATTTGCATGTAGCCAGGTTCTGAGCTGGGATGGTGCAGTGAGCTAAAAAACGGTGATGGATTAAAACCATGATCTCTTGACTTGGTAAGAGTATTCTGCATCATTCAGAAACTCTGTCCATCACCACCCCCTTTTTCCCAAATCGATTTTATCCGCACTCAGTGTGGGAGGGTATGCTCAGACGCGAGTCCCTTGCTCATTGCACCATCAGGATTCAGGCAAGCCGGGCCGACGAAGGCTGTGATGCCAGAAACCGGTTCCCGGAAGCTTGTTTCCTTCCCAGTATAAGAATTGGCTTGGTAGTTTGGTTTGCCCTGTTCCCATCATGCACTGGGACAGGTACAGACTAATTTGCATGTAGGCAGGTTCTGAGCTGGGATGGTGCAGTGAGCTAAAAAACGGGGATGGATTAAAACCATGATCTCTTGACTTGGTAGGAGTATTCTGAATCATTCAGAAACTCTGTCCATCACCACCCCCTTTTTCCCAAATCGATTTTATCCACACTCAGTGTGGGAGGGTATGCTCAGACGTGAGTCCATTGCTCATTGCACCATCAGGATTCAGGCAAGCCGGGCCGACGAAGGCTGTGATGCCAGAAACCGGTCCCCGGAAGCTTGTTTCCTTCCCAGTATAAGAATTGGCTTGGTAGTTTGGTTTGCCCTGTTCCCATCATGCACTGGGACAGGTACAGACTAATTTGCATGTAGCCAGGTTCTGAGCTGGGATGGTGCAGTGAGCTAAAAAACGGTGATGGATTAAAACCATGATCTCTTGACTTGGTAAGAGTATTCTGCATCATTCAGAAACTCTGTCCATCACCACCCCCTTTTTCCCAAATCGATTTTATCCACACTCAGTGTGGGAGGGTATGCTCAGACGTGAGTCCCTTGCTCATTGCACCATCAGGATTCAGGCAAGCCGGGCCGACGAAGGCTGTGATGCCAGAAACCGGTCCCCGGAAGCTTGTTTCCTTCCCAGTATAAGAATTGGCTTGGTAGTTTGGTTTGCCCTGTTCCCATCATGCACTGGGACAGGTACAGACTAATTTGCATGTAGCCAGGTTCTGAGCTGGGATGGTGCAGTGAGCTAAAAAACGGTGATGGATTAAAACCATGATCTCTTGACTTGGTAAGAGTATTCTGCATCATTCAGAAACTCTGTCCATCACCACCCCCTTTTTCCCAAATCGATTTTATCCACACTCAGTGTGGGAGGGTATGCTCAGACGTGAGTCCCTTGCTCATTGCACCATCAGGATTCAGGCAAGCCGGGCCGACGAAGGCTGTGATGCCAGAAACCGGTCCCCGAAAGCTTGTTTCCTTCCCAGTATAAGAATTAGCTTGGTAGTTTGGTTTGCCCTGTTCCCATCATGCACTGGGACAGGTACAGACTAATTTGCATGTAGCCAGGTTCTGAGCTGGGATGGTGCAGTGAGCTAAAAAACGGTGATGGATTAAAACCATGATCTCTTGACTTGGTAAGAGTATTCTGCATCATTCAGAAACTCTGTCCATCACCACCCCCTTTTTCCCAAATCGATTTTATCCACACTCAGTGTGGGAGGGTATGCTCAGACGTGAGTCCCTTGCTCATTGCACCATCAAGATTCAGGCAAGCCGGGCCGACGAAGGCTGTGATGCCAGAAACCGGTCCCCGGAAGCTTGTTTCCTTCCCAGTATAAGAATTGGCTTAGTAGTTTGGTTTGCCCTGTTCCCATCATGCACTGGGACAGGTACAGACTAATTTGCATGTAGTCAGGTTCTGAGCTGGGATGGTGCAGTGAGCTAAAAAACGGTGATGGATTAAAACCATGATCTCTTGACTTGGTAAGAGTATTCTGCATCATTCAGAAACTCTGTCCATCACCACCCCCTTTTTCCCAAATCGATTTTATCCACACTCAGTGTGGGAGGGTATGCTCAGACGTGAGTCCCTTGCTCATTGCACCATCAGGATTCAGGCAAGCCGGGCCGACGAAGGCTGTGATGCCAGAAACCGGTCCCCAGAAGCTTGTTTCCTTCCCAGTATAAGAATTGGCTTGGTAGTTTGGTTTGCCCTGTTCCCATCATGCACTGGGACAGGTACAGACTAATTTGCATGTAGCCAGGTTCTGAGCTGGGATGGTGCAGTGAGCTAAAAAACGGTGATGGATTAAAACCATAATCTCTTGACTTGGTAAGAGTATGCTGCATCATTCAGAAACTCTGTCCATCACCACCCCCTTTTTCCCAAATCGATTTTATCCACACTCAGTGTGGGAGCGTATGCTCAGACGTGAGTCCCTTGCTCATTGCACCATCAGGATTCAGGCAAGCCGGGCCGACGAAGGCTGTGATGCCAGAAACCGGTCCGCGGAAGCTTGTTTCCTTCCCAGTATAAGAATTGGCTTTGTAGTTTGGTTTGCCCTGTTCCCATCATGCACTGGGACAGGTACAGACTAATTTGCATGTAGCCAGGTTCTGAGCTGGGATGGTGCAGTGAGCTAAAAAACGGTGATGGATTAAAACCATGATCTCTTGACTTGGTAAGAGTATTCTGCATCATTCAGAAACTCTGTCCATCACCACCCCCTTTTTCCCAAATCGATTTTATCCGCACTCAGTGTGGGAGGGTATGCTCAGACGTGAGTCCCTTGCTCATTGCACCATCAGGATTCAGGCAAGCTGGGCCGACGAAGGCTGTGATGCCAGAAACCGGTTCCCGGAAGCTTGTTTCCTTCCCAGTATAAGAATTGGCTTGGTAATTTGGTTTGCCCTGTTCCCATCATGCACTGGGACAGGTACAGACTAATTTGCATGTAGCCAGGTTCTGAGCTGGGATGGTGCAGTGAGCTAAAAAACGGTGATGGATTAAAACCATGATCTCTTGAATTGGTAAGAGTATTCTGCATCATTCAGAAACTCTGTCCATCACCACCCCCTTTTTCCCAAATCGATTTTATCCACACTCAGTGTGGGAGGGTATGCTCAGACATGAGTCCCTTGCTCATTGCACCATCAGGATTCAGGCAAGCCGGGCTGACGAAGGCTGTGATGCCAGAAACCGGTCCCCGGAAGCTTGTTTTCTTCCCAGTATAAGAATTGGCTTGGTAGTTTGGTTTGCCCTGTTCCCATCATGCACTGGGACAGGTACAGACTAATTTGCATGTAGCCAGGTTCTGAGCTGGGATGGTGCAGTGAGCTAAAAAACGGTGATGGATTAAAACCATGATCTTTTGACTTGGTAAGAGTATTCTGCATCATTCAGAAACTCTGTCCATCACCACCCCCTTTTTCCCAAATCGATTTTATCCACACTCAGTGTGGGAGGGTATGCTCAGACGTGAGTCCCTTGCTCATTGCACCATCAGGATTCAGGCAAGCCGGGCCGACGAAGGCTGTGATGCCAGAAACCGGTCCCCGGAAGCTTGTTTCCTTCCCAGTATAAGAATTGGCTTGGTAGTTTGGTTTGCCCTGTTCCCATCATGCGCTGGGACAGGTACAGACTAATTTGCATGTAGCCAGGTTCTGAGCTGGGATGGTGCAGTGAGCTAAAAAACGGTGATGGATTAAAACCATGATCTCTTGACTTGGTAAGAGTATTCTGCATCATTCAGAAACTCTGTCCATCACCACCCCCTTTTTCCCAAATCGATTTTATCCACACTCAGTGTGGGAGGGTATGCTCAGACGTGAGTCCCTTGCTCATTGCACCATCAGGATTCAGGCAAGCCGGGCCGACGAAGGTTGTGATGCCAGAAACCGGTCCCCGGAATCTTGTTTCCTTCCCAGTATAAGAATTAGCTTGGTAGTTTGGTTTGCCCTGTTCCCATCATGCACTGGGACAGGTACAGACTAATTTGCATGTAGCCAGGTTCTGAGCTGGGATGGTGCAGTGAGCTAAAAAACGGTGATGGATTAAAACCATGATCTCTTGACTTGGTAAGAGTATTCTGCATCATTCAGAAACTCTGTCCATCACCACCCCCTTTTTCCCAAATCGATTTTATCCACACTCAGTGTGGGAGGGTATGCTCAGACGTGAGTCCCTTGCTCATTGCACCATCAAGATTCAGGCAAGCCAGGCCGACGAAGGCTGTGATGCCAGAAACCGGTCCCCGGAAGCTTGTTTCCTTCCCAGTATAAGAATTGGCTTGGTAGTTTGGTTTGCCCTGTTCCCATCATGCACTGGGACAGGTACTGACTAATTTGCATGTAGCCAGGTTCTGAGCTGGGATGGTGAAGTGAGCTAAAAAACGGTGATGGATTAAAACCATGATCTCTTGACTTGGTAAGAGTATTCTGCATCATTCAGAAACTCTGTCCATCACCACCCCCTTTTTCCCAAATCGATTTTATCCACACTCAGTGTGGGAGGGTATGCTCAGACGTGAGTCCCTTGCTCATTGCACCATCAGGATTCAGGCAAGCCAGGCCGACGAAGGCTGTGATGCCAGAAACCGGTCCCCGGAAGCTTGTTTCCTTCCCAGTATAAGAATTGGCTTGGTAGTTTGGTTTGCCCTGTTCCCATCATGCACTGGGACAGGTACAGACTAATTTGCATGTAGCCAGGTTCTGAGCTGGGATGGTGCAGTGAGCTAAAAAACGGTGATGGATTAAAACCATGATCTCTTGACTTGGTAATAGTATTCTGCATCCTTCAGAAACTCTGTCCATCACCACCCCCTTTTTCCCAAATCGATTTTATCCACACTCAGTGTGGGAGGGTATGCTCAGACGTGAGTCCCTTGCTCATTGCACCATCAGGGATCAGGCAAGCCGGGCCGACGAAGGCTGTGATGCCAGAAACCGGTCCGCGGAAGCTTGTTTCCTTCCCAGTATAAGAATTGGCTTGGTAGTTTGGTTTGCCCTGTTCCCATCATGCACTGGGACAGGTACAGACTAATTTGCATGTAGCCAGGTTCTGAGCTGGGATGGTGCAGTGAGCTAAAAAACGGTGATGGATTAAAACCATGATCTCTTGACTTGGTAAGAGTATTCTGCATCATTCAGAAACTCTGTCCATCACCACCCCCTTTTTCCCAAATCGATTTTATCCACACTCAGTGTGGGAGGGTATGCTCAGACGTGAGTCCCTTGCTCATTGCACCATCAGGATTCAGGCAAGCCGGGCCGACGAAGGCTGTGATGCCAGAAACCGGTCCGCGGAAGCTTGTTTCCTTCCCAGTATAAGAATTGGCTTGGTAGTTTGGTTTGCCCTGTTCCCATCATGCACTGGGACAGGTACAGACTAATTTGCATGTAGCCAGGTTCTGAGCTGGGATGGTGCAGTGAGCTAAAAAACGGTGATGGATTAAAACCATGATCTCTTGACTTGGTAAGAGTATTCTGCATCATTCAGAAACTCTGTCCATCACCACCCCCTTTTTCCCAAATCGATTTTATCCGCACTCAGTGTGGGAGGGTATGCTCAGACGTGAGTCCCTTGCTCATTGCACCATCAGGATTCAGGCAAGCCGGGCCGACGAAGGCTGTGATGCCAGAAACCGGTTCCCGGAAGCTTGTTTCCTTCCCAGTATAAGAATTGGCTTGGTAGTTTGGTTTGCCCTGTTCCCATCATGCACTGGGACAGGTACAGACTAATTTGCATGTAGCCAGGTTCTGAGCTGGGATGGTGCAGTGAGCTAAAAAACGGTGATGGATTAAAACCATGATGTCTTGACTTGGTAAGAGTATTCTGCATCATTCAGAAACTCTGTCCATCACCACCCCCTTTTCCCCAAATCGATTTTATCCACACTCAGTGTGGGAGGGTATGCTCAGACGTGAGTCCCTTGCTCATTGCACCATCAGGATTCAGGCAAGCCGGGCCGACAAAGGCTGTGATGCCAGAAACCGGTCCCCGGAAGCTTGTTTCCTTCCCAGTATAAGAATTGGCTTGGTAGTTTGGTTTGCCCTGTTCCCATCATGCACTGGGACAGGTACAGACTAATTTGCATGTAGCCAGGTTCTGAGCTGGGATGGTGCAGTGAGCTAAAAAACGGTGATGGATTAAAACCATGATCTCTTGACTTGGTAAGAGTATTCTGCATCATTCAGAAACTCTGTCCATCACCACCCCCTTTTTCCCAAATCGATTTTATCCCCACTCAGTGTGGGAGGGTATGCTCAGACGTGAGTCCCTTGCTCATTGCACCATCAGGATTCAGGCAAGCTGGGCCGACGAAGGCTGTGATGCCAGAAACCGGTCCCCGGAAGCTTGTTTCCTTCCCAGTATAAGAATTGGCTTGGTAGTTTGGTTTGCCCTGTTCCCATCATGCACTGGGACAGGTACAGACTGATTTGCATGTAGCCAGGTTCTGAGCTGGGATGGTGCAGTGAGCTAAAAAACGGTGATGGATTAAAACCATGATCTCTTGACTTGGTAAGAGTATTCTGCATCATTCAGAAACTCTGTCCATCACCACCCCCTTTTTCCCAAATCGATTTTATCCACACTCAGTGTGGGAGGGTATGCTCAGACGTGAGTCCCTTGCTCATTGCACCATCAGGATTCAGGCAAGCCGGGCCGATGAAGGCTGTGATGCCAGAAACCGGTCCCCGGAAGCTTGTTTCCTTCCCAGTATAAGAATTGGCTTGGTAGTTTGGTTTGCCCTGTTCCCATCATGCACTGGGACAGGTACAGACTAATTTGCATGTAGCCAGGTTCTGAGCTGGGATGGTGCAGTGAGCTAAAAAACGGTGATGGATTAAAACCATGATCTCTTGACTTGGTAAGAGTATTCTGCATCATTCAGAAACTCTGTCCATCACCACCCCCTTTTTCCCAAATCGATTTTATCCACACTCAGTGTGGGAGGGTATGCTCAGACGTGAGTCCCTTGCTCATTGCACCATCAGGATTCAGGCAAGCCGGGCCGACGAAGGCTGTGATGCCAGAAACCGGTCCCCGGAAGCTTGTTTCCTTCCCAGTAGAAGAATTGGCTTGGTAGTATGGTTTGCCCTGTTCCCATCATGGACTGGGACAGGTACAGACTAATTTGCGTGTAGCCAGGTTCTGAGCTGGGATGGTGCAGTGAGCTAAAAAACGGTGATGGATTAAAACCATGATCTCTTCACTTGGTAAGAGTATTCTGCATCATTCAGAAACTCTGTCCATCACCACCCACTTTTTCCCAAATCGATTTTATCCACACTCAGTGTGGGAGGGTATGCTCAGACGTGAGTCCCTTGCTCATTGCACCATCAGGATTCAGGCAAGCCGGGCCGACGAAGGCTGTGATGCCAGAAACCGGTCCCCGGAAGCTTGTTTCCTTCCCAGTATAAGAATTGGCTTGGTAGTTTGGTTTGCCCTGTTCCCATCATGCACTGGGACAGGTACAGACTAATTTGCATGTAGCCAGGTTCTGAGCTGGGATGGTGCAGTGAGCTAAAAAACGGGGATGGATTAAAACCA
The DNA here is from genome assembly GCF_964204655.1 of Triturus cristatus. Classification (NCBI taxonomy): domain Eukaryota; kingdom Metazoa; phylum Chordata; class Amphibia; order Caudata; family Salamandridae; genus Triturus; species Triturus cristatus. The sequence goes on from NC_140586.1 coordinate 60,519,661, forward strand.
TGATCTCTTGACTTGGTAGGAGTATTATGAATCATTCAGAAACTCTGTCCATCACCACCCCCTTTTTCCCAAATCGATTTTATCCACACTCAGTGTGGGAGGGTATGCTCAGACGTGAGTCCATTGCTCATTGCACCATCAGGATTCAGGCAAGCCGGGCCGACGAAGGCTGTGATGCCAGAAACCGGTCCCCGGAAGCTTGTTTCCTTCCCAGTATAAGAATTGGCTTGGTAGTTTGGTTTGCCCTGTTCCCATCATGCACTGGGACAGGTACAGACTAATTTGCATGTAGCCAGGTTCTGAGCTGGGATGGTGCAGTGAGCTAAAAAACGGTGATGGATTAAAACCATGATCTCTTGACTTGGTAAGAGTATTCTGCATCATTCAGAAACTCTGTCCATCACCACCCCCTTTTTCCCAAATCGATTTTATCCACACTCAGTGTGGGAGGGTATGCTCAGACGTGAGTCCCTTGCTCATTGCACCATCAGGATTCAGGCAAGCCGGGCCGACGAAGGTTGTGATGCCAGAAACCGGTCCCCGGAAGCTTGTTCCCTTCCCAGTATAAGAATTGGCTTGGTATTTTGGTTTGCCCTGTTCCCATCATGCACTGGGACAGGTACAGACTAATTTGCATGTAGCCAGGTTCTGAGCTGGGATGGTGCAGTGAGCTAAAAAACGGTGATGGATTAAAACCATGATCTCTTGACTTGGTAAGAGTATTCTGCATCATTCAGAAACTCTGTCCATCACCACCCCCTTTTTCCCAAATCGATTTTATCCACACTCAGTGTGGGAGGGTATGCTCAGACGTGAGTCCCTTGCTCATTGCACCATCAGGATTCAGGCAAGCCGGGCCGACGAAGGCTGTGATGCCAGAAACCGGTCCCCGAAAGCTTGTTTCCTTCCCAGTATAAGAATTAGCTTGGTAGTTTGGTTTGCCCTGTTCCCATCATGCACTGGGACAGGTACAGACTAATTTGCATGTAGCCAGGTTCTGAGCTGGGATGGTGCAGTGAGCTAAAAAACGGTGATGGATTAAAACCATGATCTCTTGACTTGGTAAGAGTATTCTGCATCATTCAGAAACTCTGTCCATCACCACCCCCTTTTTCCCAAATCGATTTTATCCACACTCAGTGTGGGAGCGTATGCTCAGACGTGAGTCCCTTGCTCATTGCACCATCAGGATTCAGGCAAGCCGGGCCGACGAAGGCTGTGATGCCAGAAACCGGTCCCCAGAAGCTTGTTTCCTTCCCAGCATAAGAATTGGCTTGGTAGTTTGGTTTGCCCTGTTCCCATCATGCACTGGGACAGGTACAGACTAATTTGCATGTAGCCAGGTTCTGAGCTGGGATGGTGCAGTGAGCTAAAAAACGGTGATGGATTAAAACCATAATCTCTTGACTTGGTAAGAGTATGCTGCATCATTCAGAAACTCTGTCCATCACCACCCCCTTTTTCCCAAATCGATTTTATCCACACTCAGTGTGGGAGCGTATGCTCAGACGTGAGTCCCTTGCTCATTGCACCATCAGGATTCAGGCAAGCCGGGCCGACGAAGGCTGTGATGCCAGAAACCGGTCCGCGGAAGCTTGTTTCCTTCCCAGTATAAGAATTGGCTTGGTAGTTTGGTTTGCCCTGTTCCCATCATGCACTGGGACAGGTACAGACTAATTTGCATGTAGCCAGGTTCTGAGCTGGGATGGTGCAGTGAGCTAAAAAACGGTGATGGATTAAAACCATGATCTCTTGACTTGGTAAGAGTATTCTGCATCATTCAGAAACTCTGTCCATCACCACCCCCTTTTTCCCAAATCGATTTTATCCGCACTCAGTGTGGGAGGGTATGCTCAGACGCGAGTCCCTTGCTCATTGCACCATCAGGATTCAGGCAAGCCGGGCCGACGAAGGCTGTGATGCCAGAAACCGGTTCCCGGAAGCTTGTTTCCTTCCCAGTATAAGAATTGGCTTGGTAGTTTGGTTTGCCCTGTTCCCATCATGCACTGGGACAGGTACAGACTAATTTGCATGTAGGCAGGTTCTGAGCTGGGATGGTGCAGTGAGCTAAAAAACGGGGATGGATTAAAACCATGATCTCTTGACTTGGTAGGAGTATTCTGAATCATTCAGAAACTCTGTCCATCACCACCCCCTTTTTCCCAAATCGATTTTATCCACACTCAGTGTGGGAGGGTATGCTCAGACGTGAGTCCATTGCTCATTGCACCATCAGGATTCAGGCAAGCCGGGCCGACGAAGGCTGTGATGCCAGAAACCGGTCCCCGGAAGCTTGTTTCCTTCCCAGTATAAGAATTGGCTTGGTAGTTTGGTTTGCCCTGTTCCCATCATGCACTGGGACAGGTACAGACTAATTTGCATGTAGCCAGGTTCTGAGCTGGGATGGTGCAGTGAGCTAAAAAACGGTGATGGATTAAAACCATGATCTCTTGACTTGGTAAGAGTATTCTGCATCATTCAGAAACTCTGTCCATCACCACCCCCTTTTTCCCAAATCGATTTTATCCACACTCAGTGTGGGAGGGTATGCTCAGACGTGAGTCCCTTGCTCATTGCACCATCAGGATTCAGGCAAGCCGGGCCGACGAAGGCTGTGATGCCAGAAACCGGTCCCCGGAAGCTTGTTTCCTTCCCAGTATAAGAATTGGCTTGGTAGTTTGGTTTGCCCTGTTCCCATCATGCACTGGGACAGGTACAGACTAATTTGCATGTAGCCAGGTTCTGAGCTGGGATGGTGCAGTGAGCTAAAAAACGGTGATGGATTAAAACCATGATCTCTTGACTTGGTAAGAGTATTCTGCATCATTCAGAAACTCTGTCCATCACCACCCCCTTTTTCCCAAATCGATTTTATCCACACTCAGTGTGGGAGGGTATGCTCAGACGTGAGTCCCTTGCTCATTGCACCATCAGGATTCAGGCAAGCCGGGCCGACGAAGGCTGTGATGCCAGAAACCGGTCCCCGAAAGCTTGTTTCCTTCCCAGTATAAGAATTAGCTTGGTAGTTTGGTTTGCCCTGTTCCCATCATGCACTGGGACAGGTACAGACTAATTTGCATGTAGCCAGGTTCTGAGCTGGGATGGTGCAGTGAGCTAAAAAACGGTGATGGATTAAAACCATGATCTCTTGACTTGGTAAGAGTATTCTGCATCATTCAGAAACTCTGTCCATCACCACCCCCTTTTTCCCAAATCGATTTTATCCACACTCAGTGTGGGAGGGTATGCTCAGACGTGAGTCCCTTGCTCATTGCACCATCAAGATTCAGGCAAGCCGGGCCGACGAAGGCTGTGATGCCAGAAACCGGTCCCCGGAAGCTTGTTTCCTTCCCAGTATAAGAATTGGCTTAGTAGTTTGGTTTGCCCTGTTCCCATCATGCACTGGGACAGGTACAGACTAATTTGCATGTAGTCAGGTTCTGAGCTGGGATGGTGCAGTGAGCTAAAAAACGGTGATGGATTAAAACCATGATCTCTTGACTTGGTAAGAGTATTCTGCATCATTCAGAAACTCTGTCCATCACCACCCCCTTTTTCCCAAATCGATTTTATCCACACTCAGTGTGGGAGGGTATGCTCAGACGTGAGTCCCTTGCTCATTGCACCATCAGGATTCAGGCAAGCCGGGCCGACGAAGGCTGTGATGCCAGAAACCGGTCCCCAGAAGCTTGTTTCCTTCCCAGTATAAGAATTGGCTTGGTAGTTTGGTTTGCCCTGTTCCCATCATGCACTGGGACAGGTACAGACTAATTTGCATGTAGCCAGGTTCTGAGCTGGGATGGTGCAGTGAGCTAAAAAACGGTGATGGATTAAAACCATAATCTCTTGACTTGGTAAGAGTATGCTGCATCATTCAGAAACTCTGTCCATCACCACCCCCTTTTTCCCAAATCGATTTTATCCACACTCAGTGTGGGAGCGTATGCTCAGACGTGAGTCCCTTGCTCATTGCACCATCAGGATTCAGGCAAGCCGGGCCGACGAAGGCTGTGATGCCAGAAACCGGTCCGCGGAAGCTTGTTTCCTTCCCAGTATAAGAATTGGCTTTGTAGTTTGGTTTGCCCTGTTCCCATCATGCACTGGGACAGGTACAGACTAATTTGCATGTAGCCAGGTTCTGAGCTGGGATGGTGCAGTGAGCTAAAAAACGGTGATGGATTAAAACCATGATCTCTTGACTTGGTAAGAGTATTCTGCATCATTCAGAAACTCTGTCCATCACCACCCCCTTTTTCCCAAATCGATTTTATCCGCACTCAGTGTGGGAGGGTATGCTCAGACGTGAGTCCCTTGCTCATTGCACCATCAGGATTCAGGCAAGCTGGGCCGACGAAGGCTGTGATGCCAGAAACCGGTTCCCGGAAGCTTGTTTCCTTCCCAGTATAAGAATTGGCTTGGTAATTTGGTTTGCCCTGTTCCCATCATGCACTGGGACAGGTACAGACTAATTTGCATGTAGCCAGGTTCTGAGCTGGGATGGTGCAGTGAGCTAAAAAACGGTGATGGATTAAAACCATGATCTCTTGAATTGGTAAGAGTATTCTGCATCATTCAGAAACTCTGTCCATCACCACCCCCTTTTTCCCAAATCGATTTTATCCACACTCAGTGTGGGAGGGTATGCTCAGACATGAGTCCCTTGCTCATTGCACCATCAGGATTCAGGCAAGCCGGGCTGACGAAGGCTGTGATGCCAGAAACCGGTCCCCGGAAGCTTGTTTTCTTCCCAGTATAAGAATTGGCTTGGTAGTTTGGTTTGCCCTGTTCCCATCATGCACTGGGACAGGTACAGACTAATTTGCATGTAGCCAGGTTCTGAGCTGGGATGGTGCAGTGAGCTAAAAAACGGTGATGGATTAAAACCATGATCTTTTGACTTGGTAAGAGTATTCTGCATCATTCAGAAACTCTGTCCATCACCACCCCCTTTTTCCCAAATCGATTTTATCCACACTCAGTGTGGGAGGGTATGCTCAGACGTGAGTCCCTTGCTCATTGCACCATCAGGATTCAGGCAAGCCGGGCCGACGAAGGCTGTGATGCCAGAAACCGGTCCCCGGAAGCTTGTTTCCTTCCCAGTATAAGAATTGGCTTGGTAGTTTGGTTTGCCCTGTTCCCATCATGCGCTGGGACAGGTACAGACTAATTTGCATGTAGCCAGGTTCTGAGCTGGGATGGTGCAGTGAGCTAAAAAACGGTGATGGATTAAAACCATGATCTCTTGACTTGGTAAGAGTATTCTGCATCATTCAGAAACTCTGTCCATCACCACCCCCTTTTTCCCAAATCGATTTTATCCACACTCAGCGTGGGAGGGTATGCTCAGACGTGAGTCCCTTGCTCATTGCACCATCAGGATTCAGGCAAGCCGGGCCGACGAAGGCTGTGATGCCAGAAACCGGTCCCCGGAAGCTTGTTTCCTTCCCAGTATAAGAATTGGCTTGGTAGTTTGGTTTGCCCTGTTCCCATCATGCACTGGGACAGGTACAGACTAATTTGCATGTAGCCAGGTTCTGAGCTGGAATGGTGCAGTGAGCTAAAAAACGGGGATGGATTAAAACCATGATCTCTTGACTTGGTAAGAGTATTCTGCATCATTCAGAAACTCTGTCCATCACCACCCCCTTTTTCCCAAATCGATTTTATCCACACTCAGTGTGGGAGGGTATGCTCAGACGTGAGTCCCTTGCTCATTGCACCATCAGGATTCAGGCAAGCTGGGCTGAAGAAGGCTGTGATGCCAGAAACCGGTCCCCGGAAGCTTGTTTCCTTCCCAGTATAAGAATTGGCTTGGTAGTTTGGTTTGCCCTGTTCCCATCATGCACTGGGACAGGTACAGACTAATTTGCATGTAGCCAGGTTCTGAGCTGGGATGGTGCAGTGAGCTAAAAAACGGTGATGGATTAAAACCATGTTCTCTTGACTTGGTAAGAGTATTCTGCATCATTCAGAAACTCTGTCCATCACCACCCCCTTTTTCCCAAATCGATTTTATCCACACTCAGTGTGGGAGGGTATGCTCAGACGTGAGTCCCTTGCTCATTGCACCATCAGGATTCAGGCAAGCCGGGCCGACGAAGGCTGTGATGCCAGAAACCGGTCCCCGGAAGCTTGTTTCCTTCCCAGTATAAGAATTGGCTTGGTAGTTTGGTTTGCCCTGTTCCCATCATGCACTGGGACAGGCACAGACTAATTTGCATGTAGCCAGGTTCTGAGCTGGGATGGTGCAGTGAGCTAAAAAACGGTGATGGATTAAAACCATGATCTCTTGACTTGGTAAGAGTATTCTGCATCATTCAGAAACTCTGTCCATCACCACCCCCTTTTTCCCAAATCGATTTTATCCACACTCAGTGTGGGAGGGTATGCTCAGACGTGAGTCCCTTGCTCATTGCACCATCAGGATTCAGGCAAGCCGGGCCGACAAAAGCTGTGATGCCAGAAACCGGTCCTCGGAAGCTTGTTTCCTTCCCAGTAGAAGAATTGGCTTGGTAGTATGGTTTGCCCTGTTCCCATCATGGACTGGGACAGGTACAGACTAATTTGCATGTAGCCAGGTTCTGAGCTGGGATGGTGCAGTGAGCTAAAAAACGGTGATGGATAAAAACCATGATCTCTTGACTTGGTAAGAGTATTCTGCATCATTCAGAAACTCTGTCCATCACCACCCACTTTTTCCCAAATCGATTTTATCCACACTCAGTGTGGGAGGGTATGCTCAGACGTGAGTCCCTTGCTCATTGCACCATCAGGATTCAGGCAAGCCGGGCCGACGAAGGCTGTGATGCCAGAAACCGGTCCCCGGAAGCTTGTTTCCTTCCCAGTATAAGAATTGGCTTGGTAGTTTGGTTTGCCCTGTTCCCATCATGCACTGGGACAGGTACAGACTAATTTGCATGTAGCCAGGTTCTGAGCTGGGATGGTGCAGTGAGTTAAAAAAACGGGGATGGATTAAAACCATGATCTCTTGACTTGGTAAGAGTATTCTGAATCATTCAGAAACTCTGTCCATCACCACCCCCTTTTTCCCAAATCGATTTTATCCACACTCAGTGTGGGAGGGTATGCTCAGACGTGAGTCCCTTGCTCATTGCACCATCAGGATTCAGGCAAGCCGGGCCGACGAAGGCTGTGATGCCAGAAACCGGTCCCCGGAAGCTTGTTTCCTTCCCAGTATAAGAATTGGCTTGGTAGTTTGGTTTGCCCTGTTCCCATCATGCACTGGGACAGGTACAGACTAATTTGCATGTAGCCAGGTTCTGAGCTGGAATGGTGCAGTGAGCTAAAAAACTGTGATGGATTAAAACCATGATCTCTTGACTTGGTAAGAGTATTCTGCATCATTCAGAAACTCTGTCCATCACCACCCCCTTTTTCCCAAATCGATTTTATCCACACTCAGTGTGGGAGGGTATGCTCAGACGTGAGTCCCTTGCTCATTGCACCATCAGGATTCAGGCAAGCCGGGCCGACGAAGGCTGTGATGCCAGAAACCGGTCCCCGGAAGCTTGTTTCCTTCCCAGTATAAGAATTGGCTTGGTAGTTTGGTTTGCCCTGTTCCCATCATGCGCTGGGACAGGTACAGACTAATTTGCATGTAGCCAGGTTCTGAGCTGGGATGGTGCAGTGAGCTAAAAAACGGTGATGGATTAAAACCATGATCTCTTGACTTGGTAAGAGTATTCTGCATCATTCAGAAACTCTGTCCATCACCACCCCCTTTTTCCCAAATCGATTTTATCCACACTCAGCGTGGGAGGGTATGCTCAGACGTGAGTCCCTTGCTCATTGCACCATCAGGATTCAGGCAAGCCGGGCCGACGAAGGCTGTGATGCCAGAAACCGGTCCCCGGAAGCTTGTTTCCTTCCCAGTATAAGAATTGGCTTGGTAGTTTGGTTTGCCCTGTTCCCATCATGCACTGGGACAGGTACAGACTAATTTGCATGTAGCCAGGTTCTGAGCTGGAATGGTGCAGTGAGCTAAAAAACGGGGATGGATTAAAACCATGATCTCTTGACTTGGTAAGAGTATTCTGCATCATTCAGAAACTCTGTCCATCACCACCCCCTTTTTCCCAAATCGATTTTATCCACACTCAGTGTGGGAGGGTATGCTCAGACGTGAGTCCCTTGCTCATTGCACCATCAGGATTCAGGCAAGCTGGGCTGAAGAAGGCTGTGATGCCAGAAACCGGTCCCCGGAAGCTTGTTTCCTTCCCAGTATAAGAATTGGCTTGGTAGTTTGGTTTGCCCTGTTCCCATCATGCACTGGGACAGGTACAGACTAATTTGCATGTAGCCAGGTTCTGAGCTGGGATGGTGCAGTGAGCTAAAAAACGGTGATGGATTAAAACCATGTTCTCTTGACTTGGTAAGAGTATTCTGCATCATTCAGAAACTCTGTCCATCACCACCCCCTTTTTCCCAAATCGATTTTATCCACACTCAGTGTGGGAGGGTATGCTCAGACGTGAGTCCCTTGCTCATTGCACCATCAGGATTCAGGCAAGCCGGGCCGACGAAGGCTGTGATGCCAGAAACCGGTCCCCGGAAGCTTGTTTCCTTCCCAGTATAAGAATTGGCTTGGTAGTTTGGTTTGCCCTGTTCCCATCATGCACTGGGACAGGCACAGACTAATTTGCATGTAGCCAGGTTCTGAGCTGGGATGGTGCAGTGAGCTAAAAAACGGTGATGGATTAAAACCATGATCTCTTGACTTGGTAAGAGTATTCTGCATCATTCAGAAACTCTGTCCATCACCACCCCCTTTTTCCCAACTCGATTTTATCCACACTCAGTGTGGGAGGGTATGCTCAGACGTGAGTCCCTTGCTCATTGCACCATCAGGATTCAGGCAAGCCGGGCCGACAAAAGCTGTGATGCCAGAAACCGGTCCTCGGAAGCTTGTTTCCTTCCCAGTAGAAGAATTGGCTTGGTAGTATGGTTTGCCCTGTTCCCATCATGGACTGGGACAGGTACAGACTAATTTGCATGTAGCCAGGTTCTGAGCTGGGATGGTGCAGTGAGCTAAAAAACGGTGATGGATAAAAACCATGATCTCTTGACTTGGTAAGAGTATTCTGCATCATTCAGAAACTCTGTCCATCACCACCCACTTTTTCCCAAATCGATTTTATCCACACTCAGTGTGGGAGGGTATGCTCAGACGTGAGTCCCTTGCTCATTGCACCATCAGGATTCAGGCAAGCCGGGCCGACGAAGGCTGTGATGCCAGAAACCGGTCCCCGGAAGCTTGTTTCCTTCCCAGTATAAGAATTGGCTTGGTAGTTTGGTTTGCCCTGTTCCCATCATGCACTGGGACAGGTACAGACTAATTTGCATGTAGCCAGGTTCTGAGCTGGGATGGTGCAGTGAGTTAAAAAAACGGGGATGGATTAAAACCATGATCTCTTGACTTGGTAAGAGTATTCTGAATCATTCAGAAACTCTGTCCATCACCACCCCCTTTTTCCCAAATCGATTTTATCCACACTCAGTGTGGGAGGGTATGCTCAGACGTGAGTCCCTTGCTCATTGCACCATCAGGATTCAGGCAAGCCGGGCCGACGAAGGCTGTGATGCCAGAAACCGGTCCCCGGAAGCTTGTTTCCTTCCCAGTATAAGAATTGGCTTGGTAGTTTGGTTTGCCCTGTTCCCATCATGCACTGGGACAGGTACAGACTAATTTGCATGTAGCCAGGTTCTGAGCTGGAATGGTGCAGTGAGCTAAAAAACTGTGATGGATTAAAACCATGATCTCTTGACTTGGTAAGAGTATTCTGCATCATTCAGAAACTCTGTCCATCACCACCCCCTTTTTCCCAAATCGATTTTATCCACACTCAGTGTGGGAGGGTATGCTCAGACGTGAGTCCCTTGCTCATTGCACCATCAGGATTCAGGCAAGCTGGGCTGAAGAAGGCTGTGATGCCAGAAACCGGTCCCCGGAAGCTTGTTTCCTTCCCAGTATAAGAATTGGCTTGGTAGTTTGGTTTGCCCTGTTCCCATCATGCACTGGGACAGGTACAGACTAATTTGCATGTAGCCAGGTTCTGAGCTGGGATGGTGCAGTGAGCTAAAAAACGGTGATGGATTAAAACCATGTTCTCTTGACTTGGTAAGAGTATTCTGCATCATTCAGAAACTCTGTCCATCACCACCCCCTTTTTCCCAAATCGATTTTATCCACACTCAGTGTGGGAGGGTATGCTCAGACGTGAGTCCCTTGCTCATTGCACCATCAGGATTCAGGCAAGCCGGGCCGACGAAGGCTGTGATGCCAGAAACCGGTCCCCGGAAGCTTGTTTCCTTCCCAGTATAAGAATTGGCTTGGTAGTTTGGTTTGCCCTGTTCCCATCATGCACTGGGACAGGCACAGACTAATTTGCATGTAGCCAGGTTCTGAGCTGGGATGGTGCAGTGAGCTAAAAAACGGTGATGGATTAAAACCATGATCTCTTGACTTGGTAAGAGTATTCTGCATCATTCAGAAACTCTGTCCATCACCACCCCCTTTTTCCCAAATCGATTTTATCCACACTCAGTGTGGGAGGGTATGCTCAGACGTGAGTCCCTTGCTCATTGCACCATCAGGATTCAGGCAAGCCGGGCCGACGAAAGCTGTGATGCCAGAAACCGGTCCCCGGAAGCTTGTTTCCTTCCCAGTAGAAGAATTGGCTTGGTAGTATGGTTTGCCCTGTTCCCATCATGGACTGGGACAGGTACAGACTAATTTGCATGTAGCCAGGTTCTGAGCTGGGATGGTGCAGTGAGCTAAAAAACGGTGATGGATAAAAACCATGATCTCTTGACTTGGTAAGAGTATTCTGCATCATTCAGAAACTCTGTCCATCACCACCCACTTTTTCCCAAATCGATTTTATCCACACTCAGTGTGGGAGGGTATGCTCAGACGTGAGTCCCTTGCTCATTGCACCATCAGGATTCAGGCAAGCCGGGCCGACGAAGGCTGTGATGCCAGAAACCGGTCCCCGGAAGCTTGTTTCCTTCCCAGTATAAGAATTGGCTTGGTAGTTTGGTTTGCCCTGTTCCCATCATGCACTGGGACAGGTACAGACTAATTTGCATGTAGCCAGGTTCTGAGCTGGGATGGTGCAGTGAGCTAAAAAACGGGGATGGATTAAAACCATGATCTCTTGACTTGGTAAGAGTATTCTGAATCATTCAGAAACTCTGTCCATCACCACCCCCTTTTTCCCAAATCGATTTTATCCACACTCAGTGTGGGAGGGTATGCTCAGACGTGAGTCCCTTGCTCATTGCACCATCAGGATTCAGGCAAGCCGGGCCGACGAAGGCTGTGATGCCAGAAACCGGTCCCCGGAAGCTTGTTTCCTTCCCAGTATAAGAATTGGCTTGGTAGTTTGGTTTGCCCTGTTCCCATCATGCACTGGGACAGGTACAGACTAATTTGCATGTAGCCAGGTTCTGAGCTGGGATGGTGCAGTGAGCTAAAAAACGGTGATGGATTAAAACCATGATCTCTTGACTTGGTAAGAGTATTCTGCATCATTCAGAAACTCTGTCCATCACCACCCCCTTTTTCCCAAATCGATTTTATCTACACTCAGTGTGGGAGGGTATGCTCAGACGTGAGTCCCTTGCTCATTGCACCATCAGGATTCAGGCAAGCCGGGCCGACGAAGGCTGTGATGCCAGAAACCGGTCCCCGGAAGCTTGTTTCCTTCCCAGTATAAGAATTGGCTTGGTAGTTTGGTTTGCCCTGTTCCCATCATGCACTGGGACAGGTACAGACTAATTTGCATGTAGCCAGGTTCTGAGCTGGGATGGTGCAGTGAGCTAAAAAACGGTGATGGATTAAAACCATGATCTCTTGACTTGGTAAGAGTATTCTGCATCATTCAGAAACTCTGTCCATCACCACCCCCTTTTTCCCAAATCGATTTTATCCACACTCAGTGTGGGAGGGTATGCTCAGACGTGAGTCCCTTGCTCATTGCACCATCAGGATTCAGGCAAGCCGGGCCGACGAAGGCTGTGATGCCAGAAACCGGTTCCCGGAAGCTTGTTTCCTTCCCAGTATAAGAATTGGCTTGGTAGTTTGGTTTGCCCTGTTCCCATCATGCACTGGGACAGGTACAGACTAATTTACATGTAGCCAGGTTCTGAGCTGGGATGGTGCAGTGAGCTAAAAAACGGTGATGGATTAAAACCATGATCTCTTGACTTGGTAAGAGTATTCTGCATCATTCAGAAACTCTGTCCATCACCACCCCCTTTTTCCCAAATCGATTTTATCCACACTCATTGTGGGAGGGTATGCTCAGACGTGAGTCCCTTGCTCATTGCACCATCAGGATTCAGGCAAGCCGGGCCGACGAAGGCTGTGATGCCAGAAACCGGTCCCCGGAAGCTTGTTCCCTTCCCAGTATAAGAATTGGCTTGGTTGTTTGGTTTGCCCAGTTCCCATCATGCACTGGGACAGGTACAGACTAATTTGCATGTAGCTAGGTTCTGAGCTGGGATGGTGCAGTGAGCTAAAAAACGGTGATGGATTAAAACCATGATCTCTTGACTTGGTAAGAGTATTCTGCATCATTCAGAAACTCTGTCCATCACCACCCCCTTTTTTCCAAATCGATTTTATCCACACTCAGTGTGGGAGGGTATGCTCAGATGTGAGTCCCTTTCTCATTGCACCATCAGGATTCAGGCAAGCCGGGCCCACGAAGGCTGTGATGCCAGAAACCGGTCCCCGGAAGCTTGTTTCCTTCCCAGTATAAGAATTGGCTTGGTAGTTTGGTTTGCCCTGTTCCCATCATGCACTGGGACAGGTACAGATTAATTTGCATGTAGCCAGGTTCTGAGCTGGGATGGTGCAGTGAGCTAAAAAACGGTGATGGATTAAAACCATGATCTCTTGACTTGGTAAGAGTATTCTGCATCATTCAGAAACTCTGTCCATCGCCACCCCCTTTTTCCCAAATAGATTTTATCCACACTCAGTGTGGGAGGGTATGCTCAGACGTGAGTCCCTTGCTCATTGCACCATCAGGATTCAGGCAAGCCGGGCCGACGAAGGCTGTGATGCCAGAAACCGGTCCCCGGAAGCTTGTTTCCTTCCCAGTATAAGAATTGGCTTGGTAGTTTGGTTTGCCCTGTTCCCATCATGCACTGGGACAGGCACAGACTAATTTGCATGTAGCCAGGTTCTGAGCTGGGATGGTGCAGTGAGCTAAAAAACGGTGATGGATTAAAACCATGATCTCTTGACTTGGTAAGAGTATTCTGCATCATTCAGAAACTCTGTCCATCACCACCCCCTTTTTCCCAAATCGATTTTATCCACACTCAGTGTGGGAGGGTATGCTCAGACGTGAGTCCCTTGCTCATTGCACCATCAGGATTCAGGCAAGCCGGGCCGACAAAAGCTGTGATGCCAGAAACCGGTCCTCGGAAGCTTGTTTCCTTCCCAGTAGAAGAATTGGCTTGGTAGTATGGTTTGCCCTGTTCCCATCATGGACTGGGACAGGTACAGACTAATTTGCATGTAGCCAGGTTCTGAGATGGGATGGTGCAGTGAGCTAAAAAACGGTGATGGATAAAAACCATGATCTCTTGACTTGGTAAGAGTATTCTGCATCATTCAGAAACTCTGTCCATCACCACCCACTTTTTCCCAAATCGATTTTATCCACACTCAGTGTGGGAGGGTATGCTCAGACGTGAGTCCCTTGCTCATTGCACCATCAGGATTCAGGCAAGCCGGGCCGACGAAGGCTGTGATGCCAGAAACCGGTCCCCGGAAGCTTGTTTCCTTCCCAGTATAAGAATTGGCTTGGTAGTTTGGTTTGCCCTGTTCCCATCATGCACTGGGACAGGTACAGACTAATTTGCATGTAGCCAGGTTCTGAGCTGGGATGGTGCAGTGAGCTAAAAAACGGGGATGGATTAAAACCATGATCTCTTGACTTGGTAAGAGTATTCTGAATCATTCAGAAACTCTGTCCATCACCACCCCCTTTTTCCCAAATCGATTTTATCCACACTCAGTGTGGGAGGGTATGCTCAGACGTGAGTCCCTTGCTCATTGCACCATCAGGATTCAGGCAAGCCGGGCCGACGAAGGCTGTGATGCCAGAAACCGGTCCCCGGAAGCTTGTTTCCTTCCCAGTATAAGAATTGGCTTGGTAGTTTGGTTTGCCCTGTTCCCATCATGCACTGGGACAGGTACAGACTAATTTGCATGTAGCCAGGTTCTGAGCTGGAATGGTGCAGTGAGCTAAAAAACGGTGATGGATTAAAACCATGATCTCTTGACTTGGTAAGAGTATTCTGCATCATTCAGAAACTCTGTCCATCACCACCCCCTTTTTCCCAAATCGATTTTATCCACACTCAGTGTGGGAGGGTATGCTCAGACGTGAGTCCCTTTCTCATTGCACCATCAGGATTCAGGCAAGCTGGGCTGAAGAAGGCTGTGATGCCAGAAACCGGTCCCCGGAAGCTTGTTTCCTTCCCAGTATAAGAATTGGCTTGGTAGTTTGGTTTGCCCTGTTCCCATCATGCACTGGGACAGGTACAGACTAATTTGCATGTAGCCAGGTTCTGAGCTGGGATGGTGCAGTGAGCTAAAAAACGGTGATGGATTAAAACCATGTTCTCTTGACTTGGTAAGAGTATTCTGCATCATTCAGAAACTCTGTCCATCACCACCCCCTTTTTCCCAAATCGATTTTATCCACACTCAGTGTGGGAGGGTATGCTCAGACGTGAGTCCCTTGCTCATTGCACCATCAGGATTCAGGCAAGCCGGGCCGACGAAGGCTGTGATGCCAGAAACCGGTCCCCGGAAGCTTGTTTCCTTCCCAGTATAAGAATTGGCTTGGTAGTTTGGTTTGCCCTGTTCCCATCATGCACTGGGACAGGCACAGACTAATTTGCATGTAGCCAGGTTCTGAGCTGGGATGGTGCAGTGAGCTAAAAAACGGTGATGGATTAAAACCATGATCTCTTGACTTGGTAAGAGTATTCTGCATCATTCAGAAACTCTGTCCATCACCACCCCCTTTTTCCCAAATCGATTTTATCCACACTCAGTGTGGGAGGGTATGCTCAGACGTGAGTCCCTTGCTCATTGCACCATCAGGATTCAGGCAAGCCGGGCCGACGAAAGCTGTGATGCCAGAAACCGGTCCCCGGAAGCTTGTTTCCTTCCCAGTAGAAGAATTGGCTTGGTAGTATGGTTTGCCCTGTTCCCATCATGGACTGGGACAGGTACAGACTAATTTGCATGTAGCCAGGTTCTGAGCTGGGATGGTGCAGTGAGCTAAAAAACGGTGATGGATAAAAACCATGATCTCTTGACTTGGTAAGAGTATTCTGCATCATTCAGAAACTCTGTCCATCACCACCCACTTTTTCCCAAATCGATTTTATCCACACTCAGTGTGGGAGGGTATGCTCAGACGTGAGTCCCTTGCTCATTGCACCATCAGGATTCAGGCAAGCCGGGCCGACGAAGGCTGTGATGCCAGAAACCGGTCCCCGGAAGCTTGTTTCCTTCCCAGTATAAGAATTGGCTTGGTAGTTTGGTTTGCCCTGTTCCCATCATGCACTGGGACAGGTACAGACTAATTTGCATGTAGCCAGGTTCTGAGCTGGGATGGTGCAGTGAGCTAAAAAACGGGGATGGATTAAAACCATGATCTCTTGACTTGGTAAGAGTATTCTGAATCATTCAGAAACTCTGTCCATCACCACCCCCTTTTTCCCAAATCGATTTTATCCACACTCAGTGTGGGAGGGTATGCTCAGACGTGAGTCCCTTGCTCATTGCACCATCAGGATTCAGGCAAGCCGGGCCGACGAAGGCTGTGATGCCAGAAACCGGTCCCCGGAAGCTTGTTTCCTTCCCAGTATAAGAATTGGCTTGGTAGTTTGGTTTGCCCTGTTCCCATCATGCACTGGGACAGGTACAGACTAATTTGCATGTAGCCAGGTTCTGAGCTGGGATGGTGCACTGAGCTAAAAAACGGTGATGGATTAAAACCATGATCTCTTGACTTGGTAAGAGTATTCTGCATCATTCAGAAACTCTGTCCATCACCACCCCCTTTTTCCCAAATCGATTTTATCCACACTCAGTGTGGGAGGGTATGCTCAGACGTGAGTCCCTTGCTCATTGCACCATCAGGATTCAGGCAAGCCGGGCCGACGAAGGCTGTGATGCCAGAAACCGGTCCCCGGAAGCTTGTTTCCTTCCCAGTATAAGAATTGGCTTGGTAGTTTGGTTTGCCCTGTTCCCATCATGCACTGGGACAGGTACAGACTGATTTGCATGTAGCCAGGTTCTGAGCTGGGATGGTGCAGTGAGCTAAAAAACGGTGATGGATTAAAACCATGATCTCTTGACTTGGTAAGAGTATTCTGCATCATTCAGAAACTCTGTCCATCACCACCCCCTTTTTCCCAAATCGATTTTATCCACACTCAGTGTGGGAGGGTATGCTCAGACGTGAGTCCCTTGCTCATTGCACCATCAGGATTCAGGCAAGCCGGGCCGACGAAGGCTGTGATGCCAGAAACCGGTCCCCGGAAGCTTGTTTCCTTCCCAGTATAAGAATTGGCTTGGTAGTTTGGTTTGCCCTGTTCCCATCATGCACTGGGACAGGTACAGACTAATTTACATGTAGCCAGGTTCTGAGCTGGGATGGTGCAGTGAGCTAAAAAACGGTGATGGATTAAAACCATGATCTCTTGACTTGGTAAGAGTATTCTGCATCATTCAGAAACTCTGTCCATCACCACCCCCTTTTTCCCAAATCGATTTTATCCACACTCATTGTGGGAGGGTATGCTCAGACGTGAGTCCCTTGCTCATTGCACCATCAGGATTCAGGCAAGCCGGGCCGACGAAGGCTGTGATGCCAGAAACCGGTCCCCGGAAGCTTGTTCCCTTCCCAGTATAAGAATTGGCTTGGTTGTTTGGTTTGCCCAGTTCCCATCATGCACTGGGACAGGTACAGACTAATTTGCATGTAGCTAGGTTCTGAGCTGGGATGGTGCAGTGAGCTAAAAAACGGTGATGGATTAAAACCATGATCTCTTGACTTGGTAAGAGTATTCTGCATCATTCAGAAACTCTGTCCATCACCACCCCCTTTTTTCCAAATCGATTTTATCCACACTCAGTGTGGGAGGGTATGCTCAGATGTGAGTCCCTTGCTCATTGCACCATCAGGATTCAGGCAAGCCGGGCCCACGAAGGCTGTGATGCCAGAAACCGGTCCCCGGAAGCTTGTTTCCTTCCCAGTATAAGAATTGGCTTGGTAGTTTGGTTTGCCCTGTTCCCATCATGCACTGGGACAGGTACAGATTAATTTGCATGTAGCCAGGTTCTGAGCTGGGATGGTGCAGTGAGCTAAAAAACGGTGATGGATTAAAACCATGATCTCTTGACTTGGTAAGAGTATTCTGCATCATTCAGAAACTCTGTCCATCGCCACCCCCTTTTTCCCAAATAGATTTTATCCACACTCAGTGTGGGAGGGTATGCTCAGACGTGAGTCCCTTGCTCATTGCACCATCAGGATTCAGGCAAGCCGGGCCTACGAAGGCTGTGATGCCAGAAACCGGTCCCCGGAAGCTTGTTTCCTTCCCAGTATAAGAATTGGCTTGGTAGTTTGGTTTGCCCTGTTCCCATCATGCACTGGGACAGGTACAGACTAATTTGCATGTAGCCAGGTTCTGAGCTGGGATGGTGCAGTGAGCTAAAAAACGGTGATGGATTAAAACCATGATCTCTTGACTAGGTAAGAGTATTCTGCATCATTCAGAAACTCTGTCCATCGCCACCCCCTTTTTCCAAAATCGATTTTATCCCCACTCAGTGTGGGAGGGTATGCTCAGACGTGAGTCCCTTGCTCATTGCACCATCAGGATTCAGGCAAGCCGGGCCGACGAAGGCTGTGATGCCAGAAACCGGTTCCCGGAAGCTTGTTTCCTTCCCAGTATAAGCATTGGCTTGGTAGTTTGGTTTGCCCTGTTCCCATCATGCACTTGGACAGATACAGACTAATTTGCATGTAGCCAGGTTCTGAGCTGGGATGGTGCAGTGAGCTAAAAAACGGTGATGGATTAAAACCATGATCTCTTGACTTGGTAAGAGTATTCTGCATCATTCAGAAACTCTGTCCATCACCACCCACTTTTTCCCAAATCGATTTTATCCACACTCAGTGTGGGAGGGTATGCTCAGACGTGAGTCCCTTGCTCATTGCACCATCAGGATTCAGGCAAGCCGGGCCGACGAAGGCTGTGATGCCAGAAACAGGTCCCCGGAAGCTTGTTTCCTTCCCAGTATAAGAATTGGCTTGGTAGTTTGGTTTGCCCTGTTCCCATCATGCACTGGGACAGGTACAGACTAATTTGCATGTAGCCAGGTTCTGAGCTGGGATGGTGCAGTGAGCTATAAAACGGGGATGGATTAAAACCATGATCTCTTGACTTGGTAAGAGTATTCTGAATCATTCAGAAACTCTGTCCATCACCACCCCCTTTTTCCCAAATCGATTTTATCCACACTCAGTGTGGGAGGGTATGCTCAGACGTGAGTCCCTTGCTCATTGCACCATCAGGATTCAGGCAAGCCGGGCCGACGAAGGCTGTGATGCCAGAAACCGGTCCCCGGAAGCTTGTTTCCTTCCCAGTATAAGAATTGGCTTGGTAGTTTGGTTTGCCCTGTTCCCATCATGCACTGGGACAGGCACAGACTAATTTGCATGTAGCCAGGTTCTGAGCTGGGATGGTGCAGTGAGCTAAAAAACGGTGATGGATTAAAACCATGATCTCTTGACTTGGTAAGCGTATTCTGCATCATTCAGAAACTCTGTCCATCACCACCCCCTTTTTCCCAAATCGATTTTATCCACACTCAGTGTGGGAGGGTATGCTCAGACGTGAGTCCCTTGCTCATTGCACCATCAGGATTCAGGCAAGCCGGGCCGACGAAGGCTGTGATGCCAGAAACCGGTCCCCGGAAGCTTGTTTCCTTCCCAGTAGAAGAATTGGCTTGGTAGTTTGGTTTGCCCTGTTCCCATCATGCACTGGGACAGGCACAGACTAATTTGCATGTAGCCAGGTTCTGAGCTGGGATGGTGCAGTGAGCTAAAAAACGGTGATGGATAAAAACCATGATCTCTTGACTTGGTAAGAGTATTCTGCATCATTCAGAAACTCTGTCCATCACCACCCACTTTTTCCCAAATCGATTTTATCCACACTCAGTGTGGGAGGGTATGCTCAGACGTGAGTCCCTTGCTCATTGCACCATCAGGATTCAGGCAAGCCGGGCCGACGAAAGCTGTGATGCCAGAAACCGGTCCCTGGAAGCTTGTTTCCTTCCCAGTAGAAGAATTGGCTTGGTAGTATGGTTTGCCCTGTTCCCATCATGGACTGGGACAGGTACAGACTAATTTGCATGTAGCCAGGTTCTGAGCTGGGATGGTGCAGTGAGCTAAAAAACGGGGATGGATTAAAACCATGATCTCTTGACTTGGTAAGAGTATTCTGAATCATTCAGAAACTCTGTCCATCACCACCCCCTTTTTCCCAAATCGATTTTATCCACACTCAGTGTGGGAGGGTATGCTCAGACGTGAGTCCCTTGCTCATTGCACCATCAGGATTCAGGCAAGCCCGGCCGACGAAGGCTGTGATGCCAGAAACCGGTCCCCGGAAACTTGTTTCCTTCCCAGTATAAGAATTGGCTTGGTAGTTTGGTTTGCCCTGTTCCCATCATGCACTGGGACAGGTACAGACTAATTTGCATGTAGCCAGGTTCTGAGCTGGGATGGTGCAGTGAGCTAAAAAACGGTGATGGATTAAAACCATGATCTCTTGACTTGGTAAGAGTATTCTGCATCATTCAGAAACTCTGTCCATCACCACCCCCTTTTTCCCAAATCGATTTTATCCACACTCAGTGTGGGAGGGTATGCTCAGACGTGAGTCCCTTGCTCATTGCACCATCAGGATTCAGGCAAGCCGGGCCGACGAAGGCTGTGATGCCAGAAACCGGTCCCCGGAAGCTTGTTTCCTTCCCAGTATAAGAATTGGCTTGGTAGTTTGGTTTGCCCTGTTCCCATCATGCACTGGGACAGGTACAGACTAATTTACATGTAGCCAGGTTCTGAGCTGGGATGGTGCAGTGAGCTAAAAAACGGTGATGGATTAAAACCATGATCTCTTGACTTGGTAAGAGTATTCTGCATCATTCAGAAACTCTGTCCATCACCACCCCCTTTTTCCCAAATCGATTTTATCCACACTCATTGTGGGAGGGTATGCTCAGACGTGAGTCCCTTGCTCATTGCACCATCAGGATTCAGGCAAGCCGGGCCGACGAAGGCTGTGATGCCAGAAACCGGTCCCCGGAAGCTTGTTCCCTTCCCAGTATAAGAATTGGCTTGGTAGTTTGGTTTGCCCTGTTCCCATCATGCACTGGGACAGGTACAGACTAATTTGCATGTAGCTAGGTTCTGAGCTGGGATGGTGCAGTGAGCTAAAAAACGGTGATGGATTAAAACCATGATCTCTTGACTTGGTAAGAGTATTCTGCATCATTCAGAAACTCTGTCCATCACCACCCCCTTTTTTCCAAATCGATTTTATCAACACTCAGTGTGGGAGGGTATGCTCAGATGTGAGTCCCTTGCTCATTGCACCATCAGGATTCAGGCAAGCCGGGCCCACGAAGGCTGTGATGCCAGAAACCGGTCCCCGGAAGCTTGTTTCCTTCCCAGTATAAGAATTGGCTTGGTAGTTTGGTTTGCCCTGTTCCCATCATGCACTGGGACAGGTACAGACTAATTTGCATGTAGCCAGGTTCTGAGCTGGGATGGTGCAGTGAGCTAAAAAACGGTGATGGATTAAAACCATGATCTCTTGACTTGGTAAGAGTATTCTGCATCATTCAGAAACTCTGTCCATCACCACCCCCTTTTTCCCAAATCGATTTTATCCACACTCAGTGTGGGAGGGTATGCTCAGACGTGAGTCCCTTGCTCATTGCACCATCAGGATTCAGGCAAGCCGGGCCGACGAAGGCTGTGATGCCAGAAACCGGTCCCCGGAAGCTTGTTTCCTTCCCAGTATAAGAATTGGCTTGGTAGTTTGGTTTGCCCTGTTCCCATCATGCACTGGGACAGGTACAGACTAATTTGCATGTAGCCAGGTTCTGAGCTGGGATGGTGCAGTGAGCTAAAAAACGGTGATGGATTAAAACCATGATCTCTTGACTTGGTAAGAGTATTCTGCATCATTCAGAAACTCTGTCCATCACCACCCCCTTTTTCCCAAATCGATTTTATCCACACTCAGTGTGGGAGGGTATGCTCAGACGTGAGTCCCTTGCTCATTGCACCATCAGGATTTAGGCAAGCCGGGCCGACGAAGGCTGTGATGCCAGAAACCGGTCCCCGGAAGCTTGTTTCCTTCCCAGTATAAGAATTGGCTTGGTAGTTTTGTTTGCCCTGTTCCCATCATGCACTGGGACAGGTACAGACTAATTTACATGTAGCCAGGTTCTGAGCTGGGATGGTGCAGTGAGCTAAAAAACGGTGATGGATTAAAACCATGATCTCTTGACTTGGTAAGAGTATTCTGCATCATTCATAAACTCTGTCCATCACCACCCCCTTTTTCCCAAATCGATTTTATCCACACTCATTGTGGGAGGGTATGCTCAGACGTGAGTCCCTTGCTCATTGCACCATCAGGATTCAGGCAAGCCGGGCCGACGAAGGCTGTGATGCCAGAAACCGGTCCCCGGAAGCTTGTTCCCTTCCCAGTATAAGAATTGGCTTGGTAGTTTGGTTTGCCCTGTTCCCATCATGCACTGGGACAGGTACAGACTAATTTGCATGTAGCTAGGTTCTGAGCTGGGATGGTGCAGTGAGCTAAAAAACGGTGATGGATTAAAACCATGATCTCTTGACTTGGTAAGAGTATTCTGCATCATTCAGAAACTCTGTCCATCACCACCCCCTTTTTTCCAAATCGATTTTATCAACACTCAGTGTGGGAGGGTATGCTCAGATGTGAGTCCCTTGCTCATTGCACCATCAGGATTCAGGCAAGCCGGGCCCACGAAGGCTGTGATGCCAGAAACCGGTCCCCGGAAGCTTGTTTCCTTCCCTGTATAAGAATTGGCTTGGTAGTTTGGTTTGCCCTGTTCCCATCATGCACTGGGACAGGTACAGACTAATTTGCATGTAGCCAGGTTCTGAGCTGGGATGGTGCAGTGAGCTAAAAAACGGTGATGGATTAAAACCATGATCTCTTGACTTGGTAAGAGTATTCTGCATCATTCAGAAACTCTGTCCATCACCACCCCCTTTTTCCCAAATCGATTTTATCCACAGTCAGTGTGGGAGGGTATGCTCAGACGTGAGTCCCTTGCTCATTGCACCATCAGGATTCAGGCAAGCCGGGCCGACGAAGGCTGTGATGCCAGAGACCGGTCCCCGGAAGCTTGTTTCCTTCCCAGTATAAGAATTGGCTTGGTAGTTTGGTTTGCCCTGTTCCCATCATGCACCGGGACAGGTTCTGAGCTGGGATGGTGCAGTGAGCTAAAAAACGGTGATGGATTAAAACCATGATCTCTTGACTTGGTAAGAGTATTCTGCATCATTCAGAAACTCTGTCCTTCACCACCCCCTTTTTCCCAAATCGATTTTATCCACACTCAGTGTGGGAGGGTATGCTCAGACGTGAGTCCCTTGCTCATTGCACCATCAGGATTCAGGCAAGCCGGGCCGACGAAGGTTGTGATGCCAGAAACCGGTCCCCGGAAGCTTGTTTCCTTCCCAGTATAAGAATTAGCTTGGTAGTTTGGTTTGCCCTGTTCCCATCATGCACTGGGACAGGTACAGACTAATTTGCATGTAGCCAGGTTCTGAGCTGGGATGGTGCAGTGAGCTAAAAAACGGTGATGGATTAAAACCATGATCTCTTGACTTGGTAAGAGTATTCTGCATCATTCAGAAACTCTGTCCATCACCACCCCCTTTTTCCCAAATCGATTTTATCCACACTCAGTGTGGGAGGGTATGCTCAGACGTGAGTCCCTTGCTCATTGCACCATCAAGATTCAGGCAAGCCGGGCAGACGAAGGCTGTGATGCCAGAAACCGGTCCCCGGAAGCTTGTTTCCTTCCCAGTATAAGAATTGGCTTGGTAGTTTGGTTTGCCCTGTTCCCATCATGCACTGGGACAGGTACAGACTAATTTGCATGTAGCCAGATTCTGAGCTGGGATCGTGAAGTGAGCTAAAAAACGGTGATGGATTAAAACCATGATCTCTTGACTTGGTAAGAGTATTCTGCATCATTCAGAAACTCTGTCCATCACCACCCCCTTTTTCCCAAATCGATTTTATCCACACTCAGTGTGGGAGGGTATGCTCAGACGTGAGTCCCTTGCTCATTGCACCATCAGGATTCAGGCAAGCCAGGCCGACGAAGGCTGTGATGCCAGAAACCGGTCCCCGGAAGCTTGTTTCCTTCCCAGTATAAGAATTGGCTTGGTAGTTTGGTTTGCCCTGTTCCCATCATGCACTGGGACAGGTACAGACTAATTTGCATGTAGCCAGGTTCTGAGCTGGGATGGTGCAGTGAGCTAAAAAACGGTGATGGATTAAAACCATGATCTCTTGACTTGGTAAGAGTATTCTGCATCCTTCAGAAACTCTGTCCATCACCACCCCCTTTTTCCCAAATCGATTTTATCCACACTCAGTGTGGGAGGGTATGCTCAGACGTGAGTCCCTTGCTCATTGCACCATCAGGATTCAGGCAAGCCGGGCCGACGAAGGCTGTGATGCCAGAAACCGGTCCCCGGAAGCTTGTTTCCTTCCCAGTATAAGAATTGGCTTGGTAGTTTGGTTTGCCCTGTTCCCATCATGCACTGGGACAGGTACAGACTAATTTGCATGTAGCCAGGTTCTGAGCTGGGATGGTGCAGTGAGCTAAAAAACGGTGATGGATTAAAACCATGATCTCTTGACTTGGTAAGAGTATTCTGCATCATTCAGAAACTCTGTCCATCACCACCCCCTTTTTCCCAAATCGATTTTATCCACACTCAGTGTGGGAGGGTATGCTCAGACGTGAGTCCCTTGCTCATTGCACCATCAGGATTCAGGCAAGCCGGGCCGACGAAGGCTGTGATGCCAGAAACCGGTCCGCGGAAGCTTGTTTCCTTCCCAGTATAAGAATTGGCTTGGTAGTTTGGTTTGCCCTGTTCCCATCATGCCCTGGGACAGGTACAGACTAATTTGCATGTAGCCAGGTTCTGAGCTGGGATGGTGCAGTGAGCTAAAAAACGGTGATGGATTAAAACCATGATCTCTTGACTTGGTAAGAGTATTCTGCATCATTCAGAAACTCTGTCCATCACCACCCCCTTTTTCCCAAATCGATTTTATCCGCACTCAGTGTGGAAGGGTATGCTCAGACGTGAGTCCCTTGCTCATTGCACCATCAGGATTCAGGCAAGCCGGGCCGACGAAGGCTGTGATGCCAGAAACCGGTTCCCGGAAGCTTGTTTCCTTCCCAGTATAAGAATTGGCTTGGTAGTTTGGTTTGCCCTGTTCCCATCATGCACTGGGACAGGTACAGACTAATTTGCATGTAGCCAGGTTCTGAGCTGGGATGGTGCAGTGAGCTAAAAAACGGTGATGGATTAAAACCATGATGTCTTGACTTGGTAAGAGTATTCTGCATCATTCAGAAACTCTGCCCATCACCACCCCCTTTTTCCCAAATCGATTTTATCCACACTCAGTGTGGGAGGGTATGCTCAGACGTGAGTCCCTTGCTCATTGCACCATCAGGATTCAGGCAAGCCGGGCCGACGAAGGCTGTGATGCCAGAAACCGGTCCCCGGAAGCTTGTTTCCTTTCCAGTATAAGAATTGGCTTGGTAGTTTGGTTTGCCCTGTTCCCATCATGCACTGGGACAGGTACAGACTAATTTGCATGTAGCCAGGTTCTGAGCTGGGATGGTGCAGTGAGCTAAAAAACGGTGATGGATTAAAACCATGATCTCTTGACTTGGTAAGAGTATTCTGCATCATTCAGAAACTCTGTCCATCACCCCCCCCTTTTTCCCAAATCGATTTTATCCACACTCAGTGTGGGAGCGTATGCTCAGACGTGAGTCCCTTGCTCATTGCACCATCAGGATTCAGGCAAGCCGGGCCGACGAAGGCTGTGATGCCAGAAACCGGTCCCCGGAAGCTTGTTTCCTTCCCAGTATAAGAATTGGCTTGGTAGTTTGGTTTGCCCTGTTCCCATCATGCACTGGGACAGGTACAGACTAATTTGCATGTAGCCAGGTTCTGAGCTGGGATGGTGCAGTGAGCTAAAAAACGGTGATGGATTAAAACCATGATCTCTTGACTTGGTAAGAGTATTCTGCATCATTCAGAAACTCTGTCTATCACCACCCCCTTTTTCCCAAATCGATTTTATCCACACTCAGTGTGGGAGGGTATGCTCAGACGTGAGTCCCTTGCTCATTGCACCATCAGGATTCAGGCAAGCTGGGCCGACGAAGGCTGTGATGCCAGAAACCGGTCCCCGGAAGCTTTTTTCCTTCCCAGTATAAGAATTGGCTTGGTAGTTTGGTTTGCCCTGTTCCCATCATGCACTGGGACAGGTACAGACTGATTTGCATGTAGCCAGGTTCTGAGCTGGGATGGTGCAGTGAGCTAAAAAACGGTGATGGATTAAAACCATGATCTCTTGACTTGGTAAGAGTATTCTGCATCATTCAGAAACTCTGTCCATCACCACCCCCTTTTTCCCAAATCGATTTTATCCACACTCAGTGTGGGAGGGTATGCTCAGACGTGAGTCCCTTGCTCATTGCACCATCAGGATTCAGGCAAGCCGGGCCGACGAAGGCTGTGATGCCAGAAACCGGTCCCCGGAAGCTTGTTTCCTTCCCAGTATAAGAATTGGCTTGGTAGTTTGGTTTGCCCTGTTCCCATCATGCACTGGGACAGGTACAGACTAATTTGCATGTAGCCAGGTTCTGAGCTGGGATGGTGCAGTGAGCTAAAAAACGGTGATGGATTAAAACCATGATCTCTTGACTTGGTAAGAGTATTCTGCATCATTCAGAAACTCTGTCCATCACCACCCCCTTTTTCCCAAATCGATTTTATCCACACTCAGTGTGGGAGGGTATGCTCAGACGTGAGTCCCTTGCTCATTGCACCATCAGGATTCAGGCAAGCCGGGCCGACGAAGGCTGTGATGCCAGAAACCGGTCCCCGGAAGCTTGTTTCCTTCCCAGTAGAAGAATTGGCTTGGTAGTATGGTTTGCCCTGTTCCCATCATGGACTGGGACAGGTACAGACTAATTTGCATGTAGCCAGGTTCTGAGCTGGGATGGTGCAGTGAGCTAAAAAACGGTGATGGATTAAAACCATGATCTCTTGACTTGGTAAGAGTATTCTGCATCATTCAGAAACTCTGTCCATCACCACCCACTTTTTCCCAAATCGATTTTATCCACACTCAGTGTGGGAGGGTATGCTCAGACGTGAGTCCCTTGCTCATTGCACCATCAGGATTCAGGCAAGCCGGGCCGACGAAGGCTGTGATGCCAGAAACCGGTCCCCGGAAGCTTGTTTCCTTCCCAGTATAAGAATTGGCTTGGTAGTTTGGTTTGCCCTGTTCCCATCATGCACTGGGACAGGTACAGACTAATTTGCATGTAGCCAGGTTCTGAGCTGGGATGGTGCAGTGAGCTAAAAAACGGGGATGGATTAAAACCATGATCTCTTGACTTGGTAGCAGTATTCTGAATCATTCAGAAACTCTGTCCATCACCACCCCGTTTTTCCCAAATCGATTTTATCCACACTCAGTGTGGGAGGGTATGCTCAGACATGAGTCCCTTGCTCATTGCACCATCAGGATTCAGGCAAGCCGGGCCGACGAAGGCTGTGATGCCAGAAACCGGTCCCCGGAAGCTTGTTTCCTTCCCAGTATAAGAATTGGCTTGGTAGTTTGGTTTGCCCTGTTCCCATCATGCACTGGGACAGGTACAGACTAATTTGCATGTAGCCAGGTTCTGAGCTGGGATGGTGCAGTGAGCTAAAAAACGGTGATGGATTAAAACCATGATCTCTTGACTTGGTAAGAGTATTCTGCATCATTCAGAAAATCTGTCCATCACCACCCCCTTTTTCCCAAATCGATTTTATCCACACTCAGTGTGGGAGGGTATGCTCAGACGTGAGTCCCTTGCTCATTGCACCATCAGGATTCAGGCAAGCCGGGCCGACGAAGGCTGTGATGCCAGAAACCGGTCCCCGGAAGCTTGTTTCCTTCCCAGTATAAGAATTGGCTTGGTAGTTTGGTTTGCCCTGTTCCCATCATGCACTGGGACAGGTACAGACTAATTTACATGTAGCCAGGTTCTGAGCTGGGATGGTGCAGTGAGCTAAAAAACGGTGATGGATTAAAACCATGATCTCTTGACTTGGTAAGAGTATTCTGCATCATTCAGAAACTCTGTCCATCACCACCCCCTTTTTCCCAAATCGATTTTATCCACACGCATTGTGGGAGGGTATGCTCAGACGTGAGTCCCTTGCTCATTGCACCATCAGGATTCAGGCAAGCCGGGCCGACGAGGGCTGTGATGCCAGAAACCGGTCCCCGGAAGCTTGTTCCCTTCCCAGTATAAGAATTGGCTTGGTATTTTGGTTTGCTCTGTTCCCATCATGAACTGGGACAGGTACAGACTAATTTGCATGTAGCCAGGTTCTGAGCTGGGATGGTGCAGTGAGCTAAAAAACGGTGATGGATTAAAACCATGATCTCTTGACTTGGTAAGAGTATTCTGCATCATTCAGAAACTCTGTCCATCACCACCCCCTTTTTCCCAAATCGATTTTATCCACACTCAGTGTGGGAGGGTATGCTCAGACGTGAGTCCCTTGCTCATTGCACCATCAGGATTCAGGCAAGCCGGGCCGACGAAGGCTGTGATGCCAGAAACCGGTCCCCGGAAGCTTGTTTCCTTCCCAGTATAAGAATTAGCTTGGTAGTTTGGTTTGCCCTGTTCTCATCATGCACTGGGACAGGTACAGACTAATTTGCATGTAGCCAGGTTCTGAGCTGGGATGGTGCAGTGAGCTAAAAAACGGTGATGGATTAAAACCATGATCTCTTGACTTGGTAAGAGTATTCTGCATCATTCAGAAACTCTGTCCATCACCACCCCCTTTTTCCCAAATCGATTTTATCCACACTCAGTGTGGGAGGGTATGCTCAGACGTGAGTCCCTTGCTCATTGCACCATCAAGATTCAGGCAAGCCGGGCCGACGAAGGCTGTGATGCCAGAAACCGGTCCCCGGAAGCTTGTTTCCTTCCCAGTATAAGAATTGGCTTGGTAGTTTGGTTTGCCCTGTTCCCATCATGCACTGGGACAGGTACAGACTAATTTGCATGTAGCCAGGTTCTGAGCTGGGATGGTGCAGTGAGCTAAAAAACGGTGATGGATTAAAACCATGATCTCTTGACTTGGTAAGAGTATTCTGCATCATTCAGAAACTCTGTCCATCACCACCCCCTTTTTCCCAAATCGATTTTATCCACACTCAGTGTGGGAGGGTATGCTCAGACGTGAGTCCCTTGCTCATTGCACCATCAGGATTCAGGCAAGCCGGGCCGACGAAGGCTGTGATGCCAGAAACCGGTCCCCAGAAGCTTGTTTCCTTCCCAGTATAAGAATTGGCTTGGTAGTTTGGTTTGCCCTGTTCCCATCATGCACTGGGACAGGTACAGACTAATTTGCATGTAGCCAGGTTCTGAGCTGGGATGGTGCAGTGAGCTAAAAAACGGTGATGGATTAAAACCATAATCTCTTGACTTGGTAAGAGTATGCTGCATCATTCAGAAACTCTGTCCATCACCACCCCCTTTTTCCCAAATCGATTTTATCCACACTCAGTGTGGGAGCGTATGCTCAGACGTGAGTCCCTTGCTCATTGCACCATCAGGATTCAGGCAAGCCGGGCCGACGAAGGCTGTGATGCCAGAAACCGGTCCGTGGAAGCTTGTTTCCTTCCCAGTATAAGAATTGGCTTGGTAGTTTGGTTTGCCCTGTTGCCATCATGCACTGGGACAGGTACAGACTAATTTGCATGTAGCCAGGTTCTGAGCTGGGATGGTGCAGTGAGCTAAAAAACGGTGATGGATTAAAACCATGATCTCTTGACTTGGTAAGAGTATTCTGCATCATTCAGAAACTCTGTCCATCACCACCCCCTTTTTCCCAAATCGATTTTATCCACACTCAGTGTGGGAGGGTATGCTCAGACGTGAGTCCCTTGCTCATTGCACCATCAGGATTCAGGCAAGCCGGGCCGACGAAGGCTGTGATGCCAGAAACCGGTTCCCGGAAGCTTGTTTCCTTCCCAGTATAAGAATTGGCTTGGTAGTTTGGTTTGCCCTGTTCCCATCATGCACTGGGACAGGTACAGACTAATTTGCATGTAGCCAGGTTCTGAGCTGGGATGGTGCAGTGAGCTAAAAAACGGTGATGGATTAAAACCATGATCTCTTGACTTGGTAAGAGTATTCTGCATCATTCAGAAACTCTGTCCATCACCACCCCCTTTTTCCCAAATCGATTTTATCCACACTCAGTGTGGGAGGGTATGCTCAGACATGAGTCCCTTGCTCATTGCACCATCAGGATTCAGGCAAGCCGGGCTGACGAAGGCTGTGATGCCAGAAACCGGTCCCCGGAAGCTTGTTTCCTTCCCAGTATAAGAATTGGCTTGG
This sequence comes from Triturus cristatus, assembly GCF_964204655.1. NCBI lineage: Eukaryota > Metazoa > Chordata > Amphibia > Caudata > Salamandridae > Triturus > Triturus cristatus. The sequence goes on from NC_140586.1 coordinate 60,549,533, forward strand.
TAGTTTGGTTTGCCCTGTTCCCATCATGCACTGGGACAGGTACAGACTAATTTGCATGTAGCCAGGTTCTGAGCTGGGATGGTGCAGTGAGCTAAAAAACGGTGATGGATTAAAACCATGATCTCTTGACTTGGTAAGAGTATTCTGCATCATTCAGAAACTCTGTCCATCACCACCCCCTTTTTCCCAAATCGATTTTATCCACACTCAGTGTGGGAGGGTATGCTCAGACGTGAGTCCCTTGCTCATTGCACTATCAGGATTCAGGCAAGCCGGGCCGACGAAGGCTGTGATGCCAGAAACCGGTCCCCGGAAGCTTGTTTCCTTCCCAGTATAAGAATTGGCTTGGTAGTTTGGTTTGCCCTGTTCCCATCATGCACTGGGACAGGTACAGACTAATTTGCATGTAGCCAGGTTCTGAGCTGGGATGGTGCAGTGAGCTAAAAAACGGTGATGGATTAAAACCATGATCTCTTGACTTGGTAAGAGTATTCTGCATCATTCAGAAACTCTGTCCATCACCACCCCCTTTTTCCAAAATCGATTTTATCCACACTCAGCGTGGGAGGGTATGCTCAGACGTGAGTCCCTTGCTCATTGCATCATCAGGATTCAGGCAAGCCGGGCCGACGAAGGCTGTGATGCTAGAAACCGGTCCCCGGAAGCTTGTTTCCTTCCCAGTATAAGAATTGGCTTGGTAGTTTGGTTTGCCCTGTTCCCATCATGCACTGGGACAGGTACAGACTAATTTGCATGTAGCCAGGTTCTGAGCTGGGATGGTGCAGTGAGCTAAAAAACGGTGATGGATTAAAACCATGATCTCTTGACTTGGTAAGAGTATTCTGCATCATTCAGAAACTCTGTCCATTACCACCCCCTTTTTCCCAAATCGATTTTATCCATACTCAGTGTGGGAGGGTATGCTCAGACGTGAGTCCCTTGCTCATTGCACCATCAGGATTCAGGCAAGCTGGGCTGACGAAGGCTGTGATGCCAGAAACCGGTCCCCGGAAGCTTGTTTCCTTCCCAGTATAAGAATTGGCTTGGTAGTTTGGTTTGCCCTGTTCCCATCATGCACTGGGACAGGTACAGACTAATTTGCATGTAGCCAGGTTCTGAGCTGGGATGGTGCAGTGAGCTAAAAAACGGTGATGGATTAAAACCATGTTCTCTTGACTTGGTAAGAGTATTCTGCATCATTCAGAAACTCTGTCCATCACCACCCCCTTTTTCCCAAATCGATTTTATCCACACTCAGTGTGGGAGGGTATGCTCAGACGTGAGTCCCTTGCTCATTGCACCATCAGGATTCAGGCAAGCCGGGCCAACGAAGGCTGTGATGCCAGAAACCGGTCCCCGGAAGCTTGTTTCCTTCCCAGTATAAGAATTGGCTTGGTAGTTTGGTTTGCCCTGTTCCCATCATGCACTGGGACAGGCACAGACTAATTTGCATGTAGCCAGGTTCTGAGCTGGGATGGTGCAGTGAGCTAAAAAACGGTGATGGATTAAAACCATGATCTCTTGACTTGGTAAGAGTATTCTGCATCATTCAGAAACTCTGTCCATCACCACCCCCTTTTTCCCAAATCGATTTTATCCACACTCAGTGTGGGAGGGTATGCTCAGACGTGAGTCCCTTGCTCATTGCACCATCAGGATTCAGGCAAGCCGGGCCGACGAAAGCTGTGATGCCAGAAACCGGTCCCCGGAAGTTTGTTTCCTTCCCAGTAGAAGAATTGGCTTGGTAGTATGGTTTGCCCTGTTCCCATCATGGACTGGGACAGGTACAGACTAATTTGCATGTAGCCAGGTTCTGAGCTGGGATGGTGCAGTGAGCTAAAAAACGGTGATGGATAAAAACCATGATCTCTTGACTTGGTAAGAGTATTCTGCATCATTCAGAAACTCTGTCCATCACCACCCACTTTTTCCCAAATCGATTTTATCCACACTCAGTGTGGGAGGGTATGCTCAGACGTGAGTCCCTTGCTCATTGCACCATCAGGATTCAGGCAAGCCGGGCCGACGAAGGCTGTGATGCCAGAAACCGGTCCCCGGAAGCTTGTTTCCTTCCCAGTATAAGAATTGGCTTGGTAGTTTGGTTTGCCCTGTTCCCATCATGCACTGGGACAGGTACAGACTAATTTGCATGTAGCCAGGTTCTGAGCTGGGATGGTGCAGTGAGCTAAAAAACGGGGATGGATTAAAACCATGATCTCTTGACTTGGTAAGAGTATTCTGAGTCATTCAGAAACTCTGTCCATCACCACCCCCTTTTTCCCAAATCGATTTTATCCACACTCAGTGTGGGAGGGTATGCTCAGACGTGAGTCCCTTGCTCATTGCACCATCAGGATTCAGGCAAGCTGGGCCGACGAAGGCTGTGATGCCAGAAACCGGTCCCCGGAAGCTTGTTTCCTTCCCAGTATAAGAATTGGCTTGGTAGTTTGGTTTGCCCTGTTCCCATCATGCACTGGGACAGGTACAGACTAATTTGCATGTAGCCAGGTTCTGAGCTGGGATGGTGCAGTGAGCTAAAAAACGGTGATGGATTAAAACCATGATCTCTTGACTTGGTAAGAGTATTCTGCATCATTCAGAAACTCTGTCCATCACCACCCCCTTTTTCCCAAATCGATTTTATCCACACTCAGTGTGGGAGGGTATGCTCAGACGTGAGTCCCTTGCTCATTGCACCATCAGGATTCAGGCAAGCCGGGCCGACGAAGGCTGTGATGCCAGAAACCGGTCCCCGGAAGCTTGTTTCCTTCCCAGTATAAGAATTGGCTTGGTAGTTTGGTTTGCCCTGTTCCCATCATGCACTGGGACAGGTACAGACTAATTTACATGTAGCCAGGTTCTGAGCTGGGATGGTGCAGTGAGCTAAAAAACGGTGATGGATTAAAACCATGATCTCTTGACTTGGTAAGAGTATTCTGCATCATTCAGAAACTCTGTCCATCACCACCCCCTTTTTCCCAAATCGATTTTATCCACACTCATTGTGGGAGGGTATGCTCAGACGTGAGTCCCTTGCTCATTGCACCATCAGGATTCAGGCAAGCCGGGCCGACGAAGGCTGTGATGCCAGAAACCGGTCCCCGGAAGCTTGTTCCCTTCCCAGTATAAGAATTGGCTTGGTAGTTTGGTTTGCCCTGTTCCCATCATGCACTGGGACAGGTACAGACTAATTTGCATGTAGCCAGGTTCTGAGCTGGGATGGTGCAGTGAGCTAAAAAACGGTGATGGATTAAAACCATGATCTCTTGACTTGGTAAGAGTATTCTGCATCATTCAGAAACTCTGTCCATCACCACCCCCTTTTTTCCAAATCGATTTTATCCACACTCAGTGTGGGAGGGTATGCTCAGATGTGAGTCCCTTGCTCATTGCACCATCAGGATTCAGGCAAGCCGGACCCACGAAGGCTGTGATGCCAGAAACCGGTCCCCGGAAGCTTGTTTCCTTCCCAGTATAAGAATTGGCTTGGTAGTTTGGTTTGCCCTGTTCCCATCATGCACTGGGACAGGTACAGACTAATTTGCATGTAGCCAGGTTCTGAGCTGGGATGGTGCAGTGAGCTAAAAAACGGTGATGGATTAAAACCATGATCTCTTGACTTGGTAAGAGTATTCTGCATCATTCAGAAACTCTGTCCATCACCACCCCCTTTTTCCCAAATAGATTTTATCCACACTCAGTGTGGGAGGGTATGCTCAGACGTGAGTCCCTTGCTCATTGCACCATCAGGATTCAGGCAAGCCGGGCCTACGAAGGCTGTGATGCCAGAAACCGGTCCCCGGAAGCTTGTTTCCTTCCCAGTATAAGAATTGGCTTGGTAGTTTGGTTTGCCCTGTTCCCATCATGCACTGGGACAGGTACAGACTAATTTGCATGTAGCCAGGTTTTGAGCTGGGATGGTGCAGTGAGCTAAAAAACGGTGATGGATTAAAACCATGATCTCTTGACTTGGTAAGAGTATTCTGCATCAATCAGAAACTCTGTCCATCGCCACCCCCTTTTTCCCAAATCGATTTTATCCCCACTCAGTGTGGGAGGGTATGCTCAGACGTGAGTCCCTTGCTCATTGCACCATCAGGATTCAGGCAAGCCGGGCCGACGAAGGCTGTGATGCCAGAAACCGGTCCCCGGAAGCTTGTTTCCTTCCCAGTATAAGCATTGGCTTGGTAGTTTGGTTTGCCCTGTTCCCATCATGCACTTGGACAGATACAGACTAATTTGCATGTAGCCAGGTTCTGAGCTGGGATGGTGCAGTGAGCTAAAAAACGGTGATGAATTAAAACCATGATCTCTTGACTTGGTAAGAGTATTCTGCATCATTGAGAAACTCTGTCCATCACCACCCCCTTTTTCCCAAATCGATTTTATCCACACTCAGTGTGGGAGGGTATGCTCAGACGTGAGTCCCTTGCTCATTGCACCATCAGGATTCAAGCAAGCCGGGCCGACGAAGGCTGTGATGCCAGAGACCGGTCCCCGGAAGCTTGTTTCCTTCCCAGTATAAGAATTGGCTTGGTAGTTCGGTTTGCCCTGTTCCCATCATGCACTGGGACAGGTTCTGAGCTGGGATGGTGCAGTGAGCTAAAAAACGGTGATGGATTAAAACCATGATCTCTTGACTTGGTAAGAGTATTCTGCATTATTCAGAAACTCTGTCCATCACCACCCCCTTTTTCCCAAATCGATTTTATCCACACTCAGTGTGGGAGGGTATGCTCAATCGTGAGTCCCTTGCTCATTGCACCATCAGGATTCAGGCAAGCCGTGCCGACGAAGGCTGTGATGCCAGAAACCGGTCCCCGGAAGCTTGTTTCCTTCCCAGTATAAGAATTGGCTTGGTAGTTTGGTTTGCCCTGTTCCCATCATGCACTGGGACAGGTACAGACTAATTTGCATGTAGCCAGGTTCTGAGCTGGGATGGTGCAGTGAGCTAAAAAACGGTGATGGATTAAAACCATGATCTCTTGACTTGGTAAGAGTATTCTGCATCATTCAGAAACTCTGTCCATCACCACCCCCTTTTTCCCAAATCGATTTTATCCACACTCAGTGTGGGAGGGTATGCTCAGACGTGAGTCCCTTGCTCATTGCACCATCAGGATTCAGGCAAGCCGGGCCGACGAAGGCTGTGATGCCAGAAACCGGTCCTCGGAAGCTTGTTACCTTCCCAGTATAAGAATTGGCTTGGTAGTTTGGTTTGCCCTGTTCCCATCATGCACTGGGACAGGTTCTGAGCTGGGATGGTGCAGTGAGCTAAAAAACGGTGATGGATTAAAACCATGATCTCTTGACTTGGTAAGAGTATTCTGCATCATTCAGAAACTCTGTCCATCACCACCCCCTTTTTCCCAAATCGATTTAATCCACACTCAGTGTGGGAGGGTATGCTCAGACGTGAGTCCCTTGCTCATTGCACCATCAGGATTCAGGCAAGCCGGGCCGACGAAGGCTGTGATGCCAGAAACCGGTCCCCGGAAGCTTGTTTCCTTCCCAGTATAAGAATTGGCTTGGTAGTTTGGTTTGCCCTGTTCCCATCATGCACTGGGACAGGTACAGACTAATTTGCATGTAGCCAGGTTCTGAGCTGGGATGGTGCAGTGAGCTAAAAAACGGTGATGGATTAAAACCATGATCTCTTGACTTGGTAAGACTATTCTGCATCATTCAGAAACTCTGTCCATCACCACCCCCTTTTTCCCAAATCGATTTTATCCACACTCAGTGTGGGAGGGTATGCTCAGACGTGAGTCCCTTGCTCATTTCACCATCAGGATTCAGGCAAGCTGGGCCGACGAAGGCTGTGATGCCAGAAACCGGTCCCCGGAAGCTTGTTTCCTTCCCAGTATAAGAATTGGCTTGGTAGTTTGGTTTGCCCTGTTCCCATCATGCACTGGGACAGGTACAGACTAATTTACATATAGCCAGGTTCTGAGCTGGGATGGTGCAGTGAGCTAAAAAACGGTGATGGATTAAAACCATGATCTCTTGACTTGGTAAGAGTATTCTGCATCATTCAGAAACTCTGTTCATCACCACCCCCTTTTTCCCAAATCGATTTTAACCACACTCAGTGTGGGAGGGTATGCTCAGATGTGAGTCCCTTGCTCATTGCACCATCAGGATTCAAGCAAGCCGGGCCGACGAAGGCTGTGATGCCAGAGACCGGTCCCCGGAAGCTTGTTTCCTTCCCAGTATAAGAATTGGCTTGGTAGTTCGGTTTGCCCTGTTCCCATCATGCACTGGGACAGGTTCTGAGCTGGGATGGTGCATTGAGCTAAAAAACGGTGATGGATTAAAACCATGATCTCTTGACTTGGTAAGAGTATTCTGCATTATTCAGAAACTCTGTCCATCACCACCCCCTTTTTCCCAAATCGATTTTATCCACACTCAGTGTGGGAGGGTATGCTCAATCGTGAGTCCCTTGCTCATTGCACCATCAGGATTCAGGCAAGCCGTGCCGACGAAGGCTGTGATGCCAGAAACCGGTCCCCGGAAGCTTGTTTCCTTCCCAGTATAAGAATTGGCTTGGTAGTTTGGTTTGCCCTGTTCCCATCATGCACTGGGACAGGTACAGACTAATTTGCATGTAGCCAGGTTCTGAGCTGGGATGGTGCAGTGAGCTAAAAAACGGTGATGGATTAAAACCATGATCTCTTGACTTGGTAAGAGTATTCTGCATCATTCAGAAACTCTGTCCATCACCACCCCCTTTTTCCCAAATCGATTTTATCCACACTCAGTGTGGGAGGGTATGCTCAGATGTGAGTCCCTTGCTCATTGCACCATCAGGATTCAGGCAAGCCGGGCCGACGAAGGCTGTGATGCCAGAAACCGGTCCCCGGAAGCTTGTTTCCTTCCCAGTATAAGAATTGGCTTGGTAGTTTGGTTTGCCCTGTTCCCATCATGCACTGGGACAGGTACAGACTAATTTGCATGTAGCCAGGTTCTGAGCTGGGATGGTGCAGTGAGCTAAAAAACGGTGATGGATTAAAACCATGATCTCTTGACTTGGTAAGAGTATTCTGCATCATTCAGAAACTCTGACCATCACCACCCCCTTTTTCCCAAATCGATTTTATCCACACTCAGTGTGGGAGGGTATGCTCAGACGTGAGTCCCTTGCTCATTGCACCATCAGGATTCAGGCAAGCCGGGCCGACGAAGGCTGTGATGCCAGAAACCGGTCCCCGGAAGCTTGTTTCCTTCCCAGTATAAGAATTGGCTTGGTAGTTTGGTTTGCCCTGTTCCCATCATGCACTGGGACAGGTACAGACTAATTTACATGTAGCCAGGTTCTGAGCTGGGATGGTGCAGTGAGCTAAAAAATGGTGATGGATTAAAACCGTGATCTCTTGACTTGGTAAGAGTATTCTGCATAATTCAGAAACTCTGTCCATCACCACCCCCTTTTTCCCAAATCGATTTTATCCACACTCATTGTGGGAGGGTATGCTCAGACGTGAGTCCCTTGCTCATTGCACCATCAGGATTCAGGCAAGCCGGGCCGACGAAGGCTGTGATGCCAGAAACCGGTCCCCGGAAGCTTGTTCCCTTCCCAGTATAAGAATTGGCTTGGTAGTTTGGTTTGCCCTGTTCCCATCATGCACTGGGACAGGTACAGACTAATTTGCATGTAGCCAGGTTCTGAGCTGGGATGGTGCAGTGAGCTAAAAAACGGTGATGGATTAAAACCATGATCTCTTGACTTGGTAAGAGTATTCTGCATCATTCAGAAACTCTGTCCATCACCACCCCCTTTTTTCCAAATCGATTTTATCCACACTCAGTGTGGGAGGGTATGCTCAGATGTGAGTCCCTTGCTCATTGCACCATCAGGATTCAGGCAAGCCGGGCCCACGAAGGCTGTGATGCCAGAAACCGGTCCCCGGAAGCTTGTTTCCTTCCCAGTATAAGAATTGGCTTGGTAGTTTGGTTTGCCCTGTTCCCATCATGCACTGGGACAGGTACAGACTAATTTGCATGTAGCCAGGTTCTGAGCTGGGATGGTGCAGTGAGCTAAAAAACGGTGATGGATTAAAACCATGATCTCTTGACTTGGTAAGAGTATTCTGCATCATTCAGAAACTCTGTCCATCACCACCCCCTTTTTCCCAAATAGATTTTATCCACACTCAGTGTGGGAGGGTATGCTCAGACGTGAGTCCCTTGCTCATTGCACCATCAGGATTCAGGCAAGCCGGGCCTACGAAGGCTGTGATGCCAGAAACCGGTCCCCGGAAGCTTGTTTCCTTCCCAGTATAAGAATTGGCTTGGTAGTTTGGTTTGCCCTGTTCCCATCATGCACTGGGACAGGTACAGACTAATTTGCATGTAGCCAGGTTCTGAGCTGGGATGGTGCAGTGAGCTAAAAAACGGTGATGGATTAAAACCATGATCTCTTGACTTGGTAAGAGTATTCTGCATCAATCAGAAACTCTGTCCATCGCCACCCCCTTTTTCCCAAATCGATTTTATCCCCACTCAGTGTGGGAGGGTATGCTCAGACGTGAGTCCCTTGCTCATTGCACCATCAGGATTCAGGCAAGCCGGGCCGACGAAGGCTGTGATGCCAGAAACCGGTCCCCGGAAGCTTGTTTCCTTCCCAGTATAAGCATTGGCTTGGTAGTTTGGTTTGCCCTGTTCCCATCATGCACTTGGACAGATACAGACTAATTTGCATGTAGCCAGGTTCTGAGCTGGGATGGTGCAGTGAGCTAAAAAACGGTGATGAATTAAAACCATGATCTCTTGACTTGGTAAGAGTATTCTGCATCATTGAGAAACTCTGTCCATCACCACCCCCTTTTTCCCAAATCGATTTTATCCACACTCAGTGTGGGAGGGTATGCTCAGACGTGAGTCCCTTGCTCATTGCACCATCAGGATTCAAGCAAGCCGGGCCGACGAAGGCTGTGATGCCAGAGACCGGTCCCCGGAAGCTTGTTTCCTTCCCAGTATAAGAATTGGCTTGGTAGTTTGGTTTGCCCTGTTCCCATCATGCACTGGGACAGGTTCTGAGCTGGGATGGTGCAGTGAGCTAAAAAACGGTAATGGATTAAAACCATGATCTCTTGACTTGGTAAGAGTATTCTGCATTATTCAGAAACTCTGTCCATCACCACCCCCTTTTTCCCAAATCGATTTTATCCACACTCAGTGTGGGAGGGTATGCTCAATCGTGAGTCCCTTGCTCATTGCACCATCAGGATTCAGGCAAGCCGTGCCGACGAAGGCTGTGATGCCAGAAACCGGTCCCCGGAAGCTTGTTTCCTTCCCAGTATAAGAATTGGCTTGGTAGTTTGGTTTGCCCTGTTCCCATCATGCACTGGGACAGGTACAGACTAATTTGCATGTAGCCAGGTTCTGAGCTGGGATGGTGCAGTGAGCTAAAAAATGGTGATGGATTAAAACCATGATCTCTTGACTTGGTAAGAGTATTCTGCATCATTCAGAAACTCTGTCCATCACCACCCCCTTTTTCCCAAATCGATTTTATCCACACTCAGTGTGGAAGGGTATGCTCAGACGTGAGTCCCTTGCTCATTGCACCATCAGGATTCAGGCAAGCCGGGCCGACGAAGGCTGTGATGCCAGAAACCGGTCCTCGGAAGCTTGTTACCTTCCCAGTATAAGAATTGGCTTGGTAGTTTGGTTTGCCCTGTTCCCATCATGCACTGGGACAGGTTCTGAGCTGGGATGGTGCAGTGAGCTAAAAAAACGGTGGTGGATTAAAACCATGATCTCTTGACTTGGTAAGAGTATTCTGCATCATTCAGAAACTCTGTCCATCACCACCCCCTTTTTCCCAAATCGATTTAATCCACACTCAGTGTGGGAGGGTATGCTCAGACGTGAGTCCCTTGCTCATTGCACCATCAGGATTCAGGCAAGCCGGGCCGACGAAGGCTGTGATGCCAGAAACCGGTCCCCGGAAGCTTGTTTCCTTCCCAGTATAAGAATTGGCTTGGTAGTTTGGTTTGCCCTGTTCCCATCATGCACTGGGACAGGTACAGACTAATTTGCATGTAGCCAGGTTCTGAGCTGGGATGGTGCAGTGAGCTAAAAAACGGTGATGGATTAAAACCATGATCTTTTGACTTGGTAAGACTATTCTGCATCATTCAGAAACTCTGTCCATCACCACCCCCTTTTTCCCAAATCGATTTTATCCACACTCAGTGTGGGAGGGTATGCTCAGACGTGAGTCCCTTGCTCATTTCACCATCAGGATTCAGGCAAGCTGGGCCGACGAAGGCTGTGATGCCAGAAACCGGTCCCCGGAAGCTTGTTTCCTTCCCAGTATAAGAATTGGCTTGGTAGTTTGGTTTGCCCTGTTCCCATCATGCACTGGGACAGGTACAGACTAATTTACATATAGCCAGGTTCTGAGCTGGGATGGTGCAGTGAGCTAAAAAACGGTGATGGATTAAAACCATGATCTCTTGACTTGGTAAGAGTATTCTGCATCATTCAGAAACTCTGTCCATCACCACCCCCTTTTTCCCAAATCGATTTTATCCACACTCATTGTGGGAGGGTATGCTCAGACGTGAGTCCCTTGATCATTGCACCATCAGGATTCAGGCAAGCCGGGCCGACGAAGGCTGTGATGCCAGAAACCGGTCCCCGGAAGCTTGTTCCCTTCCCAGTATAAGAATTGGCTTGGTAGTTTGGTTTGCCCTGTTCCCATCATGCACTGGGACAGGTACAGACTAATTTGCATGTAGCCAGGTTCTGAGCTGGGATGGTGCAGTGAGCTAAAAAACGGTGATGGATTAAAACCATGATCTCTTGACTTGGTAAGAGTATTCTGCATCATTCAGAAACTTTGTACATCATTCCCCCTTTTTCCCAAATCGATTTTATCCACACTCAGTGTGGGAGGGTATGCTCAGATGTGAGTCCCTTGCTCATTGCACCATCAGGATTCAGGCAAGCCGGGCCGACGAAGGCTGTGATGCCAGAAACCGGTCCCCGGAAGCTTGTTTCCTTCCCAGTATAAGAATTGGCTTGGTAGTTTGGTTTGCCCTGTTCCCATCATGCACTGGGACAGGTACAGACTAATTTGCATGTAGCCAGGTTCTGAGCTGGGATGGTGCAGTGAGCTAAAAAACGGTGATGGATTAAAACCATGATCTCTTGACTTGGTAAGAGTATTCTGCATCATTCAGAAACTCTGTCCATCGCCACCCCCTTTTTCCCAAATCGATTTTATCCCCACTCAGTGTGAGAGGGTATGCTCAGACGTGAGTCCCTTGCTCATTGCACCATCAGGATTCAGGCAAGCCGGGCCGACGAAGGCTGTGATGCCAGAGACCGGTCCCCGGAAGCTTGTTTCCTTCCCAGTATAAGAATTGGCTTGGTAGTTTGGTTTGCCCTGTTCCCATCATGCATTGGGACAGGTTCTGAGCTGGGATGGTGCAGTGAGCTAAAAAACGGTGATGGATTAAAACCATGATCTCTTGACTTGGTAAGAGTATTCTGCATTATTCAGAAACTCTGTCCATCACCACCCCCTTTTTCCCAAATCGATTTTATCCACACTCAGTGTGGGAGGGTATGCTCAGACGTGAGTCCCTTGCTCATTGCACCATCAGGATTCAGGCAAGCCGGGCCGACGAAGGCTGTGATGCCAGAAACCAGTCCCCGGAAGCTTGTTTCCTTCCCAGTATAAGAATTGGCTTGGTAGTTTGGTTTGCCCTGTTCCCATCATGCACTGGGACAGGTACAGACTAATTTGCATGTAGCCAGGTTCTGAGCTGGGATGGTGCAGTGAGCTAAAATACGGTGATGGATGAAAACCATGATCTCTTGACTTGGTAAGAGTATTCTGCATCATTCAGAAACTCTGTCCATCACCACCCCCTTTTTCCCAAATCGATTTTATCCACACTCAGTGTGGGAGGGTATGCTCAGACGTGACTCCCTTGCTCATTGCACCATCAGGATTCAGGCAAGCCGGGCCGACGAAGGCTGTGATGCCAGAAACCAGTCCCCGGAAGCTTGTTACCTTCCCAGTATAAGAATTGGCTTGGTAGTTTGGTTTGCCCTGTTCCCATCATGCACTGGGACAGGTTCTGAGCTGGGATGGTGCAGTGAGCTAAAAAACGGTGATGGATTAAAACCATGATCTCTTGACTTGGTAAGAGTATTCTGCATCATTCAGAAACTCTGTCCATCACCACCCCCTTTTTCCCAAATCGATTTAATCCACACTCAGTGTGGGAGGGTATGCTCAGACGTGAGTACCTTGCTCATTGCACCATCAGGATTCAGGCAAGCCGGGCCGACGAAGGCTGTGATGCCAGAAACCGGTCCCCGGAAGCTTGTTTCCTTCCCAGTATAAGAATTGGCTTGGTAGTTTGGTTTGCCCTGTTCCCATCATGCACTGGGACAGGTACAGACTAATTTGCATGTAGCCAGGTTCTGAGCTGGGATGGTGCAGTGAGCTAAAAAACGGTGATGGATTAAAACCATGATCTCTTGACTTGGTAGGAGTATTCTGCATCATTCAGAAACTCTGTCCATCACCACCCCCTTTTTCCCAAATCGATTTTATCCACACTCAGTGTGGGAGGGTATGCTCAGACGTGAGTCCCTTGCTCATTGCACCATCAGGATTCAGACAAGCCGGGCCGACGAAGGCTGTGATGCCAGAAACCGGTCCCCGGAAGCTTGTTTCCTTTCCAGTATAAGAATTGGCTTGGTAGTTTGGTTTGCCCTGTTCCCATCATGCACTGGGACAGGTACAGACTAATTTGCATGTAGCCAGGTTCTGAGCTGGGATGGTGCAGTGAGCTAAAAAACGGTGATGGATTAAAACCATGATCTCTTGACTTGGTAAGAGTATTCTGCATCATTCAGAAACTCTGTCCATCACCACCCCCTTTTTCCCAAATCGATTTTATCCACACTCAGTGTGGGAGGGTATGCTCAGACGTGAGTCCCTTGCTCATTGCACCATCAGGATTCAGGCAAGCCGGGCCGACGAAGGCTGTGATGCTAGAAACCGGTCCCCGGAAGCTTGTTTTCTTCCCAGTATAAGAATTGGCTTGGTAGTTTGGTTTGCCCTGTTCCCATCATGCACTGGGACAGGTACAGACTAATTTGCATGTAGCCAGGTTCTGAGCTGGGATGGTGCAGTGAGCTAAAAAACGGTGATGGATTAAAACCATGACCTCTTGACTTGGTAAGAGTATTCTGCATCATTCAGAAACTCTGTCCATCACCACCCCCTTTTTCCCAAATCGATTTTATCCACACTCAGTGTGGGAGGGTATGCTCAGACGTGAGTCCCTTGCTCATTGCACCATCAGGATTCAGGCAAGCCGGGCCGACGAAGGCTGTGATGCCAGAAACCGGTCCCCGGAAGCTTGTTTCCTTCCCAGTATAAGAATTGGCTTGGTAGTTTGGTTTGCCCTGTTCCCATCATGCACTGGGACAGGTACAGACTAATTTGCATGTAGCCAGGTTCTGAGCTGGGATGGTGCAGTGAGCTAAAAAACGGTGATGGATTAAAACCATGATCTCTTGACTTGGTAGGAGTATTCTGCATCATTCAGAAACTCTGTCCATCACCACCCCCTTTTTCCCAAATCGATTTTATCCACACTCAGTGTGGGAGGGTATGCTCAGACGTGAGTCCCTTGCTCATTGCACCATCAGGATTCAGACAAGCCGGGCCGACGAAGGCTGTGATGCCAGAAACCGGTCCCCGGAAGCTTGTTTCCTTTCCAGTATAAGAATTGGCTTGGTAGTTTGGTTTGCCCTGTTCCCATCATGCACTGGGACAGGTACAGACTAATTTGCATGTAGCCAGGTTCTGAGCTGGGATGGTGCAGTGAGCTAAAAAACGGTGATGGATTAAAACCATGATCTCTTGACTTGGTAAGAGTATTCTGCATCATTCAGAAACTCTGTCCATCACCACCCCCTTTTTCCCAAATCGATTTTATCCACACTCAGTGTGGGAGGGTATGCTCAGACGTGAGTCCCTTGCTCATTGCACCATCAGGATTCAGGCAAGCCGGGCCGACGAAGGCTGTGATGCTAGAAACCGGTCCCCGGAAGCTTGTTTTCTTCCCAGTATAAGAATTGGCTTGGTAGTTTGGTTTGCCCTGTTCCCATCATGCACTGGGACAGGTACAGACTAATTTGCATGTAGCCAGGTTCTGAGCTGGGATGGTGCAGTGAGCTAAAAAACGGTGATGGATTAAAACCATGACCTCTTGACTTGGTAAGAGTATTCTGCATCATTCAGAAACTCTGTCCATCACCACCCCCTTTTTCCCAAATCGATTTTATCCACACTCAGTGTGGGAGGGTATGCTCAGACGTGAGTCCCTTGCTCATTGCACCATCAGGATTCAGGCAAGCCGGGCCGACGAAGGCTGTGATGCCAGAAACCGGTCCCCGGAAGCTTGTTTCCTTCCCAGTATAAGAATTGGCTTGGTAGTTTGGTTTGCCCTGTTCCCATCATGCACTGGGACAGGTACAGACTAATTTGCATGTAGCCAGGTTCTGAGCTGGGATGGTGCAGTGAGCTAAAAAACGGTGATGGATTTAAACCATGACCTCTTGACTTGGTAAGAGTATTCTGCATCATTCAGAAACTCTGTCCATCACCACCCCCTTTTTCCCAAATCGATTTTATCCACACTCAGTGTGGGAGGGTATGCTCAGACGAGAGTCCCTTGCTCATTGCACCATCAGGATTCAGGCAAGCCGGGCCGACGAAGGCTGTGATGCCAGAAACCGGTCCTCGGAAGCTTGTTACCTTCCCAGTATAAGAATTGGCTTGGTAGTTTGGTTTGCCCTGTTCCCATCATGCACTGGGACAGGTTCTGAGCTGGGATGGTGCAGTGAGCTAAAAAACGGTGATGGATTAAAACCATGATCTCTTGACTTGGTAAGAGTATTCTGCATCATTCAGAAACTCTGTCCATCACCACCCCCTTTTTCCCAAATCGATTTAATCCACACTCAGTGTGGGAGGGTATGCTCAGACGTGAGTCCCTTGCTCATTGCACCATCAGGATTCAGGCAAGCCGGGCCGACGAAGGCTGTGATGCCAGAAACCAGTCCCCGGAAGCTTGTTTCCTTCCCAGTATAAGAATTGGCTTGGTAGTTTGGTTTGCCCTGTTCCCATCATGCACTGGGACAGGTACAGACTAATTTGCATGTAGCCAGGTTCTGAGCTGGGATGGTGCAGTGAGCTAAAAAACGGTGATGGATTAAAACCATGATCTCTTGACTTGGTAAGACTATTCTGCATCATTCAGAAACTCTGTCCATCACCACCCCCTTTTTCCCAAATCGATTTTATCCACACTCAGTGTGGGAGGGTATGCTCAGACGTGAGACCCTTGCTCATTTCACCATCAGGATTCAGGCAAGCCGGGCCGACGAAGGCTGTGATGCCAGAAACCGGTCCCAGGAAGCTTGTTTCCTTCCCAGTATAAGAATTGGCTTGGTAGTTTGGTTTGCCCTGTTCCCATCATGCACTGGGACAGGTACAGACTAATTTACATATAGCCAGGTTCTGAGCTGGGATGGTGCAGTGAGCTAAAAAACGGTGATGGATTAAAACCATGATCTCTTGACTTGGTAAGAGTATTCTGCATCATTCAGAAACTCTGTCCATCACCATCCCCTTTTTCCCAAATCGATTTTATCCACGCTCATTGTGGGAGGGTATGCTCAGACGTGAGTCCCTTGATCATTGCACCATCAGGATTCAGGCAAGCCGGGCCGACGAAGGCTGTGATGCCAGAAACCGGTCCCCGGAAGCTTGTTCCCTTCCCAGTATAAGAATTGGCTTGGTAGTTTAGTTTGCCCTGTTCCCATCATGCACTGGGACAGGTACAGACTAATTTGCATGTAGCCAGGTTCTGAGCTGGGATGGTGCAGTGAGCTAAAAAACGGTGATGGATTAAAACCATGATCTCTTGACTTGGTAAGAGTATTCTGCATCATTCAGAAACTCTGTCCATCACCACCCCCTTTTTCCCAAATCGATTTTATCCACACTCAGTGTGGGAGGGTATGCTCAGATGTGAGTCCCTTGCTCATTGCACCATCAGGATTCAGGCAAGCCGGGCCGACGAAGGCTGTGATGCCAGAAACCGGTCCCCGGAAGCTTGTTTCCTTCCCAGTATAAGAATTGGCTTGGTAGTTTGGTTTGCCCTGTTCCCATCATGCACTGGGACAGGTACAGACTAATTTGCATGTAGCCAGGTTCTGAGCTGGGATGCTGCAGTGAGCTAAAAAACGGTGATGGATTAAAACCATGATCTCTTGACTTGGTAAGAGTATTCTGCATCATTCAGAAACTCTGTCCATCACCACCCCCTTTTTCCCAAATAGATTTTATCCACACTCAGTGTGGGAGGGTATGCTCAGACGTGAGTCCCTTGCTCATTGCACCATCAGGATTCAGGCAAGCCGGGCCTACGAAGGCTGTGATGCCAGAAACCGGTCCCCGGAAGCTTGTTTCCTTCCCAGTATAAGAATTGGCTTGGTAGTTTGGTTTGCCCTGTTCCCATCATGCACTGGGACAGGTACAGACTAATTTGCATGTAGCCAGGTTCTGAGCTGGGATGGTGCAGTGAGCTAAAAAACGGTGATGGATTAAAACCATGATCTCTTGACTTGGTAAGAGTATTCTGCATCATTCAGAAACTCTGTCCATCGCCACCCCCTTTTTCCCAAATCGATTTTTTCCCCACTCAGTGTGGGAGGGTATGCTCAGACGTGAGTCCCTTGCTCATTGCACCATCAGGATTCAGGCAAGCCGGTCCGACGAAGGCTGTGATGCCAGAGACCGGTCCCCGGAAGCTTGTTTCCTTCCCAGTATAAGAATTGGCTTGGTAGTTTGGTTTGCCCTGTTCCCATCATGCATTGGGACAGGTTCTGAGCTGGGATGGTGCAGTGAGCTAAAAAACGGTGATGGATTAAAACCATGATGTCTTGACTTGGTAAGAGTATTCTGCATTATTCAGAAACTCTGTCCATCACCACCCCCTTTTTCCCAAATCGATTTTATCCACACTCAGTGTGGGAGGGTATGCTCAGACGTGAGTCCCTTGCTCATTGCACCATCAGGATTCAGGCAAGCCGGGCCGACGAAGGCTGTGATGCCAGAAACCGGTCCCCGGAAGCTTGTTTCCTTCCCAGTATAAGAATTGGCTTGGTAGTTTGGTTTGCCCTGTTCCCATCATGCACTGGGACAGGTACAGACTAATTTGCATGTAGCCAGGTTCTGAGCTGGGATGGTGCAGTGAGCTAAAAAACGGTGATGGATGAAAACCATGATCTCTTGACTTGGTAAGAGTATTCTGCATCATTCAGAAACTCTGTCCATCACCACCCCCTTTTTCCCAAATCGATTTTATCCACACTCAGTGTGGGAGGGTATGCTCAGACGTGAGTCCCTTGCTCATTGCACCATCAGGATTCAGGCAAGCCGGGCCGACGAAGGCTGTGATGCCAGAAACCGGTCCCCGGAAGCTTGTTACCTTCCCAGTATAAGAATTGGCTTGGTAGTTTGGTTTGCCCTGTTCCTATCATGCACTGGGACAGGTTCTGAGCTGGGATGGTGCAGTGAGCTAAAAAACGGTGATGGATTAAAACCATGATCTCTTGACTTGGTAAGAGTATTCTGCATCATTCAGAAACTCTGTCCATCACCACCCCCTTTTTCCCAAATCGATTTAATCCACACTCAGTGTGGGAGGGTATGCTCAGACGTGAGTACCTTGCTCATTGCACCATCAGGATTCAGGCAAGCCGGGCCGACGAAGGCTGTGATGCCAGAAACCGGTCCCCGGAAGCTTGTTTCCTTCCCAGTATAAGAATTGGCTTGGTAGTTTGGTTTGCCCTGTTCCCATCATGCACTGGGACAGGTACAGACTAATTTGCATGTAGCCAGGTTCTGAGCTGGGATGGTGCAGTGAGCTAAAAAACGGTGATGGATTAAAACCATGATCTCTTGACTTGGTAGGAGTATTCTGCATCATTCAGAAACTCTGTCCATCACCACCCCCTTTTTCCCAAATCGATTTTATCCACACTCAGTGTGGGAGGGTATGCTCAGACGTGAGTCCCTTGCTCATTGCACCATCAGGATTCAGACAAGCCGGGCCGACGAAGGCTGTGATGCCAGAAACCGGTCCCCGGAAGCTTGTTTCCTTTCCAGTATAAGAATTGGCTTGGTAGTTTGGTTTGCCCTGTTCCCATCATGCACTGGGACAGGTACAGACTAATTTGCATGTAGCCAGGTTCTGAGCTGGGATGGTGCAGTGAGCTAAAAAACGGTGATGGATTAAAACCATGATCTCTTGACTTGGTAAGAGTATTCTGCATCATTCAGAAACTCTGTCCATCACCACCCCCTTTTTCCCAAATCGATTTTATCCACACTCAGTGTGGGAGGGTATGCTCAGACGTGAGTCCCTTGCTCATTGCACCATCAGGATTCAGGCAAGCCGGGCCGACGAAGGCTGTGATGCCAGAAACCGGTCCCCGGAAGCTTGTTTCCTTCCCAGTATAAGAATTGGCTTGGTAGTTTGGTTTGCCCTGTTCCCATCATGCACTGGGACAGGGACAGACTAATTTGCATGTAGCCAGGTTCTGAGCTGGGATGGTGCAGTGAGCTAAAAAACGGTGATGGATTAAAACCATGACCTCTTGACTTGGTAAGAGTATTCTGCATCATTCAGAAACTCTGTCCATCACCACCCCCTTTTTCCCAAATCGATTTTATCCACACTCAGTGTGGGAGGGTATGCTCAGACGTGAGTCCCTTGCTCATTGCACCATCAGGATTCAGGCAAGCCGGGCCGACGAAGGCTGTGATGCCAGAAACCGGTCCCCGGAAGCTTGTTTCCTTCCCAGTATAAGAATTGGCTTGGTAGTTTGGTTTGCCCTGTTCCCATCATGCACTGGGACAGGTACAGACTAATTTGCATGTAGCCAGGTTCTGAGCTGGGATGGTGCAGTGAGCTAAAAAACGGTGATGGATTAAAACCATGATCTCTTGACTTGGTAAGAGTATTCTGCATCATTCAGAAACTCTGTCCATCACCACCCCCTTTTTCCCAAATCGATTTTATCCACACTCAGTGTGGAAGGGTATGCTCAGACGTGAGTCCCTTGCTCATTGCACCTTCAGGATTCTGGCAAGCTGGGCCGACGAAGGCTGTGATGCCAGAAACTGGTCCCCGGAAGCTTGTTTCCTTCCCAGTATAAGAATTGGCTTGGTAGTTTGGTTTGCCCTGTTCCCATCATGCACTGGGACAGGTACAGACTAATTTGCATTTGACCAGGTTCTGAGCTGGGATGGTGCAGTGAGCTAAAAAACGGTGATGGATTAAAACCATGATCTCTTGACTTGGTAAGAGTATTCTGCATCATTCAGAAACTCTGTCCATCACCACCCCCTTTTTCCCAAATCGATTTTATCCACACTCAGTGTGGGAGGGTATGCTCAGACGTGAGTCCCTTGCTCATTGCACCATCAGGATTCAGGCAAGCCGGGCCGACGAAGGCTGTGATGCCAGAAACCGGTCCCCGGAAGCTTGTTTCCTTCCCAGTATAAGAATTGGCTTGGTAGTTTGGTTTGCCCTGTTCCCATCATGCACTGGGACAGGTGTTAAATGGTAGAGGCAGTTTCAATCGATAACCTTTCAAGTATTTGCCCGGCGGTAATCGCCTCTCATACCACTCGATAATTTACCAATGAAGAGGCAGGCGCCGGAGACTGGAAGGCAGGAAACAAAGTTTTATTCCGTCGGAGCAGAACACATCAGATCAGACTGCAAGGTATCGTCACGAGGTGCTCTAACTGCATCTCTGAGACCTGGTCTCTTATACACAGGTTTATTGCTTTATTACACATAGTACATTCTTGAGATTCCCTTTATGCATGAGAGAACATCCCCTGAAGCCCCGGCTCAGATCCGATCCCACACATAGCTACAGTAGAAGTTCCCACCTTACCCGCAGTAGGAGATGGCTATCGCGCAGCAGGGTATTCCGCCAATTCCCGGGGGTGTGTGTGACCGGTCGGGTCTCAGGGGGTAGGGGCTTTGATCTACTGTAATCCCTTTGATGTGGGGTGTTTCCCTTACAGTAGGGGCAATAAACTGCATCCGCAGGGCTAGGTGATGGCCTGGGACCAGTCCGGACAATGGGGCGCAGAGGAAGGGGGTTATCAAAGGGGCATGACCATGTATGGGATGTCGGTCGGATGTGGTTCCGTAGCAGGGTCGCGCAGAAGGAGAGGGTTTATGGCCCATGTATGAGAGAGCGGGGGCGGCCGGCGCGCGGGGGATGCTCGCAGCGCCAGGGGAAAGCGCTGGCGATCGAGCATGAGCGGGGAGAGAGAGTGGGGTGCCTAAAATGGCGGCCGTGCATTCGCTGTGCGTGGCGCTGGGGAGTGGCAAGATGGCGCAGATAATGTTCAGTTTGCAAGCTAAATTTCCACAGTCCTCCCTTTTAACATATCTCGCCAGCTTGCCTGGCCGTCATTTATCTTCGTTAACCTTCAGTTATAATATCGTTAATGTCTTTCGTACATTCCTTAAAGATACAGAGTTTTTAGGGCAGGCAGGAGTAATCTGACACATTTGCTTATAGTTACATACAGGTGATAAAGTAGGCGAGGAGGTAGTACATACAGAGTTACATCAGCTGTGCCGCATGTCAGGCCCAGGGACAGGAGGAGGGGAGTTTGTTTGAGCACAAATAGGATACTGTAAAGCAAACAGGATGTTTCTGGCAAAACAAGGGATATTTCATACATTACTTAAGGCCCAGACTTTGTGTGGATCGAAAATAGTCAGTATAGTCGTGTACATGGCTGGTGTTGTATGAATGTCACTATACAAAGTTACATTTTCTTAACTTCTCAGTGTACAGTCGGAAGTGATTGATGCAACATCATGAAAACTTGATAGGAAGATAGTTAATATAAAAAGGTGGTTGGGAGAGGATTTTCAACTTTGACATGGGTTCTTCTTTCCAGTGTCCTTTTTTATAAAGAGCCATAACTGGTAAGCTCTTATTGTTGTTCTTCTTTCGTTGGCACTGTTGAGCACCGGCGGTGGAGCTAAGGTCCAGCTCAAATCCAATTTCTCACGTTGCAGGGTGTGACCATTCACTGTTCTCCGATCACAGCCCTGTTCCTTAACACAGTTCACCATAGGTACTTTGAGACAGGGTACCTGCTTTTTGTTCTTCTGTAGGGAAGTCAGATTCATAATCCATATAAAAGAGGGTGAGAGAGAGAAGGGTGTGACGTGCTTCGGGATGCCGAGGGAAGAGGGGGTGGAGTGGGATCGGATCAAAAAAATGTGGACCAAGGGGAGCAGAATCTTCCAGCACTGGGCCCATCAATCGGGCCCGACGGGTTGAGACTTCAGGCACGCTGGTCAGTGAGCAGGGGGGCCTCGATGTAGCCCTTCGCGCTTATCATCCTGAAAATGGTGTCTCGTCTCACGCCCTTTTTGCTTCGTAGCTTCCCCCTTGGTCGATGTCACTGATGTTCCATGGTCTGCAGCCAGGCTGTGCGTCACGTCCGACCCCTCCCTTCCGATGGCAGCACGTTATCTTTAAATGGGTACAAGAAACAAAAATCTTAGAGTTGGCAGGGAAGACATTTACATACTTCATCCTCTCTCCCAACCACCGAGTGGTTGCGGACATGCTTTTATCGGTTGCTGTATGATTGGTGTCTATTAACTCTGATGGTAGTGTGTGCGTTACTAATCTATTAATCATTGCTGTGGTGCAAGTTTCTGTGGGTGTCCCTGCCCATCGTCTGGCCCTCTAGGTGCCGATTCCTGCGCCCGATACTGGTTGCAGGAAGCCTGACATCTGTCAACCTTCTAGTCTATTAAAAATTCGAACCGGCTTCTCCGGCAGAGGCTCGTTCGTCTCAACACAAGTTTTGTTAATACATATTTCCTTCCGAGGACTGCTAAGTTTATGAAAAGAAAGTGCGAGGTGCTACTGTCACGGGTTCACGAGTATCCATTTCGGGGAGGAACATAAGCTAAGCATTATTTTTGCTGGCGACAATAGGTAACCCTTTATCAGTTTAGGCGATGTATTATTAGTGAATAAGGTCATCAGCTGTTTCGTTCGAAATACTCTGAGGCGGCTAGTATAGGGCTGGGGTTATCTTGGGAGAACGGGGTGCTTTAAACATTCTATTTCGGGGTAATTGGGCGGGGGTAATTCTGGGCGGTGGAGATGGTGTTGTTAAAGCTCTGAAAAAACGGAAACCACTGACATATAGTCCCCATGATGAGGGCCAAATTGGGAGACATCAGTCGTCTTACCTGTCCTTTCTTTTCTCAGCCAATTAAGCTCAATATTTGTAGAAAGGAGAGGTAGTAACGTGGCAAAGTACGGTCGTTTTGTTTCAGTCAATTTGTTCGAACACCACCGTGCTCCAGGCCAATTATACACTTACCGAGGAGGTATGTGTCGTTAATTTATTCAAGAAGAAAGAGGGTAAGAAGGCTTTTTAGTGAGGGAGGGAGTGAGAGAGAGAGAGAGAGAGAGAGAGAGAGAAAGAGAGAGAGAGAGAGAGAGAGGGAGAGAGAGAGAGAGAGAGAGAGAGAGAGTGAGAGAGAGAGAGAGGTGTGCATCAAGTAGGCTATTTGGCATACATATGACACAAAACGAGAGAGACATGGGTAAGATAATAGGCCACTTGGTGCACACACAACATGGAGTAGCATGGGTCTGTTCCATGTAAGAAAACACAAGCGGGGGAAAGACATAAATTCGGTGATCACGTACACACAAATGCCGGATAGGGTGTGACAGTACATGCATCAAGACGGAGACTCAGGGCTACGTTGAGTATGGGGACCTCTCCTTTCCTGTCCTCTTTTCCTATGCATGCTGCGTACTTTCAGTATTTTGTAGTTTATCCTAGGGGGTGTCGGACCCTTTATTCTCCTCCCTTTGATCGATGGGCGAGCACTTCAATCATACAGTGACGCTCTCTTCAAGTGACCTAAGCATGAGATGCACACACACTCATACCGTGTAATCATAGCACACACGCACAGTCATGCCATACAGTTTCTCATGTTCTCAATGGTGGTCTGCACTTCACGCACTATCTCACAACGTTTGTCTAAATTTTCCCTGATATTGAACTCGGTGCGGTCCATGTCCACTTCATTCTTCAGTCGGAGCTTCGTCGTGACCTATAGAGGGGAAAAAGAGGGGAGGGGATGTGCAGTATTCAAAGTACCCTAGCGCGCGTAGACACGAAAAAGTTCTACTTACCACGTACCAGGCTAGTCGCAGGAATGGGTGATACCACAGACCTATTATTCTTTTTGTCCGAGACAAAGATGCTCTAATTTATTTCATTTCCTAAATTCGGGTTCCCTTGTCATACATGCATTTCTCAATCGGTCGTGTATTAAGGTGCAAGATACCATACCTTGCGTTCGGCATATATCCTGAGCTATGGTTGACCATTGTTTAACAACTCTTGGAAAAAGATAGGTGTGATGGGTACAAATTCCGTTAATCAAAAAAGATTCAGGCAAATGGGGACTGCATTATCTGTTTTCTATTGCTTGGGAGTAACAATCATTTATTCAAAAGAAGAAATCTCTATCAACCTATGTGATTAGTC
This sequence comes from Triturus cristatus, assembly GCF_964204655.1. Classification (NCBI taxonomy): domain Eukaryota; kingdom Metazoa; phylum Chordata; class Amphibia; order Caudata; family Salamandridae; genus Triturus; species Triturus cristatus. The sequence continues at coordinate 60,573,222 of NC_140586.1, forward strand.
ATGACACTGATTCCGTAATTCTTTCAAGAGGCCCTTTATTTAAAACAATGTCAGTATACAAGATACGGGCCTACAACCGTTCAGGCCGGCCACGGGGTGGGAGGCGTCGAGTGTCATGAGCAACGCTACTACGGCATAAAATCGGTTCCCTTCCCGCCCCTCCCCGACCATCATGTGTGGAAGCATCGCATATATATATATATATATATCTCTTTTTAACACAAATGTCACGTGACTGGCACGCCACAAGGGTTTGTAGGCCTCTCCTACATCGGCGCCATCTTGGGGCGAGGTCGGGCCAGAGTACAGTCTAAGTCTTTCCATGAATTAGCTGTTGGACCAGAATTCCTTTCAGTGGTTCGAGAACTTTCGTTAGCGTCAATTTTGCGTCAGCATGGCGTCACTGCGACCCCGTAGAAATGCCATGGTTCGTTCTTGGGGCGGGGCAGCAGGCGGGTTCTTCCGCCGACGCTTCGAACCAGTCTTTCTCACTGCACCAAGCGGAGGCAAGGTGGCTGCCGTCCGGGGCAAAGAGCAGTGGCAGCGGTTTGTCCTTACCGGAAGTCCGCGGGAGTCGAGTGTCAAATGACTCCAGCCGATTCTGCAAGGCTGAGGGGAGCATCTTGTCAAGGGTGGGGCCCACGCCCAAGCAGACAAGCTTTCGAGTCCAGAATTGTCTCACGGTGGGCTTTAGGCCTGGATCCGGAGGAGCCGACCGCCGGAGTTCAAGGGCAGCAGTAGCAGCAGCTCTTCGGTACAGCCACCGGAGAGGAGCCAACAGCAGTAACAACGGCAGTTCGGATGGTACTGCCACCGGGGTGATTCCAGTAGCAGCGACGACAGCAGTTTGGATGGTATCGCCACCGGGGTGGGTCCCCGATTACTTGGCTGCGGGGGCCCACTCCTCGCGTCGGGCGCTAGTGGCGATCCTGGTGAACCCGTGCTTGGGCGGTCGTCCGGTGGTCGCGTGCAGCGGCAGGGTGCAGCTCAGCTGGCCGGTGAGTCAAAGACGGTTGGGGTGCAGCTTAGCTGGCCGGCGAGTCAAAGACGGTTGGGGTGCCCTCATCTGCTGGCGAGCCTCCACCTGGGGAGGCGGGGGAGGCCCGTCCGCGTCGCCTCCCCCTGCCAGGGCACCCTCCGTTTATTGAAGGAAGAGAATGGGAAGATCCGCACAGCGTGCCAGGGTGCAATTCAGCAGACCGATGAAAAAGATGGCTGGGGCGCCCTCATCTGCTGGTGAGCCTCCACCTGGGGAGGTGGGGGAGGCCCGTCCACGTCGCCTCCCCCCGCCAGGGCATCAGCCATTATTGAAGAAAGAAGAAAGAAAACGGGAAGGCCCGCACAGCGTGGCGGACTCCGCCTTGGTGCTGCCAGAACTTCGGCGCTTCGTATAGCCTCCGGCCTATTCGCACAGTCGTCCGCCACTGATGTCAATGGATTTTTGCATGGCTTTTATAGCCCGAAGTCGACTAAAAAGGACCGCCCAAAACAGGCCAATGTTGCAACTTCGAGGAAGGAGAGGCGAGGACGGTGTCACGTGGACGTTAAGGCTTTGGGATGTAGGTCGCAGCAGACTGTCATGTAAATAGTTGTTTAAAACGTGTTTTAACCTGTTTACCCTGTTGGTGTGTTTGTTATATCTTATAAGTTATTAAAATGTTATAACTATACTACTTCGTTGGAGTGTTTGTACATATTTGCAATCTGATGACGAGCACAAGGAGGTTACTGTGCAATCGGAAAAATAACATAGCCCAATTGTGCGCGATCTAGCCCTAGTTTGGTGACGTCGATGGTGGGTGTCAGCAGGCTTCCGTTTGTGTAGGATTTTGTCATGCTTATTGGGCGGGGTGGGCAGTAGGGCAGACATGTTTAGGTAGCGAGAGTAATGGAGTCGGGCTACCTCGTGGCCGTCTCGACCGTGAGCTTGGCTCCTTCCCTTGGTTTCATATGTCCCACAAAGGGCTAACTCCTAGCGTTACTTTAGTTTTTGTAAGGTCAAAAAGGATCCCACCAGTGCCTTTACTATTTTGTCGATTCCTGTTCGTTCATCCTCCGTTAGTCGATTCATTCTGGTGGAATCTTTCTTTCTCATCTCAGGGTCATCCAACGTTATTGCCGACGTTGTGTTCAGTACAGGAGGCTCGGCCGGCGCGGAGGCCGTGAGGACCGAGGCCCCTGTACTGCTTTCGTTCGTGTTTGGGGGTTGTGGGTGTTGCACTATTGATTGGGAGGGTGCGTATGGAGAGGGCATGTAAATGATCGGGGGACCTAATAGTAATTCATCATTCGTTCGCTGTTTAGAGGATAACTCAGGGTAGAGCAAAGAAGGGGTCCTAACAGCGTACTGGCCTGATGTTTCGGGCTCCTGTCTTAGTTTAGTTTCCCTTCTCTCCTTTATTTCTTCTTCTAACTTTCTAGCGGCAAGGTGAGCTGCTTTTCGTAATTCCTTTTCTGCTTTTACTTCTTCCCTCTTTTTCCGTTGTGTTGCTTCTTTGCGCCACATGCCGATACTGTCAAGCATAGTAGGCGTCGTCTTATTGCTACGCAGAGCTATTTCTAGCACTTCTATCTTATGGTCGTCGAAGGATCCCATCAGTGGCCACTGACTCTCGGGGTCCTTCTTTGTATATTTATGCCACAGCTTGCTATAAGCTACGGCGACTAGTCCATATTTAGTGAACATGTCCTTATTAGGGGTGCCCTCCAGTGGAGCCGGATGGTTCACCTCTAATAAGCGGTCCGGGCAGAACCAACTACCAATCAGTGGGGAGAAGATAGGCATGACGGGTTTCAACGGGGACAAAAGTCAGCACTACCTATCTTTTCACTGCTTGCAAAGACTAGACAGAATATCTCTATTCCTCGTTATTTGTAAGTAGAGAATACCTCCAAAGAACCAATATCGAACAACTAGTGTTCGGACAATCAATCAATCAATCAATGGGGAGATAAAGATAGGCATGACGGGTTTCAACAGGGACAAAAGTCAGCATTACCTACCCTTCACTATTTGCAAAGACTAGACAGAATATTTCTATTCTACGTTATTTGCAAACAGAGAATATCTCAAAGAGCACTATTCTTCAAAACAATCAATGTTCGGACAATCAATCAGTGGGGAGATAAAGATAGGCACGACGGGTTTCAACGGGGACAAAAGTCTGCGTTACCTACCCTTCACTATCTGCAAAGGGAGAGAGAGAGAGTATTTCTACTCCTCCCCGTTTGTAGACAGCGAATATCTCAAAGAGAACAATCAATGAGCACAATCAATGAGCAATACTAGTATTCCAAAGCTTCAAACAATCAATCAATTATTTCGCAATTTGTCGTGTATCACGACCTTACTCGGACCGCGTGGACAGTTTCTCGTCTTCCGCCTCCAGCGCCCGATCGTCCTCTACTCTCCGTATTTGCCGCGGCACTCCTGATGGTTCCCAGTCAGGACTGTAGATCACTCGAGAGAGGTCTGCTCGGAACCAGTGAAGTTCGGATGATCGGCTGCCAGACGAGGGTCTATTGGGCAGGAGCTCTCCCGATCGTTGCAGTCGTTCACTCTGTCGTCGGGACCTCTCCCACTGGATCCACGTGTCGCTGATGGGCCCCACGTTTGGGACGCCAATTGTTAAATGGTAGAGGCAGTTTCAATCGATAACCTTTCAAGTATTTGCCCGGCGGTAATCGCCTCTCATACCACTCGATAATTTACCAATGAAGAGGCAGGCGCTGGAGACTGGAAGGCAGGAAACAAAGTTTTATTCCGTCGGAGCAGAACACATCAGATCAGACAGCAAGGTATCGTCACGAGGTGCTCTAACTGCATCTCTGAGACCTGGTCTCTTATACACAGGTTTATTGCTTTATTACACATTGTACATTCTTGAGATTCCCTTGATGCATGAGAGAACATCCCCTGAAGCCCCGGCTCAGATCCCATCCCACACATAGCTACAGTAGAAGTTCCCACCTTACCCGCAGTAGGAGATGGCTATCGCGCAGCAGGGTATTCCGCCAATTCCCGGGGGTGTGTGTGACCGGTCGGGTCTCAGGGGGTAGGGGCTTTGATCTACTGTAATCCCTTTGATGTGGGGTGTTTCCCTTACAGTAGGGGCAATAAACTGCATCCGCAGGGCTAGGTGATGGCCTGGGACCAGTTCGGACAATGGGGCGCAGAGGAAGGGGGTTATCAAAGGGGCATGACCATGTATGGGATGTCGGTCGGATGTGGTTCCGTAGCAGGGTCGCGCAGAAGGAGAGGGTTTATGGCCCGTGTATGAGAGAGCGGGGGCGATCGAGCATGAGCGGGGAGAGAGAGTGGGGTGCCTAAAATGGCGGCCGTGCATTCGCTGTGCGTGGCGCTGGGGAGTGGCAAGATGGCGCAGATAATGTTCAGTTTGCAAGCTAAATTTCCACACAGGTACAGACTAATTTGCATGTAGCCAGGTTCTGAGCTGGGATGGTGCAGTGAGCTAAAAAACGGTGATGGATTAAAACCATGATCTCTTGACTTGGTAAGAGTATTCTGCATCATTCAGAAACTCTGTCCATCACCACCCCCTTTTTCCCAAATCGATTTTATCCACACTCAGTGTGGGAGGGTATGCTCAGACGTGAGTCCCTTGCTCATTGCACCATCAGGATTCAGGCAAGCCGGGCCGACGAAGGCTGTGATGCCAGAAACCGGTCCCCGGAAGCTTGTTTCCTTCCCAGTAGAAGAATTGGCTTGGTAGTTTGGTTTGCCCTGTTCCCATCATGCACTGGGACAGGTACAGACTAATTTGCATGTAGCCAGGTTCTGAGCTGGGATGGTGCAGTGAGCTAAAAAACGGTGATGGATTAAAACCATGATCTCTTGACTTGGTAAGAGTATTCTGCATCATTCAGAAACTCTGTCCATCACCACCCCCTTTTTCCCAAATCGATTTTATCCACACTCAGTGTGGGAGGGTATGCTCAGACGTGAGTCCCTTGCTCATTGCACCATCAGGATTCAGGCAAGCCGGGCCGACGAAGGCTGTGATGCCAGAAACCGGTCCCCGGAAGCTTGTTTCCTTCCCAGTATAAGAATTAGCTTGGTAGTTTGGTTTGCCCTGTTCCCATCATGCACTGGGACAGGTACAGACTAATTTGCATGTAGCCAGGTTCTGAGCTGGGATGGTGCAGTGAGCTAAAAAACGGTGATGGATTAAAACCATGATCTCTTGACTTGGTAAGAGTATTCTGCATCATTCAGAAACTCTGTCCATCACCACCCCCTTTTTCCCAAATCGATTTTATCCACACTCAGTGTGGGAGGGTATGCTCAGATGTGAGTCCCTTGCTCATTGCACCATCAGGATTCAGGCAAGCCGGGCCGACGAAGGCTGTGATGCCAGAAACCGGTCCCCGGAAGCTTGTTTCCTTCCCAGTATAAGAATTGGCTTGGTAGTTTGGTTTGCCCTGTTCCCATCATGCACTGGGACAGGTACAGACTAATTTGCATGTAGCCAGGTTCTTAGCTGGGATGGTGCAGTGAGCTAAAAAACGGTGATGGATTAAAACCATGATCTCTTGACTTGGTAAGAGTATTCTGCATCATTCAGAAACTCTGTCCATCACCACCCCCTTTTTCCCAAATCGATTTTATCCACACTCAGTGTGGGAGGGTATGCTCAGACGTGAGACCCTTGCTCATTGCACCATCAGGATTCAGGCAAGCTGGGCCGACGAAGGCTGTGATGCCAGAAACCGGTCCCCGGAAGCTTGTTTCCTTCCCAGTATAAGAATTGGCTTGGTAGTTTGGTTTGCCCTGTTCCCATCATGCACTGGGACAGGTACAGACTAATTTGCATGTAGCCAGGTTCTGAGCTGGGATGGTGCAGTAAGCTAAAAAATGGTGATGGATTAAAACCATGATCTCTTGACTTGGTAAGAGTATTCTGCATCATTCAGAAACTCTGTCCATCACCACCCCCTTTTTCCCAAATCGATTTTATCCACACTCAGTGTGGGAGGGTATGCTCAGACGTGAGTCCCTTGCTCATTGCACCATCAGGCTTCAGGCAAGCCGGGCCGACGAAGGCTGTGATGCCAGAAACCGGTCCCCGGAAGCTTGTTTCCTTCCCAGTATAAGAATTGGCTTGGTAGTTTGGTTTGCCCTGTTCCCATCATGCACTGGGACAGGTACAGACTAATTTGCATGTAGCCAGGTTCTGAGCTGGGATGGTGCAGTGAGCTAAAAAACGGTGATGGATTAAAACCATGATCTCTTGACTTGGTAAGAGTATTCTGCATCATTCAGAAACTCTGTCCATCACCACCCCCTTTTTCCCAAATCGATTTTATCCACACTCATTGTGGGAGGGTATGCTCAGACGTGAGTCCCTTGCTCATTGCACCATCAGGATTCAGGCAAGCCGGGCCGACGAAGGCTGTGATGCCAGAAACCGGTCCCCGGAAGCTTGTTTCCTTCCCAGTATAAGAATTGGCTTGGTAGTTTGGTTTGCCCTGTTCCCATCATGCACTGGGACAGGTACAGACTAATTTGCATGTAGCCAGGTTCTGAGCTGGGATGGTGCAGTGAGCTAAAAAACGGTGATGGATTAAAACCATGATCTCTTGACTTGGTAAGAGTATTCTGCATCATTCAGAAACTCTGTCCATCACCACCCCCTTTTTCCCAAATCGATTTTATCCACACTCAGTGTGGGAGGGTATGCTCAGACGTGAGTCCCTTGCTCATTGCACCATCAGGATTCAGGCAAGCCGGGCCGACGAAGGCTGTGATGCCAGAAACCGGTCCCCGGAAGCTTGTTTCCTTCCCAGTATAAGAATTGGCTTGGTAGTTTGGTTTGCCCTGTTCCCATCATGCACTGGGACAGGTACAGACTAATTTGCATGTAGCCAGGTTCTGAGCTGGGATGGTGCAGTGAGCTAAAAAACGGTGATGGATTAAAACCATGATCTCTTGACTTGGTAAGAGTATTCTGCATCATTCAGCAACTCTGTCCATCACCACCCCCTTTTTCCCAAATCGAATTTATCCACACTCAGTGTGGGAGGGTATGCTCAGACGTGAGTCCCTTGCTCATTGCACCATCAGGATTCAAGCAAGCCGGGCCGACGAAGGCTGTGATGCCAGAAACCGGTCCCCGGAATCTTGTTTCCTTCCCAGTATAAGAATTGGCTTGGTAGTTTGGTTTGCTCTGTTCCCATCATGCACTGGGACAGGTACAGACAAATTTGCATGTAGCCAGGTTCTGAGCTGGGATGGTGATGGATTAAAACCATGATCTCTTGACTTGGTAAGAGTATTCTGCATCATTCAGAAACTCTGTCCATCACCACCCCCTTTTTCCCAAATCGATTTTATCCACACTCAGTGTGGGAGGGTATGCTCAGACGTGAGTCCCTTGCTCATTGCACCATCAGGATTCAGGCAAGCCGGGCCGACGAAGGCTGTGATGCCAGAAACCGGTCCCCGGAAGCTTGTTTCCTTCCCAGTATAAGAATTGGCTTGGTAGTTTGGTTTGCTCTGTTCCCATCATGCACTGGGACAGGTACAGACTAATTTGCATGTAGCCAGGTTCTGAGCTGGGATGGTGCAGTGAGCTAAAAAACGGTGATGGATTAAAACCATGATCTCTTGACTTGGTAAGAGTATTCTGCATCATTCAGAAACTCTGTCCATCACCACCCCCTTTTTCCCAAATCGATTTTATCCACACTCAGTGTGGGAGGGTATGCTCAGACGTTAGTCCCTTGCTCATTGCACCATCAGGATTCAGGCAAGCCGGGCCGACGAAGGCTGTGATGCCAGAAACCGGTCCCCGGAAGCTTGTTTCCTTCCCAGTATAAGAATTGGCTTGGTAGTTTGGTTTGCCCTGTTCCCATCATGCACTGGGACAGGTACAGACTAATTTGCATGTAGCCAGGTTCTGAGCTGGGATGGTGCAGTGAGCTAAAAAACGGTGATGGATTAAAACCATGATCTCTTGACTTGGTAAGAGTATTCTGCATCATTCAGAAACTCTGTCCATCACCACCCCCTTTTTCCCAAATCGATTTTATCCACACTCAGTGTGGGAGGGTATGCTCAGACGTGAGTCCCTTGCTCATTGCACCATCAGGATTCAGGCAAGCCGGGCCGACGAAGGCTGTGATGCCAGAAACCGGTCCCCGGAAGCTTGTTTCCTTCCCAGTATAAGAATTGGCTTGGTAGTTTGGTTTGCCCTGTTCCCATCATGCACTGGGACAGGTACAGACTAATTTGCATGTAGCCAGGTTCTGAGCTGGGATGGTGCAGTGAGCTAAAAAACGGTGATGGATTAAAACCATGATCTCTTGACTTGGTAAGAATATTCTGCATCATTCAGAAACTCTGTCCATCACCACCCCCTTTTTCCCAAATCGATTTTATCCACACTCAGTGTGGGAGGGTATGCTCAGACGTGAGTCCCTTGCTCATTGCACCATCAGGATTCAGGCTAGCCGGGCCGACGAAGGCTGTGATGCCAGAAACCGGTCCCCGGAAGCATGTTTCCTTCCCAGTATAAGAATTGGCTTGGTAGTTTGGTTTGCCCTGTTCCCATCATGCACTGGGACAGGTACAGACTAATTTGCATGTAGCCAGGTTCTGAGCTGGGATGGTGCAGTGAGCTAAAAAACGGTGATGGATTAAAACCATGATCTCTTGACTTGGTAAGAGTATTCCGCATCATTCAGAAACTCTGTCCATCACCACCCCCTTTTTCCCAAATCGATTTTATCCACACTCAGTGTGGGAGGGTATGCTCAGACGTGAGTCCCTTGCTCATTGCACCATCAGGATTCAGGCAAGCCGGGCCGACGAAGGCTGTGATGCCAGAAACCGGTCCCCGGAAGCTTGTTTCCTTCCCAGTATAAGAATTGGCTTGGTAGTTTGGTTTGCCCTGTTCCCATCATGCACTGGGACAGGTACAGACTCATTTGCATGTAGCCAGGTTCTGAGCTGGGATGGTGCAGTGAGCTAAAAAACGGTGATGGATTAAAACCATGATCTCTTGACTTGGTAAGAGTATTCTGCATCATTCAGAAACTCTGTCCATCACCACCCCCTTTTTCCCAAATCGATTTTATCCACACTCAGTGTGGGAGGGTATGCTCAGACGTGAGTCCCTTGCTCATTGCACCATCAGGATTCAGGCAAGCCAGGCCGACGACGGCTGTGATGCCAGAAACCGGTCCCCGGAAGCTTGTTTCCTTCCCAGTATAAGAATTGGCTTGGTAGTTTGGTTTGCCCTGTTCCCATCATGCACTGGGACAGGTACAGACTAATTTGCATGTAGCCAGGTTCTGAGCTGGGATGGTGCAGTGAGCTAAAAAACGGTGATGGATTAAAACCATGATCTCTTGACTTGGTAAGAGTATTCTGCATCATTCAGAAACTCTGTCCATCACCACCCCCTTTTTCCCAAATCGATTTTATCCACACTCAGTGTGGGAGGGTATGCTCAGACGTGAGTCCCTTGCTCATTGCACCATCAGGATTCAGGCAAGCTGGGCCGACGAAGGCTGTGATGCCAGAAACCGGTCCCCGGAAGCTTGTTTCCTTCCCAGTATAAGAATTGGCTTGGTAGTTTGGTTTGCCCTGTTCCCATCATGCACTGGGACAGGTACAGACTAATTTGCATGTAGCCAGGTTCTGAGCTGGGATGGTGCAGTGAGCTAAAAAACGGTGATGGATTAAAACCATGATCTCTTGACTTGGTAAGAGTATTCTGCATCATTCAGAAACTCTGTCCATCACCACCCCCTTTTTCCCAAATCGATTTTATCCACACTCAGTGTGGGAGGGTATGCTCAGACGTGAGTCCCTTGCTCATTGCACCATCAGGATTCAGGCAAGCCGGGCCGACGAAGGCTGTGATGCCAGAAACCGGTCCCCGGAAGCTTGTTTCCTTCCCAGTATAAGAATTGGCTTGGTAGTTTGGTTTGCCCTGTTCCCATCATGCACTGGGACAGGTACAGACTAATTTGCATGTAGCCAGGTTCTGAGCTGGGATGGTGCAGTGAGCTAAAAAACGGTGATGGATTAAAACCATGATCTCTTGACTTGGTAAGAGTATTCTGCATCATTCAGCAACTCTGTCCATCACCACCCCCTTTTTCCCAAATCGATTTTATCCACACTCAGTGTGGGAGGGTATGCTCAGACGTGAGTCCCTTGCTCATTGCACCATCAGGATTCAGGCAAGCCGGGCCGACGAAGGCTGTGATGCCAGAAACCGGTCCCCGGAAGCTTGTTTCCTTCCCAGTATAAGAATTGGCTTGGTAGTTTGGTTTGCTCTGTTCCCATCATGTACTGGGACAGGTACAGACTAATTTGCATGTAGCCAGGTTCTGAGCTGGGATGGTGCAGTGAGCTAAAAAACGGTGATGGATTAAAACCATGATCTCTTGACTTGGTAAGAGTATTCTGCATCATTCAGAAACTCTGTCCATCACCACCCCCTTTTTCCCAAATCGATTTTATCCACACTCATTGTGGGAGGGTATGCTCAGACGTGAGTCCCTTGCTCATTGCACCATCAGGATTCAGGCAAGCCGACCGACGAAGGCTGTGATGCCAGAAACCGGTCCCCGGAAGCTTGTTTCCTTCCCAGTATAAGAATTGGCTTGGTAGTTTGGTTTGCCCTGTTCCCATCATGCACTGGGACAGGTACAGACTAATTTGCATGTAGCCAGGTTCTGAGCTGGGATGGTGCAGTGAGCTAAAAAACGGTGATGGATTAAAACCATGATCTCTTGACTTGGTAAGAGTATTCTGCATCATTCAGAAACTCTGTCCATCTCCACCCCCATTTTCCCAAATCGATTTTATCCACACTCAGTGTGGGAGGGTATGCTCAGACGTGAGTCCCTTGCTCATTGCACCATCAGGATTCAGGCAAGCCGGGCCGACGAAGGCTGTGATGCCAGAAACCGGTCCCCAGAAGCTTGTTTCCTTCCCAGTATAAGAATTGGCTTGGTAGTTTGGTTTGCCCTGTTCCCATCATGCACTGGGACAGGTACAGACTAATTTGCATGTAGCCAGGTTCTGAGCTAGGATGGTGCAGTGAGTTAAAAAACGGGGATCGATTAAAACCATGATCTCTTGACTTGGTAAGAGTATTCTGCATCATTCAGAAACTCTGTCCATCACCATCCCCTTTTTCCCAAATCGATTTTATCCACACTCAGTGTGGGAGGGTATGCTCAGACGTGAGTCCCTTGCTCATTGCACCATCAGGATTCAGGCAAGCCGCGCCGACGAAGGCTGTGATGCCAGAAACCGGTCCCCGGAAGCTTGTTTCCTTCCCAGTATAAGAATTGGCTTGGTAGTTTGGTTTGCCCTGTTCCCATCATGCACTGGGACAGGTACAGACTAATTTGCATGTAGCCAGGTTCTGAGCTGGGATGGTGCAGTGAGCTAAAAAATGGTGATGGATTAAAACCATGATCTCTTGACTTGGTAAGAGTATTCTGCATCATTCAGAAACTCTGTCCATCACCATCCCCTTTTTCCCAAATCGATTTTATCCACACTCAGTGTGGGAGGGTATGCTCAGACGTGAGTCCCTTGCTCATTGCACCATCAGGATTCAGGCAAGCCGGGCCGACGAAGGCTGTGATGCCAGAAACCGGTCCCCGGAAGCTTGTTTCCTTCCCAGTATAAGAATTGGCTTGGTAGTTTGGTTTGCCCTGTTCCCATCATGCACTGGGACAGGTACAGACTAATTTGCATGTAGCCAGGTTCTGAGCTGGGATGGTGCAGTGAGCTAAAAAACGGTGATGGATTAAAACCATGATCTCTTGACTTGGTAAGAGTATTCTGCATCATTCAGAAACTCTGTCCATCACCACCCCCTTTTTCCCAAATCGATTTTATCCACACTCAGTGTGGGAGGGTATGCTCAGACGTGAGTCCCTTGCTCATTGCACCATCAGGATTCAGGCAAGCCGGGCCGACGAAGGCTGTGATGCCAGAAACCGGTCCCCGGAAGCTTGTTTCTTTCCCAGTATAAGAATTGGCTTGGTAGTTTGGTTTGCCATGTTCCCATCATGCACTGGGACAGGTACAGACTAATTTGCATGTAGCCAGGTTCTGAGCTGGGATGGTGCAGTGAGCTAAAAAACGGTGATGGATTAAAACCATGATCTCTTGACTTGGTAAGAGTATTCTGCATCATTCAGAAACTCTGTCCATCACCACCCCCTTTTTCCCAAATCGATTTTATCCACACTCAGTGTGGGAGGGTATGCTCAGACGTGAGTCCCTTGCTCATTGCACCATCAGGATTCAGGCAAGCCGGGCCGACGAAGGCTGTGATGCCAGAAACCGGTCCCCGGAATCTTGTTTCCTTCCCAGTATAAGAATTGGCTTGGTAGTTTGGTTTGCTCTGTTCCCATCATGCACTGGGACAGGTACAGACAAATTTGCATGTAGCCAGGTTCTGAGCTGGGATGGTGATGGATTAAAACCATGATCTCTTGACTTGGTAAGAGTATTCTGCATCATTCAGAAACTCTGTCCATCACCACCCCCTTTTTCCCAAATCGATTTTATCCACACTCAGTGTGGGAGGGTATGCTCAGACGTGAGTCCCTTGCTCATTGCACCATCAGGATTCAGGCAAGCCGGGCCGACGAAGGCTGTGATGCCAGAAACCGGTCCCCGGAAGCTTGTTTCCTTCCCAGTATAAGAATTGGCTTGGTAGTTTGGTTTGCTCTGTTCCCATCATGCACTGGGACAGGTACAGACTAATTTGCATGTAGCCAGGTTCTGAGCTGGGATGGTGCAGTGAGCTAAAAAACGGTGATGGATTAAAACCATGATCTCTTGACTTGGTAAGAGTATTCTGCATCATTCAGAAACTCTGTCCATCACCACCCCCTTTTTCCCAAATCGATTTTATCCACACTCAGTGTGGGAGGGTATGCTCAGACGTTAGTCCCTTGCTCATTGCACCATCAGGATTCAGGCATGCCGGGCCGACGAAGGCTGTGATGCCAGAAACCGGTCCCCGGAAGCTTGTTTCCTTCCCAGTATAAGAATTGGCTTGGTAGTTTGGTTTGCCCTGTTCCCATCATGCACTGGGACAGGTACAGACTAATTTGCATGTAGCCAGGTTCTGAGCTGGGATGGTGCAGTGAGCTAAAAACGGTGATGGATTAAAACCATGATCTCTTGACTTGGTAAGAGTATTCTGCATCATTCAGAAACTCTGTCCATCACCACCCCCTTTTTCCCAAATCGATTTTATCCACACTCAGTGTGGGAGGGTATGCTCAGACGTGAGTCCCTTGCTCATTGCACCATCAGGATTCAGGCAAGCCGGGCCGACGAAGGCTGTGATGCCAGAAACCGGTCCCCGGAAGCTTGTTTCCTTCCCAGTATAAGAATTGGCTTGGTAGTTTGGTTTGCCCTGTTCCCATCATGCACTGGGACAGGTACAGACTAATTTGCATGTAGCCAGGTTCTGAGCTGGGATGGTGCAGTGAGCTAAAAAACGGTGATGGATTAAAACCATGATCTCTTGACTTGGTAAGAGTATTCTGCATCATTCAGAAACTCTGTCCATCACCACCCCCTTTTTCCCAAATCGATTTTATCCGCACTCAGTGTGGGAGGGTATGCTCAGACGTGAGTCCCTTGCTCATTGCACCATCAGGATTCAGGCAAGCCGGGCCGACGAAGGCTGTGATGCCAGAAACCGGTTCCCGGAAGCTTGTTTCCTTCCCAGTATAAGACTTGGCTTGGTAGTTTGGTTTGCCCTGTTCCCATCATGCACTGGGACAGGTACAGACTAATTTGCATGTAGCCAGGTTCTGAGCTGGGATGGTGCAGTGAGCTAAAAAACGGTGATGGATTAAAACCATGACCTCTTGACTTGGTAAGAGTATTCTGCATCATTCAGAAACTCTGTCCATCACCACCCCCTTTTTCCCAAATCGATTTTATCCACACTCAGTGTGGGAGGGTATGCTCAGACGTGAGTCCCTTGCTCATTGCACCATCAGGATTCAGGCAAGCCGGGCCGACGAAGGCTGTGATGCCAGAAACCGGTCCCCGGAAGCATGTTTCCTTCCCAGTATAAGAATTGGCTTGGTAGTTTGGTTTGCCCTGTTCCCATCATGCACTGGGACAGGTACAGACTAATTTGCATGTAGCCAGGTTCTGAGCTGGGATGGTGCAGTGAGCTAAAAAACGGTGATGGATTAAAACCATGATCTCTTGACTTGGTAAGAGTATTCCGCATCATTCAGAAACTCTGTCCATCACCACCCCCTTTTTCCCAAATCGATTTTATCCACACTCAGTGTGGGAGGGTATGCTCAGACGTGAGTCCCTTGCTCATTGCACCATCAGGATTCAGGCAAGCCGGGCCGACGAAGGCTGTGATGCCAGAAACCGGTCCCCGGAAGCTTGTTTCCTTCCCAGTATAAGAATTGGCTTGGTAGTTTGGTTTGCCCTGTTCCCATCATGCACTGGGACAGGTACAGACTAATTTGCATGTAGCCAGGTTCTGAGCTGGGATGGTGCAGTGAGCTAAAAAACGGTGATGGATTAAAACCATGATCTCTTGACTTGGTAAGAGTATTCTGCATCATTCAGAAACTCTGTCCATCACCACCCCCTTTTTCCCAAATCGATTTTATCCACACTCAGTGTGGGAGGGTATGCTCAGACGTGAGTCCCTTGCTCATTGCACCATCAGGATTCAGGCAAGCCGGGCCGACGACGGCTGTGATGCCAGAAACCGGTCCCCGGAAGCTTGTTTCCTTCCCAGTATAAGAATTGGCTTGGTAGTTTGGTTTGCCCTGTTCCCATCATGCACTGGGACAGGTACAGACTAATTTGCATGTAGCCAGGTTCTGAGCTGGGATGGTGCAGTGAGCTAAAAAACGGTGATGGATTAAAACCATGATCTCTTGACTTGGTAAGAGTATTCTGCATCATTCAGAAACTCTGTCCATCACCACCCCCTTTTTCCCAAATCGATTTTATCCACACTCAGTGTGGGAGGGTATGCTCAGACGTGAGTCCCTTGCTCATTGCACCATCAGGATTCAGGCAAGCTGGGCCGATGAAGGCTGTGATGCCAGAAACCGGTCCCCGGAAGCTTGTTTCCTTCCCAGTATAAGAATTGGCTTGGTAGTTTGGTTTGCCCTGTTCCCATCATGCACTGGGACAGGTACAGACTAATTTGCATGTAGCCAGGTTCTGAGCTGGGATGGTGCAGTGAGCTAAAAAACGGTGATGGATTAAAACCATGATCTCTTGACTTGGTAAGAGTATTCTGCATCATTCAGAAACTCTGTCCATCACCACCCCCTTTTTCCCAAATCGATTTTATCCACACTCAGTGTGGGAGGGTATGCTCAGACGTGAGTCCCTTGCTCATTGCACCATCAGGATTCAGGCAAGCCGGGCCGACGAAGGCTGTGATGCCAGAAACCGGTCCCCGGAAGCTTGTTTCCTTCCCAGTATAAGAATTGGCTTGGTAGTTTGGTTTGCCCTGTTCCCATCATGCACTGGGACAGGTACAGACTAATTTGCATGTAGCCAGGTTCTGAGCTGGGATGGTGCAGTGAGCTAAAAAACGGTGATGGATTAAAACCATGATCTCTTGACTTGGTAAGAGTATTCTGCATCATTCAGAAACTCTGTCCATCACCACCCCCTTTTTCCCAAATCGATTTTATCCACACTCAGTGTGGGAGGGTATGCTCAGACGTGAGTCCCTTGCTCATTGCACCATCAGGATTCAGGCAAGCCGGGCCGACGAAGGCTGTGATGCCAGAAACCGGTCCCCGGAAGCTTGTTTCCTTCCCAGTATAAGAATTGGCTTGGTAGTTTGGTTTGCCCTGTTCCCATCATGCACTGGGACAGGTACAGACTAATTTGCATGTAGCCAGGTTCTGAGCTGGGATGGTGCAGTGAGCTAAAAAACGGTGATGGATTAAAACCATGATCTCTTGACTTGGTAAGAGTATTCTGCATCATTCAGAAACTCTGTCCATCACCACCCCCTTTTTCCCAAATCGATTTTATCCACACTCAGTGTGGGAGGGTATGCTCAGACGTGAGTCCCTTGCTCATTGCACCATCAGGATTCAGGCAAGCCGGGCCGACGAAGGCTGTGATGCCAGAAACCGGTCCCCGGAAGCTTGTTTCCTTCCCAGTTTAAGAATTGGCTTGGTAGTTTGGTTTGCCCTGTTCCCATCATGCACTGGGACAGGTACAGACTAATTTGCATGTAGCCAGGTTCTGAGCTGGGATGGTGCAGTGAGCTAAAAAACGGTGATGGATTAAAACCATGATCTCTTGACTTGGTAAGAGTATTCTGCATCATTCAGCAACTCTGTCCATCACCACCCCCTTTTTCCCAAATCGATTTTATCCACACTCAGTGTGGGAGGGTATGCTCAGACGTGAGTCCCTTGCTCATTGCACCATCAGGATTCAGGCAAGCCGGGCCGACGAAGGCTGTGATGCCAGAAACCGGTCCCCGGAAGCTTGTTTCCTTCCCAGTATAAGAATTGGCTTGGTAGTTTTGTTTGCCCTGTTCCCATCATGCACTGGGACAGGTACAGACTAATTTGCATGTAGCCAGGTTCTGAGCTGGGATGGTGCAGTGAGCTAAAAAACGGTGATGGATTAAAACCATGATCTCTTGACTTGGTAAGAGTATTCTGCATCATTCAGAAACTCTGTCCATCTCCACCCCCTTTTTCCCAAATCGATTTTATCCACACTCAGTGTGGGAGGGTATGCTCAGAAGTGAGTCCCTTGCTCATTGCACCATCAGGATTCAGGCAAGCCGGGCCGACGAAGGCTGTGATGCCAGAAACCGGTCCCCGGAAGCTTGTTTCCTTCCCAGTATAAGAATTGGCTTGGTAGTTTGGTTTGCCCTGTTCCCATCATGCACTGGGACAGGTACAGACTAATTTGCATGTAGCCAGGTTCTGAGCTAGGATGGTGCAGTGAGCTAAAAAACGGGGATCGATTAAAACCATGATCTCTTGACTTGGTTAGAGTATTCTGCATCATTCAGAAACTCTGTCCATCACCATCCCCTTTTTCCCAAATCGATTTTATCCACACTCAGTGTGGGAGGGTATGCTCAGACGTGAGTCCCTTGCTCATTGCACCATCAGGATTCAGGCAAGCCGGGCCGACAAAGGCTGTGATGCCAGAAACCGGTCCCCGGAAGCTTGTTTCCTTCCCAGTATAAGAATTGGCTTGGTAGTTTGGTTTGCCCTGTTCCCATCATGCACTGGGACAGGTACAGACTAATTTGCATGTAGCCAGGTTCTGAGCTGGGATGGTGCAGTGAGCTAAAAAACGGTGATGGATTAAAACCATGATCTCTTGACTTGGTAAGAGTATTCTGCATCATTCAGCAACTCTGTCCATCACCATCCCCTTTTTCCGAAATCGATTTTATCCACACTCAGTGTGGGAGGGTATGCTCAGACGTGAGTCCCTTGCTCATTGCACCATCAGGATTCAGACAAGCCGGGCCAACGAAGGCTGTGATGCCAGAAACCGGTCCCCGGAAGCTTGTTTCCTTCCCAGTATAAGAATTGGCTTGGTAGTTTGGTTTGCCCTGTTCCCATCATGCACTGGGACAGGTACAGACTAATTTGCATGTAGCCAGGTTCTGAGCTGGGATGGTGCAGTGAGCTAAAAAACGGTGATGGATTAAAACCATGATCTCTTGACTTGGTAAGAGTATTCTGCATCATTCAGAAACTCTGTCCATCACCACCCCCTTTTTCCCAAATCGATTTTATCCACACTCAGTGTGGGAGGGTATGCTCAGACGTGAGTCCCTTGCTCATTGCACCATCAGGATTCAGGCAAGCCGGGCCGACGAAGGCTGTGATGCCAGAAACCGGTCCCCGGAAGCTTGTTTCCTTCCCAGTATAAGAATTGGCTTGGTAGTTTGGTTTGCCCTGTTCCCATCATGCACTGGGACAGGTACAGACTAATTTGCATGTAGCCAGGTTCTGAGCTGGGATGGTGCAGTGAGCTATAAAACGGTGATGGATTAAAACCATGATCTCTTGACTTGGTAAGAGTATTCTGCATCATTCAGAAACTCTGTCCATCACCACCCCCTTTTTCCCAAATCGATTTTATCCACACTCAGTGTGGGAGGGTATGCGCAGACGTGAGTCCCTTGCTCATTGCACCATCAGGATTCAGGCAAGCTGGGCAGACGAAGGCTGTGATGCCAGAAACCGGTCCCCGGAAGCTTGTTTCCTTCCCAGTATAAGAATTGGCTTGGTAGTTTGGTTTGCCCTGTTCCCATCATGCACTGGGACAGGTACAGACTAATTTGCATGTAGCCAGGTTCTGAGCTGGGATGGTGCAGTGAGCTAAAAAACGGTGATAGATTAAAACCATGATCTCTTGACTTGGTAAGAGTATTCTGCATCATTCAGAAACTCTGTCCATCACCACCCCCTTTTTCCCAAATCGATTTTATCCACACTCAGTGTGGGAGGGTATGCTCAGACGTGAGTCCCTTGCTCATTGCACCATCAGGATTCAGGCAAGCCGGGCTGACGAAGGCTGTGATGCCAGAAACCGGTCCCCGGAAGCTTGTTTCCTTCCCAGTAGAAGAATTGGCTTGGTAGTTTGGTTTGCCCTGTTCCCATCATGGACTGGGACAGGTACAGACTAATTTGCATGTAGCCAGGTTCTGAGCTGGGATGGTGCAGTGAGCTAAAAAACGGTGATGGATTAAAACCATGATCTCTTGACTTGGTAAGAGTATTCTGCATCATTCAGAAACTCTGTCCATCACCACCCACTTTTTCCCAATTCGATTTTATCCACACTCAGTGTGGGAGGGTATGCTCAGACGTGAGTCCCTTGCTCATTGCACCATCAGGATTCAGGCAAGCCGGGCCGACGAAGGCTGTGATGCCAGAAACCGGTCCCCGGAAGCTTGTTTCCTTCCCAGTATAAGAATTGGCGTGGTAGTTTGGTTTGCCCTGTTCCCATCATGCACTGGGACAGGTACAGACTAATTTGCATGTAGCCAGGTTCTGAGCTGGGATGGTGCAGTGAGCTAAAAAACGGGGATCGATTAAAACCATGATCTCTTGACTTGGTAAGAGTATTCTGCATCATTCAGAAACTCTGTCCATCACCATCCCCTTTTTCCCAAATCGATTTTATCCACACTCAGTGTGGGAGGGTATGCTCAGACGTGAGTCCCTTGCTCATTGCACCATCAGGATTCAGGCAAGCCGGGCCGACGAAGGCTGTGATGCCAGAAACCGGTCCCCGGAAGCTTGTTTCCTTCCCAGTATAAGAATTGGCTTGGTAGTTTGGTTTGCCCTGTTCCCATCATGCACTGGGACAGGTACAGACTAATTTGCATGTAGCCAGGTTCTGAGCTGGGATGGTGCAGTGAGCTAAAAAACGGTGATGGATTAAAACCATGATCTCTTGACTTGGTAAGAGTATTCTGCATCATTCAGAAACTCTGTCCATCACCACCCCCTTTTTCCCAAATCGATTTTATCCACACTCAGTGTGGGAGGGTATGCTCAGACGTGAGTCCCTTGCTCATTGCACCATCAGGATTCAGGCAAGCCGCGCCGACGAAGGCTGTGATGCCAGAAACCGGTCCCCGGAAGCTTGTTTCCTTCCCAGTATAAGAATTGGCTTGGTAGTTTGGTTTGCCCTGTTCCCATCATGCACTGGGACAGGTACAGACTAATTTGCATGTAGCCAGGTTCTGAGCTGGGATGGTGCAGTGAGCTAAAAAACCGTGATGGATTAAAACCATGATCTCTTGACTTGGTAAGGGTATTCTGCATCATTCAGAAACTCTGTCCATCACCACCCCCTTTTTCCCAAATCGATTTTATCCACACTCAGTGTGGGAGGGTATGCTCAGACGTGAGTCCCTTGCTCATTGCACCATCAGGATTCAGGCAAGCCGGGCCGACAAAGGCTGTGATGCCAGAAACCGGTCCCCGGAAGCTTGTTTCCTTCCCAGTATAAGAATTGGCTTGGTAGTTTGGTTTGCCCTGTTCCCATCATGCACTGGGACAGGTACAGACTAATTTGCATGTAGCCAGGTTCTGAGCTGGGATGGTGCAGTGAGCTAAAAAACGGTGATGGATTAAAACCATGATCTCTTGACTTGGTAAGAGTATTCTGCATCATTCAGCAACTCTGTCCATCACCATCCCCTTTTTCCGAAATCGATTTTATCCACACTCAGTGTGGGAGGGTATGCTCAGACGTGAGTCCCTTGCTCATTGCACCATCAGGATTCAGGCAAGCCGGGCCGACGAAGGCTGTGATGCCAGAAACCGGTCCCCGGAAGCTTGTTTCCTTCCCAGTATAAGAATTGGCTTGGTAGTTTGGTTTGCCCTGTTCCCATCATGCACTGGGACAGGTACAGACTAATTTGCATGTAGCCAGGTTCTGAGCTGGGATGGTGCAGTGAGCTAAAAAACGGTGATGGATTAAAACCATGATCTCTTGACTTGGTAAGAGTATTCTGCATCATTTAGAAACTCTGTCCATCACCACCCCCTTTTTCCCAAATCGATTTTATCCACACTCAGTGTGGGAGGGTATGCTCAGACGTGAGTCCCTTGCTCATTGCACCATCAGGATTCAGGCAAGCCGGGCCGACGAAGGCTGTGATGCCAGAAACCGGTCCCCGGAAGCTTGTTTCCTTCCCAGTATAAGAATTGGCTTGGTAGTTTGGTTTGCCCTGTTCCCATCATGCACTGGGACAGGTACAGACTAATTTGCATGTAGCCAGGTTCTGAGCTGGGATGGTGCAGTGAGCTAAAAAACGGTGATGGATTAAAACCATGATCTCTTGACTTGGTAAGAGTATTCTGCATCATTCAGAAACTCTGTCCATCACCACCCCCTTTTTCCCAAATCGATTTTATCCACACTCATTGTTGGAGGGTATGCTCAGACGTGAGTCCCTTGCTCATTGCACCATCAGGATTCAGGCAAGCCGGGCCGACGAAGGCTGTGATGCCAGAAACCGGTCCTCGGAAGCTTGTTTCCTTCCCAGTATAAGAATTGGCTTGGTAGTTTGGTTTGCCCTGTTCCCATCATGCACTGGGACAGGTACAGACTAATTTGCATGTAGCCAGGTTCTGAGCTGGGATGGTGCAGTGAGCTAAAAAACGGTGATGGATTAAAACCATGATCTCTTAACTTGGTAAGAGTATTCTGCATCATTCAGCAACTCTGTCCATCACCACCCCCTTTTTCCCAAATCGATTTTATCCACACTCAGTGTGGGAGGGTATGCTCAGACGTGAGTCCCTTGCTCATTGCACCATCAGGATTCAGGCAAGCCGGGCCGACGAAGGCTGTGATGCCAGAAACCGGTCCCCGGAAGCTTGTTTCCTTCCCAGTATAAGAATTGGCTTGGTAGTTTGGTTTGCTCTGTTCCCATCATGCACTGGGACAGGTACAGACTAATTTGCATGTAGCCAGGTTCTGAGCTGGGATGGTGCAGTGAGCTAAAAAACGGTGATGGATTAAAACCATGATCTCTTGACTTGGTAAGAGTATTCTGCATCATTCAGAAACTCTGTCCATCACCACCCCCTTTTTCCCAAATTGATTTTATCCACACTCATTGTGGGAGGGTATGCTCAGACGTGAGTCCCTTGCTCATTGCACCATCAGGATTCAGGCAAGCCGGGCCGACGAAGGCTGTGATGCCAGAAACCGGTCCCCGGAAGCTTGTTTCCTTCCCAGTATAAGAATTGGCTTGGTAGTTTGGTTTGCCCTGTTCCCATCATGCACTGGGACAGGTACAGACTAATTTGCATGTAGCCAGGTTCTGAGCTGGGATGGTGCAGTGAGCTAAAAAACGGTGATGGATTAAAACCATGATCTCTTGACTTGGTAAGAGTATTCTGCATCATTCAGAAACTCTGTCCATCTCCACCCCCTTTTTCCCAAATCGATTTTATCCACACTCAGTGTGGGAGGGTATGCTCAGACGTGAGTCCCTTGCTCATTGCACCATCAGGATTCAGGCAAGACGGGCCGACGAAGGCTGTGATGCCAGAAACCGGTCCCCGGAAGCTTGTTTCCTTCCCAGTATAAGAATTGGCTTGGTAGTTTGGTTTGCCCTGTTCCCATCATGCACTGGGACAGGTACAGACTAATTTGCATGTAGCCAGGTTCTGAGCTGGGATGGTGCAGTGAGCTAAAAAACGGTGATGGATTAAAACCATGATCTCTTGACTTGGTAAGAGTATTCTGCATCATTCAGCAACTCTGTCCATCACCACCCCCTTTTTCCCAAATCGATTTTATCCACACTCAGTGTGGGAGGGTATGCTCAGACGTGAGTCCCTTGCTCATTGCACCATCAGGATTCAGGCAAGCCGGGCCGACGAAGGCTGTGATGCCAGAAACCGGTCCACGGAAGCTTGTTTCCTTCCCAGTATAAGAATTGGCTTGGTAGTTTGGTTTGCCCTGTTCCCATCATGCACTGGGACAGGTACAGACTAATTTGCATGTAGCCAGGTTCTGAGCTGGGATGGTGCAGTGAGCTAAAAAACGGTGATGGATTAAAACCATGATCTCTTGACTTGGTAAGAGTATTCTGCATCATTCAGAAACTCTGTCCATCACCACCCCCTTTTTCCCAAATCGATTTTATCCACACTCAGTGTGGGAGGGTATGCTCAGACGTGAGTCCCTTGCTCATTGCACCATCAGGATTCAGGCAAGCCGGGCAGACGAAGGCTGTGATGCCAGAAACCGGTCCCCGGAAGCTTGTTTCCTTCCCAGTATAAGAATTGGCTTGGTAGTTTGGTTTGCCCTGTTCCCATCATGCACTGGGACAGGTACAGACTAATTTGCATGTAGTCAGGTTCTGAGCTGGGATGGTGCAGTGAGCTAAAAAACGGTGATGGATTAAAACCATAATCTCTTGACTTGGTAAGAGTATTCTGCATCATTCAGAAACTCTGTCCATCACCACCCCCTTTTTCCCAAATCGATTTTATCCACACTCAGTGTGGGAGGGTATGCTCAGACGTGAGTCCCTTGCTCATTGCACCATCAGGATTCAGGCAAGCCGGGCCGACGAAGGCTGTGATGCCAGAAACCGGTCCTCGGAAGCTTGTTTCCTTCCCAGTATAAGAATTGGCTTGGTAGTTTGGTTTGCTCTGTTCCCATCATGCACTGGGACAGGTACAGACTAATTTGCATGTAGCCAGGTTCTGAGCTGGGATGGTGCAGTGAGCTAAAAAACGGTGATGGATTAAAACCATGATCTCTTGACTTGGTAAGAGTATTCTGCATCATTCAGAAACTCTGTCCATCACCACACCCTTTTTCCTAAATCGATTTTATCCACACTCAGTGTGGGAGGGTATGCTCAGACGTGAGTCCCTTGCTCATTGCACCATCAGGATTCAGGCAAGCCGGGCCGACGAAGGCTGTGATGCCAGAAACCGGTCCCCGGAAGCTTGTTTCCTTCCCAGTATAAGAATTGGCTTGGTAGTTTGGTTTGCTCTGTTCCCATCATGCACTGGGACAGGTACAGACTAATTTGCATGTAGCCAGGTTCTGAGCTGGGATGGTGCAGTGAGCTAAAAAACGGTGATGGATTAAAACCATGATCTCTTGACTTGGTAAGAGTATTCTGCATCATTTAGAAACTCTGTCCATCACCACCCCCTTTTTCCCAAATCGATTTTATCCACACTCAGTGTGGGAGGGTATGCTCAGACGTGAGTCCCTTGCTCATTGCACCATCAGGATTCAGGCAAGCCGGGCCGACGAAGGCTGTGATGCCAGAAACCGGTCCCCGGAAGCTTGTTTCCTTCCCAGTATAAGAATTGGCTTGGTAGTTTGGTTTGCCCTGTTCCCATCATGCACTGGGACAGGTACAGACTAATTTGCATGTAGCCAGGTTCTGAGCTGGGATGGTGCAGTGAGCTAAAAAACGGTGATGGATTAAAACCATGATCTCTTGACTTGGTAAGAGTATTCTGCATCATTCAGAAACTCTGTCCATCACCACCCCCTTTTTTCCAAATCGATTTTATCCACACTCAGTGTGGGAGGGTATGCTCAGATGTGAGTCCCTTGCTCATTGCACCATCAGGATTCAGGCAAGCCGGGCCCACGAAGGCTGTGATGCCAGAAACCGGTCCCCGGAAGCTTGTTTCCTTCCCAGTATAAGAATTGGCTTGGTAGTTTGGTTTGCCCTGTTCCCATCATGCACTGGGACAGGTACAGACTAATTTGCATGTAGCCAGGTTCTGAGCTGGGATGGTGCAGTGAGCTAAAAAACGGTGATGGATTAAAACCATGACCTCTTGACTTGGTAAGAGTATTCTGCATCATTCAGAAACTCTGTCCATCACCACCCCCTTTTTCCCAAATCGATTTTATCCACACTCAGTGTGGGAGGGTATGCTCAGACGTGAGTCCCTTGCTCATTGCACCATCAGGATTCAGGCAAGCCGGGCCGACGAAGGCTGTGATGCCAGAAACCGGTCCCCGGAAGCTTGTTTCCTTCCCAGTATAAGAATTGGCTTGGTAGTTTGGTTTGCCCTGTTCCCATCATGCACTGGGACAGGTACAGACTAATTTGCATGTAGCCAGGTTCTGAGCTGGGATGGTGCAGTGAGCTAAAAAACGGTGATGGATTAAAACCATGATCTCTTGACTTGGTAAGAGTATTCTGCATCATTCAGAAACTCTGTCCATCACCACCCCCTTTTTCCCAAATCGATTTTATCCACACTCAGTGTGGGAGGGTATGCTCAGACGTGAGTCCCTTGCTCATTGCACCATCAGGATTCAGGCAAGCCGGGCCGACGAAGGCTGTGATGCCAGAAACAGGTCCCCGGAAGCTTGTTTCCTTCCCAGTATAAGAATTGGCTTGGTAGTTTGGTTTGCCCTGTTCCCATCATGCACTGGGACAGGTACAGACTAATTTGCATGTAGCCAGGTTCTGAGCTGGGATGGTGCAGTGAGCTATAAAACGGTGATGGATTAAAACCATGATCTCTTGACTTGGTAAGAGTATTCTGCATCATTCAGAAACTCTGTCCATCACCACCCCCTTTTTCCCAAATCGATTTTATCCACACTCAGTGTGGGAGGGTATGCGCAGACGTGAGTCCCTTGCTCATTGCACCATCAGGATTCAGGCAAGCTGGGCAGACGAAGGCTGTGATGCCAGAAACCGGTCCCCGGAAGCTTGTTTCCTTCCCAGTATAAGAATTGGCTTGGTAGTTTGGTTTGCCCTGTTCCCATCATGCACTGGGACAGGTACAGACTAATTTGCATGTAGCCAGGTTCTGAGCTGGGATGGTGCAGTGAGCTAAAAAACGGTGATAGATTAAAACCATGATCTCTTGACTTGGTAAGAGTATTCTGCATCATTCAGAAACTCTGTCCATCACCACCCCCTTTTTCCCAAATCGATTTTATCCACACTCAGTGTGGGAGGGTATGCTCAGACGTGAGTCCCTTGCTCATTGCACCATCAGGATTCAGGCAAGCCGGGCTGACGAAGGCTGTGATGCCAGAAACCGGTCCCCGGAAGCTTGTTTCCTTCCCAGTAGAAGAATTGGCTTGGTAGTTTGGTTTGCCCTGTTCCCATCATGGACTGGGACAGGTACAGACTAATTTGCATGTAGCCAGGTTCTGAGCTGGGATGGTGCAGTGAGCTAAAAAACGGTGATGGATTAAAACCATGATCTCTTGACTTGGTAAGAGTATTCTGCATCATTCAGAAACTCTGTCCATCACCACCCACTTTTTCCCAATTCGATTTTATCCACACTCAGTGTGGGAGGGTATGCTCAGACGTGAGTCCCTTGCTCATTGCACCATCAGGATTCAGGCAAGCCGGGCCGACGAAGGCTGTGATGCCAGAAACCGGTCCCCGGAAGCTTGTTTCCTTCCCAGTATAAGAATTGGCGTGGTAGTTTGGTTTGCCCTGTTCCCATCATGCACTGGGACAGGTACAGACTAATTTGCATGTAGCCAGGTTCTGAGCTGGGATGGTGCAGTGAGCTAAAAAACGGGGATCGATTAAAACCATGATCTCTTGACTTGGTAAGAGTATTCTGCATCATTCAGAAACTCTGTCCATCACCATCCCCTTTTTCCCAAATCGATTTTATCCACACTCAGTGTGGGAGGGTATGCTCAGACGTGAGTCCCTTGCTCATTGCACCATCAGGATTCAGGCAAGCCGGGCCGACGAAGGCTGTGATGCCAGAAACCGGTCCCCGGAAGCTTGTTTCCTTCCCAGTATAAGAATTGGCTTGGTAGTTTGGTTTGCCCTGTTCCCATCATGCACTGGGACAGGTACAGACTAATTTGCATGTAGCCAGGTTCTGAGCTGGGATGGTGCAGTGAGCTAAAAAACGGTGATGGATTAAAACCATGATCTCTTGACTTGGTAAGAGTATTCTGCATCATTCAGAAACTCTGTCCATCACCACCCCCTTTTTCCCAAATCGATTTTATCCACACTCAGTGTGGGAGGGTATGCTCAGACGTGAGTCCCTTGCTCATTGCACCATCAGGATTCAGGCAAGCCGCGCCGACGAAGGCTGTGATGCCAGAAACCGGTCCCCGGAAGCTTGTTTCCTTCCCAGTATAAGAATTGGCTTGGTAGTTTGGTTTGCCCTGTTCCCATCATGCACTGGGACAGGTACAGACTAATTTGCATGTAGCCAGGTTCTGAGCTGGGATGGTGCAGTGAGCTAAAAAACCGTGATGGATTAAAACCATGATCTCTTGACTTGGTAAGGGTATTCTGCATCATTCAGAAACTCTGTCCATCACCACCCCCTTTTTCCCAAATCGATTTTATCCACACTCAGTGTGGGAGGGTATGCTCAGACGTGAGTCCCTTGCTCATTGCACCATCAGGATTCAGGCAAGCCGGGCCGACAAAGGCTGTGATGCCAGAAACCGGTCCCCGGAAGCTTGTTTCCTTCCCAGTATAAGAATTGGCTTGGTAGTTTGGTTTGCCCTGTTCCCATCATGCACTGGGACAGGTACAGACTAATTTGCATGTAGCCAGGTTCTGA
Organism: Triturus cristatus; assembly: GCF_964204655.1. NCBI lineage: Eukaryota > Metazoa > Chordata > Amphibia > Caudata > Salamandridae > Triturus > Triturus cristatus. Next base: position 60,600,318 of record NC_140586.1, read on the forward strand.
GCTGGGATGGTGCAGTGAGCTAAAAAACAGTGATGGATTAAAACCATGATCTCTTGACTTGGTAAGAGTATTCTGCATCATTCAGCAACTCTGTCCATCACCATCCCCTTTTTCCGAAATCGATTTTATCCACACTCAGTGTGGGAGGGTATGCTCAGACGTGAGTCCCTTGCTCATTGCACCATCAGGATTCAGGCAAGCCGGGCCGACGAAGGCTGTGATGCCAGAAACCGGTCCCCGGAAGCTTGTTTCCTTCCCAGTATAAGAATTGGCTTGGTAGTTTGGTTTGCCCTGTTCCCATCATGCACTGGGACAGGTACAGACTAATTTGCATGTAGCCAGGTTCTGAGCTGGGATGGTGCAGTGAGCTAAAAAACGGTGATGGATTAAAACCATGATCTCTTGACTTGGTAAGAGTATTCTGCATCATTTAGAAACTCTGTCCATCACCACCCCCTTTTTCCCAAATCGATTTTATCCACACTCAGTGTGGGAGGGTATGCTCAGACGTGAGTCCCTTGCTCATTGCACCATCAGGATTCAGGCAAGCCGGGCCGACGAAGGCTGTGATGCCAGAAACCGGTCCCCGGAAGCTTGTTTCCTTCCCAGTATAAGAATTGGCTTGGTAGTTTGGTTTGCCCTGTTCCCATCATGCACTGGGACAGGTACAGACTAATTTGCATGTAGCCAGGTTCTGAGCTGGGATGGTGCAGTGAGCTAAAAAACGGTGATGGATTAAAACCATGATCTCTTGACTTGGTAAGAGTATTCTGCATCATTCAGAAACTCTGTCCATCACCACCCCCTTTTTCCCAAATCGATTTTATCCACACTCATTGTTGGAGGGTATGCTCAGACGTGAGTCCCTTGCTCATTGCACCATCAGGATTCAGGCAAGCCGGGCCGACGAAGGCTGTGATGCCAGAAACCGGTCCTCGGAAGCTTGTTTCCTTCCCAGTATAAGAATTGGCTTGGTAGTTTGGTTTGCCCTGTTCCCATCATGCACTGGGACAGGTACAGACTAATTTGCATGTAGCCAGGTTCTGAGCTGGGATGGTGCAGTGAGCTAAAAAACGGTGATGGATTAAAACCATGATCTCTTGACTTGGTAAGAGTATTCTGCATCATTCAGCAACTCTGTCCATCACCACCCCCTTTTTCCCAAATCGATTTTATCCACACTCAGTGTGGGAGGGTATGCTCAGACGTGAGTCCCTTGCTCATTGCACCATCAGGATTCAGGCAAGCCGGGCCGACGAAGGCTGTGATGCCAGAAACCGGTCCCCGGAAGCTTGTTTCCTTCCCAGTATAAGAATTGGCTTGGTAGTTTGGTTTGCTCTGTTCCCATCATGCACTGGGACAGGTACAGACTAATTTGCATGTAGCCAGGTTCTGAGCTGGGATGGTGCAGTGAGCTAAAAGACGGTGATGGATTAAAACCATGATCTCTTGACTTGGTAAGAGTATTCTGCATCATTCAGAAACTCTGTCCATCACCACCCCCTTTTTCCCAAATTGATTTTATCCACACTCATTGTGGGAGGGTATGCTCAGACGTGAGTCCCTTGCTCATTGCACCATCAGGATTCAGGCAAGCCGGGCCGACGAAGGCTGTGATGCCAGAAACCGGTCCCCGGAAGCTTGTTTCCTTCCCAGTATAAGAATTGGCTTGGTAGTTTGGTTTGCCCTGTTCCCATCATGCACTGGGACAGGTACAGACTAATTTGCATGTAGCCAGGTTCTGAGCTGGGATGGTGCAGTGAGCTAAAAAACGGTGATGGATTAAAACCATGATCTCTTGACTTGGTAAGAGTATTCTGCATCATTCAGAAACTCTGTCCATCTCCACCCCCTTTTTCCCAAATCGATTTTATCCACACTCAGTGTGGGAGGGTATGCTCAGACGTGAGTCCCTTGCTCATTGCACCATCAGGATTCAGGCAAGACGGGCCGACGAAGGCTGTGATGCCAGAAACCGGTCCCCGGAAGCTTGTTTCCTTCCCAGTATAAGAATTGGCTTGGTAGTTTGGTTTGCCCTGTTCCCATCATGCACTGGGACAGGTACAGACTAATTTGCATGTAGCCAGGTTCTGAGCTGGGATGGTGCAGTGAGCTAAAAAACGGTGATGGATTAAAACCATGATCTCTTGACTTGGTAAGAGTATTCTGCATCATTCAGCAACTCTGTCCATCACCACCCCCTTTTTCCCAAATCGATTTTATCCACACTCAGTGTGGGAGGGTATGCTCAGACGTGAGTCCCTTGCTCATTGCACCATCAGGATTCAGGCAAGCCGGGCCGACGAAGGCTGTGATGCCAGAAACCGGTCCCCGGAAGCTTGTTTCCTTCCCAGTATAAGAATTGGCTTGGTAGTTTGGTTTGCCCTCTTCCCATCATGCACTGGGACAGGTACAGACTAATTTGCATGTAGCCAGGTTCTGAGCTGGGATGGTGCAGTGAGCTAAAAAACGGTGATGGATTAAAACCATGATCTCTTGACTTGGTAAGAGTATTCTGCATCATTCAGAAACTCTGTCCATCACCACCCCCTTTTTCCCAAATCGATTTTATCCACACTCAGTGTGGGAGGGTATGCTCAGACGTGAGTCCCTTGCTCATTGCACCATCAGGATTCAGGCAAGCCGGGCAGACGAAGGCTGTGATGCCAGAAACCGGTCCCCGGAAGCTTGTTTCCTTCCCAGTATAAGAATTGGCTTGGTAGTTTGGTTTGCCCTGTTCCCATCATGCACTGGGACAGGTACAGACTAATTTGCATGTAGTCAGGTTCTGAGCTGGGATGGTGCAGTGAGCTAAAAAACGGTGATGGATTAAAACCATAATCTCTTGACTTGGTAAGAGTATTCTGCATCATTCAGAAACTCTGTCCATCACCACCCCCTTTTTCCCAAATCGATTTTATCCACACTCAGTGTGGGAGGGTATGCTCAGACGTGAGTCCCTTGCTCATTGCACCATCAGGATTCAGGCAAGCCGGGCCGACGAAGGCTGTGATGCCAGAAACCGGTCCCCGGAAGCTTGTTTCCTTCCCAGTATAAGAATTGGCTTGGTAGTTTGGTTTGCTCTGTTCCCATCATGCACTGGGACAGGTACAGACTAATTTGCATGTAGCCAGGTTCTGAGCTGGGATGGTGCAGTGAGCTAAAAAACGGTGATGGATTAAAACCATGATCTCTTGACTTGGTAAGAGTATTCTGCATCATTCAGAAACTCTGTCCATCACCACACCCTTTTTCCTAAATCGATTTTATCCACACTCAGTGTGGGAGGGTATGCTCAGACGTGAGTCCCTTGCTCATTGCACCATCAGGATTCAGGCAAGCCGGGCCGACGAAGGCTGTGATGCCAGAAACCGGTCCCCGGAAGCTTGTTTCCTTCCCAGTATAAGAATTGGCTTGGTAGTTTGGTTTGCTCTGTTCCCATCATGCACTGGGACAGGTACAGACTAATTTGCATGTAGCCAGGTTCTGAGCTGGGATGGTGCAGTGAGCTAAAAAACGGTGATGGATTAAAACCATGATCTCTTGACTTGGTAAGAGTATTCTGCATCATTCAGAAACTCTGTCCATCACCACCCCCTTTTTCCCAAATCGATTTTATCCACACTCAGTGTGGGAGGGTATGCTCAGACGTGAGTCCCTTGCTCATTGCACCATCAGGATTCAGGCAAGCCGGGCCGACGAAGGCTGTGATGCCAGAAACCGGTCCCCGGAAGCTTGTTTCCTTCCCAGTATAAGAATTGGCTTGGTAGTTTGGTTTGCCCTGTTCCCATCATGCACTGGGACAGGTACAGACTAATTTGCATGTAGCCAGGTTCTGAGCTGGGATGGTGCAGTGAGCTAAAAAACGGTGATGGATTAAAACCATGATCTCTTGACTTGGTAAGAGTATTCTGCATCATTCAGAAACTCTGTCCATCACCACCCCCTTTTTCCCAAATCGATTTTATCCACACTCAGTGTGGGAGGGTATGCTCAGACGTGAGTCCCTTGCTCATTGCACCATCAGGATTCAGGCAAGCCGGGCCGACGAAGGCTGTGATGCCAGAAACCGGTCCCCGGAAGCTTGTTTCCTTCCCAGTATAAGAATTGGCTTGGTAGGTTGGTTTGCCCTGTTCCCATCATGCACTGGGACAGGTACAGACTAATTTGCATGTAGCCAGGTTCTGAGCTGGGATGGTGCAGTGAGCTAAAAAACGGTGATGGATTAAAACCATGATCTCTTGACTTGGTAAGAGTATTCTGCATCATTCAGCAACTCTGTCCATCACCACCCCCTTTTTCCCAAATCGATTTTATCCACACTCAGTGTGGGAGGGTATGCTCAGACGTGAGTCCCTTGCTCATTGCACCATCAGGATTCAGGCAAGCCGGGCCGACGAAGGCTGTGATGCCAGAAACCGGTCCCCGGAAGCTTGTTTCCTTCCCAGTATAAGAATTGGCTTGGTAGTTTGGTTTGCCCTCTTCCCATCATGCACTGGGACAGGTACAGACTAATTTGCATGTAGCCAGGTTCTGAGCTGGGATGGTGCAGTGAGCTAAAAAACGGTGATGGATTAAAACCATGATCTCTTGACTTGGTAAGAGTATTCTGCATCATTCAGAAACTCTGTCCATCACCACCCCCTTTTTCCCAAATCGATTTTATCCACACTCAGTGTGGGAGGGTATGCTCAGACGTGAGTCCCTTGCTCATTGCACCATCAGGATTCAGGCAAGCCGGGCAGACGAAGGCTGTGATGCCAGAAACCGGTCCCCGGAAGCTTGTTTCCTTCCCAGTATAAGAATTGGCTTGGTAGTTTGGTTTGCCCTGTTCCCATCATGCACTGGGACAGGTACAGACTAATTTGCATGTAGTCAGGTTCTGAGCTGGGATGGTGCAGTGAGCTAAAAAACGGTGATGGATTAAAACCATAATCTCTTGACTTGGTAAGAGTATTCTGCATCATTCAGAAACTCTGTCCATCACCACCCCCTTTTTCCCAAATCGATTTTATCCACACTCAGTGTGGGAGGGTATGCTCAGACGTGAGTCCCTTGCTCATTGCACCATCAGGATTCAGGCAAGCCGGGCCGACGAAGGCTGTGATGCCAGAAACCGGTCCCCGGAAGCTTGTTTCCTTCCCAGTATAAGAATTGGCTTGGTAGTTTGGTTTGCTCTGTTCCCATCATGCACTGGGACAGGTACAGACTAATTTGCATGTAGCCAGGTTCTGAGCTGGGATGGTGCAGTGAGCTAAAAAACGGTGATGGATTAAAACCATGATCTCTTGACTTGGTAAGAGTATTCTGCATCATTCAGAAACTCTGTCCATCACCACACCCTTTTTCCTAAATCGATTTTATCCACACTCAGTGTGGGAGGGTATGCTCAGACGTGAGTCCCTTGCTCATTGCACCATCAGGATTCAGGCAAGCCGGGCCGACGAAGGCTGTGATGCCAGAAACCGGTCCCCGGAAGCTTGTTTCCTTCCCAGTATAAGAATTGGCTTGGTAGTTTGGTTTGCTCTGTTCCCATCATGCACTGGGACAGGTACAGACTAATTTGCATGTAGCCAGGTTCTGAGCTGGGATGGTGCAGTGAGCTAAAAAACGGTGATGGATTAAAACCATGATCTCTTGACTTGGTAAGAGTATTCTGCATCATTCAGAAACTCTGTCCATCACCACCCCCTTTTTCCCAAATCGATTTTATCCACACTCAGTGTGGGAGGGTATGCTCAGACGTGAGTCCCTTGCTCATTGCACCATCAGGATTCAGGCAAGCCGGGCCGACGAAGGCTGTGATGCCAGAAACCGGTCCCCGGAAGCTTGTTTCCTTCCCAGTATAAGAATTGGCTTGGTAGTTTGGTTTGCCCTGTTCCCATCATGCACTGGGACAGGTACAGACTAATTTGCATGTAGCCAGGTTCTGAGCTGGGATGGTGCAGTGAGCTAAAAAACGGTGATGGATTAAAACCATGATCTCTTGACTTGGTAAGAGTATTCTGCATCATTCAGAAACTCTGTCCATCACCACCCCCTTTTTCCCAAATCGATTTTATCCACACTCAGTGTGGGAGGGTATGCTCAGACGTGAGTCCCTTGCTCATTGCACCATCAGGATTCAGGCAAGCCGGGCCGACGAAGGCTGTGATGCCAGAAACCGGTCCCCGGAAGCTTGTTTCCTTCCCAGTATAAGAATTGGCTTGGTAGGTTGGTTTGCCCTGTTCCCATCATGCACTGGGACAGGTACAGACTAATTTGCATTTATTTATTTATTTAGACGGTGTTGTATAGCGCGGACAAGACCCTTGCGGGTATCAGAGCGCTTCACATATCTGACATAGGAAAAGGTGTGTACATAAAAATACAGTGTTACAATGCATACAAGGTACATAATACAGGGAAATGCAGATAGCTATAGTTCATGTAAATTTGGACATGAGAATCGATTTCACTTCTTTTTTGAAAAAAACTGTAGATGGATTGAGTCTCGTTTCTGGGGGTAGGGCATTCCATATCCTGGGGGCCATTCCTGAGAAGGTACGATTGTACGTTTTTTTCTTGGAGAAACGTTGCGGTTTCAGTAGCAGCTTGGTAGAGCTCCTGGTAGATCTGTTACCACCTGATAATACCAGTTTTTCGGCTAGGTACCTAGGGGTTTTGTGGTGTAGTGCCTTATGAGTCATACAGGCGATTTTTAACTGGATCCTGGCCTCAAAAGGTAGCCAGTTTAGGGCATGTAGGTCAGGGGAAATGTGGCAGTTTCTTTTAGTGCCTGTAACGAGTCTGGCGGCTGTATTGATTGATGCTCTGAGAGGGGCGGTCGTTGCCTTGGGGAGACCACAGAGAGCGACGCTCCCATAGTCAACTCTGGGAATTACTAGGGATTGAACCGCCTGTTTGAAGTCCATTGCTGGAATGAAGGGTTTCAATTTTCTCAGCGTGTTGATCTGAAAGTTTGCTCCTTTTGTTGCAGTGCTGATGTGCTTCTGCATATTTAGCTTATTATCCAGGGTTATTCCTAGAGATTTAGCGGAATCAATGACGATAGGTTGACCGTCGAGTGCAGTTAGATGCTTCATCCACTCACGGATGGTCGTTGTTTGGTTGGGTGGAGCAATTAGGAGGAATTCTGTTTTTAGTGTGTTTAGCTTTAGATGATTCTTAGCAAGCCATGTCTGTGTCTTTTGGAGCGAAGAGTTCAGGGACTTGATGTCGTCGAGAGATTGGATCTTAATGTAGAGTTGTGTGTCATCTGCGTACATGTGGTATTGGATATTTTCGTGGCTGAGAAGCTCTGTGAGTGGTTCCATAAACAGGTTGAAGAGTGTCGGGGAGAGGGAAGAGCCCTGGGGTACTCCTAAGGTGACTGGGGTGGGGTTGGATAAAGATTTGTTGGTCTTGAATCTTTGTGTTCTGTTTTGGAGGAAGGAAGTGAACCAGTTTAACACTGTTCCGGATAGCCCCATTCTATGCTTCATGAGGTTCAGTAGATTGTCATGTTTGACAGTGTCGAACGCTGAGGAGAGGTCAAGTAAGATTAGCAAGCATGCTTTGTTTTGATCCAGTATTTGTAATGCGTCATCAATTATGTGGGTCATGGCTGATTCGGTACTGTGCCCTGATCGAAAGCCTGATTGGAATTGGTCGAGCAGGTTGAAGTGGTCTATATGCTTACTAAGCTGCATGTGGACACATTTTTCAAGAAGTTTGGCCAAGGTTGAGATATTGGATATTGGTCGATAGTTGTTTAGGTCTGATGGGTCCGCTGAGACTTTCTTAAGGATGGGGGTTACCTGACCGGCTTTGAGGATGTCAGGGATGGTTCCTTGCAAGAGAGAAGAATTTATGATTCTAGTCCACAGGGGCACTAGCAGTGGCATGAAGGTCTTTGCGTGGGATGCTGGAAGGGGGTCTGTGAACTGGTTGGAAGGATTCAGAGTGGTGAGCGTGTTTAGGATAGTTTCTTCGCTGTAGAGGTTGAAGGTAGTCCAGGAGGCATTGTTCTTGAGGTCGTGTATAATGGGACCGATACACGGGGTACTTGGGGAGGACCGTGAGGGGATTGAGTGTGTATCGGTAATGGTTGATAGATCATTAAGTAGGTCTGCCTTTAATTTGTCAGTCTTTGTTGTGAAAAAGGAGGCAAGATCCTCACAGTTGGGGATTGAATCTGGATTGGCTTGGGGGGAGTGGGGGCCACCCTTAGACTGATTATTGATTATTTCGAACAATTTTTTGGGGCGATTCTTGGCTTGGTCTAGTTGTACACCTATGAAGTCAGCTTTAGAGCGACGAATCTTTCTGTAGTAGGCATTTCTGGTGCATCTTAGTAGTTGGAGGTGGGCAGTGGATGGGGCTGTTCTCCATTGTCTTTCAATTGCTCTCAGTGCTCTTCTGTCTTCATTTAGTCTGCCATCATACCAGGGGTTTGAATTCTTTTCGGTGACTCTTTTTAATTGTAATGGGGCTAAGGTGTCCAGAACCCTGTTCATACCGTTAAAGTAGTGATTGGTCAGATCCTGTACATCGTTTGATCCAACCGTAGCTGGCGTGAGGATGCGACTAGCGGATGCAAGGTCGGCCGGATTGATGTTTTCTAGGCTCCTCTTCCAGATTTTCGTTCTCGTCGGTTGGACAGAGAGTAATTTAACTACTTCCTTGATGTGAAAGGTGATAATGTAGTGATCAGACCAGTCGCATGGGAGAATCGATTCTAGCCGGGTGGAGTCCGCTTTAGAAATTACAAGATCAAGGATTGAGCCTTTTCCGTGGGTGGGGCTGTCACATATTTGGGACAAGTTGAGGTCGGATAGGAAAAGTTTGAAGCTATTGACCACTGGATTGTCTGGATCGTTCCAGTGGAGATTGAAGTCACCCAGGAAGATCTGTGTATTTTGTTGTCCTGCATTTGTCGCTATGATGTCCATCATGTGCTCGATGAAGGTGAGGTTGTTGCCAGGAGGATGGTAGATAGAGTGTAGTGAGCAAAGTGGCTTGTTGTTGCTCGTAATGTGTAGGCAGAGGTATTCACATGATGAGAGTACTGGGGTGTTTGTGCGCCTTACCGCAAGGTTGTTCCTATGGATGCAGGCAATACCACCACCTGTCTTCTCAGGTCTGTCTAGTCTTGTAATGTAGTAGTTCGGGGGGACTAGTATGTCTAAAATGGGTGTGGATGATTCAGTCAGCCAGGTTTCCGTTAAGATGATAAGGTCAGGTTCATTGGATATAATGAGGTCGGCTATATCAGTGGCATGACGTGCTGCCGATCTACAGTTTAGAAGGATACATTTTATCTGGGCATTGGTCGGGGTGATGGTCTGGTCATGGAGGGTGGTTACTCTTGTGAGGTTGCTTACAACAATGCCTCTGGGAGTGTGTCTTGTCAGTCTTGAGGCATTGGGGTTGATGGATTGAATTAAGGAACCTATCTGTGTGTTCTCTAAGTGTACCGGTCCCCTTGGTAGAGATGGAGGTTCGTATGAGTGGAGTAGAGAAGAAATGTCACTTGGTGATAAGGTGTTCTTTTCCCTGGTTGGCCTGGATGGTGCATTGGGGTAAGGGACTGTTTTCCATTTGAGGGGTCCCTGAGGTGTCGGGCTAGCGCAATCCTGTTGAGTGGGTTTTGCTTGGGGTTTGGGTGGTTGCCGGATCAGGTCATGAAGGGTTTGTATGTCAACTTTTATTTGTTGTAGGGAAAGTAGGATCTCGTCTAGTCTGGGGTCTGATGTGGGGCTTGTTATCTTGAAGGTTTGGTCTGTGGATAAGTGAGGAGGTGTAATGGCTTGTGTGGTGTCCCAGGGTATGACATGTGTTGGTTCAAAGGGCGGTGATCCCATGGGGAGTGGAGGGGAGGAGAATGGGGTGTCCGAATCTATGTGTTGCATTGTTGAGGGGTGGAAATCACTGGGAAGGGGTATAGTGGGGTGAGGGTGTGATGGTGTATTGGTGTTATCTGAGTTCAGAAGGGCGGGTGTGTGTGGGGAGGCTGTGGATGGGGTGAAAGGGGTGAGAGGTGGGGTGGGTGTAGTGGAGATAGTAGTGGAGCTCTGGGGGGAGTCGGTATAGTGCAGATGTCCGTTATTCAGAGGGGTCATAGTGGGACCAGTGGTGGGTATATTTGTATACTGGGATACCAGGGGAGAGTTTCCAGGGGGGGGAATCGGTGGGGGGGCGCTCGTAGGATTGTGAGAGTTGGTTTGGGGTCTTTTAACCTTCGCTTTGATGATTGGGAAGATATTGTCTAATATATTAAGATTATGGTCTGATGCCTGAATGAGTATGATCCCGTTATGGTAAATGGTGAATGTGGCAGTAGCGTTGTAGAATGGAGAGGGAATGATAGATAGTGTGATGCCGTGTGTAGTTTTCCTAGTGGATGCTGTTGAGAATAGGGTAAGAAAGGCTTTCCGCCATTGTGCTCTCCTCTTGGTGTAGAATATAATGTCATTTGTTATGTGTCCTGTGCTATTTGAGAAGTAAGGGTCAGAGACTGGAATTTCTGGGTGTGCTTTTAGGAGATTATGTTTGAATCCTTTGGCCGCCTTTTTGGAGAGGCTAGGAGGGTATTTGATGGAGTAGGTGTGTTGGCCCTTGGGTTCCATAATGTGAGTTTTAGGCTTGCAAGGGGGGGGTGAGAGGGACAAAGGCAAGTGCAAGTGGTAGGGGATCTCTTCGGTGAGTAAAAGAGAGATGAAGGTCTCAGTCTTTATAACGACATCGTATTGAGGGAGTGGTGGTCAGGATATTTATTATAATACGGCCTTACGCGCCTTACGGGAATATAGGATCTGGGGACTGACTGGTCATTGATTGTGCTCTGGTGTGTATGACTAAAATATAAGACATTCCAATATGGCCGTTTTCTTGTCTCGCGAGGGAGTGAATAGTCCTATTACTCTTTCCATGCCTCCAGTCTAACTAGGACAATTCCTCAGTACATGCATTCAAACTTCGTCTAGGCCTCTTTCTGTTTTTGTGGGGGGTGGATCTGGCTCGGTCCTTTGAATCTGGTTATGCTCTGATTGTTAGTCCTCTGTCTTTGTCCGTGTGGATGGGTTAAATGGGTAGTCCTTCGTTTGTTTTGCTTAACCCAATTGCCATTTTGCGTTTAGCCTGTTCGGGCATATGCTGTGACTTGCGGTGTTTAGTATATGTCACTGCCGCCACTGAGCAGCTGGGAAAAATGCGAGGGCTTAATCCCTATGTATGGTCTCTGAACACCCAGCAAAAGAGACTATCTTTGTTGAGCATGGGGCTGCCCGACTAAACAAATAAATAAATAGGTCCGCTCCCTGTTACTGCATCAAGCTGCATGTGCCTATGAACCTGCTCAGGGATTGCACATCACGATCGTGCTGTGGGGGGGGAGGGAGCCAGGGGGCGCATGAGCCCGTGTATGTCCCTCATTGTTGCAACAGAAGGTTATCGAGCGTGGGCGGTACCTGATGAGAGCCGATCCGGTGCAGCTCCGATGGACTTCTCGCTCAGACCTCCCAGCTCTCCGCCATTCCTCCTCACAACCCGACGAGGTGCCGTCCCTCTCTACACCAAGTGCTGGCAGGGCGCTCGTGCGCCTCGGTGCGATGCAGGCGGGGGCAGCGGAAGACCAGCTCTCGGGACTCTCCCGCGGTCACGCTATCTCCCGGGCAAGTACAAGGCGCTCCCGCGACTGGGTGCATCGTCGGCTCCCGCGGCTCTCTCACACCGGGGGCAGTGGGGAGTCGATCCTCTCGTCTAAAACGTGCCCGGTGCTGCCTCAATCTTTCCTCCAGGCTGTCTCAAAAACATTACGGTCCACTGCTTCTCCGGCGAGTGCGCGAAGGGCGCCTCAGCCCCTGGGTCCAACTCTTGTCGTCCGGAGCTTCCGACCCGGTCTCTTCTCGGTGAGTGCGTCCTCCCTTCACCCTTCGTGGTGCAACGAAGCGCTCGCAAGGGCTATCCGGGATATCTCGATCGTTTCGATCGTTTCGATCCCTAGCCTGTGGAGCTCAATCGTATAGCTCCTTCCTCGCCGCCATCTTGGTAAGCATGTAGCCAGGTTCTGAGCTGGGATGGTGCAGTGAGCTAAAAAACGGTGATGGATTAAAACCATGATCTCTTGACTTGGTAAGAGTATTCTGCATCATTCAGAAACTCTGTCCATCACCACCCCCTTTTTCCCAAATCGATTTTATCCACACTCAGTGTGGGAGGGTATGCTCAGACGTGAGTCCCTTGCTCATTGCACCATCAGGATTCAGGCAAGCTGGGCCGACGAAGGCTGTGATGCCAGAAACCGGTCCCCGGAAGCTTGTTTCCTTCCCAGTATAAGAATTGGCTTGGTAGTTTGGTTTGCCCTGTTCCCATCATGCACTGGGACAGGGACAGACTAATTTGCATGTAGCCAGGTTCTGAGCTGGGATGGTGCAGTGAGCTAAAAAACGGTGATGGATTAAAACCATGATCTCTTGACTTGGTAAGAGTATTCTGCTTCATTCAGAAACTCTGTCCATCACCACCCCCTTTTTCCCAAATCGATTTTATCCACACTCAGTGTGGGAGGGTATGCTCAGACGTGAGTCCCTTGCTCATTGCACCATCAGGATTCAGGCAAGCCGGGCCGACGAAGGCTGTGATGCCAGAAACCGGTCCCCGGAAGCTTGTTTCCTTCCCAGTATAAGAATTGGCTTGGTAGTTTGGTTTGCCCTGTTCCCATCATGCACTGGGACAGGTACAGACTAATTTGCATGTAGCCAGGTTCTGAGCTGGGATGGTGCAGTGAGCTAAAAAACGGTGATGGATTAAAACCATGATCTCTTGACTTGGTAAGAGTATTCTGCATCATTCAGAAACTCTGTCCATCACCACCCCCTTTTTCCCAAATCGATTTTATCCACACTCAGTGTGGGAGGGTATGCTCAGACGTGAGTCCCTTGCTCATTGCACCATCAGGATTCAGGCAAGCCGCGCCGACGAAGGCTGTGATGCCAGAAACCGGTCCCCGGAAGCTTGTTTCCTTCCCAGTATAAGAATTGGCTTGGTAGTTTGGTTTGCCCTGTTCCCATCATGCACTGGGACAGGTACAGACTAATTTGCATGTAGCCAGGTTCTGAGCTGGGATGGTGCAGTGAGCTAAAAAACCGTGATGGATTAAAACCATGATCTCTTGACTTGGTAAGGGTATTCTGCATCATTCAGAAACTCTGTCCATCACCACCCCCTTTTTCCCAAATCGATTTTATCCACACTCAGTGTGGGAGGGTATGCTCAGACGTGAGTCCCTTGCTCATTGCACCATCAGGATTCAGGCAAGCCGGGCCGACAAAGGCTGTGATGCCAGAAACCGGTCCCCGGAAGCTTGTTTCCTTCCCAGTATAAGAATTGGCTTGGTAGTTTGGTTTGCCCTGTTCCCATCATGCACTGGGACAGGTACAGACTAATTTGCATGTAGCCAGGTTCTGAGCTGGGATGGTGCAGTGAGCTAAAAAACGGTGATGGATTAAAACCATGATCTCTTGACTTGGTAAGAGTATTCTGCATCATTCAGCAACTCTGTCCATCACCATCCCCTTTTTCCGAAATTGATTTTATCCACACTCAGTGTGGGAGGGTATGCTCAGACGTGAGTCCCTTGCTCATTGCACCATCAGGATTCAGGCAAGCCGGGCCGACGAAGGCTGTGATGCCAGAAACCGGTCCCCGGAAGCTTGTTTCCTTCCCAGTATAAGAATTGGCTTGGTAGTTTGGTTTGCCCTGTTCCCATCATGCACTGGGACAGGTACAGACTAATTTGCATGTAGCCAGGTTCTGAGCTGGGATGGTGCAGTGAGCTAAAAAACGGTGATGGATTAAAACCATGATCTCTTGACTTGGTAAGAGTATTCTGCATCATTTAGAAACTCTGTCCATCACCACCCCCTTTTTCCCAAATCGATTTTATCCACACTCAGTGTGGGAGGGTATGCTCAGACGTGAGTCCCTTGCTCATTGCACCATCAGGATTCAGGCAAGCCGGGCCGACGAAGGCTGTGATGCCAGAAACGGGTCCCCGGAAGCTTGTTTCCTTCCCAGTATAAGAATTGGCTTGGTAGTTTGGTTTGCCCTGTTCCCATCATGCACTGGGACAGGTACAGACTAATTTGCATGTAGCCAGGTTCTGAGCTGGGATGGTGCAGTGAGCTAAAAAACGGTGATGGATTAAAACCATGATCTCTTGACTTGGTAAGAGTATTCTGCATCATTCAGAAACTCTGTCCATCACCACCCCCTTTTTCCCAAATCGATTTTATCCACACTCATTGTTGGAGGGTATGCTCAGACGTGAGTCCCTTGCTCATTGCACCATCAGGATTCAGGCAAGCCGGGCCGACGAAGGCTGTGATGCCAGAAACCGGTCCTCGGAAGCTTGTTTCCTTCCCAGTATAAGAATTGGCTTGGTAGTTTGTTTGCCCTGTTCCCATCATGCACTGGGACAGGTACAGACTAATTTGCATGTAGCCAGGTTCTGAGCTGGGATGGTGCAGTGAGCTAAAAAACGGTGATGGATTAAAACCATGATCTCTTGACTTGGTAAGAGTATTCTGCATCATTCAGCAACTCTGTCCATCACCACCCCCTTTTTCCCAAATCGATTTTATCCACACTCAGTGTGGGAGGGTATGCTCAGACGTGAGTCCCTTGCTCATTGCACCATCAGGATTCAGGCAAGCCGGGCCGACGAAGGCTGTGATGCCAGAAACCGGTCCCCGGAAGCTTGTTTCCTTCCCAGTATAAGAATTGGCTTGGTAGTTTGGTTTGCTCTGTTCCCATCATGCACTGGGACAGGTACAGACTAATTTGCATGTAGCCAGGTTCTGAGCTGGGATGGTGCAGTGAGCTAAAAAACGGTGATGGATTAAAACCATGATCTCTTGACTTGGTAAGAGTATTCTGCATCATTCAGAAACTCTGTCCATCACCACCCCCTTTTTCCCAAATTGATTTTATCCACACTCATTGTGGGAGGGTATGCTCAGACGTGAGTCCCTTGCTCATTGCACCATCAGGATTCAGGCAAGCCGGGCCGACGAAGGCTGTGATGCCAGAAACCGGTCCCCGGAAGCTTGTTTCCTTCCCAGTATAAGAATTGGCTTGGTAGTTTGGTTTGCCCTGTTCCCATCATGCACTGGGACAGGTACAGACTAATTTGCATGTAGCCAGGTTCTGAGCTGGGATGGTGCAGTGAGCTAAAAAACGGTGATGGATTAAAACCATGATCTCTTGACTTGGTAAGAGTATTCTGCATCATTCAGAAACTCTGTCCATCTCCACCCCCTTTTTCCCAAATCGATTTTATCCACACTCAGTGTGGGAGGGTATGCTCAGACGTGAGTCCCTTGCTCATTGCACCATCAGGATTCAGGCAAGACGGGCCGACGAAGGCTGTGATGCCAGAAACCGGTCCCCGGAAGCTTGTTTCCTTCCCAGTATAAGAATTGGCTTGGAAGTTTGGTTTGCCCTGTTCCCATCATGCACTGGGACAGGTACAGACTAATTTGCATGTAGCCAGGTTCTGAGCTGGGATGGTGCAGTGAGCTAAAAAACGGTGATGGATTAAAACCATGATCTCTTGACTTGGTAAGAGTATTCTGCATCATTCAGCAACTCTGTCCATCACCACCCCCTTTTTCCCAAATCGATTTTATCCACACTCAGTGTGGGAGGGTATGCTCAGACGTGAGTCCCTTGCTCATTGCACCATCAGGATTCAGGCAAGCCGGGCCGACGAAGGCTGTGATGCCAGAAACCGGTCCCCGGAAGCTTGTTTCCTTCCCAGTATAAGAATTGGCTTGGTAGTTTGGTTTGCCCTGTTCCCATCATGCACTGGGACAGGTACAGACTAATTTGCATGTAGCCAGGTTCTGAGCTGGGATGGTGCAGTGAGCTAAAAAACGGTGATGGATTAAAACCATGATCTCTTGACTTGGTAAGAGTATTCTGCATCATTCAGAAACTCTGTCCATCACCACCCCCTTTTTCCCAAATCGATTTTATCCACACTCAGTGTGGGAGGGTATGCTCAGACGTGAGTCCCTTGCTCATTGCACCATCAGGATTCAGGCAAGCCGGGCAGACGAAGGCTGTGATGCCAGAAACCGGTCCCCGGAAGCTTGTTTCCTTCCCAGTATAAGAATTGGCTTGGTAGTTTGGTTTGCCCTGTTCCCATCATGCACTGGGACAGGTACAGACTAATTTGCATGTAGTCAGGTTCTGAGCTGGGATGGTGCAGTGAGCTAAAAAACGGTGATGGATTAAAACCATAATCTCTTGACTTGGTAAGAGTATTCTGCATCATTCAGAAACTCTGTCCATCACCACCCCCTTTTTCCCAAATCGATTTTATCCACACTCAGTGTGGGAGGGTATGCTCAGACGTGAGTCCCTTGCTCATTGCACCATCAGGATTCAGGCAAGCCGGGCCGACGAAGGCTGTGATGCCAGAAACCGGTCCCCGGAAGCTTGTTTCCTTCCCAGTATAAGAATTGGCTTGGTAGTTTGGTTTGCCCTGTTCCCATCATGCACTGGGACAGGTACAGACTAATTTGCATGTAGCCAGGTTCTGAGCTGGGATGGTGCAGTGAGCTAAAAAACGGTGATGGATTAAAACCATGATCTCTTGACTTGGTAAGAGTATTCTGCATCATTCAGCAACTCTGTCCATCACCACCCCCTTTTTCCCAAATCGATTTTATCCACACTCAGTGTGGGAGGGTATGCTCAGACGTGAGTCCCTTGCTCATTGCACCATCAGGATTCAGGCAAGCCGGGCCGACGAAGGCTGTGATGCCAGAAACCGGTCCCCGGAAGCTTGTTTCCTTCCCAGTATAAGAATTGGCTTGGTAGTTTGGTTTGCCCTGTTCCCATCATGCACTGGGACAGGTACAGACTAATTTGCATGTAGCCAGGTTCTGAGCTGGGATGGTGCAGTGAGCTAAAAAACGGTGATGGATTAAAACCATGATCTCTTGACTTGGTAAGAGTATTCTGCATCATTCAGAAACTCTGTCCATCACCACCCCCTTTTTCCCAAATCGATTTTATCCACACTCAGTGTGGGAGGGTATGCTCAGACGTGAGTCCCTTGCTCATTGCACCATCAGGATTCAGGCAAGCCGGGCAGACGAAGGCTGTGATGCCAGAAACCGGTCCCCGGAAGCTTGTTTCCTTCCCAGTATAAGAATTGGCTTGGTAGTTTGGTTTGCCCTGTTCCCATCATGCACTGGGACAGGTACAGACTAATTTGCATGTAGTCAGGTTCTGAGCTGGGATGGTGCAGTGAGCTAAAAAACGGTGATGGATTAAAACCATAATCTCTTGACTTGGTAAGAGTATTCTGCATCATTCAGAAACTCTGTCCATCACCACCCCCTTTTTCCCAAATCGATTTTATCCACACTCAGTGTGGGAGGGTATGCTCAGACGTGAGTCCCTTGCTCATTGCACCATCAGGATTCAGGCAAGCCGGGCCGACGAAGGCTGTGATGCCAGAAAACGGTCCCCGGAAGCTTGTTTCCTTCCTAGTATAAGAATTGGCTTGGTAGTTTGGTTTGCTCTGTTCCCATCATGCACTGGGACAGGTACAGACTAATTTGCATGTAGCCAGGTTCTGAGCTGGGATGGTGCAGTGAGCTAAAAAACGGTG
Source organism: Triturus cristatus (assembly GCF_964204655.1). Taxonomy (NCBI): domain Eukaryota; kingdom Metazoa; phylum Chordata; class Amphibia; order Caudata; family Salamandridae; genus Triturus; species Triturus cristatus. The sequence goes on from NC_140586.1 coordinate 60,617,986, forward strand.
ATGGATTAAAACCATGATCTCTTGACTTGGTAAGAGTATTCTGCATCATTCAGAAACTCTGTCCATCACCACACCCTTTTTCCTAAATCGATTTTATCCACACTCAGTGTGGGAGGGTATGCTCAGACGTGAGTCCCTTGCTCATTGCACCATCAGGATTCAGGCAAGCCGGGCCGACGAAGGCTGTGATGCCAGAAACCGGTCCCCGGAAGCTTGTTTCCTTCCCAGTATAAGAATTGGCTTGGTAGTTTGGTTTGCTCTGTTCCCATCATGCACTGGGACAGGTACAGACTAATTTGCATGTAGCCAGGTTCTGAGCTGGGATGGTGCAGTGAGCTAAAAAACGGTGATGGATTAAAACCATGATCTCTTGACTTGGTAAGAGTATTCTGCATCATTCAGAAACTCTGTCCATCACCACCCCCTTTTTCCCAAATCGATTTTATCCACACTCAGTGTGGGAGGGTATGCTCAGACGTGAGTCCCTTGCTCATTGCACCATCAGGATTCAGGCAAGCCGGGCCGACGAAGGCTGTGATGCCAGAAACCGGTCCCCGGAAGCTTGTTTCCTTCCCAGTATAAGAATTGGCTTGGTAGTTTGGTTTGCCCTGTTCCCATCATGCACTGGGACAGGTACAGACTAATTTGCATGTAGCCAGGTTCTGAGCTGGGATGGTGCAGTGAGCTAAAAAACGGTGATGGATTAAAACCATGATCTCTTGACTTGGTAAGAGTATTCTGCATCATTCAGAAACTCTGTCCATCACCACCCCCTTTTTCCCAAATCGATTTTATCCACACTCAGTGTGGGAGGGTATGCTCAGACGTGAGTCCCTTGCTCATTGCACCATCAGGATTCAGGCAAGCCGGGCTGACGAAGGCTGTGATGCCAGAAACCGGTCCCCGGAAGCTTGTTTCCTTCCCAGTATAAGAATTGGCTTGGTAGTTTGGTTTGCCCTGTTCCCATCATGCACTGGGACAGGTACTGACTAATTTGCATTTATTTATTTATTTAGACGGTTTTGTATAGCGCGGACAAGACCCTTGCGGGTATCAGAGCGCTTCACATATCTGACATAGGAAAAGGTGTGTACATAAAAATACAGTGTTACAATGCATACAAGGTACATAATACAGGGAAATGCAGATAGCTATAGTTCATGTAAATTTGGACATGAGAATCGATTTCACTTCTTTTTTGAAAAAAACTGTAGATGGATTGAGTCTCGTTTCTGGGGGTAGGGCATTCCATATCCTGGGGGCCATTCCTGAGAAGGTACGATTGTACGTTTTTTTCTTGGAGAAACGTTGCGGTTTCAGTAGCAGCTTGGTAGAGCTCCTGGTAGATCTGTTACCACCTGATAATACCAGTTTTTCGGCTAGGTACCTAGGGGTTTTGTGGTGTAGTGCCTTATGAGTCATACAGGCGATTTTTAACTGGATCCTGGCCTCAAAAGGTAGCCAGTTTAGGGCATGTAGGTCAGGGGAAATGTGGCAGTTTCTTTTAGTGCCTGTAACGAGTCTGGCGGCTGTATTGATTGATGCTCTGAGAGGGGCGGTCGTTGCCTTGGGGAGACCACAGAGAGCGACGCTCCCATAGTCAACTCTGGGAATTACTAGGGATTGAACCGCCTGTTTGAAGTCCATTGCTGGAATGAAGGGTTTCAATTTTCTCAGCGTGTTGATCTGAAAGTTTGCTCCTTTTGTTGCAGTGCTGATGTGCTTCTGCATATTTAGCTTATTATCCAGGGTTATTCCTAGAGATTTAGCGGAATCAATGACGATAGGTTGACCGTCGAGTGCAGTTAGATGCTTCATCCACTCACGGATGGTCGTTGTTTGGTTGGGTGGAGCAATTAGGAGGAATTCTGTTTTTAGTGTGTTTAGCTTTAGATGATTCTTAGCAAGCCATGTCTGTGTCTTTTGGAGCGAAGAGTTCAGGGACTTGATGTCGTCGAGAGATTGGATCTTAATGTAGAGTTGTGTGTCATCTGCGTACATGTGGTATTGGATATTTTCGTGGCTGAGAAGCTCTGTGAGTGGTTCCATAAACAGGTTGAAGAGTGTCGGGGAGAGGGAAGAGCCCTGGGGTACTCCTAAGGTGACTGGGGTGGGGTTGGATAAAGATTTGTTGGTCTTGAATCTTTGTGTTCTGTTTTGGAGGAAGGAAGTGAACCAGTTTAACACTGTTCCGGATAGCCCCATTCTATGCTTCATGAGGTTCAGTAGATTGTCATGTTTGACAGTGTCGAACGCTGAGGAGAGGTCAAGTAAGATTAGCAAGCATGCTTTGTTTTGATCCAGTATTTGTAATGCGTCATCAATTATGTGGGTCATGGCTGATTCGGTACTGTGCCCTGATCGAAAGCCTGATTGGAATTGGTCGAGCAGGTTGAAGTGGTCTATATGCTTACTAAGCTGCATGTGGACACATTTTTCAAGAAGTTTGGCCAAGGTTGAGATATTGGATATTGGTCGATAGTTGTTTAGGTCTGATGGGTCCGCTGAGACTTTCTTAAGGATGGGGGTTACCTGACCGGCTTTGAGGATGTCAGGGATGGTTCCTTGCAAGAGAGAAGAATTTATGATTCTAGTCCACAGGGGCACTAGCAGTGGCATGAAGGTCTTTGCGTGGGATGCTGGAAGGGGGTCTGTGAAGTGGTTGGAAGGATTCAGAGTGGTGAGCGTGTTTAGGATAGTTTCTTCGCTGTAGAGGTTGAAGGTAGTCCAGGAGGCATTGTTCTTGAGGTCGTGTATAATGGGACCGATACACGGGGTACTTGGGGAGGACCGTGAGGGGATTGAGTGTGTATCGGTAATGGTTGATAGATCATTAAGTAGGTCTGCCTTTAATTTGTCAGTCTTTGTTGTGAAAAAGGAGGCAAGATCCTCACAGTTGGGGATTGAATCTGGATTGGCTTGGGGGGAGTGGGGGCCACCCTTAGACTGATTATTGATTATTTCGAACAATTTTTTGGGGCGATTCTTGGCTTGGTCTAGTTGTACACCTATGAAGTCAGCTTTAGAGCGACGAATCTTTCTGTAGTAGGCATTTCTGGTGCATCTTAGTAGTTGGAGGTGGGCAGTGGATGGGGCTGTTCTCCATTGTCTTTCAATTGCTCTCAGTGCTCTTCTGTCTTCATTTAGTCTGCCATCATACCAGGGGTTTGAATTCTTTTCGGTGACTCTTTTTAATTGTAATGGGGCTAAGGTGTCCAGAACCCTGTTCATACCGTTAAAGTAGTGATTGGTCAGATCCTGTACATCGTTTGATCCAACCGTAGCTGGCGTGAGGATGCGACTAGCGGATGCAAGGTCGGCCGGATTGATGTTTTCTAGGCTCCTCTTCCAGATTTTCGTTCTCGTCGGTTGGACAGAGAGTAATTTAACTACTTCCTTGATGTGAAAGGTGATAATGTAGTGATCAGACCAGTCGCATGGGAGAATCGATTCTAGCCGGGGGGAGTCCGCTTTAGAAATTACAAGATCAAGGATTGAGCCTTTTCCGTGGGTGGGGCTGTCACATATTTGGGACAAGTTGAGGTCGGATAGGAAAAGTTTGAAGCTATTGACCACTGGATCGTCTGGATCGTTCCAGTGGAGATTGAAGTCACCCAGGAAGATCTGTGTATTTTGTTGTCCTGCATTTGTCGCTATGATGTCCATCATGTGCTCGATGAAGGTGAGGTTGTTGCCAGGAGGATGGTACATAGAGTGTAGTGAGCAAAGTGGCTTGTTGTTGCTCGTAATGTGTAGGCAGAGGTATTCACATGATGAGAGTACTGGGGTGTTTGTGCGCCTTACCGCAAGGTTGTTCCTATGGATGCAGGCAATACCACCACCTGTCTTCTCAGGTCTGTCTAGTCTTGTAATGTAGTAGTTCGGGGGGACTAGTATGTCTAAAATGGGTGTGGATGATTCAGTCAGCCAGGTTTCCGTTAAGATGATAAGGTCAGGTTCATTGGATATAATGAGGTCGGCTATATCAGTGGCATGACGTGCTGCCGATCTACAGTTTAGAAGGATACATTTTATCTGGGCATTGGTCGGGGTGATGGTCTGGTCATGGAGGGTGGTTACTCTTGTGAGGTTGCTTACAACAATGCCTCTGGGAGTGTGTATTGTCAGTCTTGAGGCATTGGGGTTGATGGATTGAATTAAGGAACCTATCTGTGTGTTCTCTAAGTGTACCGGTCCCCTTGGTAGAGATGGAGGTTCGTATGAGTGGAGTAGAGAAGAAATGTCACTTGGTGATAAGGTGTTCTTTTCCCTGGTTGGCCTGGATGGTGCATTGGGGTAAGGGACTGTTTTCCATTTGAGGGGTCCCTGAGGTGTCGGGCTAGCGCAATCCTGTTGAGTGGGTTTTGCTTGGGGTTTGGGTGGTTGCCGGATCAGGTCATGAAGGGTTTGTATGTCAACTTTTATTTGTTGTAGGGAAAGTAGGATCTCGTCTAGTCTGGGGTCTGATGTGGGGCTTGTTATCTTGAAGGTTTGGTCTGTGGATAAGTGAGGAGGTGTAATGGCTTGTGTGGTGTCCCAGGGTATGACATGTGTTGGTTCAAAGGGCGGTGATCCCATGGGGAGTGGAGGGGAGGAGAATGGGGTGTCCGAATCTATGTGTTGCATTGTTGAGGGGTGGAAATCACTGGGAAGGGGTATAGTGGGGTGAGGGTGTGATGGTGTATTGGTGTTATCTGAGTTCAGAAGGGCGGGTGTGTGTGGGGAGGCTGTGGATGGGGTGAAAGGGGTGAGAGGTGGGGTGGGTGTAGTGGAGATAGTAGTGGAGCTCTGGGGGGAGTCGGTATAGTGCAGATGTCCGTTATTCAGAGGGGTCATAGTGGGACCAGTGGTGGGTATATTTGTATACTGGGATACCAGGGGAGAGTTTCCAGGGGGGGGAATCGGTGGGGGGGCGCTCGTAGGATTGTGAGAGTTGGTTTGGGGTCTTGTAACCTTCGCTTTGATGATTGGGAAGATATTGTCTAATATATTAAGATTATGGTCTGATGCCTGAATGAGTATGATCCCGTTATGGTAAATGGTGAATGTGGCAGTAGCGTTGTAGAATGGAGAGGGAATGATAGATAGTGTGATGCCGTGTGTAGTTTTCCTAGTGGATGCTGTTGAGAATAGGGTAAGAAAGGCTTTCCGCCATTGTGCTCTCCTCTTGGTGTAGAATATAATGTCATTTGTTATGTGTCCTGTGCTATTTGAGAAGTAAGGGTCAGAGACTGGAATTTCTGGGTGTGCTTTTAGGAGATTATGTTTGAATCCTTTGGCCGCCTTTTTGGAGAGGCTAGGAGGGTATTTGATGGAGTAGGTGTGTTGGCACTTGGGTTCCATAATGTGAGTTTTAGGCTTGCAAGGGGGGGGTGAGAGGGACAAAGGCAAGTGCAAGTGGTAGGGGATCTCTTCGGTGAGTAAAAGAGAGATGAAGATCTCAGTCTTTATAACGACATCGTATTGAGGGAGTGGTGGTCAGGATATTTATTATAATACGGCCTTACGCGCCTTACGGGAATATAGGATCTGGGGACTGACTGGTCATTGATTGTGCTCTGGTGTGTATGACTAAAATATAAGACATTCCAATATGGCCGTTTTCTTGTCTCGCGAGGGAGTGAATAGTCCTATTACTCTTTCCATGCCTCCAGTCTAACTAGGACAATTCCTCAGTACATGCATTCAAACTTCGTCTAGGCCTCTTTCTGTTTTTGTGGGGGGTGGATCTGGCTCGGTCCTTTGAATCTGGTTATGCTCTGATTGTTAGTCCTCTGTCTTTGTCCGTGTGGATGGGTTAAATGGGTAGTCCTTCGTTTGTTTTGCTTAACCCAATTGCCATTTTGCGTTTAGCCTGTTCGGGCATATGCTGTGACTTGCGGTGTTTAGTATATGTCACTGCCGCCACTGAGCAGCTGGGAAAAATGCGAGGGCTTAATCCCTATGTATGGTCTCTGAACACCCAGCAAAAGAGACTATCTTTGTTGAGCATGGGGCTGCCCGACTAAACAAATAAATAAATAGGTCCGCTCCCTGTTACTGCATCAAGCTGCATGTGCCTATGAACCTGCTCAGGGATTGCACATCACGATCGTGCTGTGGGGGGGGGAGGGAGCCAGGGGGCGCATGAGCCCGTGTATGTCCCTCATTGTTGCAACAGAAGGTTATCGAGCGTGGGCGGTACCTGATGAGAGCCGATCCGGTGCAGCTCCGATGGACTTCTCGCTCAGACCTCCCAGCTCTCCGCCATTCCTCCTCACAACCCGACGAGGTGCCGTCCCTCTCTACACCAAGTGCTGGCAGGGCGCTCGTGCGCCTCGGTGCGATGCAGGCGGGGGCAGCGGAAGACCAGCTCTCGGGACTCTCCCGCGGTCACGCTATCTCCCGGGCAAGTACAAGGCGCTCCCGCGACTGGGTGCATCGTCGGCTCCCGCGGCTCTCTCACACCGGGGGCAGTGGGGAGTCGTTCCTCTCGTCTAAAACGTGCCCGGTGCTGCCTCAATCTTTCCTCCAGGCTGTCTCAAAAACATTACGGTCCACTGCTTCTCCGGCGAGTGCGCGAAGGGCGCCTCAGCCCCTGGGTCCAACTCTTGTCGTCCGGAGCTTCCGACCCGGTCTCTTCTCGGTGAGTGCGTCCTCCCTTCACCCTTCGTGGTGCAACGAAGCGCTCGCAATGGCTATCCGGGATATCTCGATCGTTTCGATCGTTTCGATCCCTAGCCTGTGGAGCTCAATCGTATAGCTCCTTCCTCGCCGCCATCTTGGTAAGCATGTAGCCAGGTTCTGAGCTGGGATGGTGCAGTGAGATAAAAAACGGTGATGGATTAAAACCATGATCTCTTGACTTGGTAAGAGTATTCTGCATCATTCAGAAACTCTGTCCATCACCACCCCCTTTTTCCCAAATCGATTTTATCCACACTCAGTGTGGGAGGGTATGCTCAGACGTGAGTCCCTTGCTCATTGCACCATCAGGATTCAGGCAAGCTGGGCCGACGAAGGCTGTGATGCCAGAAACCGGTCCCCGGAAGCTTGTTTCCTTCCCAGTATAAGAATTGGCTTGGTAGTTTGGTTTGCCCTGTTCCCATCATGCACTGGGACAGGGACAGACTAATTTGCATGTAGCCAGGTTCTGAGCTGGGATGGTGCAGTGAGCTAAAAAACGGTGATGGATTAAAACCATGATCTCTTGACTTGGTAAGAGTATTCTGCATCATTCAGAAACTCTGTCCATCACCACCCCCTTTTTCCCAAATCGATTTTATCCACACTCAGTGTGGGAGGGTATGCTCAGACGTGAGTCCCTTGCTCATTGCACCATCAGGATTCAGGCAAGCCGGGCCGACGAAGGCTGTGATGCCAGAAACCGGTCCCCGGAAGCTTGTTTCCTTCCCAGTATAAGAATTGGCTTGGTAGTTTGGTTTGCCCTGTTCCCATCATGCACTGGGACAGGTACAGACTAATTTGCATGTAGCCAGGTTCTGAGCTGGGATGGTGCAGTGAGCTAAAAAACGGTGATGGATTAAAACCATGATCTCTTGACTTGGTAAGAGTATTCTGCATCATTCAGAAACTCTGTCCATCACCACCCCCTTTTTCCCAAATCGATTTTATCCACACTCAGTGTGGGAGGGTATGCTCAGACGTGAGTCCCTTGCTCATTGCACCATCAGGATTCAGGCAAGCCGGGCCGACGAAGGCTGTGATGCCAGAAACCGGTCCCCGCAAGCTTGTTTCCTTCCCAGTATAAGAATTGGCTTGGTAGTTTGGTTTGCCCTGTTCCCATCATGCACTGGGACAGGTACAGACTAATTTGCATGTAGCCAGGTTCTGAGCTGGGATGGTGCAGTGAGCTAAAAAACGGTGATGGATTAAAACCATGATCTCTTGACTTGGTAAGAGTATTCTGCATCATTCAGAAACTCTGTCCATCACCACCCCCTTTTTCCCAAATCGATTTTATCCACACTCAGTGTGGGAGGGTATGCTCAGACGTGAGTCCCTTGCTCATTGCACCATCAGGATTCAGGCAAGCCGGGCCGACGAAGGCTGTGATGCCAGAAACCGGTCCCCGGAAGCTTGTTTCCTTCCCAGTATAAGAATTGGCTTGGTAGTTTGGTTTGCCCTGTTCCCATCATGCACTGGGACAGGTACAGACTAATTTGCATGTAGCCAGGTTCTGAGCTGGGATGGTGCAGTGAGCTAAAAATCGGTGATGGATTAAAACCATGATCTCTTGACTTGGTAAGAGTATTCTGCATCATTCATAAACTCTGTCCATCACCACCCCCTTTTTCCCAAATCGATTTTATCCACACTCAGTGTGGGAGGGTATGCTCAGACGTGAGTCCCTTGCTCATTGCACCATCAGGATTCAGGCAAGCCGGGCCGACGAAGGCTGTGATGTCAGAAACCGGTCCCCGGAAGCTTGTTTCCTTTCCAGTATAAGAATTGGCTTGGTAGTTTGGTTTGCCCTGTTCCCATCATGCACTGGGACATGTACAGACTAATTTGCATGTAGCCAGGTTCTGAGCTGGGATGGTGCAGTGAGCTAAAAAACGGTGATGGATTAAAACCATGATCTCTTGACTTGGTAAGAGTATTCTGCATCATTCAGAAACTCTGTCCATCACCACCCCCTTTTTCCCAAATCGATTTTATCCACACTCAGTGTGGGAGGGTATGCTCAGACGTGAGTCCCTTGCTCATTGCACCATCAGGATTCAGGCAAGTCGGGCCGCCGAAGGCTGTGATGCCAGAAACCGGTCCCCCGAAGCTTGTTTCCTTCCCAGTATAAGAATTGGCTTGGTAGTTTGGTTTGCCCTGTTCCCATCATGCACTGGGACAGGTACAGACTAATTTGCATGTAGCCAGGTTCTGAGCTGGGATGGTGCAGTGAGCTAAAAAACAGTGATGGATTAAAACCATGATCTCTTGACTTGGTAAGAGTATTCTGCATCATTCAGAAACTATGTCCATCACCACCCCCTTTTTCCCAAATCGATTTTATCCACACTCAGTGTGGGAGGGTATGCTCAGACGTGAGTCCCTTGCTCATTGCACCATCAGGATTCAGGCAAGCTGGGCAGACGAAGGCTGTGATGCCAGAAACCGGTCCCCGGAAGCTTGTTTCCTTCCCAGTATAAGAATTGGCTTGGTAGTTTGGTTTGCCCTGTTTCCATCATGCACTGGGACAGGTACAGACTAATTTGCATGTAGCCAGGTTCTGAGCTGGGATGGTGCAGTGAGCTAAAAAACGGTGAAGGATTAAAACCATGATTTCTTGACTTGGTAAGAGTATTCTGCATCATTCAGAAACTCTGTCCATCACCACCCCCTTTTTCCCAAATCGATTTTATCCACACTCAGTGTGGGAGGGTATGCTCAGACGTGAGTCCCTTGCTCATTGCACCATCAGGATTCAGGCAAGCCGGGCCGACGAAGGCTGTGATGCCAGAAACCGGTCCCCGGAAGCTTGTTTCCTTCCCAGTAGAAGAATTGGCTTGGTAGTTTGGTTTGCCCTGTTCCCATCATGGACTGGGACAGGTACAGACTAATTTGCATGTAGCCAGGTTCTGAGCTGGGATGGTGCAGTGAGCTAAAAAACGGTGATGGATTAAAATCATGATCTCTTGACTTGGTAAGAGTATTCTGCATCATTCAGAAACTCTGTCCATCACCACCCACTTTTTCCCAAATCGATTTTATCCACACTCAGTGTGGGAGGGTATGCTCAGACGTGAGTCCCTTGCTCATTGCACCATCAGGATTCAGGCAAGCCGGGCCGACGAAGGCTGTGATGCCAGAAACCGGTCCCCGGAAGCTTGTTTCCTTCCCAGTATAAGAATTGGCTTGGTAGTTTGGTTTGCCCTGTTCCCATCATGCACTGGGACAGGTACAGACTAATTTGCATGTAGCCAGGTTCAGAGCTGGGATGGTGCAGTGAGCTAAAAAACGGTGATGGATTAAAACCATGATCTCTTGACTTGGTAAGAGTATTCTGCATCATTCAGAAACTCTGTCCATCACCACCCCCTTTTTCCCAAATCGATTTTATCCACACTCATTGTGGGAGGGTATGCTCAGACGTGAGTCCCTTGCTCATTGCACCATCAGGATTCAGGCAAGCCGGGCCGACGAAGGCTGTGATGCCAGAAACCGGTCCCTGGAAGCTTGTTTCCTTCCCAGTATAAGAATTGGCTTGGTAGTTTGGTTTGCCCTGTTCCCATCATGCACTGGGACAGGTACAGACTAATTTGCATGTAGCCAGGTTCTGAGCTGGGATGGTGCAGTGAGCTAAAAAACGGTGATGGATTAAAACCATGATCTTTTGACTTGGTAAGAGTATTCTGCATCATTCAGCAACTCTGTCCATCACCACCCCCTTTTTCCCAAATCGATTTTATCCACACTCAGTGTGGGAGGGTATGCTCAGACGTGAGTCCCTTGCTCATTGCACCATCAGGATTCAGGCAAGCCGGGCCGACGAAGGCTGTGATGCCAGAAACCGGTCCCCGGAAGCTTGTTTCCTTCCCAGTATAAGAATTTGCTTGGTAGTTTGGTTTACCCTGTTCCCATCATGCACTGGGACAGGTACAGACTAATTTGCATGTAGCCAGGTTCTGAGCTGGGATGGTGCAGTGAGCTAAAAAACGGTGATGGATTAAAACCATGATCTCTTGACTTGGTAAGAGTATTCTGCATCATTCAGAAACTCTGTCCATCACCACCCCCTTTTTCCCAAATCGATTTTATCCACACTCATTGAGGGAGGGTATGCTCAGACGTGAGTCCCTTGCTCATTGCACCATCAGGATTCAGGCAAGCCGGGCCGACGAAGGCTGTGATGCCAGAAACCTGTCCCCGGAAGCTTGTTTCCTTCCCAGTATAAGAATTGGCTTGGTAGTTTGGTTTGCTCTGTTCCCATCATGCACTGGGACAAGTACAGACTAATTTGCATGTAGCCAGGTTCTGCGCTGGGATGGTGCAGTGAGCTAAAAAACGGTGATGGATTAAAACCATGATCTCTTGACTTGGTAAGAGTATTGTGCATCATTCAGAAACTCTGTCCATCACCACCCCCTTTTTCCCAAATCGATTTTATCCACACTCAGTGTGGGAGGGTATGCTCAGACGTGAGTCCCTTGCTCATTGCACCATCAGGATTCAGGCAAGCCGGGCCGACGAAGGCTGTGATGCCAGAAACCGGTCCCCGGAAGCTTGTTTCCTTCCCAGTATCAGAATTGGCTTGGTAGTTTTGGTTTGCCCTGTTCCCATCATGCACTGGGACAGGTACAGACTAATTTGCATGTAGCCAGGTTCTGAGCTGGGATGGTGCAGTGAGCTAAAAAACGGTGATGGATTAAAACCATGATCTCTTGACTTGGTAAGAGTATTCTGCATCATTCAGAAACTCTGTCCATCACCACCCCCTTTTTCCCAAATCGATTTTATCCACACTCAGTGTGGGAGGGTATGCTCAGACGTGAGTCCCTTGCTCATTGCACCATCAGGATTCAGGCAAGCCGGGCCGACGAAGGCTGTGATGCCAGAAACCGGTCCCCGGAAGCTTGTTTCCTTCCCAATATAAGAATTGGCTTGGTAGTTTTGTTTGCCCTGTTCCCATCATGCACTGGGACAGGTACAGACTAATTTGCATGTAGCCAGGTTCTGAGCTGGGATGGTGCAGTGAGCTAAAAAACGGTGATGGATTAAAACCATGATCTCTTGACTTGGTAAGAGTATTCTGCATCATTCAGAAACTCTGTCCATCACCACCCCCTTTTTCCCAAATCGATTTTATCCACACTCAGTGTGGGAGGGTATGCTCAGACGTGAGTCCCTTGCTCATTGCACCATCAGGATTCAGGCAAGCCGGGCCGACGAAGGCTGTGATGCCAGAAACCGGTCCCCAGAAGCTTGTTTCCTTCCCAGTATAAGAATTGGCTTGGTAGTTTGGTTTGCCCTGTTCCCATCATGGACTGGGACAGGTACAGACTAATTTGCATGTAGCCAGGTTCTGAGCTGGGATGGTGCAGTGAGCTAAAAAACGGTGATGGATTAAAACCATGATCTCTTGACTTGGTAAGAGTATTCTGCATCATTCAGAAACTCTGTCCATCACCACCCCCTTTTTCCCAAATCGATTTTATCCAGACTCAGTGTGGGAGGGTATGCTCAGACGTGAGTCCCTTGCTCATTGCACCATCAGGATTCAGGCAAGCCGGGCCGACGAAGGCTGTGATGCCAGAAACCGGTCCCCGGAAGCTTGTTTCCTTCCCAGTATAAGAATTGGCTTGGTAGTTTGGTTTGCCCTGTTCCCATCATGCACTGGGACAGGTACAGACTAATTTGCATGTAGCCAGGTTCTGAGCTGGGATGGTGCAGTGAGCTAAAAAACGGTGATGGATTAAAACCATGATCTCTTGACTTGGTAAGAGTATTCTGCATCATTCAGAAACTCTGTCCATCACCACCCCCTTTTTCCCAAATCGATTTTATCCACACTCATTGTGGGAGGGTATGCTCAGACGTGAGTCCCTTGCTCATTGCACCATCAGGATTCAGGCAAGCCGGGCCGATGAAGGCTGTGATGCCAGAAACCGGTCCCTGGAAGCTTGTTTCCTTCCCAGTATAAGAATTGGCTTGGTAGTTTGGTTTGCCCTGTTCCCATCATGCACTGGGACAGGTACAGACTAATTTGCATGTAGCCAGGTTCTGAGCTGGGATGGTGCAGTGAGCTAAAAAACGGTGATGGATTAAAACCATGATCTCTTGACTTGGTAAGAGTATTCTGCATCATTCAGCAACTCTGTCCATCACCACCCCCTTTTTCCCAAATCGATTTTATCCACACTCAGTGTGGGAGGGTATGCTCAGACGTGAGTCCCTTGCTCATTGCACCATCAGGATTCAGGCAAGCCGGGCCGACGAAGGCTGTGATGCCAGAAACCGGTCCCCGGAAGCTTGTTTCCTTCCCAGTATAAGAATTTGCTTGGTAGTTTGGTTTACCCTGTTCCCATCATGCACTGGGACAGGTACAGACTAATTTGCATGTAGCCAGGTTCTGAGCTGGGATGGTGCAGTGAGCTAAAAAACGGTGATGGATTAAAACCATGATCTCTTGACTTGGTAAGAGTATTCTGCATCATTCAGAAACTCTGTCCATCACCACCCCCTTTTTCCCAAATCGATTTTATCCACACTCATTGTGGGAGGGTATGCTCAGACGTGAGTCCCTTGCTCATTGCACCATCAGGATTCAGGCAAGCCGGGCCGACGAAGGCTGTGATGCCAGAAACCTGTCCCCGGAAGCTTGTTTCCTTCCCAGTATAAGAATTGGCTTGGTAGTTTGGTTTGCCCTGTTCCCATCATGCACTGGGACAGGTACAGACTAATTTGCATGTAGCCAGGTTCTGCGCTGGGATGGTGCAGTGAGCTAAAAAACGGTGATGGATTAAAACCATGATCTCTTGACTTGGTAAGAGTATTCTGCATCATTCAGAAACTCTGTCCATCACCACCCCCTTTTTCCCAAATCGATTTTATCCACACTCAGTGTGGGAGGGTATGCTCAGACGTGAGTCCCTTGCTCATTGCACCATCAGGATTCAGGCAAGCCGGGCCGACGAAGGCTGTGATGCCAGAAACCGGTCCCCGGAAGCTTGTTTCCTTCCCAGTATAAGAATTGGCTTGGTAGTTTGGTTTGCCCTGTTCCCATCATGCACTGGGACAGGTACAGACTAATTTGCATGTAGCCAGGTTCTGAGCTGGGATGGTGCAGTGAGCTAAAAAACGGTGATGGATTAAAACCATGATCTCTTGACTTGGTAAGAGTATTCTGCATCATTCAGAAACTCTGTCCATCACCACCCCCTTTTTCCCAAATTGATTTTATCCACACTCAGTGTGGGAGGGTATGCTCAGACGTGAGTCCCTTGCTCATTGCACCATCAGGATTCAGGCAAGCCGGGCCGACGAAGGCTGTGATGCCAGAAACCGGTCCCCGGAAGCTTGTTTCCTTCCCAGTATAAGAATTTGCTTGGTAGTTTGGTTTACCCTGTTCCCATCATGCACTGGGACAGGTACAGACTAATTTGCATGTAGCCAGGTTCTGAGCTGGGATGGTGCAGTGAGCTAAAAAACGGTGATGGATTAAAACCGTGATCTCTTGACTTGGTAAGAGTATTCTGCATCATTCAGAAACTCTGTCCATCACCACCCCCTTTTTCCCAAATCGATTTTATCCACACTCAGTGAGGGAGGGTATGCTCAGACGTGAGTCCCTTGCTCATTGCACCATCAGGATTCAGGCAAGCCGGGCCGACGAAGGCTGTAATGCCAGAAACCGGTCCCCGGAAGCTTGTTTCCTTCCCAGTATAAGAATTGGCTTGGTAGTTTGGTTTACCCTGTTCCCATCATGCACTGAGACAGGAACAGACTAATTTGCATGTAGCCAGGTTCTGAGCTGGGATGGTGTAGTGAGCTAAAAAACGGTGATGGATTAAAACCATGATCTCTTGACTTGGTAAGAGTATTCTGCGTCATTCAGAAACTCTGTCCATCACCACCCACTTTTTCCCAAATCGATTTTATCCACACTCAGTGTGGGAGGGTATGCTCAGACGTGAGTCCCTTGCTCATTGCACCATCAGGATTCAGGCAAGCCGGGCCGACGAAGGCTGTGATGCCAGAAACCGGTCCCCGGAAGCTTGTTTCCTTCCCAGTATAAGAATTGGCTTGGTAGTTTGGTTTGCCCTGTTCCCATCATGCACTGGGACAGGTACAGACTAATTTGCATGTAGCCAGGTTCTGAGCTGGGATGGTGCAGTGAGCTAAAAAACGGTGATGGATTAAAACCATGATCTCTTGACTTGGTAAGAGTATTCTGCATCATTCAGAAACTCTGTCCATCACCACCCCCTTTTTCCCAAATCGATTTTATCCACACTCAGTGTGGGAGGGTATGCTCAGACGTGAGTCCCTTGCTCATTGCACCATCCGGATTCAGGCAAGCCGGGCCGACGAAGGCTGTGATGCCAGAAACCGGTCCCCGGAAGCTTGTTTCCTTCCCAGTATAAGAATTGGCTTGGTAGTTTTATTTGCCCTGTTCCCATCATGCACTGGGACAGGTACAGACTAATTTGCATGTAGCCAGGTTCTGAGCTGGGATGGTGCAGTGAGCTAAAAAACGGTGATGGATTAAAACCATGATCTCTTGACTTGGTAAGAGTATTCTGCATCATTCAGAAACTCTGTCCATCACCACCCACTTTTTCCCAAATCGATTTTATCCACACTCAGTGTGGGAGGGTATGCTCAGACGTGAGTCCCTTGCTCATTGCACCATCAGGATTCAGGCAAGCCGGGCCGACGAAGGCTGTGATGCCAGAAACCGGTCCCCGGAAGCTTGTTTCCTTCCCAGTATAAGAATTGGCTTGTAGTTTGGTTTGCCCTGTTCCCATCATGCACTGGGACAGGTACAGACTAATTTGCATGTAGCCAGGTTCTGAGCTGGGATGGTGCAGTGAGCTAAAAAACGGGGACGGATTAAAACCATGATCTCTTGACTTGGTAAGAGTATTCTGCATCATTCAGAAACTCTGTCCATCACCACCCCCTTTTTCCCAAATCGATTTTATCCAGACTCAGTGTGGGAGGGTATGCTCAGACGTGAGTCCCTTGCTCATTGCACCATCAGGATTCAGGCAAGCCGGGCCGACGAAGGCTGTGATGCCAGAAACCGGTCCCCGGAAGCTTGTTTCCTTCCCAGTATAAGAATTGGCTTGGTAGTTTGGTTTGCCCTGTTCCCATCATGCACTGGGACAGGTACAGACTAATTTGCATGTAGCCAGGTTCTGAGCTGGGATGGTGCAGTGAGCTAAAAAACGGTGATGGATTAAAACCATGATCTCTTGACTTGGTAAGAGTATTCTGCATCATTCAGAAACTCTGTCCATCACCACCCCCTTTTTCCCAAATCGATTTTATCCACACTCAGTGTGGGAGGGTATGCTCAGACGTGAGTCCCTTGCTCATTGCACCATCAGGATTCAAGCAAGCAGGGCCGATGAAGGCTGTGATGCCAGAAACTGGTCCCCGGAAGCTTGTTTCCTTCCCAGTATAAGAATTGGCTTGGTAGTTTGGTTTGCCCTGTTCCCATCATGCACTGGGACAGGTACAGACTAATTTGCATGTAGCCAGGTTCTGAGCTGGGATGGTGCAGTGAGCTAAAAAACGGTGATGGATTAAAACCATGGTCTCTTGACTTGGTAAGAGTATTCTGCATCATTCAGAAACTCTGTCCATCACCACCCCCTTTTTCCCAAATCGATTTTATCCACACTCAGTGTGGGAGGGTATGCTCAGACGTGAGTCCCTTGCTCATTGCACCATCAGGATTCAGGCAAGCCGGGCCGACGAAGGCTGTGATGCCAGAAACCGGTGTCCGGAAGCTTGTTTCCTTCCCAGTATAAGAATTGGCTTGGTAGTTTGGTTTGCCCTGTTCCCATCATGCACTGGGACAGGTACAGACTAATTTGCATGTAGCCAGGTTCTGAGCTGGGATGGTGCAGTGAACTAAAAAACGGTGATGGATTAAAACCATGACCTCTTGACTTGGTAAGAGTATTCTGCATCATTCAGAAACTCTGTCCATCACCACCCCCTTTTTCCCAAATCGATTTTATCCACACTCAGTGTGGGAGGGTATGCTCAGACGTGAGTCCCTTGCTCATTGCACCATCAGGATTCAGGCAAGCCGGGCCGACGAAGGCTGTGATGCCAGAAACCGGTCCCCGGAAGCTTGTTTCCTTCCCAGTATAAGAATTGGCTTGGTAGTTTGGTTTGCCCTGTTCCCATCATGCACTGGGACAGGTACAGACTAATTTGCATGTAGCCAGGTTCTGAGCTGGGATGGTGCAGTGAGCTAAAAAACGGTGATGGATTAAAACCATGATCTCTTGACTTGGTAAGAGTATTCTGCATCATTCAGAAACTCTGTCCATCACCACCCCCTTTTTCCCAAATCGATTTTATCCACACTCAGTGTGGGAGGGTATGCTCAGACGTGAGTCCCTTGCTCATTGCACCATCAGGTTTCAGGCAAGCCGGGCCGATGAAGGCTGTGATGCCAGAAACCGGTCCCCGGAAGCTTGTTTCCTTCCCAGTATAAGAATTGGCTTGGTAGTTTGGTTTGCCCTGTTCCCATCATGCACTGGGACAGGTACAGACTAATTTGCATGTAGCCAGGTTCTGAGCTGGGATGGTGCAGTGAGCTAAAAAACGGTGATGGATTAAAACCATGATCTCTTGACTTGGTAAGAGTATTCTGCATCATTCAGAAACTCTGTCCATCACCACCCCCTTTTTCCCAAATCGATTTTATCCACACTCAGTGTGGGAGGGTATGCTCAGACGTGAGTCCCTTGCTCATTGCACCATCAGGATTCAGGCAAGCCGGGCCGACGAAGGCTGTGATGCCAGAAACCGGTCCCCGGAAGCTTGTTTCCTTCCCAGTATAAGAATTGGCTTGGTAGTTTGGTTTGCCCTGTTCCCATCATGCACTGGGACAGGTACAGACTAATTTGCATGTAGCCAGGTTCTGAGCTGGGATGGTGCAGTGAGCTAAAAAACGGTGATGGATTAAAACCATGATCTCTTGACTTGGTAAGAGTATTCTGCATCATTCAGAAACTCTGTCCATCACCACCCCCTTTTTCCCAAATCGATTTTATCCACACTCAGTGTGGGAGGGTATGCTCAGACGTGAGTCCCTTGCTCATTGCACCATCAGGATTCAGGCAAGCCGGGCCGACGAAGGCTGTGATGCCAGAAACCGGTCCCCGGAAGCTTGTTTCCTTCCCAGTATAAGAATTGGCTTGGTAGTTTGGTTTGCCCTGTTCCCATCATGCACTGGGACAGGTACAGACTAATTTGCATGTAGCCAGGTTCTGAGCTGGGATGGTGCAGTGAGCTAAAAAACGGTGATGGATTAAAACCATGATCTCTTGACTTGGTAAGAGTATTCTGCATCATTCAGAAACTCTGTCCATCACCACCCCCTTTTTCCCAAATCGATTTTATCCACACTCAGTGTGGGAGGGTATGCTCAGACGTGAGTCCCTTGCTCATTGCACCATCAGGATTCAGGCAAGCCGGGCCGACGAAGGCTGTGATGCCAGAAACCGGTCCCCGGAAGCTTGTTTCCTTCCCAGTATAAGAATTGGCTTGGTAGTTTGGTTTGCCCTGTTCCCATCATGCACTGGGACAGGTACAGACTAATTTGCATGTAGCCAGGTTCTGAGCTGGGATGGTGCAGTGAGCTAAAAAACGGTGATGGATTAAAACCATGATCTCTTGACTTGGTAAGAGTATTCTGCATCATTCAGAAACTCTGTCCATCACCACCCCCTTTTTCCCAAATCGATTTTATCCACACTCAGTGTGGGAGGGTATGCTCAGACGTGAGTCCCTTGCTCATTGCACCATCAGGATTCAGGCAAGCCGGGCCGACGAAGGCTGTGATGCCAGAAACCGGTCCCCCAAAGCTTGTTTCCTTCCCAGTATAAGAATTGGCTTGGTAGTTTGGTTTGCCCTGTTCCCATCATGCACTGGGACAGGTACAGACTAATTTGCATGTAGGCAGGTTCTGAGCTGGGATGGTGCAGTGAGCTAAAAAACAGTGATGGATTAAAACCATGATCTCTTGACTTGGTAAGAGTATTCTGCATCATTCAGAAACTCTGTCCATCACCACCCCCTTTTTCCCAAATCGATTTTATCCACACTCAGTGTGGGAGGGTATGCTCAGACGTGAGTGCCTTGCTCATTGCACCATCAGGATTCAGGCAAGCTGGGCAGACGAAGGCTGTGATGCCAGAAACCGGTCCCCGGAAGCTTGTTTCCTTCCCAGTATAAGAATTGGCTTGGTAGTTTGGTTTGCCCTGTTTCCATCATGCACTGGGACAGGTACAGACTAATTTGCATGTAACCAGGTTCTGAGCTGGGATGGTGCAGTGAGCTAAAAAACGGTGAAGGATTAAAACCATGATTTCTTGACTTGGTAAGAGTATTCTGCATCATTCAGAAACTCTGTCCATCACCACCCCCTTTTTCCCAAATCGATTTTATCCACACTCAGTGTGGGAGGGTATGCTCAGACGTGAGTCCCTTGCTCATTGCACCATCAGGATTCAGGCAAGCCGGGCCGACGAAGGCTGTGATGCCTGAAACCAGTCCCCTGAAGCTTGTTTCCTTCCCAGTAGAAGAATTGGCTTGGTAGTTTGGTTTGCCCTGTTCCCATCATGGACTGGGACAGGTACAGACTAATTTGCATGTAGCCAGGTTCTGAGCTGGGATGGTGCAGTGAGCTAAAAAACGGTGATGGATTAAAACCATGATCTCTTGACTTGGTAAGAGTATTCTGCATCATTCAGAAACTCTGTCCATCACCACCCACTTTTTCCCAAATCGATTTTATCCACACTCAGTGTGGGAGGGTATGCTCAGACGTGAGTCCCTTGCTCATTGCACCATCAGGATTCAGGCAAGCCGGGCCGACGAAGGCTGTGATGCCAGAAACCGGTCCCCGGAAGCTTGTTTCCTTCCCAGTATAAGAATTGGCTTGGTAGTTTGGTTTGTCCTGTTCCCATCATGCACTGGGACAGGTACAGACTAATTTGCATGTAGCCAGGTTCTGAGCTGGGATGGTGCAGTGAGCTAAAAAACGGGGACGGATTAAAACCATGATCTCTTGACTTGGTAAGAGTATTCTGCATCATTCAGAAACTCTGTCCATCACCACCCCTTTTTTCCCAAATCGATTTTATCCAGACTCAGTGTGGGAGGGTATGCTCAGACGTGAGTCCCTTGCTCATTGCACCATCAGGATTCAGGCAAGCCGGGCCGACGAAGGCTGTGCTGCCAGAAACCGGTCCCCGGAAGCTTGTTTCCTTCCCAGTATAAGAATTGGCTTGGTAGTTTGGTTTGCCCTGTTCCCATCATGCACTGGGACAGGTACAGACTAATTTGCATGTAGCCAGGTTCTGAGCTGGGATGGTGCAGTGAGCTAAAAAACGGTGATGGATTAAAACCATGATCTCTTGACTTGGTAAGAGTATTCTGCATCATTCAGAAACTCTGTCCATCACCACCCCCTTTTTCCCAAATCGATTTTATCCACGCTCATTGTGGGAGGGTATGCTCAGACGTGAGTCCCTTGCTCATTGCACCATCAGGATTCAGGCAAGCCGGGCCGATGAAGGCTGTGATGCCAGAAACCGGTCCCTGGAAGCTTGTTTCCTTCCCAGTATAAGAATTGGCTTGGTAGTTTGGTTTGCCCTGTTCCCATCATGCACTGGGACAGGTACAGACTAATTTGCATGTAGCCAGGTTCTGAGCTGGGATGGTGCAGTGAGCTAAAAAACGGTGATGGATTAAAACCATGATCTCTTGACTTGGTAAGAGTATTCTGCATCATTCAGCTACTCTGTCCATCACCACCCCCTTTTTCCCAAATCGATTTTATCCACACTCAGTGTGGGAGGGTATGCTCAGACGTGAGTCCCTTGCTCATTGCACCATCAGGATTCAGGCAAGCCGGGCCGACGAAGGCTGTGATGCCAGAAACCGGTCCCCGGAAGCTTGTTTCCTTCCCAGTATAAGAATTTGCTTGGTAGTTTGGTTTGCCCTGTTCCCATCATGCACTGGGACAGGTACAGACTAATTTGCATGTAGCCAGGTTCTGAGCTGGGATGGTGCAGTGAGCTAAAAAACGGTGATGGATTAAAACCATGATCTCTTGACTTGGTAAGAGTATTCTGCATCATTCAGAAACTCTGTCCATCACCACCCCCTTTTTCCCAAATCGATTTTATCCACACTCATTGTGGGAGGGTATGCTCAGACGTGAGTCCCTTGCTCATTGCACCATCAGGATTCAGGCAAGCCGGGCCGACGAAGGCTGTGATGCCAGAAACCTGTCCCCGGAAGCTTGTTTCCTTCCCAGTATAAGAATTGGCTTGGTAGTTTGGTTTGCCCTGTTCCCATCATGCACTGGGACAGGTACAGACTAATTTGCATGTAGCCAGGTTCTGCGCTGGGATGGTGCAGTGAGCTAAAAAACGGTGATGGATTAAAACCATGATCTCTTGACTTGGTAAGAGTATTCTGCATCATTCAGAAACTCTGTCCATCACCACCCCCTTTTTCCCAAATCGATTTTATCCACACTCAGTGTGGGAGGGTATGCTCAGACGTGAGTCCCTTGCTCATTGCACCATCAGGATTCAGGCAAGCCGGGCCGACGAAGGCTGTGATGCCAGAAACCGGTCCCCGGAAGCTTGTTTCCTTCCCAGTATAAGAATTGGCTTGGTAGTTTGGTTTGCCCTGTTCCCATCATGCACTGGGACAGGTACAGACTAATTTGCATGTAGCCAGGTTCTGAGCTGGGATGGTGCAGTGAGCTAAAAAACGGTGATGGATTAAAACCATGATCTCTTGACTTGGTAAGAGTATTCTGCATCATTCAGAAACTCTGTCCATCACCACCCCCTTTTTCCCAAATCGATTTTATCCACACTCAGTGTGGGAGGGTATGCTCAGACGTGAGTCCCTTGCTCATTGCACCATCAGGATTCAGGCAAGCCGGGCCGACGAAGGCTGTGATGCCAGAAACCGGTTCCCGGAAGCTTGTTTCCTTCCCAGTATAAGAATTGGCTTGGTAGTTTTCTTTGCCCTGTTCCCATCATGCACTGGGACAGGTACAGACTAATTTGCATGTAGCCAGGTTCTGAGCTGGGATGGTGCAGTGAGCTAAAAAACGGTGATGGATTAAAACCATGATCTCTTGACTTGGTAAGAGTATTCTGCATCATTCAGAAACTCTGTCCATCACCACCCCCTTTTTCCCAAATCGATTTTATCCACACTCAGTGTGGGAGGGTATGCTCAGACGTGAGTCCCTTGCTCATTGCACCATCAGGATTCAGGCAAGCCGGGCCGACGAAGACTGTGATGCCAGAAACCGGTCCCCGGAAGCTTGTTTCCTTCCCAGTAGAAGAATTGGCTTGGTAGTTTGGTTTGCCCTGTTCCCATCATGGACTGGGACAGGTACAGACTAATTTGCATGTAGCCAGGTTCTGAGCTGGGATGGTGCAGTGAGCTAAAAAACGGTGATGGATTAAAACCATGATCTCTTGACTTGGTAAGAGTATTCTGCATCATTCAGAAACTCTGTCCATCACCACCCACTTTTTCCCAAATCGATTTTATCCACACTCAGTGTGGGAGGGTATGCTCAGACGTGAGTCCCTTGCTCATTGCACCATCAGGATTCAGGCAAGCCGGGCCGACGAAGGCTGTGATGCCAGAAACCGGTCCCTGGAAGCTTGTTTCCTTCCCACTATAAGAATTGGCTTGGTAGTTTGGTTTGCCCTGTTCCCATCATGCACTGGGACAGGTACAGACTAATTTGCATGTAGCCAGGTTCTGAGCTGGGATGGTGCAGTGAGCTAAAAAACGGTGATGGATTAAAACCATGATCTCTTGACTTGGTAAGAGTATTCTGCATCATTCAGAAACTCTGTCCATCACCACCCCCTTTTTCCCAAATCGATTTTATCCAGACTCAGTGTGGGAGAGTATGCTCAGACGTGAGTCCCTTGCTCATTGCACCATCAGGATTCAGGCAAGCCGGGCCGACGAAGGCTGTGATGCCAGAAACCGGTCCCCGGAAGCTTGTTTCCTTCCCAGTATAAGAATTTGCTTGGTAGTTTGGTTTACCCTGTTCCCATCATGCACTGGGACAGGTACAGACTAATTTGCATGTAGCCAGGTTCTGAGCTGGGATGGTGCAGTGAGCTAAAAAACGGTGATGGATTAAAACCATGATCTCTTGACTTGGTAAGAGTATTCTGCATCATTCAGAAACTCTGTCCATCACCACCCCCTTTTTCCCAAATCGATTTTATCCACACTCATTGAGGGAGGGTATGCTCAGACGTGAGTCCCTTGCTCATTGCACCATCAGGATTCAGGCAAGCCGGGCCGACGAAGGCTGTGATGCCAGAAACCTGTCCCCGGAAGCTTGTTTCCTTCCCAGTATAAGAATTGGCTTGGTAGTTTGGTTTGCTCTGTTCCCATCATGCACTGGGACAAGTACAGACTAATTTGCATGTAGCCAGGTTCTGCGCTGGGATGGTGCAGTGAGCTAAAAAACGGTGATGGATTAAAACCATGATCTCTTGACTTGGTAAGAGTATTGTGCATCATTCAGAAACTCTGTCCATCACCACCCCCTTTTTCCCAAATCGATTTTATCCACACTCAGTGTGGGAGGGTATGCTCAGACGTGAGTCCCTTGCTCATTGCACCATCAGGATTCAGGCAAGCCGGGCCGACGAAGGCTGTGATGCCAGAAACCGGTCCCCGGAAGCTTGTTTCCTTCCCAGTATCAGAATTGGCTTGGTAGTTTTGGTTTGCCCTGTTCCCATCATGCACTGGGACAGGTACAGACTAATTTGCATGTAGCCAGGTTCTGAGCTGGGATGGTGCAGTGAGCTAAAAAACGGTGATGGATTAAAACCATGATCTCTTGACTTGGTAAGAGTATTCTGCATCATTCAGAAACTCTGTCCATCACCACCCCCTTTTTCCCAAATCGATTTTATCCACACTCAGTGTGGGAGGGTATGCTCAGACGTGAGTCCCTTGCTCATTGCACCATCAGGATTCAGGCAAGCCGGGCCGACGAAGGCTGTGATGCCAGAAACCGGTCCCCGGAAGCTTGTTTCCTTCCCAATATAAGAATTGGCTTGGTAGTTTTGTTTGCCCTGTTCCCATCATGCACTGGGACAGGTACAGACTAATTTGCATGTAGCCAGGTTCTGAGCTGGGATGGTGCAGTGAGCTAAAAAACGGTGATGGATTAAAACCATGATCTCTTGACTTGGTAAGAGTATTCTGCATCATTCAGAAACTCTGTCCATCACCACCCCCTTTATCCCAAATCGATTTTATCCACACTCAGTGTGGGAGGGTATGCTCAGACGTGAGTCCCTTGCTCATTGCACCATCAGGATTCAGGCAAGCCGGGCCGACGAAGGCTGTGATGCCAGAAACCGGTCCCCAGAAGCTTGTTTCCTTCCCAGTATAAGAATTGGCTTGGTAGTTTGGTTTGCCCTGTTCCCATCATGGACTGGGACAGGTACAGACTAATTTGCATGTAGCCAGGTTCTGAGCTGGGATGGTGCAGTGAGCTAAAAAACGGTGATGGATTAAAACCATGATCTCTTGACTTTGTAAGAGTATTCTGCATCATTCAGAAACTCTGTCCATCACCACCCCCTTTTTCCCAAATCGATTTTATCCAGACTCAGTGTGGGAGGGTATGCTCAGACGTGAGTCCCTTGCTCATTGCACCATCAGGATTCAGGCAAGCCGGGCCGACGAAGGCTGTGATGCCAGAAACCGGTCCCCGGAAGCTTGTTTCCTTCCCAGTATAAGAATTGGCTTGGTAGTTTGGTTTGCCCTGTTCCCATCATGCACTGGGACAGGTACAGACTAATTTGCATGTAGCCAGGTTCTGAGCTGGGATGGTGCAGTGAGCTAAAAAACGGTGATGGATTAAAACCATGATCTCTTGACTTGGTAAGAGTATTCTGCATCATTCAGAAACTCTGTCCATCACCACCCCCTTTTTACCAAATCGATTTTATCCACACTCATTGTGGGAGGGTATGCTCAGACGTGAGTCCCTTGCTCATTGCACCATCAGGATTCAGGCAAGCCGGGCCGACGAAGGCTGTGATGCCAGAAACCGGTCCCTGGAAGCTTGTTTCCTTCCCAGTATAAGAATTGGCTTGGTACTTTGGTTTGCCCTGTTCCCATCATGCACTGGGACAGGTACAGACTAATTTGCATGTAGCCAGGTTCTGAGCTGGGATGGTGCAGTGAGCTAAAAAACGGTGATGGATTAAAACCATGATCTCTTGACTTGGTAAGAGTATTCTGCATCATTCAGCAACTCTGTCCATCACCACCCCCTTTTTCCCAAATCGATTTTATCCACACTCAGTGTGGGAGGGTATGCTCAGACGTGAGTCCCTTGCTCATTGCACCATCAGGATTCAGGCAAGCCGGGCCGACGAAGGCTGTGATGCCAGAAACCGGTCCCCGGAAGCTTGTTTCCTTCCCAGTATAAGAATTTGCTTGGTAGTTTGGTTTACCCTGTTCCCATCATGCACTGGGACAGGTACAGACTAATTTGCATGTAGCCAGGTTCTGAGCTGGGATGGTGCAGTGAGCTAAAAAACGGTGATGGATTAAAACCATGATCTCTTGACTTGGTAAGAGTATTCTGCATCATTCAGAAACTCTGTCCATCACCACCCCCTTTTTCCCAAATCGATTTTATCCACACTCATTGTGGGAGGGTATGCTCAGACGTGAGTCCCTTGCTCATTGCACCATCAGGATTCAGGCAAGCCGGGCCGACAAAGGCTGTGATGCCAGAAACCTGTCCCCGGAAGCTTGTTTCCTTCCCAGTATAAGAATTGGCTTGGTAGTTTGGTTTGCCCTGTTCCCATCATGCACTGGGACAGGTACAGACTAATTTGCATGTAGCCAGGTTCTGCGCTGGGATGGTGCAGTGAGCTAAAAAACGGTGATGGATTAAAACCATGATCTCTTGACTTGGTAAGAGTATTCTGCATCATTCAGAAACTCTGTCCATCACCACCCCCTTTTTCCCAAATCGATTTTATCCACACTCAGTGTGGGAGGGTATGCTCAGACGTGAGTCCCTTGCTCATTGCACCATCAGGATTCAGGCAAGCCGGGCCGACGAAGGCTGTGATGCCAGAAACCGGTCCCCGGAAGCTTGTTTCCTTCCCAGTATAAGAATTGGCTTGGTAGTTTGGTTTGCCCTGTTCCCATCATGCACTGGGACAGGTACAGACTAATTTGCATGTAGCCAGGTTCTGAGCTGGGATGGTGCAGTGAGCTAAAAAACGGTGATGGATTAAAACCATGATCTCTTGACTTGGTAAGAGTATTCTGCATCATTCAGAAACTCTGTCCATCACCACCCCCTTTTTCCCAAATCGATTTTATCCACACTCAGTGTGGGAGGGTATGCTCAGACGTGAGTCCCTTGCTCATTGCACCATCAGGATTCAGGCAAGCCGGGCCGACGAAGGCTGTGATGCCAGAAACCGGTCCCCGGAAGCCTGTTTCCTTCCCAATATAAGAATTGGCTTGGTAGTTTTGTTTGCCCTGTTCCTATCATGCACTGGGACAGGTACAGACTAATTTGCATGTAGCCAGGTTCTGAGCTGGGATGGTGCAGTGAGCTAAAAACGGTGATGGATTAAAACCGTGATCTCTTGACTTGGTAAGAGTATTCTGCATCATTCAGAAACTCTGTCCATCACCACCCCCTTTTTCCCAAATCGATTTTATCCACACTCAGTGTGCGAGGGTATGCTCAGACGTGAGTCCCTTGCTCATTGCACCATCAGGATTCAGGCAAGCCGGGCCGACGAAGGCTGTGATGCCAGAAACCGGTCCCCGGAAGCTTGTTTCCTTCCCAGTATAAGAATTGGCTTGGTAGTTTGGTTTGCCCTGTTCCCATCATGCACTGAGACAGGAACAGACTAATTTGCATGTAGCCAGGTTCTGAGCTGGGATGGTGTAGTGAGCTAAAAAACGGTGATGGATTAAAACCATGATCTCTTGACATGGTAAGAGTATTCTGCGTCATTCAGAAACTCTGTCCATCACCACCCCCTTTTTCCCAAATCGATTTTATCCACACTCAGTGTGGGAGGGTATGCTCAGACGTGAGTCCCTTGCTCATTGCACCATCAGGATTCAGGCAAGCCGGGCCGACGAAGGCTGTGATGCTAGAAACCGGTCCCCGGAAGCTTGTTTCCTTCCCAGTATAAGAATTGGCTTGGTAGTTTGGTTTGCCCTGTTCCCATCATGCACTGGGACAGGTACAGACTAATTTGCATGTAGCCAGGTTCTGAGCTGGGATGGTGCAGTGAGCTAAAAAACGGTGATGGATTAAAACCATGATCTCTTGACTTGGTAAGAGTATTCTGCATCATTCAGAAACTCTGTCCATCACCACCCACTTTTTCCCAAATCGATTTTATCCACACTCAGTGTGGGAGGGTATGCTCAGACGTGAGTCCCTTGCTCATTGCACCATCAGGATTCAGGCAAGCCGGGCCGACGAAGGCTGTGATGCCAGAAACCGGTCCCCGGAAGCTTGTTTCCTTCCCAGTATAAGAATTGGCTTGGTAGTTTGGTTTGCCCTGTTCCCATCATGCACTGGGACAGGTACAGACTAATTTGCATGTAGCCAGGTTCTGAGCTGGGATGGTGCAGTGAGCTAAAAAACGGTGATGGATTAAAACCATGATCTCTTGACTTGGTAAGAGTATTCTGCATCATTCAGAAACTCTGTCCATCACCACCCCCTTTTTCCCAAATCGATTTTATCCACACTCAGTGTGGGAGGGTATGCTCAGACGTGAGTCCCTTGCTCATTGCACCATCAGCATTCAGGCAAGCCGGGCCGACGAAGGCTGTGATGCCAGAAACCGGTCCCCGGAAGCTTGTTTCCTTCCCAGTATAAGAATTGGCTTGGTAGTTTGGTTTGCCCTGTTCCCATCATGCACTGGGACAGGTACAGACTAATTTGCATGTAGCCAGGTTCTGAGCTGGGATGGTGCAGTGAGCTAAAAAACGGTGATGGATTAAAACCATGATCTCTTGACTTGGTAAGAGTATTCTGCATCATTCAGAAACTCTGTCCATCACCACCCCCTTTTTCCCAAATCGATTTTATCCACACTCAGTGTGGGAGGGTATGCTCAGACGTGAGTCCCTTGCTCATTGCACCATCAGGATTCAGGCAAGCCGGGCCGACGAAGGCTGTGATGCCAGAAACCGGTCCCCGGAAGCTTGTTTCCTTCCCAGTATAAGAATTGGCTTGGTAGTTTGGTTTGCCCTGTTCCCATCATGCACTGGGACAGGTACAGACTAATTTGCATGTAGCCAGGTTCTGAGCTGGGATGGTGCAGTGAGCTAAAAAACAGTGATGGATTAAAACCATGATCTCTTGACTTGGTAAGAGTATTCTGCATCATTCAGAAACTATGTCCATCACCACCCCCTTTTTCCCAAATCGATTTTATCCACACTCAGTGTGGGAGGGTATGCTCAGACGTGAGTCCCTTGCTCATTGCACCATCAGGATTAAGGCAAGCTGGGCAGACGAAGGCTGTGATGCCAGAAACCGGTCCCCGGAAGCTTGTTTCCTTCCCAGTATAAGAATTGGCTTGGTAGTTTGGTTTGTCCTGTTTCCATCATGCACTGGGACAGGTACAGACTAATTTGCATGTAGCCAGGTTCTGAGCTGGGATGGTGCAGTGAGCTAAAAAACGGTGAAGGATTAAAACCATGATTTCTTGACTTGGTAAGAGTATTCTGCATCATTCAGAAACTCTGTCCATCACCACCCCCTTTTTCCCAAATCGATTTTATCCACACTCAGTGTGGGAGGGTATGCTCAGACGTGAGTCCCTTGCTCATTGCACCATCAGGATTCAGGCAAGCCGGGCCGACGAAGGCTGTGATGCCAGAAACTGGTCCCCGGAAGCTTGTTTCCTTCCCAGTAGAAGAATTGGCTTGGTAGTTTGGTTTGCCCTGTTCCCATCATGGACTGGGACAGGTACAGACTAATTTGCATGTAGCCAGGTTCTGAGCTGGGATGGTGCAGTGAGCTAAAAAACGGTGATGGATTAAAACCATGATCTCTTGACTTGGTAAGAGTATTCTGCATCATTCAGAAACTCTGTCCATCACCACCCACTTTTTCCCAAATCGATTTTATCCACACTCAGTGTGGGAGGGTATGCTCAGACGTGAGTCCCTTGCTCATTGCACCATCAGGATTCAGGCAAGCCGGGCCGACGAAGGCTGTGATGCCAGAAACCGGTCCCCGGAAGCTTGTTTCCTTCCCAGTATAAGAATTGGCTTGGTAGTTTGGTTTGCCCTGTTCCCATCATGCACTGGGACAGGTACAGACTAATTTGCATGTAGCCAGGTTCTGAGCTGGGATGGTGCAGTGAGCTAAAAAACGGTGATGGATTAAAACCATGATCTCTTGACTTGGTAAGAGTATTCTGCATCATTCAGAAACTCTGTCCATCACCACCCCCTTTTTCCCAAATCGATTTTATCCACACTCAGTGTGGGAGGGTATGCTCAGACGTGAGTCCCTTGCTCATTGCACCATCAGGATTCAGGCAAGCCGGGCCGACGAAGGCTGTGATGCCAGAAACCTGTCCCCGGAAGCTTGTTTCCTTCCCAGTATAAGAATTGGCTTGGTAGTTTGGTTTGCCCTGTTCCCATCATGCACTGGGACAGATACAGACTAAGTTGCATGTAGCCAGGTTCTGAGCTGGGATGGTGCAGTGAGCTAAAAAACGGTGATGGATTAAAACCATGATCTCTTGACTTGGTAAGAGTATTCTGCATCATTCAGAAACTCTGTCCATCACCACCCCCTTTTTCCCAAATCGATTTTATCCACACTCAGTGTGGGAGGGTATGCTCAGACGTGAGTCCCTTGCTCATTGCACCATCAGGATTCAGGCAAGCCGGGCCGACGAAGGCTGTGATGCCAGAAACCGGTCCCCGGAAGCTTGTTTCCTTCCCAGTATAAGAATTGGCTTGGTAGTTTGGTTTGCTCTGTTCCCATCATGCACTGGGACAGGTACAGACTAATTTGCATGTAGCCAGGTTCTGAGCTGGGATGGTGCAGTGAGCTAAAAAACGGTGATGGATTAAAACCATGATCTCTTGACTTGGTAAGAGTATTCTGCATCATTCAGAAACTCTGTCCATCACCACCCCCTTTTTCCCAAATCGATTTTATCCACACTCAGTGTGGGAGGGTATGCTCAGACGTGAGTCCCTTGCTCATTGCACCATCAGGATTCAGGCAAGCCGGGCCGACGAAGGCTGTGATGCCAGAAACCGGTCCCCGGAAGCTTGTTTCCTTCCCAGTATAAGAATTGGCTT
Organism: Triturus cristatus; assembly: GCF_964204655.1. Classification (NCBI taxonomy): domain Eukaryota; kingdom Metazoa; phylum Chordata; class Amphibia; order Caudata; family Salamandridae; genus Triturus; species Triturus cristatus. The sequence goes on from NC_140586.1 coordinate 60,648,082, forward strand.
GGTAGTTTGGTTTGCCCTGTTCCCATCATGCACTGGGACAGGTACAGACTAATTTGCATGTAGCCAGGTTCTGAGCTGGGATGGTGCAGTGAGCGAAAAATCGGTGATGGATTAAAACCATGATCTCTTGACTTGGTAAGAGTATTCTGCATCATTCATAAACTCTGTCCATCACCACCCCCTTTTTCCCAAATCGATTTTATCCACACTCAGTGTGGGAGGGTATGCTCAGACGTGAGTCCCTTGCTCATTGCACCATCAGGATTCAGGCAAGCCGGGCCGACGAAGGCTGTGATGTCAGAAACCGGTCCCCGGAAGCTTGTTTCCTTCCCAGTATAAGAATTGGCTTGGTAGTTTGGTTTGCCCTGTTCCCATCATGCACTGGGACATGTACAGACTAATTTGCATGTAGCCAGGTTCTGAGCTGGGATGGTGCAGTGAGCTAAAAAACGGTGATGGATTAAAACCATGATCTCTTGACTTGGTAAGAGTATTCTGCATCATTCAGAAACTCTGTCCATCACCACCCCCTTTTTCCCAAATCGATTTTATCCACACTCAGTGTGGGAGGGTATGCTCAGACGTGAGTCCCTTGCTCATTGCACCATCAGGATTCAGGCAAGCCGGGCCGACGAAGGCTGTGATGCCAGAAACCGGTCCCCCGAAGCTTGTTTCCTTCCCAGTATAAGAATTGGCTTGGTAGTTTGGTTTGCTATGTTCCCATCATGCACTGGGACAGGTACAGACTAATTTGCATGTAGCCAGGTTCTGAGCTGGGATGGTGCAGTGAGCTAAAAAACAGTGATGGATTAAAACCATGATCTCTTGACTTGGTAAGAGTATTCTGCATCATTCAGAAACTCTGTCCATCACCACCCCTTTTTTCCCAAATCGATTTTATCCACACTCAGTGTGGGAGGGTATGCTCAGACGTGAGTCCCTTGCTCATTGCACCATCAGGATTCAGGCAAGCTGGGCAGACGAAGGCTGTGATGCCAGAAACCGGTCCCCGGAAGCTTGTTTCCTTCCCAGTATAAGAATTGGCTTGGTAGTTTGGTTTGCCCTGTTTCCATCATGCACTGGGACAGGTACAGACTAATTTGCATGTAGCCAGGTTCTGAGCTGGGATGGTGCAGTGAGCTAAAAAACGGTGAAGGATTAAAACCATGATTTCTTGACTTGGTAAGAGTATTCTGCATCATTCAGAAACTCTGTCCATCACCACCCCCTTTTTCCCAAATCGATTTTATCCACACTCAGTGTGGGAGGGTATGCTCAGACGTGAGTCCCTTGCTCATTGCACCATCAGGATTCAGGCAAGCCGGGCCGACGAAGGCTGTGATGCCAGAAACCGGTCCCCGGAAGCTTGTTTCCTTCCCAGTAGAAGAATTGGCTTGGTAGTTTGGTTTGCCCTGTTCCCATCATGGACTGGGACAGGTACAGACTAATTTGCATGTAGCCAGGTTCTGAGCTGGGATGGTGCAGTGAGCTAAAAAACGGTGATGGATTAAAACCATGATCTCTTGACTTGGTAAGAGTATTCTGCATCATTCAGAAACTCTGTCCATCACCACCCACTTTTTCCCAAATCGATTTTATCCACACTCAGTGTGGGAGGGTATGCTCAGACGTGAGTCCCTTGCTCATTGCACCATCAGGATTCAGGCAAGCCGGGCCGACGAAGGCTGTGATGCCAGAAACCGGTCCCCGGAAGCTTGTTTCCTTCCCAGTATAAGAATTGGCTTGGTAGTTTGGTTTGCCCTGTTCCCATCATGCACTGGGACAGGTACAGACTAATTTGCATGTAGCCAGGTTCTGAGCTGGGATGGTGCAGTGAGCTAAAAAACGGGGACGGATTAAAACCATGATCTCTTGACTTGGTAAGAGTATTCTGCATCATTCAGAAACTCTGTCCATCACCACCCCCTTTTTCCCAAATCGATTTTATCCAGACTCAGTGTGGGAGGGTATGCTCAGACGTGAGTCCCTTGCTCATTGCACCATCAGGATTCAGGCAAGCCGGGCCGACGAAGGCTGTGATGCCAGAAACCGGTCCCCGGAAGCTTGTTTCCTTCCCAGTATAAGAATTGGCTTGGTAGTTTTCTTTGCCCTGTTCCCATCATGCACTGGGACAGGTACAGACTAATTTGCATGTAGCCAGGTTCTGAGCTGGGATGGTGCAGTGAGCTAAAAAACGGTGATGGATTAAAACCATGATCTCTTGACTTGGTAAGAGTATTCTGCATCATTCAGAAACTCTGTCCATCACCACCCCCTTTTTCCCAAATCGATTTTATCCACACTCAGTGTGGGAGGGTATGCTCAGACGTGAGTCCCTTGCTCATTGCACCATCAGGATTCAGGCAAGCCGGGCCGATGAAGGCTGTGATGCCAGAAACTGGTCCCCGGAAGCTTGTTTCCTTCCCAGTATAAGAATTGGCTTGGTAGTTTGGTTTGCCCTGTTCCCATCATGCACTGGGACAGGTACAGACTAATTTGCATGTAGCCAGGTTCTGAGCTGGGATGGTGCAGTGAGCTAAAAAACGGTGATGGATTAAAACCATGATCTCTTGACTTGGTAAGAGTATTCTGCATCATTCAGAAACTCTGTCCATCACCACCCCCTTTTTCCCAAATCGATTTTATCCACACTCAGTGTGGGAGGGTATGCTCAGACGTGAGTCCCTTGCTCATTGCACCATCAGGATTCAGGCAAGCCGGGCCGACGAAGGCTGTGATGCCAGAAACCGGTGTCCGGAAGCTTGTTTCCTTCCCAGTATAAGAATTGGCTTGGTAGTTTGGTTTGCCCTGTTCCCATCATGCACTGGGACAGGTACAGACTAATTTGCATGTAGCCAGGTTCTGAGCTGGGATGGTGCAGTGAACTAAAAAACGGTGATGGATTAAAACCATGATCTCTTGACTTGGTAAGAGTATTCTGCATCATTCAGAAACTCTGTCCATCACCACCCCCTTTTTCCCAAATCGATTTTATCCACACTCAGTGTGGGAGGGTATGCTCAGACGTGAGTCCCTTGCTCATTGCACCATCAGGATTCAGGCAAGCCGGGCCGACGAAGGCTGTGATGCCAGAAACCGGTCCCCGGAAGCTTGTTTCCTTCCCAGTATAAGAATTGGCTTGGTAGTTTGGTTTGCCCTGTTCCCATCATGCACTGGGACAGGTACAGACTAATTTGCATGTAGCCAGGTTCTGAGCTGGGATGGTGCAGTGAGCTAAAAAACGGTGATGGATTAAAACCATGATCTCTTGACTTGGTAAGAGTATTCTGCATCATTCAGAAACTCTGTCCATCACCACCCCCTTTTTCCCAAATCGATTTTATCCACACTCAGTGTGGGAGGGTATGCTCAGACGTGAGTCCCTTGCTCATTGCACCATCAGGATTCAGGCAAGCCGGGCCGACGAAGGCTGTGATGCCAGAAACCGGTCCCCGGAAGCTTGTTTCCTTCCCAGTATAAGAATTGGCTTGGTAGTTTGGTTTGCCCTGTTCCCATCATGCACTGGGACAGGTACAGACTAATTTGCATGTAGCCAGGTACTGAGCTGGGATGGTGCAGTGAGCTAAAAAACGGTGATGGATTAAAACCATGATCTCTTGACTTGGTAAGAGTATTCTGCATCATTCAGAAACTCTGTCCATCACCACCCCCTTTTTCCCAAATCGATTTTATCCACACTCAGTGTGGGAGGGTATGCTCAGACGTGAGTCCCTTGCTCATTGCACCATCAGGATTCAGGCAAGCCGGGCCGATGAAGGCTGTGATGCCAGAAACCGGTCCCCGGAAGCTTGTTTCCTTCCCAGTATAAGAATTGGCTTGGTAGTTTGGTTTGCCCTGTTCCCATCATGCACTGGGACAGGTACAGACTAATTTGCATGTAGCCAGGTTCTGAGCTGGGATGGTGCAGTGAGCTAAAAAACGGTGATGGATTAAAACCATGATCTCTTGACTTGGTAAGAGTATTCTGCATCATTCAGAAACTCTGTCCATCACCACCCCCTTTTTCCCAAATCGATTTTATCCACACTCAGTGTGGGAGGGTATGCTCAGACGTGAGTCCCTTGCTCATTGCACCATCAGGATTCAGGCAAGCCGGGCCGACGAAGGCTGTGATGCCAGAAACCGGTCCCCGGAAGCTTGTTTCCTTCCCAGTATAAGAATTGGCTTGGTAGTTTGGTTTGCCCTGTTCCCATCATGCACTGGGACAGGTACAGACTAATTTGCATGTAGCCAGGTTCTGAGCTGGGATGGTGCAGTGAGCTAAAAAACGGTGATGGATTAAAACCATGATCTCTTGACTTGGTAAGAGTATTCTGCATCATTCAGAAACTCTGTCCATCACCACCCCCTTTTTCCCAAATCGATTTTATCCACACTCAGTGTGGGAGGGTATGCTCAGACGTGAGTCCCTTGCTCATTGCACCATCAGGATTCAGGCAAGCCGGTCCGACGAAGGCTGTGATGCCAGAAACCGGTCCCCGGAAGCTTGTTTCCTTCCCAGTATAAGAATTGGCTTGGTAGTTTGGTTTGCCCTGTTCCCATCATGCACTGGGACAGGTACAGACTAATTTGCATGTAGCCAGGTTCTGAGCTGGGATGGTGCAGTGAGCTAAAAAACAGTGATGGATTAAAACCATGATCTCTTGACTTGGTAAGAGTATTCTGCATCATTCAGAAACTATGTCCATCACCACCCCCTTTTTCCCAAATCGATTTTATCCACACTCAGTGTGGGAGGGTATGCTCAGACGTGAGTCCCTTGCTCATTGCACCATCAGGATTAAGGCAAGCTGGGCAGACGAAGGCTGTGATGCCAGAAACCGGTCCCCGGAAGCTTGTTTCCTTCCCAGTATAAGAATTGGCTTGGTAGTTTGGTTTGTCCTGTTTCCATCATGCACTGGGACAGGTACAGACTAATTTGCATGTAGCCAGGTTCTGAGCTGGGATGGTGCAGTGAGCTAAAAAACGGTGAAGGATTAAAACCATGATTTCTTGACTTGGTAAGAGTATTCTGCATCATTCAGAAACTCTGTCCATCACCACCCCCTTTTTCCCAAATCGATTTTATCCACACTCAGTGTGGGAGGGTATGCTCAGACGTGAGTCCCTTGCTCATTGCACCATCAGGATTCAGGCAAGCCGGGCCGACGAAGGCTGTGATGCCAGAAACTGGTCCCCGGAAGCTTGTTTCCTTCCCAGTATAAGAATTAGCTTGGTAGTTTGGTTTGCCCTGTTCCCATCATGGACTGGGACAGGTACAGACTAATTTGCATGTAGCCAGGTTCTGAGCTGGGATGGTGCAGTGAGCTAAAAAACGGTGATGGATTAAAACCATGATCTCTTGACTTGGTAAGAGTATTCTGCATCATTCAGAAACTCTGTCCATCACCACCCACTTTTTCCCAAATCGATTTTATCCACACTCAGTGTGGGAGGGTATGCTCAGACGTGAGTCCCTTGCTCATTGCACCATCAGGATTCAGGCAAGCCGGGCCGACGAAGGCTGTGATGCCAGAAACCGGTCCCCGGAAGCTTGTTTCCTTCCCAGTATAAGAATTGGCTTGGTAGTTTGGTTTGCCCTGTTCCCATCATGCACTGGGACAGGTACAGACTAATTTGCATGTAGCCAGGTTCTGAGCTGGGATGGTGCAGTGAGCTAAAAAACGGTGATGGATTAAAACCATGATCTCTTGACTTGGTAAGAGTATTCTGCATCATTCAGAAACTCTATCCATCACCACCCCCTTTTTCCCAAATCGATTTTATCCACACTCAGTGTGGGAGGGTATGCTCAGACGTGAGTCCCTTGCTCATTGCACCATCAGGATTCAGGCAAGCCGGGCCGACGAAGGCTGTGATTCCAGAAACCGGTCCCCGGAAGCTTGTTTCCTTCCCAGTATAAGAATTGGCTTGGTAGTTTGGTTTGCCCTGTTCCCATCATGCACTGGGACAGATACAGACTAAGTTGCATGTAGCCAGGTTCTGAGCTGGGATGGTGCAGTGAGCTAAAAAACGGTGATGGATTAAAACCATGATCTCTTGACTTGGTAAGAGTATTCTGCATCATTCAGAAACTCTGTCCATCACCACCCCCTTTTTCCCAAATCGATTTTATCCACACTCAGTGTGGGAGGGTATGCTCAGACGTGAGTCCCTTGCTCATTGCACCATCAGGATTCAGGCAAGCCGGGCCGACGAAGGCTGTGATGCCAGAAACCGGTCCCCGGAAGCTTGTTTCCTTCCCAGTATAAGAATTGGCTTGGTAGTTTGGTTTGCTCTGTTCCCATCATGCACTGGGACAGGTACAGACTAATTTGCATGTAGCCAGGTTCTGAGCTGGGATGGTGCAGTGAGCTAAAAAACGGTGATGGATTAAAACCATGATCTCTTGACTTGGTAAGAGTATTCTGCATCATTCAGAAACTCTGTCCATCACCACCCCCTTTTTCCCAAATCGATTTTATCCACACTCAGTGTGGGAGGGTATGCTCAGACGTGAGTCCCTTGCTCATTGCACCATCAGGATTCAGGCAAGCCGAGCCGACGAAGGCTGTGATGCCAGAAACCGGTCCCCGGAAGCTTGTTTCCTTCCCAGTATAAGAATTGGCTTGGTAGTTTGGTTTGCCCTGTTCCCATCATGCACTGGGACAGGTACAGACTAATTTGCATGTAGCCAGGTTCTGAGCTGGGATGGTGCAGTGAGCGAAAAATCGGTGATGGATTAAAACCATGATCTCTTGACTTGGTAAGAGTATTCTGCATCATTCATAAACTCTGTCCATCACCACCCCCTTTTTCCCAAATCGATTTTATCCACACTCAGTGTGGGAGGGTATGCTCAGACGTGAGTCCCTTGCTCATTGCACCATCAGGATTCAGGCAAGCCGGGCCGACGAAGGCTGTGATGTCAGAAACCGGTCCCCGGAAGCTTGTTTCCTTCCCAGTATAAGAATTGGCTTGGTAGTTTGGTTTGCCCTGTTCCCATCATGCACTGGGACATGTACAGACTAATTTGCATGTAGCCAGGTTCTGAGCTGGGATGGTGCAGTGAGCTAAAAAACGGTGATGGATTAAAACCATGATCTCTTGACTTGGTAAGAGTATTCTGCATCATTCAGAAACTCTGTCCATCACCACCCCCTTTTTCCCAAATCGATTTTATCCACACTCAGTGTGGGAGGGTATGCTCAGACGTGAGTCCCTTGCTCATTGCACCATCAGGATTCAGGCAAGCCGGGCCGACGAAGGCTGTGATGCCAGAAACCGGTCCCCCGAAGCTTGTTTCCTTCCCAGTATAAGAATTGGCTTGGTAGTTTGGTTTGCTATGTTCCCATCATGCACTGGGACAGGTACAGACTAATTTGCATGTAGCCAGGTTCTGAGCTGGGATGGTGCAGTGAGCTAAAAAACAGTGATGGATTAAAACCATGATCTCTTGACTTGGTAAGAGTATTCTGCATCATTCAGAAACTCTGTCCATCACCACCCCTTTTTTCCCAAATCGATTTTATCCACACTCAGTGTGGGAGGGTATGCTCAGACGTGAGTCCCTTGCTCATTGCACCATCAGGATTCAGGCAAGCTGGGCAGACGAAGGCTGTGATGCCAGAAACCGGTCCCCGGAAGCTTGTTTCCTTCCCAGTATAAGAATTGGCTTGGTAGTTTGGTTTGCCCTGTTTCCATCATGCACTGGGACAGGTACAGACTAATTTGCATGTAGCCAGGTTCTGAGCTGGGATGGTGCAGTGAGCTAAAAAACGGTGAAGGATTAAAACCATGATTTCTTGACTTGGTAAGAGTATTCTGCATCATTCAGAAACTCTGTCCATCACCACCCCCTTTTTCCCAAATCGATTTTATCCACACTCAGTGTGGGAGGGTATGCTCAGACGTGAGTCCCTTGCTCATTGCACCATCAGGATTCAGGCAAGCCGGGCCGACGAAGGCTGTGATGCCAGAAACCGGTCCCCGGAAGCTTGTTTCCTTCCCAGTAGAAGAATTGGCTTGGTAGTTTGGTTTGCCCTGTTCCCATCATGGACTGGGACAGGTACAGACTAATTTGCATGTAGCCAGGTTCTGAGCTGGGATGGTGCAGTGAGCTAAAAAACGGTGATGGATTAAAACCATGATCTCTTGACTTGGTAAGAGTATTCTGCATCATTCAGAAACTCTGTCCATCACCACCCACTTTTTCCCAAATCGATTTTATCCACACTCAGTGTGGGAGGGTATGCTCAGACGTGAGTCCCTTGCTCATTGCACCATCAGGATTCAGGCAAGCCGGGCCGACGAAGGCTGTGATGCCAGAAACCGGTCCCCGGAAGCTTGTTTCCTTCCCAGTAGAAGAATTGGCTTGGTAGTTTGGTTTGCCCTGTTCCCATCATGGACTGGGACAGGTACAGACTAATTTGCATGTAGCCAGGTTCTGAGCTGGGATGGTGCAGTGAGCTAAAAAACGGTGATGGATTAAAACCATGATCTCTTGACTTGGTAAGAGTATTCTGCATCATTCAGAAACTCTGTCCATCACCACCCACTTTTTCCCAAATCGATTTTATCCACACTCAGTGTGGGAGGGTATGCTCAGACGTGAGTCCCTTGCTCATTGCACCATCAGGATTCAGGCAAGCCGGGCCGACGAAGGCTGTGATGCCAGAAACCGGTCCCCGGAAGCTTGTTTCCTTCCCAGTATAAGAATTGGCTTGGTAGTTTGGTTTGCCCTGTTCCCATCATGCACTGGGACAGGTACAGACTAATTTGCATGTAGCCAGGTTCTGAGCTGGGATGGTGCAGTGAGCTAAAAAACGGGGACGGATTAAAACCATGATCTCTTGACTTGGTAAGAGTATTCTGCATCATTCAGAAACTCTGTCCATCACCACCCCCTTTTTCCCAAATCGATTTTATCCACACTCAGTGTGGGAGGGTATGCTCAGACGTGAGTCCCTTGCTCATTGCACCATCAGGATTCAGGCAAGCCGGGCCGACGAAGGCTGTGATGCCAGAAACCGGTCCCCGGAAGCTTGTTTCCTTCCCAGTATAAGAATTGGCTTGGTAGTTTTCTTTGCCCTGTTCCCATCATGCACTGGGACAGGTACAGACTAATTTGCATGTAGCCAGGTTCTGAGCTGGGATGGTGCAGTGAGCTAAAAAACGGTGATGGATTAAAACCATGATCTCTTGACTTGGTAAGAGTATTCTGCATCATTCAGAAACTCTGTCCATCACCACCCCCTTTTTCCCAAATCGATTTTATCCACACTCAGTGTGGGAGGGTATGCTCAGACGTGAGTCCCTTGCTCATTGCACCATCAGGATTCAGGCAAGCCGGGCCGATGAAGGCTGTGATGCCAGAAACTGGTCCCCGGAAGCTTGTTTCCTTCCCAGTATAAGAATTGGCTTGGTAGTTTGGTTTGCCCTGTTCCCATCATGCACTGGGACAGGTACAGACTAATTTGCATGTAGCCAGGTTCTGAGCTGGGATGGTGCAGTGAGCTAAAAAACGGTGATGGATTAAAACCATGATCTCTTGACTTGGTAAGAGTATTCTGCATCATTCAGAAACTCTGTCCATCACCACCCCCTTTTTCCCAAATCGATTTTATCCACACTCAGTGTGGGAGGGTATGCTCAGACGTGAGTCCCTTGCTCATTGCACCATCAGGATTCAGGCAAGCCGGGCCGACGAAGGCTGTGATGCCAGAAACCGGTGTCCGGAAGCTTGTTTCCTTCCCAGTATAAGAATTGGCTTGGTAGTTTGGTTTGCCCTGTTCCCATCATGCACTGGGACAGGTACAGACTAATTTGCATGTAGCCAGGTTCTGAGCTGGGATGGTGCAGTGAACTAAAAAACGGTGATGGATTAAAACCATGATCTCTTGACTTGGTAAGAGTATTCTGCATCATTCAGAAACTCTGTCCATCACCACCCCCTTTTTCCCAAATCGATTTCATCCACACTCAGTGTGGGAGGGTATGCTCAGACGTGAGTCCCTTGCTCATTGCACCATCAGGATTCAGGCAAGCCGGGCCGACGAAGGCTGTGATGCCAGAAACCGGTCCCCGGAAGCTTGTTTCCTTCCCAGTATAAGAATTGGCTTGGTAGTTTGGTTTGCCCTGTTCCCATCATGCACTGGGACAGGTACAGACTAATTTGCATGTAGCCAGGTTCTGAGCTGGGATGGTGCAGTGAGCTAAAAAACGGTGATGGATTAAAACCATGATCTCTTGACTTGGTAAGAGTATTCTGCATCATTCAGAAACTCTGTCCATCACCACCCCCTTTTTCCCAAATCGATTTTATCCACACTCAGTGTGGGAGGGTATGCTCAGACGTGAGTCCCTTGCTCATTGCACCATCAGGATTCAGGCAAGCCGGGCCGACGAAGGCTGTGATGCCAGAAACCGGTCCCCGGAAGCTTGTTTCCTTCCCAGTATAAGAATTGGCTTGGTAGTTTGGTTTGCCCTGTTCCCATCATGCACTGGGACAGGTACAGACTAATTTGCATGTAGCCAGGTTCTGAGCTGGGATGGTGCAGTGAGCTAAAAAACGGTGATGGATTAAAACCATGATCTCTTGACTTGGTAAGAGTATTCTGCATCATTCAGAAACTCTGTCCATCACCACCCCCTTTTTCCCAAATCGATTTTATCCACACTCAGTGTGGGAGGGTATGCTCAGACGTGAGTCCCTTGCTCATTGCACCATCAGGATTCAGGCAAGCCGGGCCGATGAAGGCTGTGATGCCAGAAACCGGTCCCCGGAAGCTTGTTTCCTTCCCAGTATAAGAATTGGCTTGGTAGTTTGGTTTGCCCTGTTCCCATCATGCACTGGGACAGGTACAGACTAATTTGCATGTAGCCAGGTTCTGAGCTGGGATGGTGCAGTGAGCTAAAAAACGGTGATGGATTAAAACCATGATCTCTTGACTTGGTAAGAGTATTCTGCATCATTCAGAAACTCTGTCCATCACCACCCCCTTTTTCCCAAATCGATTTTATCCACACTCATTGTGGGAGGGTATGCTCAGACGTGAGTCCCTTGCTCATTGCACCATCAGGATTCAGGCAAGCCGGGCCGACGAAGGCTGTGATGCCAGAAACCTGTCCCCGGAAGCTTGTTTCCTTCCCAGTATAAGAATTGGCTTGGTAGTTTGGTTTGCCCTGTTCCCATCATGCACTGGGACAGGTACAGACTAATTTGCATGTAGCCAGGTTCTGCGCTGGGATGGTGCAGTGAGCTAAAAAACGGTGATGGATTAAAACCATGATCTCTTGACTTGGTAAGAGTATTCTGCATCATTCAGAAACTCTGTCCATCACCACCCCCTTTTTCCCAAATCGATTTTATCCACACTCAGTGTGGGAGGGTATGCTCAGACGTGAGTACCTTGCTCATTGCACCATCAGGATTCAGGCAAGCCGGGCCGACGAAGGCTGTGATGCCAGAAACCGGTCCCCGGAAGCTTGTTTCCTTCCCAGTATAAGAATTGGCTTGGTAGTTTGGTTTGCCCTGTTCCCATCATGCACTGGGACAGGTACAGACTAATTTGCATGTAGCCAGGTTCTGAGCTGGGATGGTGCAGTGAGCTAAAAAACGGTGATGGATTAAAACCATGATCTCTTGACTTGGTAAGAGTATTCTGCATCATTCAGAAACTCTGTCCATCACCACCCCCTTTTTCCCAAATCGATTTTATCCACACTCAGTGTGGGAGGGTATGCTCAGACGTGAGTCCCTTGCTCATTGCACCATCAGGATTCAGGCAAGCCGGGCCGACGAAGGCTGTGATGCTAGAAACCGGTTCCCGGAAGCTTGTTTCCTTCCCAGTATAAGAATTGGCTTGGTAGTTTTCTTTGCCCTGTTCCCATCATGCACTGGGACAGGCACAGACTAATTTGCATGTAGCCAGGTTCTGAGCTGGGATGGTGCAGTGAGCTAAAAAACGGTGATGGATTAAAACCATGATCTCTTGACTTGGTAAGAGTATTCTGCATCATTCAGAAACTCTGTCCATCACCACCCCCTTTTTCCCAAATCGATTTTATCCACACTCAGTGTGGGAGGGTATGCTCAGACGTGAGTCCCTTGCTCATTGCACCATCAGGATTCAGGCAAGCCGGGCCGACGAAGACTGTGATGCCAGAAACCGGTCCCCGGAAGCTTGTTTCCTTCCCAGTAGAAGAATTGGCTTGGTAGTTTGGTTTGCCCTGTTCCCATCATGGACTGGGACAGGTACAGACTAATTTGCATGTAGCCAGGTTCTGAGCTGGGATGGTGCAGTGAGCTAAAAAACGGTGATGGATTAAAACCATGATCTCTTGACTTGGTAAGAGTATTCTGCATCATTCAGAAACTCTGTCCATCACCACCCACTTTTTCCCAAATCGATTTTATCCACACTCAGTGTGGGAGGGTATGCTCAGACGTGAGTCCCTTGCTCATTGCACCATCAGGATTCAGGCAAGCCGGGCCGACGAAGGCTGTGATGCCAGAAACCGGTCCCCGGAAGCTTGTTTCCTTCCCAGTATAAGAATTGGCTTGGTAGTTTGGTTTGCCCTGTTCCCATCATGCACTGGGACAGGTACAGACTAATTTGCATGTAGCCAGGTTCTGAGCTGGGATGGTGCAGTGAGCTAAAAAACGGTGATGGATTAAAACCATGATCTCTTGACTTGGTAAGAGTATTCTGCATCATTCAGAAACTCTGTCCATCACCACCCCCTTTTTCCCAAATCGATTTTATCCAGACTCAGTGTGGGAGAGTATGCTCAGACGTGAGTCCCTTGCTCATTGCACCATCAGGATTCAGGCAAGCCGGGCCGACGAAGGCTGTGATGCCAGAAACCGGTCCCCGGAAGCTTGTTTCCTTCCCAGTATAAGAATTTGCTTGGTAGTTTGGTTTGCCCTGTTCCCATCATGCACTGGGACAGGTACAGACTAATTTGCATGTAGCCAGGTTCTGAGCTGGGATGGTGCAGTGAGCTAAAAAACGGTGATGGATTAAAACCATGATCTCTTGACTTGGTAAGAGTATTCTGCATCATTCAGAAACTCTGTCCATCACCACCCCCTTTTTCCCAAATCGATTTTATCCACACTCATTGTGGGAGGGTATGCTCAGACGTGAGTCCCTTGCTCATTGCACCATCAGGATTCAGGCAAGCCGGGCCGACGAAGGCTGTGATGCCAGAAACCTGTCCCCGGAAGCTTGTTTCCTTCCCAGTATAAGAATTGGCTTGGTAGTTTGGTTTGCCCTGTTCCCATCATGCACTGGGACAGGTACAGACTAATTTGCATGTAGCCAGGTTCTGAGCTGGGATTGTGCAGTGAGCTAAAAAACGGTGATGGATTAAAACCATGATCTCTTGACTTGATAAGAGTATTCTGCATCATTCAGAAACTCTGTCCATCACCACCCCCTTTTTCCCAAATCGATTTTATCCACACTCAGTGTGGGAGGGTATGCTCAGACGTGAGTCCCTTGCTCATTGCACCATCAGGATTCAGGCAAGCCGGGCCGACGAAGGCTGTGATGCCAGAAACCGGTCCCCGGAAGCTTGTTTCCTTCCCAGTATAAGAATTGGCTTGGTAGTTTGGTTTGCCCTGTTCCCATCATGCACTGGGACAGGTACAGACTAATTTGCATGTAGCCAGGTTCTGAGCTGGGATGGTGCAGTGAGCTAAAAAACGGTGATGGATTAAAACCATGATCTCTTGACTTGGTAAGAGTATTCTGCATCATTCAGAAACTCTGTCCATCACCACCCCCTTTTTCCCAAATCGATTTTATCCACACTCAGTGTGGGAGGGTATGCTCAGACGTGAGTCCCTTGCTCATTGCACCATCAGGATTCAGGCAAGCCGGGCCGACGAAGGCTGTGATGCCAGAAACCGGTCCCCGGAAGCTTGTTTCCTTCCCAGTATAAGAATTGGCTTGGTAGTTTGGTTTGCCCTGTTCCCATCATGCACTGGGACAGGTACAGACTAATTTGCATGTAGCCAGGTTCTGAGCTGGGATGGTGCAGTGAGCTAAAAAACGGTGATGGATTAAAACCATGATCTCTTGACTTGGTAAGAGTATTCTGCATCATTCAGAAACTCTGTCCATCACCACCCCCTTTTTCCCAAATCGATTTTATCCACACTCAGTGTGGGAGGGTATGCTCAGACGTGAGTCCCTTGCTCATTGCACCATCAGGATTCAGGCAAGCCGGGCCTACGAAGGCTGTGATGCCAGAAACCGGTCCCCGGAAGCTTGTTTCCTTCCCAGTATAAGAATTGGCTTGGTAGTTTGGTTTGCCCTGTTCCCATCATGCACTGGGACAGGTACAGACTAATTTGCATGTAGCCAGGTTCTGAGCTGGGATGGTGCAGTGAGCTAAAAAACGGTGATGGATTAAAACCATGATCTCTTGACTTGGTAAGAGTATTCTGCATCATTCAGAAACTCTGTCCATCACCACCCCCTTTTTCCCAAATCGATTTTATCCACACTCAGTGTGGGAGGGTATGCTCAGACGTGAGTCCCTTGCTCATTGCACCATCAGGATTCAGGCAAGCCGGGGCGACGAAGGCTGTGATGCCAGAAACCGGTCCCCGGAAGCTTGTTTCCTTCCCAGTATAAGAATTGGCTTGGTAGTTTGGTTTGCCCTGTTCCCATCATGCACTGGGACAGGTACAGACTAATTTGCATGTAGCCAGGTTCTGAGCTGGGATGGTGCAGTGAGCTAAAAAACGGTGATGGATTAAAACCATGATCTCTTGACTTGGTAAGAGTATTCTGCGTCATTCAGAAACTCTGTCTATCACCACCCCCTTTTTCCCAAATCGATTTTATCCACACTCAGTGTGGGAGGGTATGCTCAGACGTGAGTCCCTTGCTCATTGCACCATCAGGATTCAGGCAAGCTGGGCCGACGAAGGCTGTGATGCCAGAAACCGGTCCCCGGAAGCTTGTTTCCTTCCCAGTATAAGAATTGGCTTGGTAGTTTGGTTTGCCCTGTTCCCATCATGCACTGGGACAGGTACAGACTAATTTGCATGTAGCCAGGTTCTGAGCTGAGATGGTGCAGTGAGCTAGAAAACGGTGATGGATTAAAACCATGATCTCTTGACTTGGTAAGAGCATTCTGCATCATTCAGAAACTCTGTCCATCACCACCCCCTTTTTCCCAAATCGATTTTATCCACTCTCAGTGTGGGAGGGTATGCTCAGACGTGAGTCCCTTGCTCATTGCACCATCAGGATTCAGGCAAGCCAGGCCGACGAAGGCTGTGATGCCAGAAACCGGTCCCCGGAAACTTGTTTCCTTCCCAGTAGAAGAATTGGCTTGGTAGTTTGGTTTGCCCTGTTCCCATCATGGACTGGGGCAGGTACAGACTAATTTGCATGTAGCCAGGTTCTGAGCTGGGATGGTGCAGTGAGCTAAAAAACGGTGATGGATTAAAACCATGATCTCTTGACTTGGTAAGAGTATTCTGCATCATTCAGAAACTCTGTCCGTCACCACCCACTTTTTCCCAAATCGATTTTATCCACACTCAGTGTGGGAGGGTATGCTCAGACGTGAGTCCCTTGCTCATTGCACCATCAGGATTCAGGCAAGCCGGGCCGACGAAGGCTGTGATGCCAGAAACCGGTCCCCGGAAGCTTGTTTCCTTTCCAGTATAAGAATTGGCTTGGTAGTTTGGTTTGCCCTGTTCCCATCATGCACTGGGACAGGTACAGATTAATTTGCATGTAGCCAGGTTCTGAGCTGGGATGGTGCAGTGAGCTAAAAAACGGGGATGGATTAAAACCATGATCTCTTGACTTGGTAAGAATATTCTGCATCATTCAGAAACTCTGTCCATCACCACCCCCTTTTTCCCAAATCGATTTTATCCACACTCAGTGTGGGAGGGTATGCTCAGACGTGAGTCCCTTGCTCATTGCACCATCAGGATTCAGGCAAGCCGGGCCGACGAAGGCTGTGATGTCAGAAACCGGTCGCCGGAAGCTTGTTTCCTTCCCAGTATAAGAATTGGCTTGGTAGTTTGGTTTGCCCTGTTCCCATCATGCACTGGGACAGGTTTTGAGCTGGGATGGTGCAGTGAGCTAAAAAACGGTGATGGATTAAAACCATGATCTCTTGACTTGGTAAGAGTATTCTGCATCAGTCAGAAACTCTGTCCATCACCACCCCTTTTTTCCCAAATCGATTTTATCCACACTCAGTGTGGGAGGGTATGCTCAGACGTGAGTCCCTTGCTCATTGCACCATCAGGATTCAGGCAAGCCGGGCCGACGAAGGCTGTGATGCCAGAAACCGGTCCCCGGAAGCTTGTTTCCTTCCCAGTATAAGAATTGGCTTGGTAGTTTGGTTTGCCCTGTTCCCATCATGCACTGGGACAGGTACAGACTAATTTGCATGTAGCCAGGTTCTGAGCTGGGATGGTGCAGTGAGCTAAAAAACGGTGATGGATTAAAACCATGATCTCTTGACTTGGTAAGAGTATTCTGCATCATTCAGAAACTCTGTCCATCGCCACCCCCTTTTTCCCAAATCGATTTTATCCCCACTCAGTGTGGGAGGGTATGCTCAGACGTGAGTCCCTTGCTCATTGCACCATCAGGATTCAGGCAAGCCGGGCCGACGAAGGCTGTGATGCCAGAAACCGGTCCACGGAAACTTGTTTCCTTCCCAGTATAAGAATTGGCTTGGTAGTTTGGTTTGCCCTGTTCCCATCATGCACTGGGACAGGTACAGACTAATTTGCATGTAGCCAGGTTCTGAGCTGGGATGGTGCAGTGAGCTAAAAAACGGTGATGGATTAAAACCATGATCTCTTGACTTGGTAAGAGTATTCTGCATCATTCAGAAACTCTGTCCATCACCACCCCCTTTTTCCCAAATCGATTTTATCCACACTCAGTGTGGGAGGGTATGCTCAGACGTGAGTCCCTTGCTCATTGCACCATCAGGATTCAGGCAAGCCGGGCCGACGAAGGCTGTGATGCCAGAAACCGGCCCTGAAGCTTGTTTCCTTCCCAGTATAAGAATTGGCTTGGTAGTTTGGTTTGCCCTGTTCCCATCATGCACTGGGACAGGTACAGACTAATTTGCATGTAGCCAGTTTCTGAGCTAGGATGGTGCAGTGAGCTAAAAAACGGTGATGGATTAAAACCATGATCTCTTGAGTTGGTAAGAGCATTCTGCATCATTCAGAAACTCTGTCCATCACCACCCCCTTTTTCCCAAATCGATTTTATCCACACTCAGTGTGGGAGGGTATGCTCAGACGTGAGTCCCTTGCTCATTGCACCATCAGGATTCAGGCAAGCCGGGCCGACGAAGGCTGTGATGTCAGAAACTGGTCCCCGGAAGCTTGTTTCCTTCCCAGTAGAAGAATTGGCTTGGTAGTTTGGTTTGCCCTGTTCCCATCATGGACTGGGACAGGTACAGACTAATTTGCATGTAGCCAGGTTCTGAGCTGGGATGGTGCAGTGAGCTAAAAAACGGTGATGGATTAAAACCATGATCTCTTGACTTGGTAAGAGTATTCTGCATCATTCAGAAACTCTGTCCATCACTACCCACTTTTTCCCAAATCGATTTTATCCACACTCAGTGTGGGAGGGTATGCTCAGACGTGAGTCCCTTGCTTATTGCACCATCAGGATTCAGGCAAGCCGGGCCGACGAAGGCTGTGATGCCAGAAACCAGTCCCCGGAAGCTTGTTTCCTTCCCAGTATAAGAATTGGCTTGGTAGTTTGGTTTGCCCTGTTCCCATCATGCACTGGGACAGGTACAGACTAATTTGCATGTAGCCAGGTTCTGAGCTGGGATGGTGCAGTGAGCTAAAAAACAGGGATGGATTAAAACCATGATCTCTTGACTTGGTAAGAGTATTCTGCATCATTCAGAAACTCTGTCCATCACCACCCCCTTTTTCCCAAATCGATTTTATCCACACTCAGTGTGGGAGGGTATGCTCAGACGTGAGTCCCTTGCTCATTGCACCATCAGGATTCAGGCAAGCCGGGCCGACGAAGGCTGTGATGCCAGAAACCGGTCCCCGGAAGCTTGTTTCCTTCCCAGTATAAGAATTGGCTTGGTAGTTTGGTTTGCCCTGTTCCCTTCATGCACTGGGACAGGTACAGACTAATTTGCATGTAGCCAGTTTCTGAGCTGGGATGGTGCAGTGAGCTAAAAAACGGTGATGGATTAAAACCATGATCTCTTGACTTGGTAAGAGTATTCTGCATCATTCAGAAACTCTGTCCATCACCACCCCCTTTTTCCCAAATCGATTTTATCCACACTCAGTGTGGGAGAGTATGCTCAGACGTGAGTCCCTTGCTCATTGCACCATCAGGATTCAGGCAAGCCGGGCCGACGAAGGCTGTGATGCCAGAAACCGGTCCCCGGAAGCTTGTTTCCTTCCCAGTATAAGAATTGGCTTGGTAGTTTGGTTTGCCCTGTTCCCATCATGCTGAGGAAATATGAATTTTTATGGTCAATTGTGTCCCCTATCTTAGACCCCAACGGCTCCATGTACATGCTACAAGTACATGTATGTTCCCTCCACTTCAAGCTACGAAGACGCAAATACAATTGTGTCCAACGTTAATATGTACTCTTTCATATCTGCCATGAATAGGCCAGATATTCCGTTCCTAAGTATGATTGGCCACCGACTTTATATGGTACACTTTTTACGTTTTACAGCTCTGGCAAGATAGGCCCTGAATTCTGCCATCGAGCCTTTTCCTGCTTCTGCCTCTGAAATGCTCCAGCCTGGACCTGCATCCATGTCCATGAACTTTGTCTTACTCCCTGCACGGCTAGCGGTGCCTGACGCGGCCTGTTGCCTGCCAAAAACTGTATTCAGCCTTCAAGTTATCTGCTTCGCTCCTCATCCAATACATTCCTGTCTAGTAGTTTAGGTAAACATCCTTCTAGCTACCGAGCAAAGGGCCCGGCCTCGCTGTCTTTATGCAAGTAATTCATAGGCCCATGGAAGATTCCTGCCCCCTCGCATCTCATGTAGACACATAGACGCTTGTACACACACTAACAGTCAGTATAGAATAGGATCTGTCCGAGAAGACCTTTCCTTCCAGATAATATAGTTCCTTAAACACAAGATATTAGATATGATTTAGGACTAGGTTGTCCTGACACCCCAGACTTCTGTCTCCATATGTAGAGCTAAATGTCAATTCCCCTTCACCCTCTAGTTGCACGTCAATCACACGTCATGCGGCTGCGCGCGCATCTCTGCCAAATATTTCTGCTGACACTGCAGGATTCTCTTATGGATCCACCCACTTGTGACATCATTTTAAATGACGTTTCTAGTATACGCCTGTATTACGCCTATTTTCATTACGTATGTGTATTCTTATCTGTATTATCAGCTGTTACGCCTCCTGCATCTGTCTTAATGCAATGCTTTTCATATAAATATTGTTACTTGTCAATAATGTATTGCTGATCCCTTCCTGAACCTTCGTGGTGATGGAATATGATTGCCTGGTTCGAACTATAATTCCTTTGTAAGGAATAAAACCCTTTTCAGAACCTCTAATATCACGGATTCTGCCTCTTATTTTGACTGAGTTATTCTTACTAGACTTTACCGCATAAAAAATAGTACAGGTAATTTAAATATTTACCACATAAATTGGCGCCCGAACAGGGACACTTTCTCATCTCACGCGCCGGAGGTGCGTTGCAGGCCCGGTCCCCTGCCATAGCTGAACGGACAAAAACGCGTACCCGCAGGATTTCCCGTATCTCCCTCCGGCCAAGCGGGGGTGACTGAGGCTGCGATCAACACCCAGACGAGGCGGTGAGAAGTGCGAAGTATCCCGACCAGAGCCTAGCTGAGAGAGCAAGATCCGAGGTATACAGAGGCCCACCAGATTCCGAAGTTCCGAGTCCAGTCGAGTCCAGTCCGGTCCAGTTCAGTTCAGTTCCGAGGCCTTCCGTTCCGTGCTACCCGGTGAGTACCGTTGCTGGGGAGGCAGTTAGACGTGCACATTAATTTGTGCCGGTCCTGACGGGTTTGGGTACACAGATCCGGTCTGCACTGTTTTAGCAGTGTATCTGTACTGTTTAGCAGTATATCCAGTATGTTCATGTATATAATTCAGTATTATCTAGTATTAGTATTATGTCAGTAACTAGTTTTCTTCTAAATTATCATTGTTCGTTAAAAGTTAAATGTTAAATGTTAAATGTTTTACTGTGTCCAAAAATTGTGGTATGAATGAGTGTTCATTATTGTGTTTATCGTATTAATTGTGTTCAAGTCCAGTTCGAGTAAGAACCAAGTAACAAGGTTTAAAGATGCCGTTCTTTTCAAAATTAAGACAGATCAAAACTAGAAAAGGAGTACTCGAAGAAGCTGTTCCCATTCCACCTAGGGACACTCCAGGGTATTTTATGTATCATAAACATGGCCTAGATGCCGTATTATATCTTGACTTATGGGTGGACTACACCAAGGATCTAGCAGAAAGTCAGAGGTGGCCCGCAGCTGGGACATGGGATGCAGATTGCATCATGAGAGTAGAAGAAGAATTATGGAAAAAGAAAGCCAGACAGTCACAGAAAGATGCCATTGAACTATGGCGTAAAGAATCGCATAGGTGCACAGAGAAAGCGCTCAGACAGGAAGAGAAAGGTAGGGAGAACTCAAATAAAGCCCGAGAAAACGTATTAGTTGAGGAAGGTATTCGAGTAAAAACAGAACAAGTAGACAGACAACGAAATGTCGTGAGTTCTCTCTGAATACGTACAGGCATTGTTAAGTTAGCATAACCACGTTAGATGTTAGAAAGCCATCTTTTTGCTTTTGCACACGGCACTGCGTTTACATGTTATTTCTTAAAACAAACTGCTGACTCGAGACTTGCTTCACACAAGAGCAATCTGTTGTTACCATCCCAAGCTCTGCGCAGCGACCTTGGTCTGTACATGGTGTGACAAACAGTCTGGGTTATTACACAATGCATGTTTTTCACTCTAGGTTGATCGGCCCACTATTTAGCCATAACACACGCGCAGCTGCAAATGCCTGAAAATTAGTGCTTTTAGTATCACAGACATCATGTTTATTATTCAGACCGAAGACGAGCCTTCCTGCGAGAAGACTCCTGATGCTCCTGTGATGTGATTTCACTAAGCTGATCTTTGAGGTATGGGGTCCCCTATTCAAGCCTA
Source organism: Triturus cristatus (assembly GCF_964204655.1). Lineage (NCBI taxonomy): Eukaryota > Metazoa > Chordata > Amphibia > Caudata > Salamandridae > Triturus > Triturus cristatus. Next base: position 60,669,319 of record NC_140586.1, read on the forward strand.
AGAGACCTTCTATTAGCATAATAATAATATTAGCTTCTTAGTAAAGGGAAGGTGGTAGTATCCACTGTCATTATAATATGATCACCCCTTTTATATTCTATGGTATTGTAACTATGTTGCTGGTTTTGATATTAATCATTTGTCTGCTTGTATTAGCCAAAGTACTGCATCTTAGGACACGTGGTCTATAAAAATAAACCCCTTTTATTTACAACGTGTCTCTGTTGATTATTGTTGTGGACTGATGTGAGAATAATATACGAACAGGTATTTCCGATTCCCACCATTCCTGAGTATGTACTGAGTCGCTTGTTCTGGGTTGTCTATTCATTGGGACCGCCGAGCTAAATCTTGGATAACGAATGGGACACTTATGCTAGCCGGATACTGGGTTCTGGGTTCTGAGGTGAGTTTCTGGTACACCACAATTCACTGAGGTCCTGGGGTTCTTCGCATAGTTCTGTGTATCAGCAGAATCCCTGCAACATGGCGCACCTAACGTTTGGTCTATGAGTTGAAACGCCTTAGTAGTGCTTACATTTAGTCCACAGCACCCTCATTCTTGTTTCCGGATAACAAGTCTGACGGATTTAAACCTACCTAGTTCTATTGATATAGGTTCTTTCAAGCTTGATCATTAAAAAGGTTATTGAACCCTTGTGCTACTAAATACTTGAAGTATAGCTTGTCCTTATGGCAGTAGACATTGCGGCGCACAGCCGTGCAGCTCTGAAACGTCATTTGACGCAGTATGGGGTGCCGGACACGGGCATGGACGTCATCTTTGTGGTGGGAGCCGATGCGGCTCACCCGTTTGAGTTGTTCTATTCCTGGGTGACGATTCCGGCAGTCAGTGGGGATGACGATACCTTTCATTCTTACACTGCTACTGCCGTGCCTGCTAACTATGCGCCGTATAGGACACAGGAGATACCAATATCTGCTTGGCAACATCAGATTTGGTTTAATGGCGCCCTCCCCCATGTGGTTATACCGCCGAGAATGGGCCCTTTATCAATTGCAGGGGCCACTTGGCCGGTACTAGCCGGATTTACGCCTCATCCCCGTTACCTCACGGTGACGGTGGCTGAATTGCGTGTACTACACACTGCCCTTATATCAGTATATAGGGCGTTGGTGCAGTATGTGTCGCGCACTGTACAGGCGGGGGCGCCTGTTAGTGCGGGACAACCTAGTGATCGTCACGCGGTGGTCATTAGTCCTGTTATGGTCAATTCTGTTGTGGGCAAGCGCCCCCTCACAAGGGATGATTATCCTTTTTGGCTTGCTGAAAAATTTGACCAAATAGAGGCGGTTTATCCGCATACAACTCCTGTGGAAAAACACAGGATCCTCACCATTAGTTTGCCTAAAGACTTAGTTCCCCATATAGATGATTGTGTATCCTGGGGTAAGATTTTTGCTGCGACGTACGCGCAGTGCTTCGGCACTCCGTCTATGTTACAGCTGCCCTCCATAATTAAACAGGTTCAAGAGGACCATGGAGCGGAGTCTGCGATAGAATTGGGGATGCGGCTCCTCGGAGATTTTGGCCTGGTGGCTACCATGATAATGGGAAACCTTAAGGGTGATGCGTTGCACTTTCAGGTTCGTAATGAACTGAAGAAAGTTGCTGAAGAGGACAAGCCGCAGGAATTTGCAAAAATAATTTCAGAAGCATATCGCGATTTGGGTCGTAGCTCTTTAGGAGTTAAGCCTGTGATCAAAAATCCCGATTCTAAGCAGCAGGGTAAGGCAGAAACTTTTGGTAAGGATGGTCGGCCAATTTTTCCAAAACAACCTTGGCGGACTAAACAACAGGGAAAGCAGCAGCAGAAACAGGGCTCTCGGCCTGCCTCTCCCGTTCAGTCAAGTAGTGAACGCACTTATGATCTGCGAGATCGTGCTACTATTAAGTCTCCTGATAGATTTCAGGTTTCTGAACCGCGCTCTCCTCGTTCTTCACAGGAAACATCGGCTACACAGTCTGGTGGCGGAGGCGGTGGCAAAGGTCGGGGTGCTCCACAACAGCGTGACCAACCCCGACAGACTGAGGGTAAAGGCAAGCAGGACGAGTTTGCTCGACAAAGACCCCCGTTTCAGAAGAAGAAAGTGGCGGCTCTGACGGCAAAATATGCCTCAGATAGTGCGGACACAGCTTCAGAACCGGACATGGGCGCTGACGCTACTGGACAGCGCGGCAGAAATTACCATAGTCCGTCAAGCTCTGCGTCCATTTCTGGCGGCGACAGCAACTGATGTATTGGTTACTGTTGAAACAGCTGACACCAGAGTGGCTCCCCCTGATAGACTTTATGAAATAGTATTATTAATAGAGGGTGACATACAACGTACTATAAAAGGGATTTTTTGGGATAATCTGACCACCACCTATGATATCCTCCTAGCGGAGGCAGATTGGCCCCCGGCCTTCATTTTGGAAGCTCCTAGAGGGGAGGAGAAAATCCTCCCGTCCTTTGCGCACACGGTGCCTAAGGACCAAGCTGAAATGTACGCTGGTGAGTGGGCGCTGGCGCTTGCGCCAGCGGTATATCGTACTCAAGTGGGTTGGGACCGGTTGTCCCCCTGCCATGAGATTCCATTGCGGTCTATGCCCCAGCCTCAGCCCCAATATCCCATGCGTCGTGAAGCTAGACCTCACGTCGCGGCGATCCTTGAACAATTGGAATATCAGGGTGTAATTGAAACATGTGTGTCCCCTATGAATAACCCTTTATTCACTGTGACGAAGCCTGACGGCTCGTACCGCTTAGTTTTGGATTACCGGCACCTAAACTCCCATTGCCGGACCTGCGCGGTACAAAATACACATAGCTCGGCTCTAGTCGACAGTCTCGTGCGTAAACGGTTTAAAACGACACTTGACATTTCCAATGACTTTTTTAGCCATAACCTGTCCACACTGAGTAGCCAGTGGACAGCGTTTACTTCGGGCGGAAAACAAAAACAGTTTACGAGATTAGCCATGGGCTACAAAAATAGCCCTGGCGTCTTTTCCGCTCGCGTGGTTTCTCTCTTAGAAAGAATAGACCCCGAGGCATACTCCTATGTTGACGATATCTACCTCACGGATGACGAGCTGTTGCCGCATCTGTCTCGAGTCGACAATATTGTAGTGAGTTTCGCTGACTATGGCTACAAATTCAATTTTGCGAAGTCTCACATCGCGGAATATACAGTGTTGTTTTTGGGCTACGAGCTCAATAATGAAGGTAAGGGGTTAGCTCCCCACTTTCTGGAGAAGTGCGCATGCTTGAGTGCGCCAACGACACTAAAGAAATTACAATCTCTGCTGGGTTTTCTGAATTTCGGCCGTACGTACATTCCTGATTATGCCCAGCGTATCAAGCCGCTTTACGCCTTGGTACAACCCACATTTTCGAAGTCTAGCTGGCAGCTGGAACATTCTAAAATTTTACAGTCTTTACAGGCTGACCTTCTTGCTTCACAATATTTGCTGACACGTGATAACCGCACCAACCTGGTAATAAGAATAGTGCCAGGCGCCGTGGGTTTCACGTATTTGACGTTTAATGAGGGCGATACAGTCCCCATTGCGTACAAATCCCACTTGTACACCTCTGCTGAATTACGTTTTTCCACGGTCGAAAAAGTTCTGACTGCTGTACAGATGGCGATCCTTAAAGAACGCGCACTGTCGCATGGGAAACAGATTCTGGTTGTAACACCCTATCCTGCCTTAGAAGCAGTGACAAAGGCAAGTGTACCAAATTCTAAAGCTTTGCATCCTCGGTGGATACAATGGGCCACAACACTGACGTCGCCAGACGTCACTTACATCTTTGATGCCTCATTACAGACTCAAGAGTTCTTGCAGTATGAATTCGTTCATCCGGCACCTCTGTCTTTGCGCCCGCTCGAAGAATACCATTGTGTCATATACACTGACGGGTCTGCGCAGCCCGCGGTTGGATCGAAGCACGCTTATTCAGCGGCTTGCGCAATTGTCGTAGGTACATTCGTAAATGGTGAATTCCAATCTGATGCAGTGCATACGCAGTCATTGGGTGATTGTACCGCGCAATTGGCGGAGCTTCGGGCTCTGGTGCTTGCACTGGAGTTTGCTGATCCCCGAGTCACTACTCTAATTGTGAGTGATTCTTTCTACTGTGTCCAGTCCTATAATGACAATTTACACTTCTGGTCTCAGAATGATTATCGAGACACGAAAGGTGGCACAATTAAGCATAAAACGCTTTGGGTTCGAGTGACAGACTTTAAAGAACGTCTCCCACTCGTGAATGTAATTCACACTCTTGGTCACCAACGACTTGGTGTCCATGCTGTCGGCAACAGCTTGGCTGACGAGGCAGCAAAAACAGCAGTGGCTACATACTTAGTGGCAGCAGTAACCAGATCAAAGAGTAAGATTGATGATGACATCTTGGCAGCTATTGCTGCTACAGAAAAGGGAGGCGTTTACCCGAAGGGTTTTCCTTCTCGTTACATTTACCGTTTAAGTCCTGATAATGTCCCATTAGTGAGGATTAACGACGTTGGTGACAGAATTATTCCCAACGCGGACTGCAGACCCGCACTGATTCTGGCTGCTCATGAGGGGTTGGCGTCAGCCCACGCCGGAGTGTCAGCCACAATATCTCTGCTACAACAACGTTACTGGTGGTTTGGTTTATATAAACAAGCGCGCGCTTATGTTCTTGATTGTGACATTTGCCAACAGATTAAACCTTCTACTGTTGCGCGCCCATCACAAACACAGTTGTACATATCCAATAAACCATTTGGTTGTGTTTATTTGGATCACTGCGGTGCTTTTTCTTCTGATACTGCGTACAAGTACATCTTGGTTGCAGTGGATTCGTGCACACGTTTTCTGTGGGTATGGCCACAAAGGAGTGCTGACTCGCGGACTGTCATCAGAGATTTGCGTGTCTTTGTGGGAACTTTTGCGTGTGGTACCTTCCATTCTGATCAGGGCCCTGCGTTCGCCTCTAAGGCTTACAAGGAGGCTATGAGAAATTTGGGGGTCCTAGTCAAATTTTCGTCCCCCTACCGACCTGAGGGTAATAGTGTGGTGGAGCGAATGAACCGTGACTTAAAGCAATCATTGACAGCCCGTGTTTTAGGCACAGGCCGGAACTGGCTAGCCCATTTGTATAACGTTCAACGTGCACTTAATAATCTCCCTAGAAGGTCTCTGGGTGGGCGGACCCCGTACATGATGCTCTTCGGAATCAGAATGTTTGTACCGGACCTTGATGGTCTAGACATGGCGGCGTCGACCGCACCCTTTGACGTAGATGATCACTGTGCTGTTTTACAGACTCTACAAGAAGCCAGAGACACTCTATCGAAGGAACACTTGCCCTCCACATCTGAAGTTGAAGTTCAGGTTCCGGTAGTCGGCTGGCTACCCCGAGTTGGAGATCTGGTCCGTGAGAAGGTGGAGAACAAGAAGGAGTTCGGCCCCTCTTATCGTGCACCAGTTCCAGTGCTTGGAGTGCAGGGAACAAGAACAGTCATTTTACCTCCACTTCCTGGTCGCAAAGAAAACAGGTACATCTCTATTGACAATGTCAAACTTCAGCGAGTGGCCGATACTTCTTAGCATGACTCCAGCAGTTTCATGCCAGACGATGCAAAGAAATTCAATGTTGACTCTTGCTTCTAACACCTTGCCTGATGTTGCCATCGAGATGCAATCGGTTACTGATCCCTTGTTGATACCATCGGCTGGTGGTTTGCCCGAAGAGACTGAGTATGCTTATCCTACACGTGGTCCCTCGCCTGTTTTGCAATCTACGGCGCTTGGACAGTCCCGCTTCTCCTTTGACACTAACTCGTTGCCCTTAAGCCCCCCATCGAACATTGCTGTTTTTTTCAGCTGGTTTAAGAGACATTTTTTGATTGCCCCTTGGACATACATTTGGCTGTTGCTTTTCAGTATTTTTTTGTTTATGTCCATTGGATTCGTGATAGTTTTTTTCCGTCTTGTGGATGGCCACTATCTGAGTGAGAGATCGACAATTAGACTTATCAATGGAACTTTGGCCCCCCACTCCTCGTCCCACGTCATGAAGAGGGACCAGACTTTTGTGAATATTACTGCCTGGCCCGTCTTGGATGGAATCGCATGGGATGCTGTTAAATTCCAAATTCATGGGCCTACAGAGGTCATTAATGTACCTAATGTATTTCGTGTTTCTATGGGTGATGTGGTTAGGCAGAACATACGTTCTGATGATTGGGATGTACACGCCATTGAGTCACTGTTTTCTGATTTGAAATATTATGCCGCTTTTGATGCTGAAGATTTATACGAAAATGCGGCTAATTATGCGGAACAGTATTGTTTTCAACATTGTGGCAATCATTTCCTGCATAAAGCAAATACATTTAGAAATTTTGTAAATTTTACCCAATGGGAACACTGTCCTACTCCCGAATTCGGAAGTTCACAAACACTAGTTAACAAGTATTCATATTTTACCGATTTCAGTGTTTCCAACCCGGCAGCGTTTTATTTTAAGGTGCTGCCTGAGTCTGCCGCAAAGGTTAGACTGACACACACGAAGCTACTTTATTCTAAGTCCTTTATGGACGAGTTGTCAATCAAAGGTTATGATGTATGGAAGGCTACTATTGATCTAAAGTCGGTTTGGGGTTCCAAGCCGTGGCAGGTACAGGGTACAGAGGCTTTACATCGTGCCTGTCTTATACCAAATCATATTTTATTTTTGAATTCATCCATCTTCCAAACCACCTGTTTTGGATTGGCTACTTCTAAACAATTAAAATCACCTTCTGTGCCGGATCTGGGCGCTTATCCCAATTGGGATAACCACACAGATCTGTCCCTTACTGCTTTGCACTCCTTAGTTTCAAATACATCTTTCAATATTTCGAAAGTTAATAGTGAGGGTTGGTTAATTTGGCAAAGCAGTTCAGATATCTGTCAACGACGTTTTCTGGGACTGAAACCGGGGTATACTCAGGAACGCGTAGACCCTCGGTTTGAGTCGTCACATACTGTAACTACATACTCTGTGGGCAAGTTATGTCAATCTTGGCTGCGACATTCCACTTTGGCGTCTGTCAAAGTTCATTTATCACAATTACATGACAAAATAGATTTGAATGATTTTGTTAAGGGTCCTGTGGGTGGCAGAACCAAGAGGTGGGCGTATGCTATTTACAACGAAGTCTGGAAGTTGTCACAGATTGAGGCGGCTTCCAGATTGAGGGCTATTGACCAAGCCAACATGGAAAAGGTTTTAGCCGTTATAGATAACAGCATTAGCACTCTCTCTTCTAGGATTTATACATTAGATAATATTGTTTCATCAGTAGTTGATATTGTGCATGATGATATGTCTGTGTTATATCATGGTCAAAACCAGTTGCGTTCTGTTATGCAGTTTGCTTGGACATTGCAGACTTTAAAGGCAGGGAGAGTCCCTTGGGACTATCTTAACACTACATCGTTATTCCTTCCCTTTAACCTTACTGACAAGCAGCGATTTATGTCCATGAAGGATGCTACGTATTCATTGTTACATATTGAAAAATTAGAACCATTGCCTTTTTCTGTAGCGGAGATCAATTCGGCTACGTGGTTAGTCCACGGATTGATAACTCTACCTTTTGCGCTTTTTAAGTTTACGTCTTGTATGAAACACTATGCTTTGGGTAGATATGAACCGCTGGGCACCGCTTTCATACATGAGGTTTGGTCCCTCCCCTTTACGTATAGATGTACTAGGGACGGGACTGAGGTTTATTTGAAGGGCGAGGAATGTACCACGTCACCTGACCATTCCTTGGTATGTAGGCACATTCAATTACACGGCGCATGCAATGTACAAGCACCGAATTTAGCATGCATCCTACGGGGTGTCCCAGTGCCTGTGATTACGCCTTCTTTCACACTGCTTGCTAACGGTAGTTATTTGATTTTGAATAGTGAAGCTTGCTGTGGGATGTTAGTGGGAATCCCGTATATTGTAACTGTCTCGCAGAAAGTGGTCTGCTGCAATAATGTTCTCTTTCCACCCCCGCATGGGCGGCTGGATGCTTCCATCTGGCCTTCGATTCCAACCTTGAAAGCAGAGTTCAACAAGTTGAGCAGAATAAGAGCCTTATTGTCCCAAAAAGAGGTGTCTTTGACTTCCTCTCGTGAAACATTCGACCTTCACGTTGCTAATACGCGCACAGAGGTACAGGCGCTTCTGAATACTGACCTCCCCCTGCATTTCGGCTCTTTGATCCAAACTATTTTCAATGCCTCGTCCACGACCGGCCTGGCTCATTTTTTTAAACTTGTGGGCTCGGGTCTCGTGACCTCTTTCCAAACTATTTTTGGTGTGGTTCCGGGCTTTTTTCATTCCCTTTTCTCGAGCATCTTTGGAGGTGTTCCGCTGCTTCTGGCACTAGTGGCGGGCGTGCTGCTTTTCCTTTTCATACTACGGAATGGCTGCTCCTTCTGTGCCGCACGTGCACCTGTCCCGCCTGCATCTTCTTCGAGATAGGATGCTTGACTTTTATGGAACTCTGCCATTGGCGACCTTAAGCCTGGCATATGGATTATCTTTCCGGTATTGCTACTTCACCTGCGTGCAGCCTGTGCTTCACTGCCTGGATTGTCCCTTTGAATGGCCTTTGGATTTGTGCTTGACCAGCCTGGTGGCTCCGGTGCCGGATTTCGATCGACTAATGAGGCCCTTAGTGTCTCACGAGTTGACCTGTTCTGGTGTCCGGATAATGGCTTGTGGAGCAGCACATGGGATCCTGGGTAATTGGGACATCTCTACAGCTGCCTACAACTTCTTGGCTATGAGCTATTTGGAGGAACATTCCGGGTGCCCTCTGATCGTGCTGGAAGCTCCGCTGATTGAAGAACACGTGTGTTCCTTTTCGTTGATGGATTGGATGGCTGAGACTTTCGCTGGCCCTGCAAATGATTTTTTGTTGGAAGCGGTTGCCACATATGCTGCCTATACATTCATGGATTGACTGAACTATCGTCCTTGGCGCCCGTCGCTCCTGGAAAGCACCCTGCCGCGGCATTTACCTTTTTTTTTTTTTTTTTTGCTTTCTCCCTGATGGTTGTTTTGAGTTTTTTTTAATTGATTCCATTTTTTTCCGGACACCACAGTTTCCCCTTTTGCTTTTCAATTTTTTTCGTTTCAGACTTTAACTCATTCTGAACCTTTGGATTGGTTACGCCTTGTTCTGCTCTGACGAAACTGAACTCTGCGTTCTCTCTTTTCTTGCCTACTAAATAGTGCTTCGATCAAGGGGGCGTGTCGTGAGTTCTCTCTGAATACGTACAGGCATTGTTAAGTTAGCATAACCACGTTAGATGTTAGAAAGCCATCTTTTTGCTTTTGCACACGGCACTGCGTTTACATGTTATTTCTTAAAACAAACTGCTGACTCGAGACTTGCTTCACACAAGAGCAATCTGTTGTTACCATCCCAAGCTCTGCGCAGCGACCTTGGTCTGTACATGGTGTGACAAACAGTCTGGGTTATTACACAATGCATGTTTTTCACTCTAGGTTGATCGGCCCACTATTTAGCCATAACACACGCGCAGCTGCAAATGCCTGAAAATTAGTGCTTTTAGTATCACAGACATCATGTTTATTATTCAGACCGAAGACGAGCCTTCCTGCGAGAAGACTCCTGATGCTCCTGTGATGTGATTTCACTAAGCTGATCTTTGAGGTATGGGGTCCCCTATTCAAGCCTAAGAGACCTTCTATTAGCATAATAATAATATTAGCTTCTTAGTAAAGGGAAGGTGGTAGTATCCACTGTCATTATAATATGATCACCCCTTTTATATTCTATGGTATTGTAACTATGTTGCTGGTTTTGATATTAATCATTTGTCTGCTTGTATTAGCCAAAGTACTGCATCTTAGGACACGTGGTCTATAAAAATAAACCCCTTTTATTTACAACGTGTCTCTGTTGATTATTGTTGTGGACTGATGTGAGAATAATATACGAACAGGTATTTCCGATTCCCACCATTCCTGAGTATGTACTGAGTCGCTTGTTCTGGGTTGTCTATTCATTGGGACCGCCGAGCTAAATCTTGGATAACGAATGGGACACTTATGCTAGCCGGATACTGGGTTCTGGGTTCTGAGGTGAGTTTCTGGTACACCACAATTCACTGAGGTCCTGGGGTTCTTCGCATAGTTCTGTGTATCAGCAGAATCCCTGCAACAGAAACACTCTTATGAATGGTATGTATCCTCTTTTGGCCGAAGGTTTACCTAAGGCCACCCCGGAAATACCGAAAGATTTGCCACCCCCATTACTCCCGACTAAAGCACATCCCAAGACCGCAAAAGATATTTTCATTCCCTCCTGGCTCCACGTCGGGGAATTGAACCCCGGTCTCCCGCGTGACAGGCGGGGATACTGACCACTATACTAACGAGGTTCAGGGCTTGGGGAAAGGACTACAGCATTACCAGGATTATTAGTGCAGGTACTACCACGTTTATTAACTACGAAAAAGGAAGATTGGGGTGCAATTTCAGCCTGTAAACAAAAACAAGATGAAGACACTAGTGATTTCTATTCCCGATTTGAAAAATGTTTTGGTATTAATAGTGGCATAAAAGCAAGTAGTGAATCGTATCCACATCTGTTTGTGACAAAATTAGTTGAGAATTCCCTGCCACAAGTTAAGAGTAGAGTATTAAAATTCGAGAGTACTTGGCAAGGTAACACACCGTCACAGATGTTACAAATGTTACAATATCATCACAATAGAATCAGAGAAGAACAAGAACATGAACAAAGACGTATGAAAGACACGAAAATGAAAATGCTAGTGGCCCAGTCAGTTCCAGCTGACGGTCATAAAAAGGGTACGACACAGTCCAATGATTCAACGGGTCCCGTTAGAGGGACATGCAACTATTGTAAACAGCCAGGTCATTATATACACGATTGCGCAGTTCTGAAACATAATATCTCTACGGGTATAACGAAAGAGAGACCACGTCCGCCTAGACAGGATCAGATCCAACAACAAGTACCTCAGAATATACAGCCTATGCCAACTGTACAACAGACCGCGCCACAACAACAACAACAGCCACAGCCTATTGCTGCAACACAAAACACGACACAACAGATGTACCAGTATGCACAAGATGACTACCCAGAGTATCAGCGCTACACATGAAATAGCCTAGAGAGGGAAGTTGGCCTACCCCTTATCGAGGTTCCCGTAGATCAAGAGGGTCCTTATGTACAGAGTCAAGTATTAGGGAAAGACCGAAAGTTTCTACTCGATACAGGGGCAAGCAGAACCACTATCAGTCACAGCGAAGTCCCAGGGGCACCCCTCTCAGGCTCACAAAATATTTCCTTTGGTTTTTCAGGAAAGCCCACTATTAACGAAGTATCGCAACCACTTGCATTCACAGTGGGTCCATTGACACGGACTACAGATCTATTGCTTACGAAATCATGTCCAGAAAAATTGTTAGGTATAAAAACATTGAAAGCTCTAGGAGCTGTAATATGTTGTTCTCCGGAAGGAGTACGACTATTTTTGCGTGACTTTAAAGGTCACTACGTGTCTAGAGACATGGATCACCGGTTACAGAATCTACCTGCACATTTATGGGCACAAGGCCCCACTGATGTAGGTTGTATGCACATTACACCATATCGAGTCACAATCAAAACAGGAGTGGTACTACCACGAATACGACAATACAAGTTACCCCCAGATGCTGTAGTGGCTTTACTGCAAATCATTGACGAGCTCATTACACAAGGAGTGGTTGTGGAAACCGACTCCAATGTATGCAATTCCCCGATAATTCCGATTCTTAAACGAACTGATCCAAAAGCACCACCAGTATATCGATTAGTTATTGATCTGCGAGAATTAAATAAATGCATTATACCACAATACCCCGTGGTCCCAGATATCTCTTCATTGCTAACAGCCATAGATTCAGAAGCAACGTTCTTTACTGTAATTGATCTCAAGAACGCTTTCTTTAGCGTCCCAATCGATCCGGAAAGCCAATATTTGTTCGGATTCAGTTTAAATGGACGAAGTTTTAAATTCGCACGCGCACCTCAAGGATTCACAGAAAGCCCCAGCATCTATAGCCAAGCACTAAAAAGAGAACTTGACAGTATCCACATGCCAGCTAACACTGCCCTGCTTCAATATGTCGATGATCTGCTGATCACCGCCCGAAGCGAACCTGAATGTGAAAAAGCATCACTGACGGTTTTACATTTCTTAGCCGACAAGGGGCACAAAGTGTCCCCTTCAAAGCTGCAATTCTGTGTCCAGCAAGTTGTGTACCTTGGGCACTTGCTGTCCAAGGGGGGAAGACAGCTTACACCCGACCGTATCCGGTTAATTGTTAACATGCCGCCACCTAAGACACAAAAGGAGGTACGGGCCTTCATAGGCCTCACTTCGTACTGTAGGCAGTGGATCCCTCAATATGCATTTCTAGCGAAACCACTCATTCAATTGACAACACAGGAGGCAGCGACATCGACTGTCCTCCCTTGGACTCAGGAACATACACAAGCTTTTGAAAGCTTAAAGAAAGCTTTATGCCAAGCACCTGTTTTAGCAACGCCATGTTACAGTAAACGTTTTACACTTTTCGTTACAGAACGTGAAGGTACTGCTTTGTCAGTACTCACGCAGGAACAAGCAGGATCACACAAGCCATGTGCTTATTTTTCTAGTACATTAGATCCCGTAGCTCAGGCTCTTCCTGCGTGCCTGAAATCAGTCGCAGCAACAGCTTTAGCAATCAGACAAAGCGATGCCATAGTATTAGGACATCAATTGACAGTACAAGTACCACACGCAGTAGAGGTTCTCTTGAACCGGACCCAAACACAACACTTGACTATAGCAAGACTGACGGGTTATGAATTGACATTGTTCCAGCCACACATAGAAATCAGACGTTGTAGTACATTAAATCCTGCCACACTTTTGCCATTAAATGGAACAGACCCATTGGCACATGATTGTATTGAAGTCATTACTATTACAACGAAACCCAGACAAGACTTGACAGATATTCCATTATCAGACCCAGACCTGACATTGTATGTAGATGGTTCATGCATGAGAACAAATACAGGAGAGTTAGTGGCCGCTTATGCAGTCACAACAGATACTGAAATTATTGAAACAAATTGTATCGATACCTTGTCAGCTCAAGCAGCAGAGCTCATCGCTCTGACACAAGCCTGTATTCAAGCCAAAAATAAGAAAGTCAACATATACACAGATTCACGTTATGCATTCGGAGTCGTCCATGACTTCGGCGTGCTTTGGCGAGAGAGAGGTTATTTAACTTCTCACGGTGCCCACATCCAGCACGGTCCCCTTATTCAAGCTCTGTTAGATGCAATACATCTGCCTACTGCAATATCGATTATGAAGTGCAAGGCCCATACGAAAGTGACTGACATTATTTCTCAGGGTAACGACCTAGCTGACAGAACAGCTAAACAGACTGCTCAGAATCAGACTCGTCCAACTGACACGACAAAGACAATAGTTCCGACACCAACACACTGCATGACAGTTAAGGATCCCGCCCTTGATGTAATTGACATACAGACACATGCTACACCAGAAGAAATAAAGAGATGGACTGAATTAGGAGGGATCCAAACGGATCAAGGATGGATGACGAAGGGAAAATCTATATGGTTTCTCCCCGACTCAATGGTTCAGGTCATCATTAACACAATACATAGTCCAGCGCATCTAGGAGAGAAAGCTATGCTAGACAGTATTCAACACATTTGGTTCAATAAACACTTGCGAGCAGCAGCTAAACAGAAAGTACGTACCTGCATGATTTGTTGTCAGTTCAATCCAGGAAAAGGCGTACCTGTAGAACAGGGTGGATTTCAACCCCCCGATCACCCTTTTGAAGTCCTCCAGATGGATTATATCCAGATGGAACGATGTCGAGGATTCAAATATGTCCTCGTAGTTGTATGCGCTCTTTCCCGGTGGACAGAGGCGTATCCCGTCTCAGATTACACTGCCCCGACTACTGCCAAGCAGTTAGTTCGAGAATTCTTCCCACGGTATGGTTTGCCCCGTATCGTGTACTCAGATAATGGCCAGCCGTTCTCATCCGAGCTAATGAAACATGTTTCACTTCTGTTAGGCTATCAATGGAAATTCCACTGTGTCCGACATCCCGAGGCAGCAGGTCTCGTGGAGCGACATAATCAAACTCTGAAAATTAGACTGTCCAAAGTATGTAGAGAAAAAGGTGTCGACTGGATAGTAGCTTTACCGGTTGCGCTCTTTTACATGAGAATGGTAGCACACTCTCGAACAGGGCTATCCCCGTATGAGGTGATCTTCGGTAGACCACCAAATATGTGGGGGACGCCTATACCTCGTAAAATAACTGATGTTGATTGTAATATGCTGACAGATTACCTGGCTTCCTTGATGTCTGCACTACAATCTTGTCGTTCACAGGTAGCTGCAGCTTTTCCCGATAACACTGAGGTGAAGCCCCATGACGTGGTTCCAGGTGATCTGGTGCTTATAAGAAATTTCGACAGGAGGAACCCGCTGGAGCCTCGCTGGCAGTCGCCTAAACTCGTCTTATTGACCACAAGGACAGCTGTGAAGATTGAGGGACGTAAAGGGTGGTTATACTCGAGCCATATAAAAAAATTTCATGGACTACCAACTGAATCGAACTTTCAGCCCTGCATTCCCTCACAGACTGACTCAAAACTTCCCCTGGTTGATGAACCAGAAAAGGAGAATTATAAACTGAAACTAAGGTCTAGCAAGTCAGACAATTTGATTGTTTAAGTCCTCTCCAAGGTGAATCGGTTGAATTTGTCTCTGACATGTATCCTCTAGACCGAAATAAAGAGAGAAATAGACAGAAACATGAGCACTGTAAATCACTTCGCAGTCACTGCATAGTGACATTGTTAATTATGTTTTTTCTAAGTCTTCTGATTATCATTGCCAGTATATTATTACACATGTATTACCCTATTTCCAAGCATGCTTCCAATGTTACTGCCGAACATTCTTTTAGCGAATTACCCCCGCATGAGTTGTCCTATAGATTTGCGCTGCGCAACAACACATTCATTAGTATGTTACATCATTCTCATCAGACCAGCAATGCTACAAATTGTTGGATATGTGGCCGACTCCCTCCCTATCAGAAATATAGGGGAGTTCTGCCCCTCTTTCCGTATCCATTCACACACAATGGCTCCTGTGGAGCATGGTTTAGTTTGATTAATTCCCTAGATTCAAATTCAGTAGTTTATCAAGACAACTGGGTTTGGGGAAACCTGAACCTAGTTTTACTTGAAGTCTGCTACCCTAACAAGGAGGGACTTCCCAAAAGAACAGGAACTGATCTAGAAAATGAAGTATATGGACTAGGTAACTTTACACTTAATCTCATGATCCTGAATGTTGAATCCGAAGCTACACCAATCTTGCCCGCTATGTCAGTATTTCCAGTTAGAGGCGAATTATGTGTAAGAAAGAATGGTTCAATACACATGGGCCATAGTAAATGTACCACTGTAATAGAATTCAGTGATAAAGGCAAGTCTACATTTAGAGCTTCTCGTCACTCCTACTTCATTTGTGGTCACACCGCATACATACGCCTACCCTTAGATTGGGATGGTACCTGTTACATTGCATTCCTTCTACCACCTGTTTTCCTAGCCCCGCCTGATTACCATAGGAATACCCATTTAGTACACAACAGACAACAGAGAGATCTCCCGATTGTCGATTACACCGAAACAGCATGGGAGCAATACACAGATTTCAATAAAGGTTTCTTTCCCTACATAGGTACAGTCACTAATAGTAAGTTGATACGTAGATTAACTAGAACCCTTGAAGCAGTAGTGAATGAAACTACTTCCGCCTTAGGCAACTTAACAGAGGAGCAGTCTGCGATGCGGATTGTTGTTCTTCAAAATCGTCTTGTCCTTGACGTCATCCTGGCCGATAGGGGCGGAGCTTGTAGGGTCATCGGATCAAGTTGCTGTGTTTTCATACCAGAAAACGCGCCGTCAGTATATAAAGCCATAACTCGACTTCATAAAATTGTAAGCCAGATACATCAGAATCCAGGCACCTGGACTTGGTCCGGTTGGTTCTGGAGCGTGTTGTCAGCCTGGGGATGGAGGATCCTATCCTTCCTAGGTATTGGCTTTCTCATACTATTCAGTTGCTGCTTGTGTCTACAATGTGGGCCAGCGATTTGTGGTCTGTGTGCCACATCGTGTATCCCGCCTTCAAATTTTCATTCAAGATCCCGGAATTAGAAAGAAGAACAAATGATGCTATATGAACAGATTGATGGATTGATGAAGATGGATATTTCATGAGGGTCCGTAGGGGACAAGGAGGGAATGAGGAAATATGAATTTTTATGGTCAATTGTGTCCCCTATCTTAGACCCCAACGGCTCCATGTACATGCTACAAGTACATGTATGTTCCCTCCACTTCAAGCTACGAAGACGCAAATACAATTGTGTCCAACGTTAATATGTACTCTTTCATATCTGCCATGAATAGGCCAGATATTCCGTTCCTAAGTATGATTGGCCACCGACTTTATATGGTACACTTTTTACGTTTTACAGCTCTGGCAAGATAGGCCCTGAATTCTGCCATCGAGCCTTTTCCTGCTTCTGCCTCTGAAATGCTCCAGCTTGGACCTGCATCCATGTCCATGAACTTTGTCTTACTCCCTGCACGGCTAGCGGTGCCTGACGCGGCCTGTTGCCTGCCAAAAACTGTATTCAGCCTTCAAGTTATCTGCTTCGCTCCTCATCCAATACATTCCTGTCTAGTAGTTTAGGTAAACATCCTTCTAGCTACCGAGCAAAGGGCCCGGCCTCGCTGTCTTTATGCAAGTAATTCATAGGCCCATGGAAGATTCCTGCCCCCTCGCATCTCATGTAGACACATAGACGCTTGTACACACACTAACAGTCAGTATAGAATAGGATCTGTCCGAGAAGACCTTTCCTTCCAGATAATATAGTTCCTTAAACACAAGATATTAGATATGATTTAGGACTAGGTTGTCCTGACACCCCAGACTTCTGTCTCCATATGTAGAGCTAAATGTCAATTCCCCTTCACCCTCTAGTTGCACGTCAATCACACGTCATGCGGCTGCGCGCGCATCTCTGCCAAATATTTCTGCTGACACTGCAGGATTCTCTTATGGATCCACCCACTTGTGACATCATTTTAAATGACGTTTCTAGTATACGCCTGTATTACGCCTATTTTCATTACGTATGTGTATTCTTATCTGTATTATCAGCTGTTACGCCTCCTGCATCTGTCTTAATGCAATGCTTTTCATATAAATATTGTTACTTGTCAATAATGTATTGCTGATCCCTTCCTGAACCTTCGTGGTGATGGAATATGATTGCCTGGTTCGAACTATAATTCCTTTGTAAGGAATAAAACCCTTTTCAGAACCTCTAATATCACGGATTCTGCCTCTTATTTTGACTGAGTTATTCTTACTAGACTTTACCGCATAAAAAATAGTACAGGTAATTTAAATATTTACCACAATGCACTGGGACAGGTACAGACTAATTTGCATGTAGCCAGGTTCTGAGCTGGGATGGTGCAGTGAGCTAAAAAACGGTGATGGATTAAAACCATGATCTCTTGACTTGGTAAGAGTATTCTGCATCATTCAGAAACTCTGTCCATCACCACCCCCTTTTTCCCAAATGGATTTTATCCACACTCATTGTGGGAGGGTATGCTCAGACGTGAGTCCCTTGCTCATTGCACCATCAGGATTCAGGCAAGCCGGGCCGACGAAGGCTGTGATGCCAGAAACCGGTCCCCGGAAGCTTGTTTTCTTCCCAGTATAAGAATTGGCTTGGTAGTTTGGTTTGTCCTGTTCCCATCATGCACTGGGACAGGTACAGACTAATTTGAATGTAGCCAGGTTCTGAGCTGGGATGGTGCAGTGAGCTAAAAAACGGTGATGGATTAAAACCACGATCTCTTGACTTGGTAAGAGTATTCTGCATCATTCAGAAACTCTGTCCATCACCACCCCCTTTTTCCCAAATCGATTTTATCCACACTCAGTGTGGGAGGGTATGCTCAGACGTGAGTCCCTTGCTCATTGCACCATCAGGATTCAGGCAAGCCGGGCCGACGAAGGCTGTGATGCCAGAAACCGGTCCCCGGAAGCTTGTTTCCTTCCCAGTATAAGAATTGGCTTGGTAGTTTGGTTTGCCCTGTTCCCATCATGCACTGGGACAGGTACAGACTAATTTGCATGTAGCCAGGTTCTGAGCTGGGATGGTGCAGTGAGCTAAAAAACGGTGATGGATTAAAACCATGATCTCTTGACTTGGTAAGAGTATTCTGCATCATTCAGAAACTCTGTCCATCACCACCCCCTTTTTCCCAAATCGATGTTATCCACACTCAGTGTGGGAGGGTATGCTCAGACGTGAGTCCCTTGCTCATTGCACCATCAGGATTCAGGCAAGCCGGGCCGACGAAGGCTGTGATGCCAGAAACCGGTCCCCGGAAGCTTGTTTCCTTCCCAGTATAAGAATTGGCTTGGTAGTTTGGTTTGCCCTGTTCCCATCATGCACTGGGACAGGTACAGACTAATTTGCATGTAGCCAGGTTCTGAGCTGGGATGGTGCAGTGAGCTAAAAAACGGTGATGGATTAAAACCATGATCTCTTGACTTGGTAAGAGTATTCTGCATCATTCAGAAACACTGTCCATCACCACCCCCTTTTTCCCAAATCGATTTTATCCACACTCAGTGTGGGAGGGTATGCTCAGACGTTAGTCCCTTGCTCATTGCACCATCAGGATTCAGGCAAGCCGTGCCGACGAAGGCTGTGATGCCAGAAACCGGTCCCCGGAAGCTTGTTTCCTTCCCAGTGTAAGAATTGGCTTGGTAGTTTGGTTTGCCCTGTTCCCATCATGCACTGGGACAGGTACAGACTAATTTGCATGTAGCCAGGTTCTGAGCTGGGATGGTGCAGTGAGCTAAAAAACGGTGATGGATTAAAACCATGATCTCTTGACTTGGTAAGAGTATTCTGCATCATTCAGAAACTCTGTCCATCACCACCCCTTTTTTCCCAAATCAACGTTAGTTCTTCAGGCACTCTACCGGGGTGCTGTCAGATGTGCTGGCTACTAAATTCTGGGAGATTAGATAACTCCTCACAACTCAGGGCAGCACCTGCTTCTCTCCCAATGACAGTCTACTTTTTCAGGGTGCTCCACACACCGGGAACACAGCTGGACAGTTTATGGACAGTCACTCCTGCAGGGCTAGGTACTGTCCTTTTCTCTCTGGCCAGATGCATGTGGTCTCCCCTCACTGCAAGCAGACTGTCATGCAGACACCAGTCCTGGTCTCATGCAGCTGTGTTTCGGGTACTCTCTGGAGCATTCTCTCCCTTGCTCTAGAAGAACTTGGAACAGGAACATGGTGTGATGGTTTGGGTCCCACTTCAACTCTAATTTTCCACACAGGGATGTTGATGCACTGTCTAAGGTTCTGCAACAGGTTTACAGTGGTTCCCTTTCAAATATCTTTTTCTGGCTGTCGTGCAGATGCAGACGTTATGCAATGTGATGGCCCTAAAAGTAGGTACTGATTATGCTGATTCTGAGTAGTTGTATCCAAAACATGGGCGCAATGAAGTGTAGAGACTCAGCACCTGACTCTAATCATCCTTTCTGGAGTAGCAATCGGGGAACAAATTGGCCGTTCTTAGAAACGCCCTCAGGCTTAGGAACTAATGGACAATTCACAAAGGTAAAAGTAGACTTCAGGTTTAGGTTTACCTTTGTGAATTGGGCTGTGACTTTAAGGACTCACGCCCTCTCCTTTACCATCTACCAACTGCAGCATTCAGGAAAATCTAATCAGAAAACTCTTGATAAAAAGGTCCTCATAAAATTTCTATGGGAAGCCTCTTTCCACCCTCCCTTCCTTCAAAGTTTGAGTCACCACATTAAGCCACAGGAATAAAGAAAATACATTTCTACACTCTGAGGAATCTCTATCCACCCTCCATCTTGTGCCAGGCTAAACCTTGGGCCATCTACATAGGATCCCACTGAGCCCAGAAATCATACTCATCTTTCACACCAAATCTAGTTGCCATATGCGTACCACACATTCACCAGTCCTACAAACATGGAACATATACAATGAATATCATTGCAAGGGTACGGGCGTGACATTGAAATGGAACTTTACGCAAGTGGGACCCGTGGGCCACTCTCTCTTCTCGGACAGAAAAAAGGTCTGGTCAGGACATTTAAATTGTTAAAATTAGTACGCTCCCGCCACCTTTTCATGTCAACAAAGCAGGACATGGACAGTGCTGCTATGTCGAAAAAACAGGGCATGCTTGGTGCACCCCTCCAAACCACAGAACAGGTTATATACTTTGCCATTACAATAGACAGGCAATCAATCAATCAATCATGTGTCGAAGGCACTGTGGTTCAGTTGAGGAGCCAGGTCTTGAGGTCCTTCCTGAATTGAGGTAGTGACTATGATTGCCTGAGGCGGCGAGGCAGGCTGTTAAAGGTCTTTGCTGTGAGGTAGGAGAAGGATCTTCCTCTGCCCATGATCTTGCAGATACGTGAACAGTGGCCAGCTGAGGTCTCTGGTGGATACGTGGAATGTGAGCCGGTTGTTGAGGTACGCAGGTCCCGCGTAGTGTAGGGCTTTGCAGGCAAATGTGAGGAGCTTGAAGGTGATTCTTTTGTTGACAGGGAGCCAGTGGGGGGTCGCTCAGGAGGCCGATGATGTGGCTGTGGCGGGGGATGTTGAGGATGAGTCTGGAGGAGGCGTTCTGAATGTTCTGCAGTTTTATGAGTAGTTTCTGGATGATGCTGGGGTAGAGTGCGTTGCCGTAGTCAGGTCTGCTGCTGATGAGTTCATGGGTGACTGTCTTTCTGGACTCGTGGGGATCCACTTGAAGATCTTTCGGAGCAGGCGCAGCGTGTGGAAGCAAAATTATGAGGCTGTGTTGATCTGGCTGTTCATGGTGATCGAGGAGTCCAGGATGATGCCAAGGTTTTGTGGTTGGTCTGTGGGTGTGGGGGAGGGTTCCAAGTGCTGCAGGCCAACAGGGGTCGTCCCAGGTGGAGGGGATGGAGGGGGTGGAGCCCAGGATGAGGACTTTTGGTCTTCTCTTAGTTGAGCTTGAGGCAGCTGTTCTTCATCCAGTTGGAGAAAGCCTTCATCCTGTTGTGGAAGTTGTTCTTGGCGACTGTGGGTTCGATGGTGGGGGAGAGAATCAGCTGGGTATCGACAGCGTAGGAGACTTTGTTGAGTCTGTGGTTCCTGACGATGCCTGCGAGTGGGGACATGTAGATGTTGAAGAGAGTGGGGCTCAGAGAGGAGCCCTGAGACACTACGTAGCTGATCTCTATGGGTTCAGAGTAGAACAGTGATAGTCTGACTCTCTGTGTTCGGACGGTGAGGAAGGAGAGGATCCATTCCAGGGCTTTGTCTCGGATGCCGGTGTCGTGGAGTCATGTGCACAGGGTGCGGTGGGAGATGGAATCGAAGGCAGCCAAGAGGTCCAGGAGAATGAGGGCTGCACTTTTGCCTCAGTCGAGGAGTGTGCAGACATTGTCTGTGACGGAGAGGAGGGCAGTCTTGGTGCTGTGGTTGCTTAAGAAGCCAGAATGGGAGAGGTTCAGAATGTGGTTCACTTTGATGAACTCGGAAAGCCTGTGCTTCAGCGGATATGCTAGATTTGTGTTTTGGATGAGCCAGTAAAAATGTCAGAATCCCAGTTTCACAGAGTTGAGTCTCTCAGGGCAAGGGACATTCTTGTCCCAATACCACTTCAGAACATCTGATTATAGAGACCTGTCACAACCCCTTTCTGAGGGACACAGCTAAGCTGGGATTACTGGGGTACCCCTGGGGGTTGTTTCCACTTACTCCTGATGTTCCGGGGCTGGCCAATTATGGGTCTTGAGTAACTAAGACAGGTATTACCCTTTCAGCAATTTACTATCAGTGCTGGCACCAGTTGAGCAGTCCAAGGCACTTCGGAGGGGGGGGAGCAGGTGTAAAATATGCAAAGCCACTAGTCGCAAAATATAAACTGTAACCCCAATAATCTGGTTCCCCCATCCAATAGTTGCTTTCAGTAAGAAAATCAGCATTTACTACCCCTGCAAAGTATGCTCCTGCCCATCAAATAATAGATACTCTGTCAGGGTGAGTGCTCTAGCGCTATCCTAGGTAGAGTCCTGCCTCCCCCTCCGATGAGTTAACAAATGTGCCCCAGCGGTTTACTGGCAACAACCCAAAAAGGTACTGCATGCACTAGCATTGTGCAACAAAGTCTTACTTCCATCCTGAGTGTGCAGCTCGCTATGGCGTTAGCATGCCAAGTATGTGCAAGTGTCAAAAGAGACAATCATAGTCAACTATGGCTTTTTGGTGCAGCAGACAGACTCTCCTTCACTGTTCATGCAGGTAAGGTGATAGGGCAGTAACGGTAAAGAAGGGTGGCTTTGGTCTTGCTTTTGAGTCCCTTTGCTGGTGAAGGAGAGTCCTCTAATTTGGGTGACGTCCTGAAAGGCCTAGTAGCCTCCTTCTGGTCTACAGGGGTCACAGGCACGGACAACAGCCCCTAACTTCATGGATGATGGCTCCAATGGATCTAGTGGCTCCTTCCTGACATACAAGGATCACAGGCATTGGTGGCGGCCTCAAACTAAAAGGTAGGCCCAACAGGGGTCACTGACTTGTGCAAGATGGCGTTGTCTCCCTCATGCTACAACTGGGATCCACTCGCCAGCATCCCCTCTGGGCCTCACTCCCTCCAGGCTCTTTTCTCCTCCCACTAATCTTAGAAGGCAGGAAGAAGACTGGTGTTCCAGGCACATGGTAAGTGTTCCTTGCTTTATGGGTGATGGATCCTCACCCAGCTGGGAAACTAGTAGACCTTGGTCCCCAGTCCAGGTTGCGGCAGCTTGAAGTTGTGGTCATCTTTTCTATGCTGTGTGGTGGGTGATGAAGTGTGAGAGACAGACATGTAGTTTTATGGCTTTCAGTATGCTGGCTGCTTAGAACGGCTCTGCAGGTCCTGTTATGGTACATCTTATTATTATTGTTTGCTTAGCTATTTACTATACTGGGTTGTCCAATCTGAAAGTATCTGTATGGTCCTGAGTTGGCACGGCTGGAGGGAGAGAGACGTGGAGAGATCTGTTTGGATTGGCATTTTATTGTCTCCACATATCTGAGTGTCACTGTGAGATATAAAGGAGCGATCAGAGTGTATAGATATTTGGTATCTGCAGAAGAGTTCTGTATTAGAGTCCTCCAAATTGTCCAACAGAATGAGACAGATCTCTTCAGATTTTCCATGCCTGTTCCTTTGGTGATGCCTGTTTTTGGCTGTACAGTGCTGGTAGGAGACAGCCCACATAGCAGATATGTCTTATGTGAATGTAAAAGGTACACATTACAATTTGCTGCTGACTGCTGCATATTATGGTATTAGTCTTATTGTAAGGTGGTTTGATGATAAGTGGTGGAAGTCAGCAACACAGTGTTAGCATTGCTTGAATTTAAATTGGGTCCTTTTCCTTGTTATTCCCCATTGTTCCTCCACCGGCAGCCTTTTCATTGCAGGGTTCCCACCATGAAGTCGCTGGCAGGGGTGTAAATTGTAATATGCTGAGCGGGACTGTGCCAGTCCCGCTCGGCATGTTTCATTGTGACGCAGCCAGGGAACGATTGTTTCCTGATGAAGCTGGTGGTCCCCCACCACAACGACTTTGGAGTCGTAATGCGGTTGACGGACCACCACCTCAGCGAGACTGGCGGTCTTATGCCGCCAGACTCATAATCAGGCCCATAGTGTTTGTGTGTGAAACTTACAAATGAGCACAGTGGGTGGAAGGTCACAAATGAGTTGTGCGTGGGATGCGCTAAAGCATTACATTTTGTTATATGGGAGACTCACAAAAACAAACAGCATGTCACACAAAATGCCCAAAACTAGCAGATATGCCCTGTGCTAGGATTATTCAAGCCAAAATATTAAGCATTTAATTGAAACAATGACGGTATGGAGGCCTCGCTCAAGACTATTATGATGATTTTTTTACAAGTGACATTTGGAGAGTTGCGTATTAACAGTGAAGTAATCTTTGGGAAATAGTTGTTGCTAAAAAGAAAAGGAGTGACCTGGTTTGGTAGCTTTGAAACGGACATCTCTTTCTCGATGCATATGTATGGTTGGTGTATTTGCTTTCATGTTAAGAACCTTAGCGGAAAAACACACACTTTGTGTGATAAAATTGTCAATATTGGAATTTTCTTGGGGAAGCTTGAGTGAAGATGCTATAGATGTGGTCAAATGGAAAACATTGAGCCGTGCAGGGATAACTGATTCACTATGCCATTGTGAAACACTATTTCCCATATTTTATGGAATAATGCATTATAGATACAACCAAATAACTTCTCATTTGTGGCTGCAGTACTTTATGGCCTTGTATATTTAACCACCTCGTTGTAGAACTGTGTGTGCTGCACTTAGGCAGGTGATTTGTGTCTTGTGCGCTAAATAATGTGCATCGAGATTACTATGAGTAAATATCACTTATACGTAAACCTGCAACTTGTGGGAAATGTGAAGAGGGAGATCCAGCAGCAGGAAGGGAGAGAGTTGTATTTGGCTTTTGCCTTTTGACCAGCTTTGCAGTAGATAAAATGTATTTGTAAGGGTAGCTGGGATAAGAAGACATTGAGAAACAGTACTTGGGCCATGCTTCAGGGAAGAAAACAAAAACATGGAGACGAAGTGAAGCCAGCATGCGTAGAGATGCGCTCACCAATGAAAAGGAAGAAAAAGAGGGTGACAATGAATCCATCCAATTGTGAGTAAAGGGGGAGGTAAAAGAAACTTTATATGTGCCTCTTAGTAACCACTTTCTAAGAGTTTGGCAGTGCCTGAAGCTAAGTTAGATCAAACAAAGTATCCAGGTTCACACTACTTTGAGTGGAGGGGGAGCTAGAATTACGATAAAAAGTTTTGCCCACACACTGGCTGCAGTAAATACCTTGTCTTCTCCTTTCATCAAACACAGCATTATTCAGACACAAATAGCAACGAGTAAGGGAACCTCGCAGAAGTTC
Source organism: Triturus cristatus (assembly GCF_964204655.1). Classification (NCBI taxonomy): domain Eukaryota; kingdom Metazoa; phylum Chordata; class Amphibia; order Caudata; family Salamandridae; genus Triturus; species Triturus cristatus. The sequence continues at coordinate 60,694,592 of NC_140586.1, forward strand.
CAACTTCCATTGTCTTGGAAGTGAGCAACTAAAATATGAGTTTGTCTGAGGAGGTGGTGTCGCACAACACAATGCATTGTTTTTAAACAAACATATCACATCTTCCAAACTGTGCAGAAAACTAAATGCTGGTGAAATACCGGTAGTTTCGCCTACACAAACAAAAAGCAACGAAGAACACCACAAAAGGTGAACCAGCATTAGCAAATGTGAACTTTACAGTATCATTGTACAAAATGAGAACATATGTGCAATTACAGCGTCACTGTCAACACAGGGCTAAAAAGTGCCCTACTACTAACCTCTGGATAGTGTCCACCTAGACAGACATGCATTCATATACGATTCTAGAAACATGGTACATACGTGCTATAGTGGGGTACTTTGTTCGGACTATGTACAGAATGTCAAATTATTTTTTAATAATAGGGCTATTTATTATGGTTCTGTGCTAACTTGAGCCATCATAAACACTAATACGTAAGACAATGTGTTTTAATAGTTCACCCGCAAAGCGCATCATGTGACACGCAGATGACGGCTTTTTATTCTATGTAGATGGGTAATTGGGTGATTGCTTTTAACACAAAGATTATATTGTTATTTTCAGTTCATAAATTGTAATCTTTCTAATATAGCACAGTGAGCTATGAAGGAAAGAACATGTAACTCTTACACCTTGTAATTCTCACGGATGTATGACGTTACAACGCACACTTTTACAACGCATGCACTTACAACGCATTTTTTACAACGCATAATCCATTACAACGCACTACACTTACAACGCATGACACTACAACGCGTTTTTAAAAACTACCTTTACAACGCATACCATTACAACGCATAATATTAAATTGCATTTAAGGTAAGTATTAGATAGTATAGGGGTAAAATCTACTTTTCTAACTCCAGGGGGTGCAACAGTAGGGTAAGTGTTGGATAGTATAGGGGTAAAAAGTGCTATTCTAACTCCAGGGGGTGCAACAGTAGGGTAAGTGTTGGATAGTATAGGGGTAAAAAGTGCTATTCTAACTCCAGGGGGTGCAACAGTAGGGTAAGTGTTGGATAGTATAGGGGTAAAAATTGCTATTCTAACTCCAGGGGATGCAACAGTAGGGTAAGTGTTGGATAGTATAGGGGTAAAAATTGCTATTCTAACTCCAGGGGGTGCAACAGTAGGGTAAGTGTTGGATAGTATAGGGGTAAAAATTACTATTCTAACTCCAGGGGGTGCAACAGTAGGGTAAGTGTTGGATAGTATAGGGGTAAAAATTACTATTCTAACTCCAGGGGGTGCAACAGTAGGGTAAGTGTTGGATAGTATAGGGGTAAAAATTACTATTCTAACTCCAGGGGGTGCAACAGTAGAGTAAGTGTTGGATAGTGTAGGGGTAAAAATTACTATTCTAACTCCAGGGGGTGCAACAGTAGAGTAAGTGTTGGATAGTGTAGTGTAATATTATGCGTTGTAATGGTAGGCGTTGTAATGGAATGCGTTGTAAAGGTAGTTTTTAAAAATGCGTTGTAGTGTCATGCGTTGTAAGTGTAGTGCGTTGTAATGGATTATGCGTTGTAAAAAATGCGTTGTAAGTGTAGTGCGTTGTAACAGTTGCGTTGTAAAGGTTGTTCCCCAATTCTCACTGTCTTATGTAACACATCCTGTAAATTGATTTACACACATGTGATTTATTGTCAATCTTTAATGTGTATGTGTGATGTAAAGCACCCTGACACCCTGGATTAGGATGAGTAGCGCTGTAAAAGAAAGAAATCAAAATAGTGGTATTTAAATTATTATTAGTGTAAATACTAGGACAGACCAACACATCTGACATTCGTACAGTGCATGCATCTGTCTTATATACAGGGACTGAACCAAGTCAAAACCATGTCTCTCTTAAGTACCTGTGAAGTAAAAACTTGATGTGTCTTTGTTTCCCGTCCATTGCATCTGCAGGTAGGTGTGAGGTTCTAGATAGCTCCCAGCCAGGATATCAATCAAAAGGAGGCCTGATGGCCTCTTAACTTGGCCTCTGTTTTAGGCTCAGCTGGAATTTTAAATAACAACGCCCTCTACCCCCCTGTGCATTGCAGACACCGTGAAGGCCCTGCTGAATGTGTCCCAGTGCTGAAAATTACAATGGGACCAGTCTAGCTTATTTCTGTGGGGCCCAACTTCTTGGCAGGGGAGACGGCATCCATCCTGTGAAAAGAGTCGGTGGAAGCGTCTACCCTCGTGTACCCCCCCCCCCCTACTGTGCCCTGTCTCCCACCTTCCCAAAGTTTTTTGGAGTCCCTTAGCTTTAACGCCTCTCACACACCAATCCTTTTCAGGAGCTGCCAACCTGTTACGGAACTCACACTTAATCCTTGCTGACCTCCGGACCAAATCCAGTTTGCAGTCATTTTGTCAACATGTAAAGATAAACTTTTTTTATTGTACTTATACTGCTTAGCTGAGCAGACCCTAGAAAAAGACAACACGATGTGCACTTAATTGATTTAAGCTGCATGGGCAATGTCTGACAGTGATTGCTCTTATGTTGGGGGCGAGGTTCACCTGCTCAAAGTAAACCCAAAACGTTTGCCTTTGAGTTGCTGGATTGCGCAATGTGAAACAGTCAAATCAGGTAGGGTAGGGCTGAGGAGGGCAGGATGCGGCCAGCAGTGGACAAAGGACCTCTCTCCATGTGTCCTTTAAATGCAGCTTGCAGGAAGCTGTGGCGGTGAGATGAGAAAGAATTCCTGGAGGTTTGCAGCACGGCAGAAGGTGGGTGGCCACTGTGACGTCACCTTTATGCTGTGACCATGAGATTGGTCACATGTAACCGGAGGCAGGTCACAGGTCAAGTGCAGGACCATTATAGGTAGTGCTTCCGCTTGTCAATGGCACTGCGAATCACAGAAGAGAAAGGGGAAATGGTTGTGCCCCCCATTCTTGTCCCTGTATGCCCCATGCTGCAAAATCTGGGGGGGGGGGTATATTCCCCGAATCCCCCACACTATCTACACCCAGCCGCAGCCTGTGCAGGTAAGAGCGGTGGGGCAGAGTTGGGCAGGGATTCGACAGAAGGCCACGAGGGAAAATTAAATAAATAATTAATTTCCCCTCATCGTCATCTGTCAAAATCCGCGTCTCCCCCCCACCCGGCCCCACTGCCCCACCGCTCTTACCTGCGCGGGCCGCAGCTGCCTACGCCCATGACTCAGGCTTTGAAGATGGCCCCTACTGCGCCCACTCAAAATTTTAGCCTTACCAAAGTATGGGCCTAGTTGTGCTCCAGATGTTACTTGAAATGTGGCTTCGTCCAGTGCGAGAAAGAGGCCGAGGAGGGGGTGGGGGATACCTATGTATCCCTCACCCCGCCTCGTGCACCGGACGTGACGCAGGACACCCGCGACCCAAGGGGGGACTCCTCCCAAGGCAAGCTCCCCCCCCAGAAAGGGGGGGGGGAGAACGGAAGTGGGGGGTGGATGCCTGATGCCACTACAGGGCTGCCCTCCTGAGTGGCCCCCTGTGGTGGCCTCGGGCAGCCGCATTATACTTGACTGCTCCAAATCCTGGTAGTTCTCTGAATACAAAGAATAAATCCTCAGTGCTGTGATAGACACTGTCGTATGGGGAGAAGCGACCCGGCTTCGACCTGCTCTCTTTATCTTTGATCAGGGACCCTGCCTCTTTAAGGGGGACTCCAGGTAAGGGGTCAGGGGCAGCTCCATGTGTTTGTCTCTCTTGGGGGTGGCCGCAGCAGGAGCTAGTGGAGATCAAGGCTAAATTCAGGGAAACTGTTTAAAGTTTAACCTCTGACAGTGAGCAGGGCGGAAGGGGCGGGGCTGACCTTGTCTCTTATTCAGAGCTCGGAGCTAGGAATGTGGGATATGCACAGCTGCAGGCAGTCAGGTATGCACTGTAGCTTATCAAAGAAAACATTAACTAAGGTTCCATGCCTGAGCAGCTCTCCCAGCCCAGGTTGGTTTTGGTTTTGTGTTTTGGTAATCCTAGGTATTTTTTATCCTATTATATGTTCAGCACAACAAGTACCCGAATGCAAAACAAACCTGGACTGGATTAGCCGCTCATGCATGTAACTGTAAAAGCTGAGAGCTCTGAGATGGGCATTAAGTATACAACTTGTCCAAAAAAAAGAAATTCAACTGAAAAAAGAAATTTAACAATTTCGGTACCTACCAAAGTCAACCATTTCCCCCAACTACCGCCCTGCCTAGTTTTCCAGGTGTGTGCATGATGTGCTATTCCAGTCCAGGCCTTTTCTTCGAAATGTGGGACTTGTAGTCATGTATATTGTATTGTAACATAAAACTACAAGTCCCAGGATTCAAAGGAAAAAAGCTGGACTGGATCAGCACATCATGCATGGACCTGTGGAAATTGGCAGCTATGCTATCAATAGCAGAGCTGAGACTGGTCCTTGCCTGTTGGCATAGTAGACTACGGAAGACTGGATGATGAGGGATAGGTACCAAATACTAGAGAGACCAAGGACCAGATGTACGACCCTTTTAATAGGTCGCAAATCGAACATTGTGTCATTTGCGACCGCTAAAAAGGGTTGAGGTATGTACAAACCCTATTTTGCAAGTCAGTAACCTATTACAGATTTGCAAAATAGGGTTTGCAAGTCGCTATTAGGAAGTGGCGTGCCAAGGGTGTCCCTTTCTAATAGCAAGTCACACTGGTATGTACGACTGTTTTGCAACCGCAAATGCGGTCGCAAAGCAATCGCATTTACCCCCTACTTCAAGTAGGTGGTAAACCAGTCAAAAACAGAAAGGTGTCCCCAGGGGACCCCTTCCCCTTTGTGAATGTATGCGAAAATATTTTTTAAGAGCAGGCAGTGGTCCAATGGAATGAAACATTTTCATTTTTTTCTTTTAAATGCATCCCATTTTCCTTTAAGGATCCTTTATGCATGACTGCCTGCACATTTGAGTACTGTTTGAAAGCTTTGACTGTAGCAGCTTTACAGGAGTACTCCTGGGTTATTTTGTGAATTCCATAGCAATCACAACTTTACTCCAAACATAGGAGTAAACCTGCGTGTATAAATGTATGAGTTATTTTTCAATCAACTCCTTACTTAGTAATATACTTGTGGTGTTTGATATTGTTCCATAATATGAGGCCTTTCTTCTACTAATGGGTATTTTCTTATATATAGAAGTAGATGCTGACCATTGTAGTGAAATCTTCAACACAATAAATGCTACTGGAGGAACCTAAACTACAAATAACCCATATGCACAGACACATGAATATATAACAATATACTTTGTACAGTGATACAAAGTTTTTATTTTGATTTCTGTTGTGTGAATATGACCCAAAGGCATTAGAGCGCTTCACGAGGGAATTGAATTGCTAAAAAGAACAAATGCATCAAATCAGCACAGCCAAGGCAGTGGAAAAGGGACAACAGAACTTGATAGTAGGACTAAAATGATGCCTTATCAGTCATAGCCAAAGTGTCTTTGAAACTGGTGGATTTTGAGTTCCTCCTTAAATGTTGAAGACACAGGGTAATGTAGTGTGTAGAGCTGGGGTAAGGGATTTCATTACCTTGTTACACTGCCTGAGAAGGACTGTTTCATACATAACTATAGCTTGATAGTGGAAGATTGAAGGAGAAGTAATTCTGCATTTCTCAACTCCAGCTCAGCATCAGAGATTTTCAGTTTCCTAGCTGGATGGAAAGTAGACCTGGACTTAATTTTAATTACGCAGGAGTAATCGGAGAAATTTCAGGAAATTTTACTTTACGCTTTGACACGGAATTACCAATAATAAAGCATTTACACCCACTCGCGTAATTAGGGAGTAATTTGGGTGGAAAATCCTACTGCACGAGCACATTTAGCAAGTGCAAGCAGCTGCTCGTGCTGCTGTTTATGTTCTGTTGCATTTAGCACCATTTTCTTACCTCAAAATGCATCCTTTAAAGAGTGTATTTTGTGCTAAGAAACTGGTGCTCAATGCCAGGAGTGAGTCGGGGAAAAATCCTATCCTAAGGGCACATTTAGCAAGCGTAAGCGGTGCTCGCCGTAGCTATACATGTTCTGTTGCATGTAGTGCTAAATGCATAATCACTTGTCTCACGTAATCTTGCAGAATCTTTAGGTAATTCCGCTTGTTTGTGCTACACAGAATTATGCAAGTTATGCCCACTCCTAATAAGGTGTAGAGTAGTGAAAGGCTTTGCGAATAATGCAAGCAGTCTTCAGTCAATCTTGTGCTTGAACAGGGAGCCACTGAGTTAAAAGGGCAGGACTGATGTGGTCAAATTGCTTGGGCCCAAAAAACAAAGTCAGTGACTGCATGGAGATCAGCTCTGAGTGGGGCCGGAGGAACTTCTGTGAATCCAGAGAGAAGTGAATTCCCATAGTCCAGTCTCCAAAGAGCTAGTAATTGACAAGAATCGGGGAGATTTTGAGCACAGTATGCCCTCAAGACTTACCCTGATTTGCATGAGGTTGGAAGCTCCACATGTGGGCGTTTGTGCAATTGAGGTGCATCTGTTCCCCTTACACTAGTACTCCATACTGCCATGCTGCCCTCTTGTGGTCACAAATATACGGCAAGCAGGTAAAGCTACCTTATGATATTATTTATCAGATCTTGCTTAAACAGTGCATGCAATGCATGTGTTCTCGCTTTCAAGAGATATTGTATCCAACAAGGGGCCTGCAGCCTGCCCATTGCTTCAAATGTGGTTGCTTCATTGTCACTCTTAATTGCTATCTTCTAATTGGCCAGTGTGTGCTGGCTTCTCTTCCTCTTTTTGTGGCTGGAGCATGGACCAAGTACTGATTTCTTCAGCTTGATTGCTGTCCTTCCGCTAATCCTGCTGTGATTGAGGTACTACTTTTATTTGTACTTCTTTCCTATTGTACTTGTTGAACCTCTTGCCATTTGTAGCTATGTTTTGCCATGCCACATGCACTTCAAAGAAGCCCTTTTTTTCTTTGAAATTGATGTTTATTGTTACAGCAAATGTTATCTGCTTTTATTGTGACAACAGATGTTATCTGCTTCCAAATGTCTTTTCACTAAGATATGGACCTGGACACAATTGCTTTCTTTTTGTGATAGGATTTTATTTTCCAAATGTCATATTTTTTTCCTTGTCACACATGAACTGATTTGCTCAGTATCACAGGGGTGTTGTGCTGATACATTACAAGCATTGGCAAAGCCAACAGTTCTTGGCCTTGAGACTATTGGCTCTGCTATTGCCTTTTGTCCATGCTGTACAGCATGGGCATTGACAACCTTGGCAATGATTTGTAGCCATGCTGTCCAGCATCGTAGATGCCCCGCAGCATGGCTAAAAATAATAATTAAAAAAGGACTATGATATATTCAGTGCTAAAGCACTTTTAAAGAAAAGCGCATTAGCTCTGGCTGCATCATAGTGCATTTTAGGTTGCAGGCTTCCAGGCAGTGCAGCTGTTTCCTTTTGCTAAAGACATCTTAGGGACTTTCAAAAAGTTGCCATAGAAATGCATTGTGCCCATTGCTTGCTATTGGCTTTGTGGTTTGTGACTCACATTTTCTTGTTTTTCGTTTGCTGGCTTTATTTGCTTTAGGCTGTCCAGGTTCAATTTGCCCCTCCTCTTGGCTAAACCGTATTTACAGTACTCTTCAACGAACTCATTTTCGGTAAACAGGCCTTTAAATCTTGTTCTTATCTCGTCACGTTTGCTGGGCCTTCAAAGACCGAGGTCAAATGTCAGGCCCTGTCATCCTTATGAGTGACCCCTTTCTGTAAACAGGCCTGTAAATCTTGTTCTTATCTTATAACATTTGCTATTCATTCAAAGACTTAGGTCAAATGTCAAGCACTGTCTTCCAAGGGCGCTTTATTAGGTCAAGCCTGGGCAGCGCACACGCTGCTCTGCGAGGAATGCTGTATTGAGGTATGGACTTGAAGCTCCGCCTACTCTCCGTCCATCTTTTCAATTGGTTGCTGTGACTGTCCTTCGTAAATGTTGGCTTTTGATTTGTTAATAGGCTTCTTAGTCCCTCCCTGTCTTCTTTTGTAACCTCCCCCCAGGACTGGACCTTTTACGTGCGTCCTTACGGTATTTCTTGCATTAGCCCTTCGGGAAAACTCTTTGAACGCCTTTTTTATTGGTATTTGCAGCGTGCTATGTGTGCTTTCACTTTCATTTAATAGGCGTCGGCTTAACTTTTAAATATATCCCCCCACCAATGCACGGCCGCCGCACGAAGCGGGCGCTGTGTTAATTACAGAAATTTCTGGATGCTTCCTCCATTGTTCCCCCTCCTTTTCCCATCCATGTTCTTCATGTAGCATGTGGTTTTTTTTGTAACGTACGCGGTGACCACTTCATGGTGTTTGTGTTTTTTTGCCTACTGGGGCAGGACTCACACTCTGTTAAACTGTCCTCCGCAGCACACACACACAACGCTGCCTCTCCTCTGGTTTCAGCCAGTGCTCCTGCAGCTGCCCAACACCCGCCTTCACCACTTTGATTTTGAGGGGGAGGAGGAAGAGGAAGGATCTGTGAACCTCCCCGAGGCATGGTCACAATGTGATTAAACTAAAATGTACACAAAGAAGAATTTTGCATGCATAGCAGTTTTTTATTTATTTATATTGAATTAATTAACTTTGTTGTTCAAATATATTTGGTTACTTTGAGCCTGTCACATGTTGAAGAAAAACACCTACCATGCAACAGACTTCCACTTAAATTAACTGCAAGTAAATACATCTCCTGTTGTGTTACATACATCTGTAAAGCGCACTTCTACCAGGTGCATGGCCCTGAGGCGCTTTCAGAACCTCTGCTGCACCCGTTACAGTTCTGGAGATGACTGAAGGAGGAGGAGTTTCAAACACTTCGTATCTTCAGAGGGGGCATTATCGCTTCCCCTGCTATAATTTCATATCAACCTTGTGAGTGTAACCTGCTGAGATTGGGCGCAAACACCCGTGGGCTCCAGCTGCCTTCTCATCCCGCCTCCCTCCCCCTCTGCCTGGCCGCCAGGCACAGATCTTGCCTGTTCCCGATCCAACATGGACGTGAAGCAGAGGCTTGTAAATCTTGTTCTTATCTCATAACATTTGCTATACATCCAAAGACCTAGGTCAAATGTCAAGCACTGTCTTCCAAGGGCGCTTTATTAGGTCAAGCCTGGGCAGCGCACACGCTGCTCTGCGAGGCATGCTGTATTGAGGTATGGACTTGGAGCTCCGCCTACTCTCCGCCCATCTTTTCAATTAGTTGCTGTGACTGTTCTTCGTAAATGTTGGCTTTTGATTTGTTAATAGGCTTCTTAGTCCCTCCCTGTCTTCTTTTGTAACCTCCCATCAGGGCTGGACCTTTTACATGTGTCCTTACGGTATTGCTTGCATTAGCCCTTCAGGAGAACTCTTTGCCTCATTAATCTAAAGAGCACTGCACTGGTGGAATACCAGCTTTTGCAATGGCGGGCGCTATTTTATTGGTATTTGCAGCGTGCTATGCACGCTTTCACTTTCGCTTTATAGGCTTTGGCTTAACTTTTAAATATATCCCCCCACCAATGCACGGAATCCACACGAAGCGGGCGCTGTGTTAATTACAGAAATCTATGGATGCTTCCTCCATTGTTCCACCTCCTTCCCCCATTCATGTCCTTCATGTAGCATGTGTTTTTTAGGTCTCGCCTGAGACAGCGCTTTAGCGCTGCTCTCGCGAGAGCTTTTGTAAAAGGGGGATCTGGAAGTGCAAACAGTGCTTTTCAGGCCTCCAAATACAGTGCATGTGCGCCGGGCGCGCGCACCATTTGGCAGCCTGAAAAGCACTGCCTGATCACTTCGCGGCCCCTTTGATGTCCTCAGTGAGCCGCGCGGCCACTGAGGACATCAAAGTGCACACCATTTGCCACCCCCTTCCTGCTTGTTATTGTTTCCTTTGATCCCTATCTTTCCCTTTCTCAATCTCACCCTCTTTTACAACTGCGGCCACTGCGGCCGCACCACTGTGCCCGCCCTCACTCCCCCCTCCCTCCTCGTCAACTTCAGTGCGCGCTTGTTCTCATTTCTAGACATGTTGCAAAGCAGCGGATGCATCTCTGGGCAACACATCTTAAAGTAAGGAAAATAAAAGCACTATGACTTAGTCAATGCTGGTCGAGCCATAACACTTTTTTTTAATTTTCAGCCATGTTTCACAGCGGCCTCGCTTGTGTAAGATAGCTGAAAGTAAACTAAATTCATATGCAGAGCTTGCTTTAATCTTGAAATCACATGTTTATTGCAAGCATTCAGCTAAAAAAAAATTCTCGTTGTGTATGCTTGCAATAGAAAAATATTGCCATTGCGCCAGCTTTCCATTTGCCAGTGCTTGCTTTTCATTTGTATATATTTTGGATATCTTTTCTATGACGGGCTCAACATCGAAGTCCACAAAACCAGTTCTATCCCATGTAGTTACCTCCTATTGCGTTTTACGGTGTCGCCCACTCACCTAATGTGGACCGTACCAATGTGTGCAGTGTGTTGACACTGGGTGCCGTAGTATTATGAGTTTTACATCGTCGACAAAACACACCGGCCAAGCACAAGTTGAGTCCGGTTGGCTGTGCTTGTTTATGTAGCTCTTCTGCCTAGAGCTGTGGTAGCAGACGTTGCTAGGGCCCAGATCAGTGGCAGTGGGGGCGGCTCACGGCTGAGACTGTCTTGCTAAGTAACATCCGTCCTGTGTTCTGTAGGTATCACATGTCCTGGAGAGGGAGCTTGAACTACTAGACTGTCACCTGCCTTGGCTTCTCGAGTACTGTCGAACTGAGCTAAGTTGAAAAGTGGTCCTGTGTGCGCGTTAATATAGCCGTTTTCATACCCCTTGCGAGACCTACCTACCGGCCATGATCCACCTGGTTCCTTGAAGCTGGCAATTTAGAGAGCGAGCATATCGCCTTTGTGTCCGGCAGCTTGCAGTCATGCTGCCTGGCAAAAGGGTGTGGTGTGTGTTTGTTTTTTTTTTTGTTTTTTTTAAGGTGGTACAGAGTTTATTGTGCTGTTCTTTAAAATAGTTTAAAAACCTGATTAAAACCATACGTAATTAGAATTGTTATCCCTTTCAGTGCAGTATGTACCCGAGTTTTGAACTCCTTCTCAGTAATGGTGTCCTGTGAAGCCTTTGGCTAAACACTCCTCCCCCCTCATTAAAATGAATGCTTTGGAGCACTGCTGCACGTTTGGGCTGAGGGTCATTGTTCTCCGTCTCCCTCCACCACACCCCGCCCCGCGAAGGGTTTACTTTGAATTCGCATTGTTTCTGTTGAGGAAGGTCGCGTGAGCACTCCAACACCCCACCCCCTAAAGGCACGTGCGCATCGATCTCCCAGATGGTGGCTGCTTTGACACAGGCTGACACTTTCCCTGCTGTGCGTTCCTTGCCCCCCCCCCAAGAATTTGAGATGGCATGTTTGACCTCTGACCTTGCTTGTCCATCCCAGTCCTCTTTAGTTCTTAATTACACTTTCCGTTCCCCTGCACATCAACCGTTTGAGAACCACGCACAGTAAACTTACACTGGGTAGTAACCTGCCACGCCAGTAATTGGTTGATGTGGTCTGGAGACTCTTTTTGGAGGGAAAATGGTAGGGGTTGTGCCAGGCACCTGCCTTATTGCCTCCTTGTGTCTTCATGTGTACAATTCCGGGTATATTAGTTGCGTAATTTCAGTCGATACAAGTTGGGTTTTCAGTTTAAGCCTGAATGTTAATCTTGAGGTAGACGAGGCTGTTCGACACAGGTATGTTGATAACTTTACTAATCATTTGATAATGCGCATAATGGGCCTGCGTTCTGTCCAGAGGGGCATTTCTCTCACCCCATGTTATTGGCTGGTCTGCGCCTCCTGTCCCGTGATTAGTCTTCCTTTGTGTTGCTTATTGTTCTTTGCTCTGCAGTGCTAGCCATATACACTTTTTACTATCCTAGGTGAGCTTACCTGCGCTGTTCTGCTTGCTTATCATGCCAACTGCTGTAAAAAAAAAAGTGATTCTTTACTCCCACTAATTCAGATGCTCAATAAGCGCACTGTGCTTCTAGCACTGGGTGTAGGTGTGCTGTATCAAACTACTGCAAGTGGCAACATACTATTATGATGGCACATATTAGAACTCCTTAAATATGACTCGCTACAGGACTTTGCAGATTCCAAGCGGTTTCCTGTGCTCCCCCCCAAGTGTTGGTTTTTCGTTTATGATGCTTGAATCGTACCTTTCATTGTTTCTGCCTCCTGAGGCAGTTTATTGACTTGCCTACCCGGTTATGGTTTCTGTACAGACCTTTTTGAATGTTCCTAATGTCTGTATGCGTTCTGTATCGATTTTCATTTCTTCAAACTCAGTGTTTGAAGAAATGGAAACAGATTTTTGCCCCTTCTGGCTTTCCTGTTGTGAACTACAAGGCAGTTGCTATTTCCAGACAGTGATAACTTTGTGTCTTGCAATGCAATAGGTCTCGCATTTATACGAGTTTGAGCTATTGGCATTATAAATGACAGTGCCTTTTATTTATGTTTTAAAAAACCCAAACTTAAATAAAAAGCATTGTCATTTACAATGCCAATAGCTCAAACTCGTATAAATGCGAGACCTATTGCATTGCAAATGCTTGTTTTTTATGTACGCGGTGGCCACTTTCTGGTGTTTGCGTTTATTTGCCATATTGGGGCAGCCCTCACACTCTGTTAAACTGTCCTCCGCAGCACACACACACAGCGCTGCCTCTCCTCTGGTTTCAGCCAGTGCTCCTGCAGCTGCCCAACACCCGCCTTCACCACTTTCATGTCGAGGGGGAGGAGGAAGAGGAAGGATCCATCTGTGAACCTCCCCGAGGCATGGTCACAATGTGATTAAACTAAAATGTACACACAGAAGAATTTTGCATGCATGGCAGATTTTTTTTTTATTGATATTGAATTAATTAACTTTGTTGTTCAAATATATGTGGTTACTTTGAGCCTGTCACTTGTTGAGGAAACCTACCATGCAACAGACTTCCACTTAGATTAACTCCAAGTAAATACATCTCTTGTTGTGCTACATACATCTGTATAGCGCACTTCTACCAGGTGCATGGCCCTGAGGCGCTTTCAGAACCTCTGCTGCACCCGTTACCGTTCTGGAGATGACTGAAGGAGGAGTTTCAAACACTTCGTATCTTCAGAGGGGGCATTATCGCTTCCCCTGGTATAATTTCATATCAACCTTGTGAGTGTAACCTGCTGAGATTGGGCGCCAACACCCGTGGGCTCCAGCTGCGTTCTCATCCCGCCTCCCTCCCCCTGTGCCTGGCCGCCAGGCACCGATCTTGCCTGGGCCCGATCCAACATGGACGTGAAGCAGAGGAAGGCATTCGATGTGTCTGGGGGAGCAAGGTGCGAAGTCCTTTATGTCTTCTCTGCGCTGGGGTCATTATTTAGGAATGCAGCAGGCGCCCCCTTCTGCAGGACGTTAACCCACAGAACATAAACTCTGATAGTGGGGCATGTCCGATCACACAACGTGTCACGACATAAACTGACAACTTGTCAGCCAGGGGGGTTATCTGTAATCGAACAGTGGTAAAACACCACATGACGGGTTGAGGGACCAACTCAAACAATCAAATTCCATCTTCCCGCGATACGGAAATTAGCACCCCGTGTAGCCCCGGGGGGCTTTATATTGGATGCCAACGCACTATAGGAAAAAAGAACTGCCTACATCTTGCGACATAAACAGAACAATGGGTAAATGTACCGCTATGAAGTAACGGCAAAGTCACACGCAGCGCTTTACAAAACTCCCAAATAAATGCTTTAATAAATAAGAGACACTGCTAAAAACTACAGCAAAATGTTATTTTAACAGTCATAAGAGAAATATGTCCAGAAATCCTCATCTACAACTATTCAAGAACTGGTTAAATGTGGACATTGGGTACCGAATATACCTAGCGAGGATAGTACTTAATGATGTGTTACTTTGAGCTTTGCTAGAGCGCCAACGTATTCTGGATGAACGTCAGAGCGCTTTACATAGAAAGAGATAGAGTCATATATGGTGGGACAGCGGAACATTAAAAATATAGAAATTAAATCTTTTCATTTAAAAGAAGTTTTGTTTCAAGCTGTATGCTAGGATAGTAGTACCAGCTGAGTAATAGTGCAACATAAGTAACCATTTAACAAAAAATAGTTACTTTGACGCAAGAAATAATAAAATGCACCCACAGCTATATATTTTAAATTGGAAAATGAAACCTTTTGGTGAAACACATAAAACTCGCCTGCCAGGGGAAATTCTGCATGCAGACCAGATTTGTAACTTTTTTGCAGATTTTCTCCAGAGTCTCAGAGTTTGGAGGCTTTCCTCCCTCCCTACCTCCACACGAACTGGTGAACCACTAAAACCACCGTGAAACAAAACAAACTCTCATAATTTCACAGATGTGGGAAAAAATGTGGTTTGTCGCATTTATCCAATTCAGCACTTTATGGTAAAGAAGCAAAAAAAACACCCAGGCCTCTTGCGGTTGGCTCAGGACCACACGGTCACAGCAGCCTGGTGGGTGCCATTTGTTGGCACCAGTGCAGCCTTCATCCTCAAGCGCATCACGTCTGTGGGTGGCTTGACCAGTGCAGGTTGGGTCTGGCTGGCATGATTTTGAACGGATGGGTTTGATTGTAACACTATCCTCACATGGCTTCAAGAGATGAGACTGGTGATTCCTCCTCGATTTAGACCTCTGATTGAACCCAACACTCACACACTTTCCTCATGCATTACTGAGTACTTGTGGGCTCAAGGCACTGGCTATTACATGTTGTTCAATGCATACATGGCACACAACTCGGTAGCCCGGTTGTTACTCAATCTTCCCCTGAGAACACATATGTCATCTCATCTGAAGGCCCTACATTGGCTTCCCATAAACAAGCATTTGCAATGCAAAAGGTCTCGAATTTGCAAGATTTTGAACTATTGGCATTGTCATTGACAATTCCTTTTATTTATGTGTTTAAAAAGCCTGCAATATTAAAAGGCATTGTTATTTACAATAGCAATAGGTCAAAGTTTTGAAAATGCGAAGCCCATTTCATTGCAAATGCTTGTTTACTTTTCTTTCTCTGACTTCAAAAAGTGAGAGGATTTATGTGACAATTGTGCTGAATACAGGGATAGGTAGGAAGGTTTTTTCCCCCTAGCACACAACATTTTAATGAACTGTGTAAATTTTTCAGAATATACCAGAATTAGAAAATTTGTGTTAGTTCTGAAGTGTGTTGGAAACAAGTAATTTAATTTGATCAAAACAAAATCATTACACTGAAGTGATGCACTTTCCACACATTTTCGTCTGTGCACTGTAGTTTCATTAGAAAAAGTGTGTGTCTGTGCCAATGTAATGGTTATTTCAATTGGAAATGTGTTGTCTGTAATGGCAGTGTGCTACTGCAGCATGTATACTCCACTCTACGCTAATCCACTCTACTCTGCACCACTACACTTTACACCACGTCACTGCACCCCGCACCACTGCACTCTACTCCACTCTGCACCACTGCACTCAACACCACTGCACTCTACTCTACACCACACATTTTACACCACTCTAGGCCACTGCACTCTGCACCACTCCACTCTAGGCCACTTCACTCTACGACACTTCACGCTACACCTCTCTACTTTACCCTGTACCACTCTACTCTATGTCATGAAGTCTTTGCCACACTACTTTATACCACTGCATTCTTCCTCACTGCACTTTACAGCACTCCAGTCTAGGCCACACCAATCTACTCTGCACTCAACTCTATGCCCCTCCACTCTACGCAATCCACTGTATGCCACTCTAATCTATTCTGCACCACTGCACTCTATGTCACGGCACTCAATGCCATTGCACTCTACACCACTTCACTCGGCACCATTACACTCTATACCCCTACGCAACGGAACTCAGCCCTGCACCACTCCACTCTACGCCACTTCACGCTACGCCTCCTCAAATCTACCCTGTACCGCTCTACTCTATGCCAATGCACTCTTCTCCAATTTACTCTACACCACAGCACTCTACTCTAATTTAATCTACACCACTGCACTCTACTCACGTCTAGGCCACACACAGTCTACACCACTTTACTCTACACCATTGCACTCTATACCACTCTATGCAACTGCACTCTACCCTGCGCCACTCCACTATACAACACTGCTCTCTAAGCCACTTCCCTCTACGCCTCTCTAATCTACCCTGAACCACTCTACTCTATGTCAATGCACTCTTCGCCACTCTACCCAGCACCACTGTGCTCTTCATCCCTGCATCCTACACCACTCCAGTCTAGGCCACACCAATCTACTCTGTACAACTCCACTCTATGCCACTCTGCAACATTGCACTCTACACCACTGCACTCTATGCCAATACACTCTATGCCAATGCAATTTACTCTGTAAAACTCAACTCCATGCCCCTGCACTCTAGACCTATCCACTGTACACCACTCTTATCTACTCTGCACCACTGAATTATATGCCACTTCACTCTACACCACTTTAGTCTATGCCACTACACTCTATGCCACTCTACGCAACTTTACTCTACCCTGCACTACTCCACTCTAGTCCACTTCACTCTACTCTGAAACAATCTACTCTACACCACTACACTCTACACCACTCAGCTCCACTCTGCGACCTCCACTCTATGTCACTGTACTCTATGCCACTGCTCTCTAAGCCACTCTATTCCACTCTACACCACTGCACTCTGATACTCTAGTCTGCAACACTGCACTCTCCGCCACTAAACTCTATGCCACTCTACTCTGCACTACTCCACTCTACACTACTCCACTCTGCACCATTGTGCTCTCCGGCACTATACTCTACTCTGCACCACTCTGTGCTACTCTACTCTTCACCACTCTATGCCACTGCACTCTATGCCACTTGCTTCTACTCTGCGCCACTGCCCTCTCCATCACTCAACTTTACGCCACTCCATTCTAATATGCATCACTCTAATCTGTCACTCCATTCTACGATGCTGCATTGTACGCCACTGAATTCAATGCCACTGCACTCCACACCACTATACTCTGTAACGCAATGCATTGTACACCAGTTCACTCTACGCCACTCCACTGTAAACCACTCTACGCAACTCCACACTATGCCGCTCCAATACACAATACTCTCTGTCACTCCACTCTAGAACACTCTACTCCACACTTCGCCACTCCATTTTACGCCATTCCACACCACTCTCCTCTGCCTAACTTGAAGCCACGCTGGTGTATGACATAGCTAAAACACATTGGCAAAGGAAATAGCTCATGCATGGGTGAGACCTATTGACTTTGCCAATGCTTATTCAAATTAGTTTTAGCCACACTGCAAAGCATCTGTGCTGCTGTACAGCATGCCTACAAAACATCACCAGAAGCCCATAGCTCCCATAAGCGAAACCTATTGGCTCTGCCAATGCTTTTATAGAATACCACTGAACTGAGGTTCTTCATTTTAAAAAGTTACAAAACTTTGGCACTCCCCAAAACTCATTCCTCAAAGCTCAAACCCCACCTTCCCACACCCCATAATTCAAATGACCAACAGTCACGAAACCTATAAATCAGATTCCTGGTGGGATAAACATTTTTGACGGGATGCTGCCACTTAGCTGCGAGAGGGAAATGTTTCTAGGTTATCAGAAAATCAACAGAAACGATATTGTAAACTTCGCGGAACAACAACATCTATCCGCGAATCTCAGCTCAGCCCTGACCGGAAATGACCTCTTTTCCCAGAATCTGACATGTGCTGCTGGGCATTGGTCCAGCCTGTGAAAGGGAGAGGAGCGAGAGGAGAGAAGAAAGGAGGGGCAGATATGGAGGGATGGGAGAGAAGGGAGCCCAGAGGGTGACTGGAAGGAAGGAAAACAGGGAGCCGGGTCTGGGTGGAGAGAGAGAAGTACTGGGGGAGAGAGAAGTACTGGGGGCAGCGAGAGAGAGAGAGAGAGAGAAAGAAAAGAAGAATGGAAGCGAGGAAGGGAGAGTGTGAAGGAGAAAACTAGCATGAGAGGAAGGGGTAAATGAAAAGGGAACACGTAACAGGCAAGGCGAGAGAGTGAGGTAGCGAGAAAGAGAACTAGAGAGAGTGGTAGGAGAGCGGAGAACTAGTGGGATGGTGTGGGACAATAAGATGTGAGAAGGAGGAGCTAGGCAGGGAAACTAAAGCAGGGGAGTGGAGAGGGGGGAATTTGGATGGGGTGGGGGACTACAAAGAGGGGTAAGAGGAAGAGAGAGAAGAGTGGAGGCTGAGGGCGATGTACTGAGAAGGAGGGATAGAGGTACAGAGTGAGAAAGAGGTAGCCAGAATGAGGAATATGTCCATAAAGGGGAAGCGCGCATGAGGGAGATGTCGTGAGAACATGGGTCAGGTAAGGAGAGATATACAAGAAAACAGAGAGGGATATATGGGGGTTTAGGCAGAAGAAACGAAATGGCGTGATGGCAGGGAAGGGAGGTAGGAAGAAGAAGAAAGAGAGGGCACAGGAGACTGAGAGACGCAGGAAGTTCGAGAGTGCAGAGAAGGGGCGAAATTGGGAGTGGGGGAGAGGAAAGGAAAAAGGAGAGAGGAGAGAAAGAGGATGAACGAGATTGAGAGAGAGGAGAGAAACGGAGGGAGAAGTAGGAAGAACAAGAGAGCGAGGGGGTCAATAATCTTCCAGCTCCCTGGTGAATATCCCTGTCCCAGGGCTATGTTGCATAACACAGAAATACAAAAATTGCCATCTGGACCATACAGTTGTTCTGCTTACCTCTCAGGGATGCTTAAATGAAACCGGTTGAAGCACACCTCCAAGAAGGCCCCCCTCTGTTGGGCATCCAGAAACGTAAAATTACATTCAGACTCCAGGCCAACAAGCGTTGGCAAAGACAATAGGTCTCGCTTTTGCCTTTTTGCCATACTTTGCAGCATCGGCAAGAAGCTGTGCACCATGGTGAAAATGTAAAAATAAAAAAAGGCGCGATGATGCAGCTACATCATTTTATAGTCCTGCTCATGATCTACACATGTGTGCCTACAAAATTATATCGGTGCCTCATTTTTATTTACTGATCTGCCATGGACCGGCAAATTAAAAAAAATAGATGTACAAGTGGTTTTATGGCAATTTGCTGCCTGATCCTCCGCATAAAAAATAAATTCAATAAAAATACATTTTAAATTTGAGAAAAGACCGGAAGTGCGTGAAGAGGTCAAAAACAGGGAACGGGTGGGAGGCAGAAGAAGCACTCGAGGGAGAACTACTGAACAAGAAAGTAAAACGTAAGTGGAGAAGCAGCAGAAAACGAGGGCAAAATGAAGAGGTGTATGGGGAAAAGCACATGGGTGAGAGAGAGCATTACAGAGCGGGGGAGAGAAATGCTCATGAAGGAAACAGTTGAAAAATACAATCATTCTCAAGGAGGCCATAGCCAAAAATAAAAAATGAGTGCCTGAAATGTATGTAGTGGAAGAATACAAGTAATGAGACTATGCTCTAGGAGAGGAACAAACACAGAGGGGGAGGAGGGGAGGAGCACCAGACTGGTCAGCAACACGGGGAAGAAAGGGAGAAAAGAAACAGTACCTCAATCACAGTTTGTGTGAGCAGCGGATGGGCATTGATCAAGTTAAATCAATCTGTGCTTGGTCCATGCCCCAAAGAAAGAAACTGAATTTACACTTGGCCTGTGCTGGCCAATTAGGAGGCAGCAAAGAAGAGTGACACTGAAGCCAACAAATGTTAAGCAATGGGTGGACTTCAAGCCCTTTTTGCAAACAATAACATCTCCCAAGCGAAAGCACATGCAGTGAATGATGCACTGTTGCAGGCTCGACATAAAGAGGAAAGAAAGCCCAAACAAACTAACAAATAAAAGGGAAGCAAATGAGAGTGACAATAAAGCCAAGTAATGGTAAGCAACAGGTGGGCTCTAAATCCACTCTAAGCTGTCAATAGGTTTTTTCGCAAACGAGACAGCTTGCACTGTTATGTATGAGAGACCTAAAAATGACACAAATTCACTGCACCAGGCATGCAAAGAACAAAAACAGAAAGTACATAAACAATGCTAAATCCTGTGTTGAAACACCTCTAGGCTATGAGTACTCAGTAGTCAGGTCTACCTCCTCATTTCCGTAGCTCAAGTGGAGACCAAACGCAGGAAACTACTTCAGGCCCTACTAATCATCACTATCACAGGCCCTTCCAAGCCAATCATTACTATAACAGCTCAAGAGGAGACCACACCCAAAAAAAAACTGCCGCAGGCCCTACTGAGCCACTGAACATTACTGCATGCCATACTGAGCCACTCATCAGTAAACCAGCTCATGGAGAGAAAATATTCAAGAAATCATGGTTGGCCCTACTGAACCAATCTTCACTACCACTGCTCAAGAGAAGACTGGTCTCAAGAAATGAATGAAGGCTCTTCCGAGCCACAACATCACTACTGCAGGGCCTACTAAGAGAACCATTAGTACCGCCGCTCCAGAGGAAACAATACTCAAGAAATTACCGCAGGCCCTCCCAAGCCAGTCATCACTTCTGTAGGCCATACTGAGCCAATCCTCATGATCGCATCAATGAGGGAGTCCATACTGCCTCAGGCTTCCACTTGGGAGGGCAGATGCAGGCGATGACCAAGCCGAACTGTTAGAAATGACAAGAGAAACTCAGCCGCCACGTGTAAGTCATCAGTACCTAGGCCAAGTAACTACTGCAGGCCCTCTTATGTTATTTACGCTTGTAGAGTGCATGCAGCACTCTCAGGGGAGTATCCCAGTACTGATGCAGCAGTCTTAGGGAAAGACAGCAGATATTATTTAAAAGAACCATGTTTTCAGCAGTTTTTTAAACCTTTCAAAATTCAGGCAAGAGCAAATTTGAAGAGGTACCCTATTCCGATGAAAGAGGTCTGAATATGAAAACGAACAACCCCTTATCGGGTTGTACGTATTCGTTGCGCGGTGCCTTGTTAGGAGATCTCAGATTTCTACCCGGAAGGTACCATTAGAGTCTCATGCTAAGGTATGCCAGGCCATTCCCAAATAATGCTCTGTGTGTAAGTGTGCACGACACATACGTTTGAGCAGATTGCACTTCCTTACGGGTAGCCAATGCAGAGCTCTTAAAGTGGGTTCTGAAAGCGAGCCAGGAGGAAGATTTCAGATCAAGCGAGCTGCTGTACTTTGTACCACCTGTAGTTTGGACAAGAGAGTCTCATTCTCCACTACACAAAGGGGCAGATTTATGAGCCCCTTGCGCCACTTTTGCGTCACTTTTCCCATGTTAAAAGTGACGCAAAAGTGGCGCAAGGGGCTCATAAATCTGTCCCAAAGTGTGTTGATATGGTTCAGGTGACTCGCTATGAGTGACTGGACCATAGTTTTCCTGGAACTTATTGGGAGCCAAGAGAAAACTCTCCTGAAGGAGGCCCAGGATGCTCAAATATGTACTGCAAGTGAAAGTGACCTGTTCTGTCATTGTGAGCACATTGTCAACCAAAAAACCCAAAGTTTTCACCACTCCCTTTGGACAAAGAGCAGTACCAAGATCTTTCGGTCACCAGTCCTCTGCCCACAAACCCTGTTCCTTCCCTTAACAGGAGGATTTCAGTCTTCCCTCCGTTGAGGTGTGAGCAGCTCAAATTCATCCAACCAGCCACTTTCTTAATACAGTGAATACAGCAGGCTTCGGAGGCTCCTAGGTCTTGCCCTATTAAATTCATCAGTTGGGTGTTTTCTGTATATAATATTATTTTGAATCCTCAGAATCTTTACAAGTGGGGCCCCATAAATTATAAAAAGGGTGAGGCTAAGGAAAGACCATTGACATACCCTCCAGTATTTGTGACTTTCCTAGATTTGAAACGATGGATCGCAAACACATGGGTTCTCTCGTCAGGAAGTTCTTGAACCATGCTAGGGCTTCTTCATGCACACCTATATCATACAGTCTTTGAATGAGGATGGGATTGGAGAGCGTATCGAAGGCAGCTGACAGATCTCATAATACCAGCATCACCAGGCACCCTTCGTCCATCACGATCCCATTAGAGTCGGTAACTGCCATAAGTGCTGTGGCCATATTGTGTGCTGTTCTAAAGCTTGACTGCAAAGAATCCAAATTGTGGTTGTTCTCTAAGGGCCTGATCGCGAGTTTGGCAGTCTGACAGCCCGAACACCACAGCCTCTAGAAGGAGACAGCACTGGCGGTCTTCCGACTGCCGTTTTCGAGTTGACCACAGGGCCAGCGGCGGTCTTTTTGGTGGTAGTCAATGGTTTTCCATATCTATTGATGCCTGTGTGTATATTTTGAATGCAAATGTGTTGAATGTACACATATGTAAGATACATGTGTAAAAGTAAATATACCCATTGCCGGAGTCTGGCCCATATGTGGGCAGTACAGTCAATGAATATATGATACAAAACAGACTTACCTGTATATCACCGACAACAGGGTCGTATTCTTCGGGATGAAGATGCTGCTGTGAAGGGGGGACATGGAGAAAGGGATCCACGTCTAACCCTGATAGGAAGACCAGGAAAGGGGTGATTATGCACCCCAAATCCTTTGATTCTGCAGACTTGAAGATGGTGGTCCCACTGCCGCAGTTGGTTCATCAGAAACTCAACTCGTAATATGGACGGTGGTGAACTTCTTTGTACAGCTTCTTCTTTGGCAGCTGCTTTTCCCTGACCGCAGCCACAGTGGTCTGCAGTGGTTTACGGATGGCTGGTGAGGGACTCAAGGCGCTGGGGGGTATAGGGGAGCAACTCCGGTCAGTCGAAGAGTCAGGTCTAGAGGGTCTTCCTGAAGATGTGTGGGGTGAGGGCGAATCTGATCTTGGTCGGCAGCTCGTTTCAGGTCTTGGCTGCGATGTAGGAGAAGGTTCTTCCCCCTGCTCTTGCTCTGCGGATGCGCGGCAGTTCGGCGAGGGTGAGGTCGGTGGAGCGGAGGTTTCTCTTGGGCACGTGAAAGGAGATTCTGTCATTAAGATATTGGGGTCTGACGTTTTGGAGGCATTTGTAGGCATGGGTGAGTATTTTGAAAGTCACTCTTTTTTCTCGGGCGGGGAGCCACTGGAGGTTACGCAGGTGCTGGGTGATTGTGTCGAGGGATGTCGAGGACGAGTCTAGCTGCAGTGTTCTGTATGGTCTGGAGTTTGCGGAGCAAAGACTTGTTGATTCTGGCATAGAGGGCATTTCTGTAGTCCAGTCTGCTGGTTATGAGTGCATGGGTGACAGTCTTCTTTGATTTGGGTGGGATCCATTTGAAGATCTTACGGAGGATTAGTAGGGTGTTGAAGCAGGTGGAGGCAACGGCGTTGACCTGTCGAGTCACGGAGAGGGAGGAGTCGAGTATGATGCCGAGGTTTCGGGCATGGTCGGTGGGAGGGGCTGCCAAGGTGTTGTCCCATGCCGAGGGGGACAGTCCGAGGACGAGGACTTCTGTCTTCTTCGAATTGAGCTTCAGGCAGTTGTTGCTCATCCAGAATGTGGCATCCTTCATCCACCACAAGATGGAGCTACCCATCCGTTTTTGAGCACAACACCCTGTCTAGATATATGAAAATCCAATGAACTTTAAAACTGTAATAATAATACCTCGTCGTTCTTACAGCTGTGGGTGTCATGGAAATTGTCACAGTTGTTCGAGTTTGATGGTTAATAGGTATCAGTGGCACAAGCATTAGGCACAGCTGGAAGGGGCATTGGGAAGTGTATGCTGCAGTGGCCTCTTGTAAAATACCTTGGGCCCTGGCACTTACCTTTTTTTTATATATATATACAAATTAAGCACTGCACAGAACTGTTCATTTTCTCCTGCACAGCCCATAGTACAGGTCAGAAATAAGCCTTCATGAAAGTCTACTAGAGATGGAAAATCTGGGTCTAGGGTAATGCAGGACGATTCCTTTTCTACAAGTAGCATTACTTTGGGGCAATTCCAAGGGCGTAACAGTAGTGTGTGGGGTGGGGGGTGTCCCCAGTACTTTATTGGGACCCCAAACCCTTCAGGAGCCTCCCATTGAGCCCAACAACAATGAATATCTGTGCCATCTGGTTGACTCTTGGAGCCTCTCTTCACATTCTGCTACGCACCCCATCATTTTGTGTTGTGCCACTTGGGCAGGTCCTGGGTGGTCTGAGGAAATATAAAGAGACAGAAGTCTGAGGAATGCTGTACACATTTTTTTCAGAAGAAGGACAGCACCAGGAGGGGGCAGTCTGGGAATGGGTAGAATAGAGGCATGGGGAGGTAAAACATTTGCCAGTGAAGTCAGGCCATCTAGAAGCTTTATTCCTTTGCCCACTCCTGCTCACTGGGCTGATTCTGACCCACAGACTGTCCAACCTACAGCTGCGGTCCGGCGTTCCAGTTGGCGGGAGATGGGGCAGGTGACATGATTGAGACAGCGGTTAATTTGTAAAAAAAAGTAAGTGCCAGGGCTCTTGCCAAGAGGCAGCTTGCACCAGCGCATTTCTCCTGTTAGCCCCGCCAAAAACAGAGCCAACTACTAACCATGAAAGTGGGGAAAGGATGTGGCCTAATGGCCAGAGCTGCCGACTTCAATGCAAGGGAACCAGGTTTGAGTCTCGGCGTCAGCTCACAATCCTGTGATTCTGGGCAAATCACTTAAACTAGCTGTGCCTACCATAATTTAATTTGTCCTTAACTGGGGATCATGAAAAGCACCAGTGTTGATGATTAAGTGCTGGTGCTGAGCACCGGAAACCACCGGCAAAAATTAATCACTGGATCGGGAGGTGGGTTGTGGGTGTTTCTGGAGCCCCAAAAAAGGTGCACGGGGACAAATCGGAAAAAAACAAGCCTTCGGGCACCATGATGGAAGGCGAATAGGTAGTTTTAGAAATTGCGACTTTAGGAAGTTGAAAGCATGTCTAAAAGGTTACAAATTAGAATCCCTGGACATATTAGTCCTGATTTCTTTAAAACGTTTAGGATCCTTAATGGTTGGTGTTATAAGGTGATCACGGATACATAAAATGATTCTTCAGATCCCCTCACTTCTGATTGACTGGCAAAATCAAAAATGTTCCACTCCTTTGCCCCAGTTGAATTCAGTGTTCTTGCTAGAGAGAAACAGATTCGCACTGTTGAATAAATATTCCTGTGGCTCTGTAGAGCTTTCACACACACATATGTGTCCTCAAGAGAAAATGAAGACACCAAAAATGTGGTGGATAATGCTGTGATTCCCTGTAAAAACAATGGCATGATTCACAAAAGTAACTAACACTTTTGAGCAATATACACTTTTGAGTATGTTTTCTTTTTTTGGCTATTCACAAAATTCAAGTGTAAATTTATACCAAAGCTGTAACTTAGGAGTCTCAATCAAATTGAACAGAGCGTAGTGTAACGCCAAATTTGTCAATGCCGCGCTCTCACATTTTCAAAATGCGGCACACCCCTGTGTTTACCCTAAAACGCTAACGCTAAAAATTAGATTTGCCACTGGGGGGGGGGGGGGGGGGGGGGGCGGACGGACAGACAGCAGGGTGCTCTGTGCGGGTATATCAAAAACCAGGCTGTAATCCGAGAAGGCCCAGTAATCAATATGGCAGCATGAGCTAGGCAGAGATGCTGTCAGATGAATGTTATGTTATGTTATTTTAATTTGTAAAGCGCGCAGCTACTCGGAAGTGTCCCGGCGCTGTATAGTGCTGGGGAACCCATCCTGGCTTTCCCTGTGAGAATGGAATGGTGGTAAGTTGACAAGCGTAGGAGTTGGTGGAGTGAGCAGTTGCCATGCTCGTTTTAAGGGCAGGGAAGGGTCTGCTGCTGGACAAAACCCCTTGCGATGTGTGAGAAGTTGGTCTGGCATATGCTGGTCACTAGTTTAGTGGCCACCTTGCACTGTCCAATTCGACTCTTATGGTAGATAAGTTTAAGACAACCTTTTAAAGAAAGCTATCCTAGTGGTAGCTGTGGAGAGCAGCCTTCAGGCTAAGTCTCAGAGGAATGTAAAGCAGCTTGTTTTACCTTATAATCTCTTGAATTATCACAGGTATATATATCAAATATATATGTATTTATTACTAGACACACTCTACTAATCTCTTTATGAGATTAGAAGCGAGGAACACATTCAAATGTCAACGTTTCACAATAAATTAAGCACAAATATGGCTGGAGCCCTAGGGACGTACCAGACCATATACTAAAAAAAGGTATAAGAATGTCGACTTGCAAAATGACAAGGCCTAGGGCCTGGGGAACCGCTGGGGCGTCACTACTGCAGTGTTAGCAGGTAAGTAACAGGCCCACGGGAGACACATGCAGTGTGTGAACACAGCCGCGGATTCCCTATTGATTACAATGGAGCAAGTCGCGGTTTGAGTTTTAAAGTTTTAGGGTACTTCGAGGAAGTCTACAAGCAAGCCACTTACAAGGTAAGTAATTCAAGGGCCAACACACACTAGGGCACCGGAGTGCACGAGTTACCTCACCCTAGGGAAGCCGGGTGCATAGGTGT
Source organism: Triturus cristatus (assembly GCF_964204655.1). Lineage (NCBI taxonomy): Eukaryota > Metazoa > Chordata > Amphibia > Caudata > Salamandridae > Triturus > Triturus cristatus. The sequence continues at coordinate 60,721,190 of NC_140586.1, forward strand.
CTTTTGGTGTCGGGTCGCGTCGCTGTTTTCTATGGAGACCAAAGAAGACTTGCTGCTTGCGTCGACTGAAGAAGTGTCCGGTGGAATCCAAGGGTGGATTCAAGATGCTGAGGACCTGAAAATTGAAGAGACAGTGCTCAAAGTCACTTGCCAGTGACCGGTGGCCAGGAAGATGGCTGACCAAGGATGTCGGGTGATTTCAGGTCATCAATGGTGTTTTGACTCTTCACTCACGAGGTCCAGGAGGGATCAACGATGACCAGCAGCTGGATTCGGAGTGTCCCACAACGTCTGCAGCTGATGGCAGTGTCAGCAACTGGATTGGAGCCAACAAGCCTAGGCAACTGCAAGTCTCTTGTAGACTGAAGAAAGTCGATGGTGCAGATCGGCAAGGTCTGAGGGACTCACCCAGCAAGGGTAAGTGAGGGCACGCCTGGAGCAACCAGGGGAGCCCTTTTAGTTGATAAGAAAGTCTTCGGGGGACCCACAAGCCAATGGGCAAGGGATAGCAAAAATGCCTCTTCAGGAAATGCTTCACAGGAGCCCACGGTCACTCAGGATGGGGTAGGCCGCTGATTTTTGCTGCAAGACCTGCTGGAGGCTTGTGCCACAAATAGTCCAATGCACAAGTTCATTGAACATCGTGAAGGGGTTGCACTTGACAATAGTGCACGGTCCCCGGGTATTGCTGTTCCTCGTCACTCGTGGGGTCCACTCGCCACAGCTCTGCTGGGGACTCACAATGGTCATCGAAAAGTCAGGAAATCTACTTCTGGGGCAGCAGGGACTTCGAACTCCGGCGGGAGCGGGAACGTTTGCAACTGTTGATTAAGGTTTTTGGTGCCTGCCAAGCAGGGGAGTCACTCCTTGACTCCAAGGGAGATTCTTCTGTCTTCCAAAGGTAGTGGAACGTCTGGTAGCTGCAGAGGGGCCCTGCTCAGGCAGAGGCACCCCCTCACATTGTAAACCACGTACCCTGCCCTTAGGATTGATAGGGCCTGCCATAGGGGTGGCTGATAGGTTTATATGTGTGTGTATGGTGAGATATAGGACCCTATATCTCTGTGAGGAGTGCTAACACTACCTCACACAGGTTGCAGTAGCAGGCCTGTGGTGTCAGATTGAGTCTGCTTCCCAGGGGTGGCATAATACATGCTGCAGCCCCTGGTAGGCCTGTGTAGTACCTATGCCCTAGGCACCTAAGGTACCATATACTAGGGACTCATAAGGTACCACAGTATACAATCACTAGTCCATCTAATATGCACACCAAGTCGTTTAGAGAGAACAGAGAGACTGGGGCCCTGATTAGCAGGGACCCAGCCTGACTATAGCCAGAAACCAGTGTATACATCAGAAAAAAAGTGGGGTCAACATAAGTGCAGATCCTACTCTCCAACACGAAGGAAAGAAGTGAAAGAACATTCAAGGATGGCAACCTGAGCTCACCTACATTGCCTGTAGAGGTCCAGCTTTCAACTACACCTTCTAAGTCGCAAGAGACCAACATTTTGAGAAGAGTTCCACAGTGTGCTAATGGATCTGTGCACACATGTGCACATTTTCCTGTTTCTCTCATTCTCTCTTTTCCTATTTTCTCCTCCTCCTCTTTTTCTCTCGCTCTCCCTCTCCCTTTTCGCGCCTTCTCTCTTCCCACCTCTAATTCAAGTTTGTGTCTTATCTTCTTCTCTTTCTTTCCAGACTCTCTGCCTCTCTCTATGTGTCTCTCTAATCCCGCTCCCTCCTCGCTCAACCTTTCTCTCTCTCTCTCTCCATAACACCCTGTCCTCGCTCCCTCTCCCTTGGGTTTGTGTTTCTGGGAATTATGCTGCCCTCTCTAGAAAGTCCCTATAAATAGTGTCTCCTACTGTCTCTGTGAGCTCCCCTTGGGAGGGGGCGGGTTAATCGAAGGGGCTGGGTCGAGGGGGAGCACTTGGAAGAGGACATCTGGTGAGAGATGCATTATGCAATAAGTCTTGTGTGACCAGATTCAGAAATCAAACAAGCATTTGCAATGCAATAGGTCTCGCATTAAAGAGAGTTTAAGCTATTGGCAATGCAATAGATTAAACTCTCGCAAATGCGAGAACTATTGCATTGTAAATATTTGTTTTTTTACTAGTGCCCATGCGGCGCTTTCACATTCATGAAGGCTGCGCCCCTTTCTTTAAACAAGCTGGGTCTAAAGAAAGGGTCGTGTCCGACATTAAAGTAAAACCGCGGCATGGGGATTTGACAAGAAAAAACCATCTGTTTCTCAAGTTGACAAATAGATGTTTTTTTTGGTAAAAGCGCCCATGCCGCCCTTTCACTTTAATATCGGCCGCATACCTTTCTTTAGACGCAGTTTATGTAAAGAAAGGGGTGTGGCCTCCATGAATGTGAAAGCACTGCAAGGGTGCTAGTCAACAACATAAATAAATGAATAAAAAAACGCGGCTGCTATAGTTAAAGCGGACCACCATTAGTAAAAATTTAAATAAAAGCGGGAAGCATGCTTCGAGGTAGCGGGTGGAATAGAGAAAGAGCATTAAATAAAATAGTGCTCACCGACTTATAAAGCAGACCATGTAACAACACCAGTAAACTGTCCAGTCATTATGGGAGGTAACAAATGCAGACAAGGCGGTACCAAGGAGGGATTAAGAAGCCTACAAGGACTCAGAAGCCAGCGTTTATGAAGGACAATGACACAAGCCAATTAAAAATATAGGCAGAGAGTGGGTGGGGCTTCATAGCCATACTCTACTACTGCATGCCTCGCAGCAGCGCATGCGCTGCCCAGGCTCGACCTAGAAGCCGGGACAGTCCACAAAAATAGAAGAAGGGCTATAATTTTGCATCGACTGGAGAAAGGGTGGCAATGCACACGGATACATAAAAACATTTGTCTTTGATACAATTTGGCATGAATAAGAAAACATAACAATATTTTTTGAATCGTGAAATAGCATTAAAGTTTGCTAACTTCATTTCAAAGTAAAACAGTGCAAATAACCCCTTTCCTTCTCTCCCACAAGTTGTGCTGAAGCTAGGGGTAAGCTTAGTTGTCAGCTGAGAGCCTTCTAAAATGCTGATTTACTCCTCCTACATCCTGCTGTGCGCTTCACTGAGACTCTAACGCACAGCAGGAGCGTCTTTAAAACAACTTTATAACAATTTACTTTTATCCCCGTGGTAATGTAACAGGAGAGGGCCCTAGTAAATGTGAGCCTGCACTCTATTTTAAATCTGACGTGCACCCTCACAGGCCCCCTCCCAAAAAAGGGACATTAATTAGTTTTAATTTAAACAGTTGGGACACCGGGACTGAATATGAACAACTGGACAGTCTGGGAACATCTGGTCACTGTAAATAAGTCGGCTCTCCTGTGTCTCTCTCAGGGTGCCCTCTCTGTCCCTTGAGATCTTTTCCATATCTGTTGTTCTCCTTTTTGATAGTCAGAACCTGCCTGTCACAAAGGTGTTTCCCACAGGATACTCTACCTCTCCATTAAGGTGCCCAGCCTGTTTCATGGAACTCCAGGCACGTCCTAAAGACTTGCAGCTCCTTGCAAAGAAATAAACAAGCTGTGACGCAGAAGGTCCAGTGACTCTTGACACAGTGCTTAATTTGAGCAGGTGGTTTCCGGTGCTCGGCACCGTCACTTAATTGTTAACACCGGCGCTTGTGACAGTCTGCCACAAGGTGGCGCTGTCTGGAAAATTTAGAGATGACTACAATTACTGTTATTTATCAATTCGATATACGTGAACATGACTATTTATTACCTGCTGCCCAAGCCATTCTTATAGCTATAGGGTCTGAAATAGTCTGCAGTGTCACCCTTGCAGGAGTGCGTCGATTAGTAGTGATGTCGGTTCTATAGCTGTCTTCACTGACAGGGACAATGCGTGGTGCAAGCTGCAGTGGCCTCCTGGCGAGAGCCCTGGCAGTTATTTTTTACAAATTAAGCACTGTCTCGGCATGTCCTGTAAACATTTCGCTAGAACACCTGAATATTATTAAAGGCAGGCTGCGGGGCTCTCTGCCCTGGCCTTTCCCACAGCAATGCCTGTGCCGCGGGGTCTCCCAGACAGAATAAAAAATGTTTTGCTTCTCTCGGAGTCTCCTATTAGCACAAAGACGTTTCCCTCCCAGCCGTGAGCGGATACAGAGTTCATTAAACAGACACAACAACTTCCCCTCCGAGCTGAGCCCAGCCCTTCCTGCTGGGGCCCAGCCTCCGTCACAGCTGCAAGCGACAGACCGAGTCTCGAGGCTCGGCTTCGAACACCGGGTGTCGGCGCTGTCCTTGAAGCCCGCGTCAAATCCCAAAATACCTCCCAAAAAAGGATAAGGGAGGTATGACGCAGAGTGCCTGCCAATTAACGCTTGAAATGCCCTTCAACGCCCCTCTGTTCTCATCGCCTTCTCGGTATGCCAAGCCGGTTGAGAGGAAGGAACCCCAGCGGCCCACCGAAGTGACTGAGTTTGAAGAGAGTCGTCGTTTACCAAGCGCGCCGTCCCGGAAGGATGAGCATGAAGGGATGTAGCAGGCCCCGCAACTCCCTGAACTGGCGCGCGGTGCAGCCTCACCTCCCCTTCCTTACAAAGAGGACCCAGAAGTAAAAGCAAGCTCTGCCGCCGCGGGCCCGGTGACTGTCTTAAATAGTCCCTGATCGTCACTTCCAACCAGGGCTGGCTTTAGCTCTTGTGGCACCCAGTGCCACAATCACTCTTGCCGCCCCCACGTCCCAGGACCGCTTCCTTGGATTCTCTCCCTAACCCCTGCAAAAGTGCCCCTCCTCTCTCCTATCATAAGATATTGCTAAACACAGCGCCCACCTGATGTCACAGCGCCCCCTCTACAGGTCAGCGCCCAGTGCGGCCGCACCAGTCGCACTGCCCTAAAGCCAGCCCTGCTTCCAACCTCTGGCAAATAAGGCTTTAAGTGTGATGAGAAAAGTGTTGGATCTACAAGGGGCGTAGCCTTTGAAATTGAGGGCGCGTGGTGTAAACACATAAACTAAATTTCTTTGATTCACGTGGGCTGTCACCAGTGGCGGCTGGCAGGGAACTGTGGCGGGCAGGGATTTTGGGGGGTAGGGGGGTGTTTAGAAAAAATTAATAAAGACTTACTTGCTTGTCGCCGCCCGGACGCCTCTTCTCCTGGCTCCCGGAAACACCCAGGCTTCCAGGCACCTTTAAGCCAATCATGACGCTGCTCTCACCATGACAGCAGCGTCGTAATTGGTCTGAGTGCCATGGTTCGGTGCTCAGATAGTGACTGACAGCCAGTGCAGGTTCTTCACCCAGGCTGTGTAATACAGCCGGTGGAGAACATGCAAAGTGCGCATGACAGTTTGGCCGGCCCAAACCGTCATGTGCACTTAAGGTGCAGCAGCAGCCGCTCCTCCTCCCTGTGTTGAGGGGAACCCAGCCCCGCCGCCCTAAGTTTACTCCAAGTGCCACTAAAACTAAAATGACTTCTGTTATTATCATTACATTGTTCCTGTTACACTGCTCCAAGAGCAGTGGGGTGATGCTCCTACGCCTTAGCAGAGGAGCCGCCACTGGCTGCCTCCGACTGGTATTTATATTCGTTTGAGCTTTGTTTTTGCATCTAGACATATAACACAACTGATCTACACTTAATCCCGACCAGGACTATTGGCTTGTCAATGGCTGTAAGCTGTTTAAGATTAATGTGCAACAACAATAATTTTGTTGTTAATAATATTGAACATTTTTTAATTCTGAGACTGTGAATTAAAAATTACGGAGGCCTGTAGAAGGGACAGTGGCCTTCCAAGTGTCTCAATTATTCCTGTTATGCTCACTCTGTGTTAGACACGTTCGCCCTTTTTATTTCCACATCTCATCCATCCGAATATCTTACACCTCATCTCTTTCCCCTTCAGCAACCTCTTTTCACTCTCTCCTGAATGCTCTTCCTTTCATCTCCACTTCACCACTCCCAAACACACATTGCACCCACTCACTTGTAAGCTCTGCATTTTCTTTTAGTTTCGCCTTGTCAGTATGTTGACAACTGTACACTGCTTTAAAACACATTTGCACAGACTCACAATCGCAATCGGAACACTGGACATTGGGCCAGATGTCTCAAAATTGGATTTTGCGAGTCTATAATAGCGAATTTTACCGATTTGCTATTATAGACTTGCAAAAGGCAATGTATGTAGGTTTCAGCAAATTGTTTGCGATTCCTACACATTCCTTATTTGCGACTCGCAAATTACGAGTCGCAAATAAGGAATGACATCCAATGACGAATGAATGAAAATTGTATGCGCAATTTGCGAGTACCACTCGCAAATTGCGCATACAATTTCAAGGGTGCAAGGGGGCCAAGAGGCCACCCTGATGCACCCCTGAAATATGCATGTGCACAAGTGGCGCACATATGTGCGCCTCATGGCACTTAAAAAAATGCAAAATTGTGCATTTTTCTAAGGATTTGCAATTTACCACCAACTTGAAGTTGGCGGTAAATTATGATTCCTCTGCGAATCGGCCCGGTTGCGAACGGGAATACACTTGATACATCTGGCCCATTGATCTGTGCACTCTGCAGAGAGGCCAAGGAATGTATGTATGATTATGCATTCTGAATACCTTTTTGACTCACTGACAGCCACTCTGAGAGCTTCGCACTGCTTTCAGCCTCAACTCAGACCTCCCAATCGTGGCCGTCATAAACACGTGGAGGCACCTCGGTTCAAAGTATGCACTATCAGAGAATAGCATCTGGACAAGAAAATGCAAAACCCAACATCCTGGAAGGAGCTAACACTCTTAGGGAATGCAAGATGAAATAAACATGTGAAGGATAAACAGGAACTCAAGTGCTGACACGGATTACCGTAATGTCTCTTACATTCATAGTTCAGAAATCTACCAGTGTTTTAAACAGAAAAAAAAGTTAAGGACATGAACACAGAGTCTGATAGGGACTCGTTTCTATGTCCGTTTTTAATTACTCCTTAGTCTTAGACCCGTAGGGAAACGGCCCACTTAAAGCCCTGCTGGCAACACCGTGCAAGAAAGAGAAGCAAGCTGTGAAGCAGCAGGCCCAGCGAGACAAACCTTTTCAGAGAGCACCTTAAATGTTAATAAATACACGCCGTGAGGAATTTCGAGGGACGATGCAGATGGAAAATTAAATAAATAATTAATTGGCCCTCTGCATCGTCCCTCGAAAACCCCCTTACCCGGCCCCACTGCCCCACCGTTGTTACCTGCATGGACCGCGGCTGCACTGTACTATCCTTAAATAATCAGCAACTCGTGACACAGCCGGAACAGCAACACCCTGGCGTGCCAGGACCGAAAGAGTGGAAGGAACCCAGGGGATAACCCGCCTCCAGCTCCCTCAGTAAAGGCACTCTAAGGTCAGATAGGGGTCATAGGGCGTGTACATCCTTGTGCAACGTTGTAACGGTGGGACTCAGGCAATGACTGCGGGGTCAGGATCTCTGGGCGTTTGTAGCCTCAGCGACCCTCCATTGTTTCCACTCCTTGGACAGGATACAACAACACAAGTAAACGCCCAAGCGGTAGCGGGATACGCTCCTAAGAGGCGTCGCACCCAATGCACAAAAGATAGCAAAAAAGTAGGAAGTGTCCTATCTTAGGTACATTTCCACATTTATTTTTAGAAATGTCAATGTTGTGAACAGTGGCCAAAGTGCATAAAAAAAGTATGGGAACTGTGATTCTGTGCGCAAGGGGGCGGGGTGAGTGAGCGTGTGGCGTGTGGCGTGTTGAAAGTAGTGGCTAGAAAAAACTATTGATTCTTAACTTTAATCAGTCCTTTACCCTCTGGTAACTACACATAAATCAATGCACAGCATAAATTAAAATAAAATACAAGCTATGTAATGAGTGGGAAATTCACTCCCGTACATTATGAAACCTCTATCAGTTAATGCACTGCACCAGACAGCCAAAGACTTAAATCCTGGTTGGCAGCGCCCCCCCCCCCCCCCCCATTAGGGGGAAGGAGCGTCGCCCCCCCTGCTGCCAGTCCAGCAAAAGTGAAAAACAAAACAGTAATAAAATGAATTACTGTTTTCTTTTTCACAACTCCCAGCCTGAGCAGTGTTTGGGGGTGTGGCATTGCTGCTGATTGGCAGCAGGGGAGTGGTGCTCACTCCACCAGTTTACACTGCGCAAGTCACTTTGGCCGGCCATCTTGCGACGGCCAGCCTTACATGCACAGTGTAAACGTCTCCGCCTAGCTGTCTCAGACAACTGGGTGGAGAGCAGGCACAATCCCTGCGACGCCCCTCCAGTGTTGAGGGGTCACCGCTCGCCACTGCTGGTTGGTGCGGTGGAGAATAGTGATTTGTGTTTGTTTACTGCTACAAGGTCCCAGTCTGTGACGGAAAGCACTGTGAACATGCAAGTCCTTATTTTGGTCTTGCCTTACAAACAGTATAAGATAGGTTGCTACAAAGCGAGTAAAAAAGTTTAAGATAAAAACTGTTTCCAAAATATAGATTTTTTGCAGACTGTACGTAGTGCTGTCTTTTGAAAGCACACACTTCACAGCTTATCTGGTAGCTACTTTACAATACCTCTCAAAAGGAATAAATGTGTGCCATAAGGAAGCTTCAAATGATTCCATCAATTAAAGCCAATGCTGGATCCAAGCACCCTTCACATTTGCAGATTAACCAGATGTGCACTTTTACATTTCTCTCAGGGGAGCAGGCACCCTGGGAAGAAGACTTGTTTTGTTGTCTGCCCCTCCCTTGACTTCAAAGCACAGGAGACTCCCTGCCTTGCACTTCAGCTGAAGCACTTCAGCTCTCGAAATGAACCATCCTGTGGCAATTGTCTTTTCACAAAAAGTAGAACTGTTTTTCTAAAATTAGAAAAAAGTATGGGCACATTGTGCACCTCAGATCCCCCCACTTTAACCACTGGTTGTGAGCAGTGCGTTTTTAGTACGCCAGGCAAAATGATATTTCGGTACAAGAGTGCTCCCCTTAAAAGAAAGCATTAGTGCGAACCTTTTGCTGCTCTTAGATGCCACTGCACCTTCTGGAAGTGCCGACATGTGAGGTAGTGCACAGGGATGTTGTACGGTATAAATGGTATGTCTGGAGAAGAGATGGTGTGGTTGTGGGATGATGGTGTGGTTGTGTTGTATGTGATGCAGTGCAATGCTGAGGTCTGGCCTTCATGCCATGAACGTTAAAGTGTTATGTGGCATATTGAGTTGTGATATGATGTGGAATGCAGAGGCATGCAGCGGAATTGTGTGGCATATTTAATTATGGAGAGAGGAAGGCATGAAAAGAGGAAGGAAATGGGTGAGGGATCTGAAGAGAGAGGATAAACGGAATGTGAGACGGTGGGAAGGAATTAGAGGAGAGGGAGAGAACAGGAAAGGAGGTGAGACACTGAAAGGGGATATAATGATTGGCTAATTGACCTAAGGACAGGAGACAGTCCAAGCTGGGCAGGAAGAACTCTGACTGGGAAGGGGCAACAGGAAGGATTCTGGGAAGCCTTGGCGGATGGCCAGGGTATAGGTCTGAGCCGTGGAGGTCTTCACGGCCAATGCTAGCCCAGGACAAAAACCCAGTGCTGTCGAAAGATGAACCCTCTGGTGGTAAGGCCTGACCCAGTACAAAATGTAAGCCTTTCAGACATAGGGGCATTTTCACAAAGCTCAATATACACGTGTATATTTACTCAAATGTATATTTACTACCACATGTAGTTGTAATGCTCCAATTTTTTGCTATTCACCATTTCCGTTTGTACAGTTACACTTAAGTGTACACTTACATGTCTCCAGCCCTCAAATCAGCTGGGGCGCCTCCTACAACAGAATTTACAAGTGTAACATTACTGCTAGTAACTTTGCACTCGTAGGTGGAGATCTCCGCCCCTGCGCGGAGATTTCCCTATGAAAAAGAGTAGGAAAAATGATTAAGTTTATTATTCTTTAAAAAAATATTAAACATATTTCAATGTAAAATATAAATGTAAATTAACTGTAAATACTTCGTTTTAACCTACAACTACTAAAATAAAATGTAGCAGCACATTAACTCATCAGATTAGGTACATAATGAATAATTTAATAATGTAAATATATTATTTTAATTAATTAATAATAATAATGTTTAAACAATAATTTAAAAAAAAACTTTCCCACCCTCACCCTCACTATCATTTTCATGTAATTTGTAGTACATTTTGTTGAAAATATTTGTTTAAATAATTTACATTTTTCTAGATTTTTAAATAAAAGTACAATAATTTTTTTTAATGAGCTTTATTGGTAACTTTTAATAAATAATTATTTATTAATTCTATATCATTTTAAACAGTAAGACACACACACACATACACTTTTATTTACAAAGGATCCATTTGAAAAAATTCGCACTGCCAAGCTCTGTTGCATCTGGTGCACAATGGCGTTCACACAATTCCTCAAATCAATCTCGCAGCTCTGATCCTCAAGCAGAAAAAAATATTGGCACTCCAACTACATGGCAAAGCTGTGGTCAACCTCCGCTGTGCACTGCCATCATATTCAGCTAACTTCCCTGCTGTGCTCGGCAGAAGCTCGTGCACAACGAGGGAGTTGGCTGAATATGATCAAGAAGACGAGATATTCACTGAAAAATCCAAAGGTTAAAGAGACAATTAATTATAGATAGTAGTAAGATCTTCCCTAACATTAAATAAAAAACAGAAATTCACTGGAACAAAGCAAAGGTAAAAGTGATTTTTTATTTAGGTATGGTAATAAGATTTTAGCCTATGTTAAAGAAGACCTAGAAACTGAATGACAAAAAACAAAGGTTAAAGTAACGTTATAGTCAGTCAGTCAGTCAAAAGCTTTTATTTCGGTATAATACCATAAAAAGACACAAATAATTCTGTACAATAAAACATGGTTAAATCAACATTAAGTAGAGTGTAATCCATGAAAGCATTAAAATTTTTATACTAAAAAAATTGCACAGAAAAATGAGAACAAATTAATTCCACAGAAAGCAAATTTGTTAGAGCTGTGACCAAAGCCCAAAGTGATCTCACTACACCACAAGATTCTATAGTGACAATGATAGTAATACTGGAATCAAGTGGGTTGTGGGGCAGAAGGCATTTTTTTGGACCTGGTGAACCACATAGAAAGAAGATATTTGGCCATCGCAATCACTATCAATGGGGTGGTATCGTACTTCAAAATTCTAAACACTACCTGGTAGTCCCTAAGGCCCCTCGACTTACAGAGCTGAATGATCCACTTCTTCCTAGCCATGATATAAAGGGGGCAAAAAAGAACGACATGCATCTCTGTTTCACGAGTATCAGTACATACAGGACACGTACTTGATCGATCAGATACGTTAGACCATCTGCATGTAAAAGCCCTCAGAGGTAGCGAGCTGTGTCGAAACTGAATGTAGAGTTTCTTTGCCAAGGGGGGTTGGATAACATCCAAGAAGGTTTCGTACTGGGGGCTGAACTTAATGTCCAGAAAGGTGTCAGTGAGCCTACCCAGAGAAGAATGTAATAAAATTTCCTTCCGATACAAATACAGGGCCTCACTCAAAGATTTCTTAGATAGTGTGCGGCTTGTCTCTTCCGGGGCGGACCAAAGGTCCCCCTTCCCTATGGAATAACAAAGGGTCTTAACATAAGTTAACCAAGGGATTTTTTCCAGTTTTCCCCTTGCCAGTATGTCACCCAGGTCGTGCCTATAGCTTGCAAGCTCGGGTGTTGACCAGAGTCGTCTCCAGAACAGGAGAGGGCGATTCAGGGCAATTTCTTCTATAGGAACTAAACCTAAATCCCATCTCAAGGAAATTAAGGGGGTGCTTGCAGGTAATTTCAGCAATCGCCTGATAAAGGAATTCTCAATTACCGATAAAGAAGCAAGAGTAGAATGCCCCCAAAGCTCAGCGCCATATAGCGCGCCCCCTCTTGCTTGGGATTTGTAGATTTCCATGGGGGGGCCCAGAGGTTTGGAAGAAGTGTTATTAAATACCTTCAGTAAACCCCCCACTGATTGTGCTAGCTTCAGGTTTGCCTTCGCCATATGAGACCCCCATTTCATTTTGTCATTAAGGGTCACCCCCAAGTAATCAAAGGTAGGGACCCTATCTAACTCTACATCTCCCATCTTGGGGTGGGGACAGTTGATTGACTTGGAGCTGAAAACCATAAATTTTGTTTTAGATAGGTTCAGTTCCAGATCCCTTTTTTTGCAGAAAGAGCAAAAGGCCTCCAATGTACGCTGGACGCCCATGAAAGATTTAGATAACAAGAGCGTATCTTCCGCGAACATTAGGGCCGGTATCCTACGCCCCGCAAGGATAGGGGAATCCAAATTAGTGGCGCGCAGGAGATGCTCAATCATCCCATTAATAAAAAGGGAGAAAAGGGTGGGGGCCAGGACACAACCCCGCCGCACACCCTTTTCAACCGGAAATGGCCCTGAAATTTCCCCACATCTCCCAAATCTCACCCTTGCATAAGTGCCTCGGTGTAGGCGTTTAAATAGATGACAAAGGTAGGGGGGAACACCCATCTCTAGTAACAGAATCCATAATTTTTCCCTTTGGACCGTATCAAATGCGGACCGAAGGTCCACAAAGATCAAGTAGAGATTACCAGCACCCATGCTGACTGTCTTCCAGTGGATCAACTGAAGCCTAAACAATTGGTCAATAGTAGAGACCTTTGCTCGAAACCCTGCCTGGAGCGAGGTTAGGATTTGATGGTCCTCCATCCAGGACTGCAGCCTTGTTAAAAGGACTCGGGCAAACAGCTTCTGTAAGGCGTCAATCAAACTTATGGGGCGATAATTGGCTGGGTCCAGGGGGGAAGATTTTTTGTGAATGGGTATAATTTCTGCTCCCAACCAGGTATCCGGGATCTCAAGGCCCTGCAAAATGGCATTGAAATATACCAAAATGTAGGGGGCCCAAATTTTTAATTCGCTTCTAAACAGATCACCAGGGATCCTGTCAAGCCCCGGAGCCTTCCCTACAGCTAAGGTGCTAAGGGCCAACTCTATTTCTGAGAGGGAGAAAGATCGACCCACAGAATCTTCTTGATCCATCTGATTCATTAGAATAAGATTAGGCGAGGTTACCAGATCAGAACCTCCCCTAGGGTCACTAAGAGAATATAGGGGTTTAAAGTGGGCGAGCCAGACCTCCTCACTGAGGTTGGGAATGATAGCGGGGCTGCAAGCTACCGTACCAGTTCGAACAATGTTCCAGAAGGCCCTCGAGTCATGATCTATTAGTGCTTGTTTCATGTTTTGCCACCTGAGATCCTCCCACTCAGATTTTGCCTCCTTAATCAGATTTTTATAAAAGGCCCTCGCAGCCTGGATACTAGACAGTGTACCATTTTTTATCTCCTTAATCAGGGCAGTCTTGGCCAGCCTACAGGAACCATTGTACCAATGCTCAGGCCTTGGGGCCCTTGGCCTTGAGACAGATGCACTGTAAAAAAAAACAACCAGACCGCCGAGAAGTTGCTTATGAATGTTTTGGAAATCTAGGAGATGGTTCTGCTCAATATCCCCATTGGGGCTCAATAGGAGGGAAACCGCCTCCAGGGAGCGAGTGACACTACTATACAAAGCTGCAAGCTTTAATTCATCAGTCACAACCCTTGCCCACCTAATCCGTCTACCTCCTGCAGCTAGGACCAAGTTCTCGCTATTAGGTGGTGTCAGGCGGTGTGGGCCTGCACTACCACCAATATTATTTACCAATTCCAATGACAATAAGTTGTGATCGCTGTCGACCCGCGGAATAACAGAAAATGCTGCTAAATAGCCCCAAAATTCCACGTTCACCAGAATATAGTCGATAGTCGAGCAACTCCCGGGTCTATTGAAGGTGAAAGCTCCCGGTACATCAGGACACAATCTACCATTGCAGGCCCTCAAGGAATGTGCAATGGCTAGCTTATTGATCTCGAGGGCTAGTGGGAGAAGACGCTTGGCCGGGTAGATAGTAGGATCTGGGATTTTATAATTTTCGTCCTCATCGCAAGTAGGAGAAGGGATACCAGGGAGGGGTTCATAGTGACAGTTAAAATCCGCACCTAATAGTTTGTGGGACGCAGGGGGAAGGGAGTGTAGTACCTCATCTAAAGCCCCCAAAATCGACAAACCCAGCTGTACCGGATAAGGACGCAGATAGACATTTAGTACTACCAGCGAGTATCCGGCAGGAAAGGTAAGTAGCAGGCACAAGATATCGGGGGACTTTGTGTCTATAGACTTTGCAGAGCAACCTAAATGAGTTGCAACCCAAATAGCTAACCCCCCCGAGGGTCTGCCCCTGGTGCCTTGGACCGCGGGAGTAAAAAAAGCTGCATAACCCACCCTCACTGGGCTGTACCGAAGCCAAGTTTCTTGAAATAGACAAATATCAAAATTGTCCATTAACTCTCCCCACTCAGGGTCAGAGAGTTTGGACTCCAGTCCAGCCACATTCCAGGACCCTACTAGTGGTCTACGTGAGGGTGTACAACAGGAACTGGCCACCAAGGGGAGAAAAGTAGGGGACTCATGGGGAGCAGTATGTTCAGGGGGGCACAACTCAGGGTGTCCTTCCGTAGAACTGTTATTCAATTGGAAAAAAAAGGAGGGAGTGAGTCCTCTCCCAATACCAGGTGCGGCCAAGGAGAGATCCATCACTACACCATGGTCCACTCTACCAGGGTTCCCCTCCGTGTGCATGTGCCTTCCCTTGATATGCCTCCGGGATGATGGTCAATCCATGGAACCAAGCACATCAAAACGGTTGGCAACCGGGATATTAAAATAGGAATTATGAGATGCTTGGTAAGAGTATGGAAGTTCCACAGGGTTCAGGACATTGGGATGGGAATAAAAATACCCCAAATGCGAAGTATCAATGGAACCAAGTTTAAACTTCCCACCCAGATCCAGTATGTGACCCACTACTCTGGGGTCCCTAAAATTAATCAAAACACAATCCCCACTGATGTCCTTTGGACGAGTCCCTAGCCAGCTAACCCTGCGAACAAACAGGATTTCCCCTCTGCCAGCTCCATTCAATGGTCTATTTTTAGACAACCAATGGGTGACTTTGTTTTTTAGTTCATGGTAAGTTTCCCCCTTAGCATTAGATAAAGGAGGAACTCCAGTAAGCACAATCACATACGGAGCTGACTCGGGGGGGAGCTGTACAAGTGGAGAGGGATCATCCAGGTTCCAAGAGGCTAAGTTCCCACCCATATTAGGAAGAGGCCTACCCCCACCAAAGTTCCGTGGGCTATGATCCTTAATACTCTGGAACTGATCACAAGCAGTAGAGACTCGGGGGACGTTCAGGGGTATAGGGGGACCAACAGAAAGAGGAGGGGCAATTGGTGGCGCCACAAGTGGCTGTGCTGAAGTGGAGGGAGTGGGGAGCGAGCGGGAACTAGGCTGACCCTGAGGAGTAGGATTGTTAATCATAGCTTGGGTGCTAATCCCTTCCGTACAGCGAGAGTTGTGCAGTGGCTCATGGTTTGGCTGCTGCTTCCCAATACCTTTGGTATTGATAAGGGATACCAACCTGTCTATTTTAGATGACAGGGTTTTTAGGAGAAGGTTTAGGGAATGATCTATATGCGACTGTAGATCTATTAGTAGAGTAGAAGCCCAGACCGGTGGATTAGAAATAGGAGGGCGTTGAGCCAGGACTGAAGGGGCAGGCCCAGCTGCAGAAGGGGCATAATTTAAAGTCCTTTTTTTAGTTTTCTGTTTATTTTTCTTTAACTTTGCCTGCTTCTTGGGGGCCGCTATAGAAACAAAGGAGGATGATAATGGACCAACTTCCGACAGCTCAGGCTCATCTAAAATCACCTGTGCACAAGGTAAATGGGTAAAAGATGGCAGCATAGATGACATAGCTTCCATATCCACCTGATTTGTGGACATATCAGCCGAGCCGTCGTGTGGGGGTGCCATAGTAAATGCAGGAGTAATGGACAGCCGTCTTTCCGTGTTTTCAATGGCTGTAGCAACCACCCCACTTGTTTTCTGCAGCATTTTGTCTATCGCTGTCAGACTTGGGAGCGGGGGATTCGAGTTGGCTAGTTGTCTAGTCATAGGACGACTCGAAGAGGGTTTAGTGTGTTTCCCCATAACTCGGGTGGAAGCTAACAAGCTGGTGCAGTACTAATAGAAACCCCTATAAAAACAATAGCTAAATACTGAGCAATCAAATATAAAACGATAAAACACTCTATGTATAGCTTAAGGCTGAATACTATAAAACAAATAAGAGACACGACTCATTAAAGTCCAGACTAACCCAGAGTTCACGACCAAGAGATGTTGCCCGACCCGGCCCTCTCCGGCCCCGGACGGCCACAGACGGCCCGCCCTTTGCCCGGGCTTAGCCCGGCGCCGCCCGCGTGCGTCCCGCGACGCGGAGGGAGCCTGACGGTTAAGTAGCGCCTCCGGGCGCACTGGTAGCAGGAAGTGACGCGGGATGCGTAAGCCAGGAGCAGAGGGTGATGGGAGCTGTAGTCCCCCCAGCCGCGTCCTGCGAGGTGAGTAGCGGCGAGGGTGAGACACAGCGTTGCTGTCCCGTGCAAATTACCGCTGCTTTTGCCAGATGAGTCCGCCTCCAGGTAAGGAAGAGAAATGGCCCCCGCTCCACCGAGGGAGCCTGACGGTTAAGTAGCGCCTCCGGGCGCACTGGTAGCAGGAAGTGACGCGGGATGCGTAAGCCAGGAGCAGAGGGTGATGGGAGCTGTAGTCCCCCCAGCCGCGTCCAGCGAGGTGAGTAGCGGCGAGGGTGAGACACAGCGTTGCTGTCCCGTGCAAATTACCGCTGCTTTTGCCAGATGAGTCCGCCTCCAGGTAAGGAAGAGAAATGGCCCCCGCTCCACCGAGGGAGCCTGACGGTTAAGTAGCGCCTCCGGGCGCACTGGTAGCAGGAAGTGACGCGGGATGCGTAAGCCAGGAGCAGAGGGTGATGGGAGCTGTAGTCCCCCCAGCCGCGTCCAGCGAGGTGAGTAGCGGCGAGGGTGAGACACAGCGTTGCTGTCCCGTGCAAGTTACAGCTGCTTTTGCCAGATGAGTACGCCTCCAGGTAAGGAAGAGAAATGGCCCCCGCTCCACCGAGGGAGCCTGACGGTTAAGTAGCGCCTCCGGGCGCACTGGTAGCAGGAAGTGACGCGGGATGCGTAAGCCAGGAGCAGAGGGTGATGGGAGCTGTAGTCCCCCCAGCCGCGTCCAGCGAGGTGAGTAGCGGCGAGGGTGAGACACAGCGTTGCTGTCCCGTGCAAATTACCTCTGCTTTTGCCAGATGAGTCCGCCTCCAGGTAAGGAAGAGAAATGGCCCCCGCTCCACCGAGGGAGCCTGACGGTTAAGTAGCGCCTCCGGGCGCACTGGTAGCAGGAAGTGACGCGGGATGCGTAAGCCAGGAGCAGAGGGTGATGGGAGCTGTAGTCCCCCCAGCCGCGTCCAGCGAGGTGAGTAGCGGCGAGGGTGAGACACAG
Source organism: Triturus cristatus (assembly GCF_964204655.1). Lineage (NCBI taxonomy): Eukaryota > Metazoa > Chordata > Amphibia > Caudata > Salamandridae > Triturus > Triturus cristatus. The sequence goes on from NC_140586.1 coordinate 60,738,718, forward strand.
CGTTGCTGTCCCGTGCAAATTACCGCTGCTTTTGCCAGATGAGTCCGTCTCCAGGTAAGGAAGAGAAATGGCCCCCGCTCCACCGAGGGAGCCTGACGATTAAGTAGCGCCTCCGGGCGCACTGGTAGCAGGAAGTGACGCGGGATGCGTAAGCCAGGAGCAGAGGGTGATGGGAGCTGTAGTCCCCCCAGCCGCGTCCAGCGAGGTGAGTAGCGGCGAGGGTGAGACACAGCGTTGCTGTCCCGTGCAAATTACCGCTGCTTTTGCCAGATGAGTCCGCCTCCAGGTAAGGAAGAGAAATGGCCCCCGCTCCACCGAGGGAGCCTGACGGTTAAGTAGCGCCTCCGGGCGCACTGGTAGCAGGAAGTGACGCGGGATGCGTAAGCCAGGAGCAGAGGGTGATGGGAGCTGTAGTCCCCCCAGCCGCGCCCAGCGAGGTGAGTAGCGGCGAGGGTGAGACACAGCGTTGCTGTCCCGTGCAAGTTACCGCTGCTTTTGCCAGATGAGTCCGCCTCCAGGTAAGGAAGAGAAATGGCCCCCGCTCCACCGAGGGAGCCTGACGGTTAAGTAGCGCATCCGGGCGCACTGGTAGCAGGAAGTGACGCGGGATGCGTAAGCCAGGAGCAGAGGGTGATGGGAGCTGTAGTCCCCCCAGCCGCGTCCAGCGAGGTGAGTAGCGGCGAGGGTGAGACACAGCGTTGCTGTCCCGTGCAAATTACCGCTGCTTTTGCCAGATGAGTCCGCCTCCAGGTAAGGAAGAGAAATGGCCCCCGCTCCACCGAGGGAGCCTGACGGTTAAGTAGCGCCTCCGGGCGCACTGGTAGCAGGAAGTGATGCGGGATGCGTAAGCCAGGAGCAGAGTGTGATGGGAGCTGTAGTCCCCCCAGCCGCGTCCAGCGAGGTGAGTAGCGGCGAGGGTGAGACACAGCGTTGCTGTCCCGTGCAAATTACTGCTGCTTTTGCCAGATGAGTCCGCCTCCAGGTAAGGAAGAGAAATGGCCCCCGCTCCACCGAGGGAGCCTGACGGTTAAGTAGCGCCTCCGGGCGCACTGGTAGCAGGAAGTGACGCGGGATGCGTAAGCCAGGAGCAGAGGGTGATGGGAGCTGTAGTCCCCCCAGCCGCGTCCAGCGAGGTGAGTAGCGGCGAGGGTGAGACACAGCGTTGCTGTCCCGTGCAAATTACCGCTGCTTTTGCCAGATGAGTCCGTCTCCAGGTAAGGAAGAGAAATGGCCCCCGCTCCACCGAGGGAGCCTGACGGTTAAGTAGCGCCTCCGGGCGCACTGGTAGCAGGAAGTGACGCGGGATGCGTAAGCCAGGAGCAGAGGGTGATGGGAGCTGTAGTCCCCCCAGCCGCGTCCAGCGAGGTGAGTAGTGGCGAGGGTGAGACACAGCGTTGCTGTCCCGTGCAAATTACCGCTGCTTTTGCCAGATGAGTCCGCCTCCAGGTAAGGAAGAGAAATGGCCCCCGCTCCACCGAGGGAGCCTGACGGTTAAGTAGCGCCTCCGGGCGCACTGGTAGCAGGAAGTGACGCGGGATACGTAAGCCAGGAGCAGAGGGTGATGGGAGCTGTAGTCCCCCCAGCCGCGTCCAGCGAGGTGAGTAGCGGCGAGGGTGAGACACAGCGTTGCTGTCCCGTGCAAATTAACGCTGCTTTTGCCAGATGAGTCCGCCTCCAGGTAAGGAAGAGAAATGGCCCCCGCTCCACCGAGGGAGCCTGACGGTTAAGTAGCGCCTCCGGGCGCACTGGTAGCAGGAAGTGACGCGGGATGCGTAAGCCAGGAGCAGAGGGTGATGGGAGCTGTAGTCCCCCCAGCCGCGTCCAGCGAGGTGAGTAGCGGCGAGGGTGAGACACAGCGTTGCTGTCCCGTGCAAGTTACCGCTGCTTTTGCCAGATGAGTCCGCCTCCAGGTAAGGAAGAGAAATGGCCCCCGCTCCACCGAGGGAGCCTGACGGTTAAGTAGCGCCTCCGGGCGCACTGGTAGCAGGAAGTGACGTGGGATGCGTAAGCCAGGAGCAGAGGGTGATGGGAGCTGTAGTCCCCCCAGCCGCGTCCAGCGAGGTGAGTAGCGGCGAGGGTGAGACACAGCGTTGCTGTCCCGTGCTAGTTACCGCTGCTTTTGCCAGATGAGTCCGCCTCCAGGTAAGGAAGAGAAATGGCCCCCCAACGTTATAGTTGGGTGTTGAAATAAAATAAAAACTAGCATCTAAAAACAAAAAGACACTGAAATTCACCAGTTAAAATTTACTGAGCGAACTATAACGTGCGCCCGACAGGCACTACTTATGACATCACATATTACGTGACTCTTGACATATTAAAATACATCAATGGTGACATCACTGATGACATCTCAAAAAGGACAACATGATATCATAGTTTCTAACTCCTTGCAGTTGCTTAAGGGAAGTAACAGGTAGGCCAGAGTGGCATTTATTACAGAAATCGAAGCGGGGCACGACCGCTTCAGGGATCAAGCCAATTTTCTGTGAGAAATCTAGCAGAGGTAAGATCCCTTTCAGTTGATGGAGAAATGCATTTTTGCATTCCGCATTTATCTGTGGAGGGAATGTGAGATTGCAAACGAAGATTGCTCCCAGGTTGAGAATTTGATTTACCCTGTTGGTTAAGGTTGGAGCCAAAGCCATCTTTCAAAGCAATGCGGCTATGCGGACTGACCGAACCAAAGAGCAAGATTTGAGTCTTTCCCTCATTGCGGCATTGCCAATTCTTTGGCATACACTGGTGAATGTGCGAGAGACCGTACGAAAGCCTGAGGGAGTTTTCAAAGTTTGCATCAAGTTTCAGGAGGAGCTGGGTGTCAGCGTACACGTGGACCCCAAACTTGTAGGAGATGAGGAGGTCAGCTAACTGGAGCATATAGATGTTAAATAGAAAAGGAGACAGGAAAGAAATTTGTCAAACAGGTCAAATTTACTCAAAGAAAGTGTAGTGCTATTCAGTAGCAGGCCCTTGCAAAGCTCAACTGATCCGCTTTCAGTTGCTTATTGCTGTATTTGTGCTTTAAACTACTACTGAGGAAAATTACCTGCAGAGACATTATTAACGTGCATTAAAATGGCAAAATAGCAAAGTAAAAATGCCAGAGAATGTGCTGCATAATGCCACAAAGCATGCCTTTTTGCCACATATTTTGGCCTTCCATTGCCACATTACTCCAGTGGCCATGAATATATATCACTCGCTGGCAGGAATTCTTTCACAGCAGAAGGAAGCTACTGACTCCTAGCCAGCCTGAGTGACATATTTGTGATCCAATAAGACAATTTGGCTTAAAACCCTCAAAGCTCATTGACATCATTAAGCAGGGCTGCATTTAGGCAGGACCACGGTTGGGATGGGAATGTCCTCTGCATGGTGTACAGTCATGTTCTCCTGCCCTGAGTGCCCGACTGTGAGTATCGAATCTCCTGGTTTTTGATTTTGGCTCAAGTCCCACACTAATCTTATGCATGTGTGAAGGCCTAGGCCTGTCCCTTGACATGAGTGAGGTTATGGACCTGTTCTGGACCTGAAAGGGTCACCAAGTGTGCCTTCATTTGTTTGACAATGGAGTACAGACCCTGCCATGGGTTTTGCATACAGAATGGTGGTGGCCGTGTACTGTGTTTGATGAACCAGTATTTTGTGGCCAGACTTTTTTTAATCTGTTTCACAGAAGTGGGGGCCTACTCGTTCACTTATGTGAAGTTCAGCTGATACAAGCTTACCCAGGTTCTAGCACTAACATTCCAGTGCATGTTTATATGTACAAATGTGTGTGACTTCCGTGATACACCCATCATATCCATGAGTGAGCCAAAGCCAAAGCCTGTAGGTTCCATTTTGGAATCCCCTGGCCTGTTTATGTGCACATTATTAAGCTGGGGTTGTTTCATAGACACTGGAAGTGTGCTGTTGACATGCCTGAAGCTGGAGGGATGGGACCTAGTCCCTGAGGTGTGGAAAGAGGAGACTAATCTCCAGTTAGAAATGTGATTACTGCATAGACCTGCTGATTAGTATTCCTGAGCACTGCCATTTGAAAGATGGTCGGGGATAGGGGTGGAACTGCAGTGTCTGTTGTTCAAAGTTGGTCCTCCATCTATCTCTAACTTGATTCGCCTATACAAAGCCAATCGTAGACTCAGAACAGATGATCTGCATCTGATTGAGGTTCCCAGGAACAAGAAGGCCAGAAGTGGCTGAAGACTTTTCTCTTACAATGCACCCAGACTCTGGAATGGCCTGCCCCTTCATCTACGCACCACCCCTGATCACATGTCCTTCCGGAACCAAATAAAAACGTATCTCTTTCCGTAAGCTCTGTCTTCCTCCCTCGATTGTCGGTACTAGTGCTGGGATGCTTCCGGGTAGCCATGCGCTCTACAAATGCTTTTCCATTCCATTCCATTCCATTCCAAAGTGTCCTTTAGCTAATGTTTGCCTTTTGTCTTTTTTCCTTATCACTGTTCAAAGTGGCTGTTGATAGGCTGGTGCCGAAGCTCACACCTCTAATGCCTCTTTTCTAGTTTCTCCAAGCTGGAGATGACCCTGCTGGGAAGAAGAGCATCATTCTATACAAAAGCTGTATATGGAAGACAGCCTGGAAGGAATGCATGAAAGAAGAGCCAACCCACACCGGTTCGGTGACCGCAGATAGAGAATCCATGTCATCTGACTGCTTAATCTGTATAAAGGTGGGAGCAGATGATTCATGTATTGTTCTAGTTCCAAGTTTCACTGTTACCAAGGAAGGGGGTAGAGTACCCAGAGGCCTCGGTGCAACCAAAGTTGATGTCTGCCTGACAGCCAGCTTCCCAGAGATGAGAGTAAATGTATGTAAATGTAATGTAAATGTATGTGTCTTGTAAAGCGCACTGCTACCCTGAGGCGTCCTGGCGCTGTAGACCGCTGGGGAACCCGTCCTGGCTATCCCTGTGAGATGGTCCCTCCTGGGTATCTCCAAGGTGAAACCAGGCATCCCCGGCGAATGTGGGGGGCCGTTGTGGAGATGAGGCAAGCTAATGCCCAGAGTTGCCGAGTGTGATCCCTGGTTAGAGTAGGCACCAAGGCGAGAATTATCGAGTCTGCTGGCCTTGGTCCACAACCCTGCTACGTCGGGAATTGAACCCTGGTCCCGGGCCATTCTCTGCTTCTGGGTCTGCTGCCTCTAACCAGTGAGCCACAGTACATCACCACCCGTAGTCTGATCCAGAAGGAAGAGCTGTCTCCCTGTCCTAACGTGCTTGGAGGCTGACCTGCCCGAGAATAATAGGGAAGGAGTGTGCCAGTAAATAACTACGTCGCTTAGGGTCCATGGGCACAGAGACCAGGCGCGCAACACCCATTGGGCTCACCGGGCTTCAGCCCCCCCCGTCGTCTTCTTCAGCCCGGGCTAAGATTACACACGCTGAAATGATGAACGAAGGCTGCGCATCGGATCCTTTCTGAGAGGCCCGGCAGCCTGCCTCTGAAAAGCCTCTGAACAGTTTCAGTGAAGCCCCATGCCCCCACCTCTTGTTTTCCTTTACACTGGCTTCCACCTAAGCACTTGATGGGGTGGGAAGATGTGCACAGCAGGGGGAAAGGGATGGCCAGTGCAGGTGACGCTTTTCCTTTGTCAAGGAATTTCTGCTGGCGTCATAGCCCAGGGTGTGCTGTCTGTGCACTTGTATGGAAGTGTATTCCATACAAGTGCACAGACAGCAAACCCTGGGCTATGACTCCAGCAGGAATTAATTTACAAAGGAAAAGTGTCACCTGCACTGCCATCCCTTTGCCCCTGCTGTCTGTGCACTTGTATGGAATTCACATCCACAGCGCTGCTCACCAGATAAATGGTGAACAGGGCCATGGATCTTTCTCTTTTTGCATCCAAGGGCACCAAGGAAGAAGCAAATGAGGCCCAGGCAAGTAGAAACCAGGAGACATTTGACCCACATCTACCTACACTGTAAGACCTTCGGGAGGGGCTGGATGCCAGGGCACAGTGCTGCTGATCAGCCCGACTCCACAGAATAGCATCAGAAGAGCAGGCAGCAGTTTTTTATGTAAGTTCCAGTGACTTTAATGCATTTTTCAGCACAGCATTACGTACTGCCTGCATAAGTGAATGTTGTTCTTGACTTACATACATGGAAACGTCAAAGAGGACAGTCCCCACCGTTGATGCAAATGTAGTGTAAGTTTGTAGTGTTCATTTTTTGGAGTGCTAGTGGGTAACTTTAGGGTTCAGGGTGGGTGTGGGTTTTAGGGTGCCAGGGAGTAAATTTAGGGTTCAGGGTGGGTTACGGATTGGGGTGCCAGGGGGTAAATTTAGGGTTCTGAGTGGGTAAGGGTTTTGGGGTTCAAGGGGGGTAATTTTAGGGATCAGGGCGGGTATGGGTTTTGGCGTGCCAGGGGTCATTTTAGGGTTCATGGTGGGTATGGGTTTTGGGGTGCCAGTGGTCATTTTAGGGTTCAGGGTGGTAATTGGTTTTGGTGTGCCAGGGGGTCATTTTAGGGTTCAGGACGGGTATGGGTTTTGGGGGGCCAGGGAGGTAATTTAGGGGTTCAGGGCAGGTATAGGATTTATGGTGCAAGGGGGAAATTTTTAAGGTTCTGGGTGGGTGTGGGTTTTGGGGTGTCAGGTGGGTAATTTTAGGGTTCAAGGTGGGTATGGGTTTTGGGGTGCCAGGGGGTCATTTTAGGGTTCAGCGTGGGTATGGGTTTTGGTGTGTAGGGGTAATTTTAGGGTTCAGGGCAGGTGTGGGTTTTGGGGTGTCAGGGGGCAATTTTAGGGTTCAGGGTGGGTAGGGGTTATGGGGTCCCAGGGGGGAATTTATGGTTCAGCGTGGGTATAGGTTTTGGGGTGGCAGGGATAATTTTAAGGTTCAGGGTGGGTATGGGTTTTGGGGCATCAAATTAACAAAAATGCATGCTCTAATTGTTGTCCGGTTTCAAATGCAGAATTCACCACATTTTTTTCTCAGCTTGACCTGAGCAATATCCGATTCTGATTATCTGCCATTTTAGCCCCGCCCCTATTGATTAACATTAGCCACGCCCCTTCATTTGCCATGTTAGCCCCCCCGAAATTAAGACCTAGTTGCGCCCCTGACAGAGACAGTATATGGATCATGACTGGCATGCTCCCCTATTGGAGCATTGATTCACTTGTCTGATGTAACTGCAACGTGCATTGTTGAAGCATGCCACAGTGGACTTTGCTGCTGTAACCCTAAAAGTGACCTGCACTGTAACACTGTCTTGAAATGTGCCCAAAGCGGACTGTGACACTGTGATTTTGAAATGGCCTGCACCATGGCACTGTCCTGAAGGGTGCTGGAATCAAACTGTCCCACTGTGTATCTTAAATGGCTGTACTGTGGCACTGCAGAAGTGCGCCTGAGTGGACTGTTTAGCTGCGACCCTAAACATTTTTGGCCAAAGTGGGCCGTGCTGCTGTAAGTTGGGAAGTGTGGCTGAATCTGACTACATCAATGCATTGACAACCTGGGCTGATCAAGTCGCTGTCCAATCCCCCTGTGTGGTGTTGTAGCTGTACCACTGCCCTGAGAAGTGCCATTGGTGGCCCTATGACTTCTGACCCCGCTGACTCACTATGCACCCAGAAGAGGGCCTGTAAATGAGTGATGACTACAAGTGATGCCGGAGCCTGCCCACCACTAGACTCCGGCTAGCGACCTCTGGTCAGAGGGTGCCAGGCCCGGCATCGTGCCCGCTGTGGTCGTCATATGCCACGGACAACGGCCTCGGGCTCAGCTGCTGCTCTGGCAGCTGCCGAGGAAGCACAGTGAAGTCCAACCCGCCCTGCCCGGCTAGCCTTTCCCCGAGTGAGAGGTTTAGGCCCTCGGTCCTCATACCGGGCAGCGCGCGAGGGGTCGACGGCACCCCCTCCTCCCTGCCTGGGCCTCCGGGGCGGACATACCGCTGGCTCCGGCTCACGGCTCGCGCTGGTGGCTCGGTGCCACGGAGGGAAATGAAAACGCTTTTTTGGAACAGCAGTTACACAATGGAAACATAGGAGCAGGCAGGATATTTCTGTCGGACTGAGAGCGCAGCTGTCCCTGCTCCCTTCCTTCACAAGCTGAGCCCTGAGCTGGGTCAAGAGAGGGCGCCCGTCCATGTCTCTTTCTTCGTCCCCCCCATCCACTCTTTCCTTTTTCTACCTCCCGGAGCAGTGCCATAGCAAGGTGCCAAGTGCCCAAATGTAGGGAAGGGATATGGGCCCCTCTGCTCTCTTGTGGTAGCAAATAGAGTCATCATTAAATGCGATGGTCCTTAAAGCGCCAGTGTCCCTGTGCCCTGCTGCACTAAAGACATCTACGCCCCTGCTGCCCCTCCCCAGTCTTTCCTTCTCCCCGATCCCAACATCCCCCACCCTCTTACTATCCACCCCTTTTCGTTCCCTTTCTCTGTGTCCCTCTATTCCTCCGTACCCCCTAATGCGTCAGTCTTCCACTTTACTTTTACACCCCCTGTTCTTCGCTAGAATGCACTCTCGCCCACTTCCTCCATCCCTTTCTTCCATCTCTCCTCTCTCTTCTTTCGTTCCTCTTTTTCTCCACTCTCAGCGTGACATTCTTGCCTCTTTTAACCCACTCCATTTTTCGTTCCTTTGTCTGTTTTTCTTCTTCCTATTTCATTTCTCTTTCTCTACCCTAAATCTTACCCCTTCCTTTCCTCTTTCACCCCTTTCTTTAGCGATGCTCTTTGCCCCTCGCTTCCTTACCTTTAATTTCCCATGCAATTTTTCTGTAGAAAAAAAGGAATCTGCACCAAAAACCTGCTTGGCTGAAGAAAAACCAGGAGATATTTAGCAATGTATAAAAACTCAGTAATTTTGTAAAGTGAAATCTTTGTGCACATTATTAGTGGAACAATCATTTTACCCACAATCCTTGTTAACATTATCACAAAAAGCATATGACCTAACTTACACGTCACAAATATTTTGGGCTAATTTCTCGTAATAACACTTAGGATGGAAAAGTCTAGTCTAGGTTCCTCTTCCATCGCTCACGTTCTCTCTCTCTTTCTGTTCCTGTTTTTCTCTAGATCTCCAATCTCCAACTTTCTCTCATTTTCTTTCTTTCAATTCTTAATTCTCCCTATCTCTCTCCTCCCACTTCTCTCTTTTTTTCTTTATGTTTCTTCTCTGACACTACCCCCCTCTCTTTCTCTTGTCTCTCTCACTAGCTCCATCACTCACTCTCTCATTTGTCTGTCTCTCTGCCTTTCCTTCCCATCTCTCTTTCCCTCTCTCTCTCGCTTACAGACTCTCTCTCCTCAGTTCTCTTTTTATCTTGCTTTACACCACATTTTCTAGCAAGTTACCCGGTTACGAAAGACCTATTTTCAGATAACCAAAAACTTACTGTGGGCTCAAATCCCACCCACTGCTTACCTTGGTTGACTTTATCACCATTCTCATTTGCTTGCTTGCTTATTTGATGGCTTGCTTTCTCCTTCTTGTGTTTGTCCCTTCCCTGGATATGATTTCTTTACCATCCGTTTGATTGACTGAGTTGTATCCTTCCACTGCTCAGTTTTTGGGAACTACTTTTTATTTTTCGGTTAAGCACTCTGGGAGAGTCCGTGTTTTCCAGCTCTTTCCCTTGTGCGCCTTTCTCCCCACCAAATACCAGTTCCCAGCACTTTGTGTTGCTTTTTCTCCCTCGTGCGCTGTTCTCTCTCTTTTGCGTGCTTTTCCACTCACACTCCATGTTGTTCTCACCCTCTAGTACTGATTTCTCCCTCCCTGTTGCTTTCCCAATCCCACCCATTCCACATTGTTTCTCACTCTTGCACACTCACTGTTGCTTCCCATCACGTGCTTCTCCATTGCGAGAAACTTTTTTTTTTTTTTTAATTGTTATTTTTATTCATTTTTAGAGAGCCCTGCAGCTGCCATTTGCTGCTGGGTCTCTCTGCAATTAAGAAAGCCAGCACGGTTTCTTCATGAGGGCAGGGGAGCGTCGCCCCCCAACCCCCTGCGAGCCACGCAGGAAAAAGTAAAATGGCAATGAAAATATTTCATTGGCATTGTATTTTTTTACCATTGTACGTACTGCAGCAGTGCCATCCCCAAGCCCAGAGACATGCCGGGCGTGCCCTCTGCTGCCGATTGGCAGCAGAGGACAGTAGCAGTGGCTATATGGATGCTCCAAATGGCGCATGTCACTTTGTCCGGCTGCCTTGCACCGGCCAAAGTGACATGCACACTTAGAAGCTACCCACCTAGCTGTCTTAGACAGCTGGGCAGCTGGGTGGAGACCAAGCACAAGAGTCCAGGGCCTGAAGGAGCGTCCAGCCAGCTAGATTCATCCAATCCTGGGTATTTTTTCTTTTTATTTACACTCAACTAGCTTGCATGCACCCACCCACCACCCATTTGCCCGCCCCCCACTCTTCCTAAATGGCAGCCGCCGCTGAAGAAAGCACTTTCACTTTAACACATTTTCATATATTTATTTAGTGATCTGAGTGATGTCCGTCATGTTGGATCAATAAATATTAGCTAGGAAATTGCACTCAAGTCTTTGCACTGGCGTTTATTATGCATGGTGATGCATTCCCACTCATAAGTCATCATGCAGCTCAATGACGTGCTGTATCATTGTGCCCTTTGTTTTTTGCTGATGCTGCCCAGCTTCGGCAAACAGCATTTTCCTTCTTCCCCAATGCTTCACAGCATCGGCAAACAGCACTGTCAAAGCCAGTAGTTCAACAAGGGGAGACCTATTGGCATTGTCAATTCTTAACCCTCCAGCTTCTCTCAATCACACACACACACACACACACACACACACACACACACACACACGTGCACATGCGCAGCTGGCATTTAGGAAGAGTTGGGGGCGGGCAAATGGGTGGTGAGTAGGTGCATGCAAGCAAGGTGAGTGTAAATAAAAAAAAAAATAACTACTTACCTTGCTTGCTGCACGACTCCGACGTCCTCCTCACTCCGTGTTCTACTCTGTCTCCTCAATTCCCCTAACAAATCCTTGAGACGCTCTCATGTGGCAATCAACATGAGAGCAGCACCAGGATTGGATGGAGCGGGCTTGCAGGTCACTCCTTTAGGCCTTGGAGGCCTGTGCTTGGTCTCCAACAGCTGTCTAAGACAGGTAGATGAAGAGCTTTAAAGTGCGCATGTCACTTTGGCTGGCGCAAGACTGCTGGCCAAAGTGCCATGCTCCTTCGTGAAGAAACAAGCGCTGCGCGTACATGCGCACACACGCACACACACACACACACACACACACACACACACACACACATGCACATGCACGCACACACACAAACACTAACACTTTTGTCCCACTAGCTCTCTCCCCATTCTGCTGCTTGCTCCCTCACTCTCACTGTTCATTTTTTGTGCTCTCTCCTCTCAATCCATCGTGCCCTGCTTAGCTGCCTTTGATCTTTTACGTCCCTTCTGCTTTGTCTTCCCTTCTTTCTCTCACCCTTCTATTTAAATCCTTCTTTCATATCCTCTCTCTTTTTAACCCATTCTCCTATCTATTTATGTGCCCCTCTCAGTTTCTTTCTCTTTCTTCCTTGTTTTTCTCTTGTGGTTTTTTTCTAACTCGCTTCTAATGAATTCCCTGGACTATACTGGAATGCAGCCGGGGAGTTCCAAAGCTGGCTCCACAAGGGCGCACTGGGAGGGTTACCACATGACTCCATGGTTGAGAACACTGTATTCCATTTTCAGTTTTCCTTCTACAAACTTCTGCACATTAAACTTTAGTCCAACTGGTTCATTTAAGGTGAACCAGAATAACAAGTTTAGCAATTCATTGTACTGTTAAATGAGCAAGATTTGAACATGGTGTCTTGACAGTAGCATTTGGTTTATTGGAAAAACAATTATAATACAAACAAGCATTAGTAAAGCCAATAGGTCTTGCTTATAGGATAGCTATTTGCTATGTGAGTTTCTTTTCACTATGTTGTACAGCAGCATGGCTAAAAGTTAGAAAAAAAGTGCTATGACGCAGCCAGCGCTGATCACAAGGAGCAGATATCCTTTTTCTTAGTATTGGACTATTCCCGGCATTCACTAAAAAAAGTTTAGTTATCTCACATCTAATCTCAAGTTTGCTGTTTTGGCTACGCATGAAAGCAGCGCCAAAAAGACCATGCAGAGCAGGGAGCACAGTGCCATTTAGATCTTTGTAACATCTTGACATCTGTAGGCTTGGCTTTTGGGTGCTTTTTTGTGGTGGTACAGGAGGGGGCAAGCAACAAAGAGGGAGGAGTGTGTACAGGACAAGCAACAACGGAGGAGGGGAGGACCAGACAAGCGACAATGCAAGAGGAGGATGGTGAGCAGAGCAAACAGTATTGCGAGAGGGGTAGTAAGGGAGGAGGTGCAAGTAAAAGGGAAAAAAGTAACTCTGAAAGCTGTGAGAAGTGGAAGGATACTGGCAAGGGACGAAGTAATTGGGCCAGGCTCCAGGGTAGGGTCAAACACACGAAGAGGAGGTAAAACAAGCATTTGTTGACCAAAGAGAAACAAGAAAATAAGAGTGACAATGTATGTAGTCAACCAATGGTAACCCATGGGTGGGTGCTAAGCCAACTAAGTAAACAAAAGTCTTGCAAGCGGCAGATCATGCGCGGTCGCAGGGGAGACCTAAAGTATACAATGATGGTGGGGGTGTGGTGGTGGTGGGGAGGGGGCAAACTGTCAAAGAGGTGAAGGTGACCGCCAAACATACTGAACAGCATTAAACAACCGACAGTGCCACTGAAACATTTGTGTCTTGCATGAGGAGAAATGGCCTTTACCACGCAGGATTTTTAACATGCAGCCTTTACCACACAGGTAAGTACCATGCTGGTAAGTATTTGTACCTTTACCATGCAGTACTTTACAACAAAGGTAAGTCTTTTTTGAATAACATACTTTTTATGTTATTTAAAAAAAGTGATTTTAAGATTTAGGGATGGGTAGAGGTAAAGGGAGGTAAGCGTGACTTTAGGGTTCATGGGTGGGTAGAGGTAAAAGAAGGTGAGGGGTGACTTTAGGGCTCAGGGTGGGTATAGATAAATGGAGGTGAGGGTGACTTAAGGGCTTGTGGTGGGTAGAGGTAAAGGTAGGTGAGGTTGACGTGAGGGTTCGGGTGGGTAGAGGTAAAGGGAGGTGAGTTTGACTTGACTCAGGGTTGGGTAGACGTAAAGAGAGGTTAGGATGACTTAAGGGCTCAGAGGTGGGGAAAGGTAAAGAGAGGTGAGGGGAACTGGAAGGTTTGGGCATCGTAGAGACAATGACAAGTGAGACTGACTTGAGGGCTCTGAGTGGCTCGAGGTAATGGGAGGTGAGGGTGACTTGAGGGATCAGGTCAGTAGAGGTAAATGGAGATGAGGGTGACTGGAGGACTCTGAATGGTTAGAGCTAAAGGGCGGTGAGGGTGACTTGAGGGCTTAGGGGTGAGTTGAGGTAAAGGGAGTTGGGGGTGTTCAGGGGTGGGAAAGGGAACATGAGGCAGGGTGACTTAAATGGATAGTATGATATGCAATGGCCTGCCATTGTACAGTATGGTATTGTATGGTTTGATATGGGATGGGATTAATTGGTATGGCCTGTCATTTTATAGTATGGTATGGTAAGGGAAGTTATTGTATGGTATGTTATGGTATGGCCTGTTATTGTGTAGTATGGTTTGATTTATTATGGTTTGTTTTTAGGTCTCGCCTGACCCTGCGCAGGGTCAGGTGAGACATTTAGTAGGTGGGTTTAGAAAGTGCTACCCACATTTTTGTGCTGGCGACAAGCTACAGTGCACAATGGCGTGCACGCGCACAACTGCTCCCCGCATTCCCCCTCCCTTCTCACCCAGCCATCTGCCTTTCTTGCGCCAGCCTTCAGCACCATACCCCTCCCCCTGCTGCTGCACGCGCATCCCTAGCGTGCGTCATCGCGATGCACCCTGCCAGGCAGAACTACAGTTCCTGTCAAGGGCAGGTGATTACACTTGCTGTATAACCCGTACTCACCCTTGGATAGCTTGGAACTGAGCAGTCAGGCTCATTACAGAGACAATGTCTAAAGCAAAGGCACAGCAGCTACTAGCGATAAATACACTGCACATCATAAAAGAGACTTCACACAGGATGTTTGTAAAAACTTTTATATTTAATATTTAACACATATATTCAATCATTATAACATGTCCATCATATACTTTTGGGTATAAAACACAATTGGAAATATTACTAGCAGTACTAGGCCCACTCGTATTGTTATCATATCAATATTATGCAAACTGTGGACAATTCCTAATCCCCCCCCCCCCTAATTGAGAGAGAGCACCCTTATGCGGGTCGCAATATCACAATTGTGCACATACATGAAAATAGAACACTTTTTAACAGCTACTCGGGAAGTTCACCCACAGGTCTCAAAACACAAAGGGGTCACGCAGTCTCTTGACCACCTTCCAAACTATCTAAGAAGCATTTCTTCAACCCATTCAATCTCTCTTGCTAATACCTGGTGCCAAGCCATCTTCAGGAGGGGCCAAGTGTGGAGAGGGCAGTTGGGACTCAACGATAACATCCCGTGGGGCTTCGTGTTACGCCGTTGAAATAGCCTAGTCCCCATATTCATGCCATACTATGCATGTGTCTTAGTTTACGTATAGATCAGTACCTGGACACACACCCTGATAGAGTCTAAAACTATTATCTTGACACGATCTGGGTTCCAAGGAATTATCATTATGAGTGTACATCCCTCAAGGTCACTAACGATTGTGTCAATCGTTAGTTACCATGAAGGATGTACGCTCATAATGATAATTCCTTGGAACCCAGATCGTGTCAAGATAATAGTTTTAGACACAAACTGCAGGGTCTCCTTCTAACGAATTTAAAATCCCGACAACTGACAATACATCTATAGGACCATATACTTTGGGATTTGTTAGATTTGTTGATTTACATCACATACTATAAATGTAATGGTTTTACAGTTTGTGTTGAGCAGAATATCACGTTATGGGAGATTACATGGGTCTGACTCTATATATGTTTTTTCTAATTGTGCACATTTTTTCTAACTATGCCTTTTAGTACATCCTTTTAAATCATAACGCATACTTAGAGAATTATGCGTTATACCTAGATCACACTCCTTTGAAACTCAGTCCGCCTACCCGGAGGATACCCACATTTAAGCAAACACTTGCGATTTAACACTTCTTCACACGCGTTAAAGCTTTCTATATTCAATCCATGGCATCCCCAACTAGAACAAGCAATCTGGTCTAGTCTTCAGGGGCTTACTCTTGACGCATGTGCACGCCGGGACGTCATTACGTCACCGCCTACGCGCTGCAAGCCTCCCGATGCGGTCCAGGTTGCGCAGCTGCTTTAAAAACTCCCAGACCCAGCATGGTGATATCCATGGGGTCCTCAGGAAGGGAGTATGCAGGTTCCATACGGACACTGAGCTTTGGTGTAGTGAGTATTGATTCCCCACACTCTTTAGGCTTTCGAGGGTAAAAAATAATGGCTGTGATTTAAGTGACATTCTTTTTTCACTTGATTTTACCTCTACAGCGTGTGACTACAAGCTACCGCCCCCCACCAGGACCCATGGTATAAGGTTACCTGATACCTTAAGCAAGCCCGACCCGCACCGTATTTTTTGTCTGCTTACTTTATGGATACCACAAGCTCTACGCTCGCTCATATCTTGTGATTTTAATAGTTCAGTCATGTCCTTTTGTATCATTGTTTTGAACGACCGGCAAACGCCTACATCGGCGTGCAGGACTAAAGCACGCTTTCTGATCACTAATATCATGTAGAAACTAGCGCTAGAATCAGAGTTTGGTACCTCAGTATGGCACATGAACAGCACAACGTGCCAGTGCTAACTATACACACATCACAAGCACATATAGGCACTGTAGTCTTCCAGTTCAAATCCTGTAGTGGCCCTATGAAGAGCACCATATAAATGGCATGAGCATGGTCACCTTGGGATTACTCAAGTACGCTAACCACAATGTATGTACTGTTATGTGACTTGTGCTGTCTTTCTGTGTGTTTTCTTTTTTTCACAGATTCATACGGCTTTCATTAATGCTGAAGGCTCTACTCAAACCGTAAGTTATACCGGTTTCTCTACACCACAGGTTAGGGTGCGCCTTAGTGTGCGCATACCATTGTAGTGCTTTGGTCCTGACGAAAGCTTTGCTAAAGGCAAATGAAGGCAGAAACATGTTGACCACGCCCCTTTTTCCACACTACGGATGTATCTAGTCAATCTAACCAGTTTCTGAAACCTCCACCACACTGTTTTTAAGTGGTGACCAGATCCCCATGAATAAAGTTTGTTTACGGATGAACTAAGCACTTTTTACATCACTTTCACTTATGCACACTTGCATCACCAAGAAAACCCGCTCCGCTGTAGTCAGGCGTCGTAGCACACCAGGGAGGCACTCGGCCTCTCTGGTGGAAACCCAATGATGAAGCATGGCAATCCAACTAGGTTCTGAGGCTCCTTTTTACAAACAAGAGTGACCTCTTTTGTCGGCTCTTCTTTCCTTTTCTTTTGGTTGCACTCTTTTGTTGTTTATTCGATATTACCATTAGGGGTATCAAGAGTGACTCCTTATTCTTCTCCCTCTCTCTCTGGTTGATTACCTATATCTTCACATTTTGCCTGGGAAACTTTGTGAAATTTGAATGGGGAAAAAAGTGTCTAAATAGATTAGAAAACACCAATTTCTAAACGTATTCCACACTGCTGTGGCCGAAACTTACAATGGCCTACTTACAAAGGCACTCAGGAATGAATGTAGCACTTTACAACGTGTGTTTTTACCATGCGATAGGTAACAACGCGGTTGTTACAGCGACCGCGTTGTTACCACGCGTGGCATTACATCGCAAGTCATTTCAACGACTTGCGATAGGTGGCACGCTGGACTTAGGAATAGTATAAATTGCTATTCCTATTCCAGTTTGCGCAACAGCAGGGAAGGTGTTGAATTTAGAATCCAACACATTCCCTGGTGTCGCACGCCACCTAGCACAAGTGGTTGAAACGTCTTGCGATGTAATGCCACGCGAGGTAACAACGCGTTTGTTGTAACGACCGCGTTGTTAACTACCTGTTTGGTATTGACAGCATTGTAAAGGCTGTTTCCACTCAGGAATATGTAAAGTAGCACTCCCCTAGTATTCTTTTATGTACTCCTGCAGTTGTATGATAGAATACCAGGGAGAAAAATATTGGGTGACAAAAATATCGCTGCATAAATAATGGGGACCAAAATATCGAGAAAGTAAGTGCAAATAGGTAAGTATAGGTTTACTATTCTTAACTCCATATCTATGTACCTTGAATATATATATATCCTCAGGGGACCTATATGTGGAGTTAAGTATAGTAAAACTTTGCTTACCTGTGGAAACTTGCTTTCACAATATTTTTGTCCTCGATATTTCTGCAATGTTATTTCTGCCACACAATATTTTTCCTTCAACATTCTGATCAAACACCTAGTAGCGGCCAGTAATTTGTGACAGTGAGGGGGGCGGGTAGGCCACATATGCACACATATATACTCATTCACACCCATGCGTTCCCAAGCACGCATGCGCACACTACACCATTCACAACACTCACTCAAAACAAACATGCACACACTCACCAAACTTTCAAAAACATAAAACTTGCCCGTCCTGTAGCTCCGGGAGATGAAAGCCTCAGAGGTCCCAGGAGGGTTGGGACTGCTGCCTTCCCTCGGGGGATGCAGCAATGCCTCACTCGTCACAGAGTAGAATGGGGTCAGTGAGACAGTCACTGTTTGACTCTCACCCAGGGGCACGTCAGGGCTCAAAACTGAAGAGTCCAGGTCCGAGGCAATCAGCCATGCCCCCCCTCATCACGAGGAGGATGGCCTTCTCAGCCTGGCCAAGTTCATCTCAGGCGGCCAGGAGGCTCCGCAATTAGCGTATGTCTACCTCCTGGCTGCCTTGCCTGAACAAGAAGAGTGTCTGTCAGGCTGACCTTGTTCAGCCTGACAGACACTCTTTCTCTCTGGAAAAAGGTGAGGGCCGTGCCACTTTCGCCCATGTGGACGGGCCGCAGCTGCAATCACCAGCCCTACATGTCTTTGAAACTTAGCCCAAAACATCTAAAATGGAAATATTTGCATACAATTAATAGTAATTGAAACAACTATATCCTCTTTGCACTTTTACTAATAAGGAGTTGGCCTTTTAGAGCCAATACACAAAGGCCTATAAGTATGCGTAAAAGAGTGCTCCGGTAGTAATGCTTCCTGTACTCATAAATGTGATGCTTTATGAATCAGCCCCATATTCAAGAGGGAATCCTGTACATAGTAATTACTGCACACCATGTCATCAGTAATTACAGGGTATGGGATTTCCGACCAGAGCACCTCAGTACTTGTAATAAGGGCTTAACCCTCATTCTGAGTTGGACAGGAAGACCAGAATTGGCACAATGACGTCACCACCTGTTTCCGGAATCTTTATTGGGCAGTTCACTCAAACCAGTGGATTTACTGTGAACAATTATTACCTGCAGCAATTTGCACAGAAAAAAGATGTTTAAATGAAGGTCAACTTGTGGTTTTACTGAATAGTAAAACTATTTCTGCATGTGATCCCCCACTCTGACCTGTTGATCTCGGAATCAAGAGGTAAAACCGTCCTAGAGAAGAAACGCTAGAATCGAGGCACAATATTACCATTTCCAGCAGCACTTTTCACCCCAGTGTAGCTATCAAGTAGGTCATTAGTAGAACAACAGGTGAAAACGTTGCCTTCTCAGGCCATTTCTCACATTCCTTCTCGCAAACTATTTCCTTTTCACTCTCCACGTCTTTCTCTCTTTTCTATTTTGTTTCTTTCCATACTTCTTTCGCTTTCTTCTTTCGTTCGTTCTTTCTTTCTCATTTTACTTTCTTTTTTTTCTCGTTGACACACTCTGCATACTTTTATTGTCTTGAGTATTAATATTTATCCCCCCTCCACAAATCTCCCTCATTCAATACTAAAGTTAGAAGATATTTCATTAACTCTACGTCTCATTTCTCTCTCATTTTCTCTGGGTCTTTTCTTCTTCTTTCTTCCTCTTTGGCTCTTTGCCACTAACGCTCTCTCCCGTTTTTCTCTCCCTCTCTCGGCGAAGTCTCTGCTCTGTCTCTCTCTCCCCAGCAGCTCCTCCTCTTGCGTAATTTGCTACAGATATTCGGCTTAGATCTCCTCCACGTCCGTGTTCTCCACCATGAACCTGCCAATTTCCTTGTTTGCTCTGTAAGTGGTTTGGTTATTCGGAGATTTGTGTCAGAGGCACATGGAGGTGATGGGTGGGTGAGGGGTGGGAGGAATGTGTTGAGCTTGGAAGGAACAATGTGCTGGATTCATGTTTCAGAACAAGGCATGCTGGTGGGGGGGGGGCGCTTTCTGTGGCACTGTTGAACACGTTCCTGTGGCACGGATAGCCAACATTCTGTGTTACTCAGGGTAATGTTGAGTGCCACTGATGGACCCCCTTCTGTGGCAATGATGGTTACCTCTCTGTGGCTCGGATGAATACACTTTTGTGGCACTGACGACAATCTTCTGCACTGCTGGTGGACACCTTTCTGTGGCATTGGTGGACCCCCTTCTGTGGCACTGATAGACACCTTTCTGTGGCATTGGTGGACTCCCTTCTGTGGCACTGATAGACACCTTTCTGTGGCAATGATGGTTACCTTTCTGTGGCTCGGATGAATACACTTTTGTGGCACTGAAGACAATCTTCTGCACTGCTGGTGGACACCTTTCTGTGGCATTTGTGGACCCCCTTCTGTGGCAGTGATAGACACCTTTCTGTGGCAATGATGGTTACTTTTCTGTGGCTCGTATGAATACACTTTTGTGGCACTGAGGACAGTCTTCTGCACTGCTGGTGGACACCTTTCTGTGGCATTGGTGGACCCCCTTTTGTGGCACTGATAGACACCTTTCTGTGGCAATGATGGTTACCTTTCTGTGGCTCGGATGAATACACTTTTGTGGCACTGAGGACAATCTTCTGCACTGCTGGTGGACACCTTTCTGTGGCATTGGTGGACCCCCTTCTGTGGCACTGATAGACACCTTTCTGTGGCAATGATTGTTACCTTTCTGTGGCTCGGATGAATACACTTTTGTGGCACTGAGGACAATCTTCTGCACTGCTGGTGGACACCTTTCTGTGGCATTGGTGGACCCCCTTCTGTGGCACTGATGGACACCTTTCTGTGACACTGATGGACATCTTTCTTTAGCACTGGCGGACACCATTGTGTAGCACTGATGGATACCCTTTTGTGGCACTCAAGGCATTTTTCGGTGGTGTTGGTGGACACCTTCTGTGGCACTCATGGACAACCGCCTGCACACTGACGAAAATTGTTTGTGGTATTGTAGACATCCTTCGGTGGCAATGATAGACAAGCGTATGTGGCACTGAGATGCATTTTAGGGTCACTGATGGACACCTTAGTGCGGCACTGATGGATTCCCTTCAGTAGCACTGACGGACACCCTGCAGTGACACTGGTGGATACAATTCAGTGGCACTGATGCACAACTTCTGTGGCACTGTCGGCAATCATGTGTGGAATGACAGGGGCAAAGGAGGTTCAGCCACAGTGGTGGGTGTTATGGCACACTCAAGGGCCCCTCATCACATTCTGCATTGGGGCTCCATCGTTTTGCATTACACCACTGCTGGGCTGTGCAGTGGTCCAGGTAGCGGCATTGCAAGGGTGACATCTGTCCTAAAGGAACATGGCCTCCCTTGCTTGGGTAGCATTTTGGGGTGTAGTTGGACCAACATACACATCAGTCCTAGTGACAGCTACGCCCCCTGCCTAGTAAGCCTTTGCAGAGAAGCCACTCAGCCTATATCACCCAGTGGCTCCTACCTCCGGCAAATGAATGCAGCAAGAATCTATGTGCCGAGAGGAGCGCAACCACAAAAAAGGGGGAGAGGTTGACGAAAGGTGCCTGATGGTTCAACACTCTACCGTAAGGACACAGAAACACTCACAAGAGGTGTGTGGGGGAGAGGTACCTTTGACAACAAGGCTCTCAAACTGTAGCTGAGTAGACATGTGCACGAGGAGACAGAAACACTTATGGCCTGCTTGCGAGTTTGGCAGTCCATCGGACCGCTCAATCATTGTCGTGGTCCTGCCACCGCCACACTGCGGCACTGTGCACTGTGCAACGCATTACAAGTTTGGCGGTCAGACCGTTGCAACTGCCGGGGATCCGTGATCCCGCGGCGGTCAGGCAGAGGAATATGCTGGTGGTGCCGCTGCGGCACAGCCAAGCATAATACAAGTTGCCTTTTTCCCACCCTTTCCATGGCGGTGAGCCTGCCATGGAAAGGGTGGTGGAGAGGCAAGTCTTGGGGCCCTGTGCCTCTGGGTCTGGGGTTGCATGCAGGTGGGTACACAGTGTGCCCCTCTGGTATTGCACCCCTAATATCCTGCATGGGAAGAAATGCATGACATGGTGCATTTATTCCATGCAGGAACGTTCTGCGGTGCTCCCACGGCGGTGCCTTTCTAAGGCTCTCCTTTGAGCCTTAGATAGACACCACTGTGGGACTGCCACTGCACCGTCCACCCGACCTGAATTCCAGTTGGAATACGGTGGGTGGTCTCTCTATGAGTTTGGCAGTACTCCTGCGGAGCGCTAGAGTGGCTCTGCGCTGGGAGACCGCCAAACTTGTAACCAGACCCTTCATTTTTGGGTCTGGACTACCAGATAGCGAAAGCTGTTGTTGGGAAAAGAGCTATTGTGGGCTTACCAAGAACATACAGTGATCTTAAGCCTGCCCAGTGCACTTTGCATACCATTGGTTGTTTTTCTTGTCACTCTCATTTGCTTGCTTCTTATTTGATGGCTTTGCTTGTTCTTTTTTTTACCATCTCGTGTGTATCCCTCTCCATGGTCTTTTGCCAGTCTTTGACTGGGCTGACTTATATCCTTCCCCTGCTCACGTTTAGGGAACCACTTTTTTTCTTTTTGTTGAAGCTCTCCATGAGTGCATGTGTTTTCCAGCTCTCTCCCTCGTGAACTTCGCCCCCGCCAAATTACTGCTCCTGTGCTCCCTGCTGCTGTTTCCATATTTTTGTGAGTTCTCTCCTGTGTGCTTGTCCTGTGCCAAACTTCCTCCTATGTGCTCCATGTATTTATGTATTTTTTGGGAGAACCAGGCATCACATTGGTGTCTGGGCCTTTGCCTTAAAAAACATGCTCTTTCACGTTGCTTCTATTTCAGTCTTTGTTATTTACTAACTCTCTCAAATCAGTAAATAAAAAAATGGCACCCACATCATTTTGTAAGCGTATGCTTACAAAATTACGCAACTGCGACCTTTCACCTTTTTGCATTTGTGTTTGTTCCTTTTGGCCATGCGTCACAGCCTTATGCTGATGCTTTACAGAATTGCCAAAAGGCATTGGCAAACCCTTTAGGTCCCCAAGGCAAGACCCATAGGCTTGCTAAATAATCTGGTTTTCTACACCTTTAGGAACGTTGAACATGAATACAGTGAGTGCTGGTGTCAGAAACATTAATAATATATTTCCTGTCAGTTCTGTAGATTTTTTATTTTATCCCCCCGAGCAAGAATTTCACAGATGCTCTTACAATTTTCACTTATTTTGCCACAGATATGGACTTTCAGCACTAATGACCAATCTTCGGCCTCTGGTGACCACCTATGTTTTCATGGTGGCAATGATGACCACAAATAACATGTTAATGATAACTAATATTCTCCAGTCAGAAATATTCTTTAGTGCTGATATCAATATTCTGTGGCAGTGATGAACGTGTATGGTGGGCCATCGATGGACAAGATGTGTTTGAACAGATGCACAACATTCAGTGGGCGTTGGTGAGTGATATCTGGTGTCAGTGATTCAGTTCAAGCTGTGAAGTTGATGGACGTGTACGATGACGTGGAAACTGACAATATTCCATTGGTATTTCAGGTGTCATCTTATGTGATTCCTAGTTATATTTTATGTGATCCGCAGGAAAGTTCCACACTTGTAGTGGCAGTATTTCATGGTCATTGGCAAACATTGACACATTGTTACCATTGAATGGCAATTATTATTAATATGCCAGCTCAAAGAATCTTAATGAATGTACGCATTTGATGTCCAATAAACCTCTTTGATCTTCCACTATACTACAGCCCAATCTGATTACTAGGCCTAAACTTCAGCCAACCCAGCTCAAGTTATTAACCACCCACCATCCACTGTATTGTGCTCTATGAAAATCCCCATCATTATGCCCAGGTTGCACCCTACACTTCTCCTTGACTGATCTCTGATGCAATGTTCAACATAATTCAGTTGTATTCCACTAAGTATGTATTGACCGGCATGAATTTATGGGCAACCACCATCACAATGCCCAAACTGCAACTCATTGTAATCACCTATGTAACTATCAGCCTACTCCGTTCTCAACACTACAGCCCATCTCCGTCAGTGTGCCCCAAACAGATCATATCACAGTCAACTTTGTAAGCCTTCACCAGCATGTTTTTCTCAACTTATCACCAGTGGCGTAGCTAGACATTTTGCCGCCCGTGGCAGTCCCTGCGGCGGGGGGGGGGGGGCGTATGTAACAGCAGGTGTGCTGGTGATTCCTGCGGCAGCTGCCCCAATGGCTGCAGGTCAGAGGGGGGATGCCACTGCCCCCAAAACTCATGCTGCCTGGGGCTTATCACCACTATCAATTATGTGTGGAAAGAACAACAGATCCTTTCTCGAGATCAACACTTCCACAACACCCATGATTATCTCACTTCCCTCTATGCCCTTTCCCCAACACGATAACTTGTTGATATCCCACTTCCCTCTACACCCAACACCCAACAGCCAATACCATAACCCTACATTTCCTCCATTTTCCACTTCCCTTTATGCCCATTGACCAACAGCATAACACCTTCATACACAAATCACATCTATAACCATAGTCCACCATAGAACTCCTCAATATACCACTTCTTTATATGCCGATTAACAAACAGGATAACCTCTCCATTTTTCACTTTCCCTCCACGCCCGTTGACACAGTACACATTCAACCCCCGTCCTTCTACAACCAATAACAAAAAACAGAAGCTGTTCATACCACTCAACCTCTGAACCCACTTTTCACAGAATTGCCCCTTCACACCCCACTTCCTTCTGCACCCATTACCATGAGAACAACCCCCTTCATAGCCCACTCTGTTCACACTCACTGCAATCTAGGTCTTTCATGTTCCACTTCCTTGTACATCCATAAAGCAAGAGCATCACATCTCCATTTCCTTCCTCTGCCATTCATCAACAACACAAACCATTCACATACTGCATTCCTGTACACACATTTACCACCAGTACAACCCCGCCACATGCCACTTCCATCAACACCCATTTATCACTGTCACAAACCCTCTATATCCCACTTCCCTCCACTCACATTTACCAATTACATAGACCCTTCATAACTCACTTCCCTCCTCACCAATTAATTTAACAACATAACTGCTTCATATCCCACCTCTCTTGCCTCACAGTTACTCTAGTCTGTCACCACTCATCACAGTGCTATGTCCAGCCCCCCCACTCTCCTTCTCTCCTGTATATCTAGCTACCATCTTCCACATCATGGTTATTTCTCTAAATTTACATTTTAGCGATAGGTCTTCCGGAAGAACAACTATCTGTAGCATGTGAAAACTGTAGGGAATGGCCATCTTCTGCGTGGTTTCCAACACATTTGTGCCCTATATGTTTTGCTTAATTTAGAACTCTGTGCATTTAGGAGTAAAGTGAATGTGCTCTCCCTTTAAACATGTTGAAATTGGCTTAATCCTAATTGCATATTTAAATTTCTTATAAGGCTATATTATATTGTGCCATCCATTACACTGCCAGAGAACACGAGGCTTCAGGCGTAACCTGCATAGTCTAACTGCAGCAATCTAAAACGTGCCGTACAGGCCTATCAGAATAACCTTTTTTGACTGGTGGGAAACTCTGCTTTCAAATATTAATAAGTCACCCTTAAGTACACCTTGTCGCCCAGATAGTAGAAGCATGATGTTTAAAAGTGGAATATGTGCAAAATAAAATAGGCATGTTCCTCCAGTGACTATGCCCCAAAACCTATTTTCACTGGCAGGGCTGAATCCTAGAAAATGTCAAAGTCCAGATTACAAACCGGTTTTGAGCGATCACACGGCAGGGGACTGCTCATTCCCCTGGCCCCACCCCTGGGTTTGCACACAGGCTCTGCACAAGGGAGTAAGGGTTTCTCCATCTTGAGTTTTAGGAGTAAGGAGTACTGTTAGAGTGTTTACAGTAGAGCAAATAGAAACTGCTACAAACGTGAGTGGGAACTTTAGCTGATTAATTAGAATGGAGCCAGGAGTCAATCCCACCCACTAGCTGGTGCCAACCATAAGTATGGCATCCAAGGCACTCTCTTCAGAATGCTACTGGATATGTGGAAGATTAGAAGAGGACTGGATTCTGGTTGTTGTAACCTGAGAGGGGCCATGGAGGACTGGACTTGCTCACTCTTGTAGACAGGACAAAAGAAGTGGACTGCAATGGTCAGTTGATTGACCTCCTATGTGGCTACAGGGACACAACAATCTGAAAGAGGTCTTTTTCCTGAAGTGACCAGTGAACCAATACCAACCGGACCTGGACTGCGTCTTGGTGGTTGCCTCTGCTGGAGTGACTCCTGGCCCCTCAGTGCTGCTCATGAGGTCATGGGAGCCTTCGAAGTGATGCTCAAGAAACCCTGATAAGTTGGAACTTAGATACTTTTTGGACTTCCAAGCCCTCCGGAGCCATCAGGGGTACCTCACTCATGGTAAAGGTGTCCGATCTTGATGCACCTTCCTCAAATACATCTTCAGACTTGTCCCGTTGTATAATTTTGACCTATATAAAAAAGGGAAAAAGATTTGACTGGAAAAAACCCACTTGATGTATTTGACCCTCGCTCCATTGTAATTGCACCTAAGTCCCTGTATACATCTTCTATAGACTATCATTGGAGCTTAGTGCTTTAGGCCTTATTTTTACTTAAAACTTTGAACATTCATATTTCCATTTCCCCTTATTGTATTTTTTAGGTCTCGCAGACCTAGCGCTGGAGCGCGCATGCGCTCCTCGCTCTGCGAGACATATTGTGGTAGAGGAGATTTCAGAAGGGGACTTGAAGCCCCGCTCATCTTTCTTATTGGCTGGCGTCATAGTTTATGTTAAACACTGGCCTCCGATTGAAAATGAGGCTTTTTTGCTACCGCCCTGTCTCCTTCTGCGACGGCCCATCTGGACTGGAATGTTTGCTTGCGACGCGTTACACTGTCCTCCATATGTAGGAGTTAAGCACTATTTTCACTACCTTCCACTGGCCTCCCTCACCTCACAACACAGACTTCCATGTAAGGCTCAGAGGGTGTTCTGACATATTGTGGCAAATGTCCGCGCTGGCAGTTCTCCATGTGAAGCAGGGAGTTGCTCACGGTTGTATATACTACTCGGAGGCTCCAGGCACATGTCTGCAGCGTCTGGACTCGGACTTCGGGGTGCTACAGTGCTCCTCTGTCCCTGCCATCAGTACCTCCTCCAGCACTACACCCCCGAATGGCTCTGCCAAAGGACCTCCGTCCTGGTCCTGATTGTATAATTGTATTGCACTGAAGTTGCATTTAATAGTGCCTTGTACCTCCGACGAGGCGCTGAAACGCTGTTGTGGACGTGTAGTGCGCTGCTCCATGCGAGCGCTGCGGATGAAAGTGTGTCCCCCATGAGTAGTCTTTTGATGTCTGGCTGCATGAGGCCCAGAGTTGTGCTGTTATTGTGTTTTGTCTGTGAACCGATGCATGAATTTGAAATGAAGATGGAGGACACTTCAGCGTTAAAAGCCAACCTATGGATGGGGGCTGGGTCGCGTTTTTGGTGATGCGCACATACATCAGAGACAGCACAAAATTATTACAGCAAGGAGGTAACGGTACCTACGTATGTGCGTAGTAGGAATGTGTCAGAAAAAGCATGTCTATGCAGCAGGTGCTTATCTCACCGCACAAGGCCAGCTCTCTGCCAATGTACTTCAGCCATCACGTGCAGCCCCCGGGCTTAGGCCTTTCGAGCATTTACCAGCTCAGAAGGCAGCACACAGAAGTCTTTCTCAGAATGTGTTACTTACTCCGGACCGAGGCATAGCTTACACTTATGCAAAAAAGCTTTGTGAATATAACCTTCATCAAAAGGGAAGAAGAAATTACAATAAGCAAATGTTGAGAGACAAACGGGAGTGCAGTCAAATATGAGGAACACAGCAATGGAACTATGTGGGTTGGGGAGATGGACACAGGCATATGTAGATCATAGAGAGGGAGCTTCAATAACTTTGGGGTAAGAAGGGCTGTATCGATAAGAGGGGAGAACAGAGGAAAGGAGGAGGGTATTTAAGTCCGGGCAGTGGAGTGGTGTGGCTCACTGGTTAGAGGCGGCAGACCCGGAAGCAGAGGTCGGTCAGGGACCAGGGTTCGATTCCCGACGCGGCAGGGTATTGAGCCAAGGTCAGCAGACTCGATAATTCTCGCCTCGGTGCCTACTCTAACCATGGATCCCACTCAGCAACTCTGGACAATAGCTTGCTTAATCTCCACTTACTGTCCCATCAGCGCCGGGGATGCTTGTCTTCACCTTGGAGATGCCCAGTAGGGACCATCTCACAGGGAAAGCCAGGATGGGTTCCCCAGCGGTATACAGCGCCGGGACGCCCCGTTGCTGGGGCAGCTGTGCGCTTTACAAGTATACAACATTTACATTTACATTTATATAGGAATAAAGGGTCATGGAGAAGACGTATGTATAGCTTAGGAAAGTAAACAGACTACGCCACAGAGCAGACAAGCATCGGCAAAGCCAAGAGGTCTGTCATTGGCTTCCAGCTGTTTGACTTTGCCAATGCCTGCTGTGTTTTGCCATGTTTTTGAAAAACGTTGTTATTGGGGAAGCTGCCAGACACTTGTCCATTAAAAAAAGGCAAAAAGCAATATATTTTTCATCTTAAACGGCACAGATTGCCATAGTTTTTACTGATCCAGAGGATAACTACTTGTGTGTAGTACAGCCCCTTCTCTCTGCACTTCTTTTGCTGCTTATATTAACGTTTGTTCCACAAATATGTTTAAGAAACCCGGAAAGAAGTCTGTCTGACTGCACAAGCTAGAACTAGAACATATCATAGGATTTTGGTTATTTTATGACATGTTCTATCCCCCTCCTTACAACACCCCCTGTTAGGGTGACCAGAATTTAAAAGCCAAAAACCGTGACATTTCTCACAAATAGAAGCAGGACTACAATTTAATTCAACCCAGTGCACAAAATTACAGTGCTCCTTAGCAGGGAATTACAGAAGAGGCAGTAAGAACATACATAAAATGCAATTTTTAAAGCTAGTAGCATGCCTGTTATTTAAATTGCTTTCTTATAACAGCTGCTAACTATCCCTGCTTTGCAAAACATAAAAAGATACCTCCCACCGTTTTCAGCCGACCCTCTCTAAAAACCGGGACATGAGCTTAATATCCTGAAATCTGCCTGGACAGTTGGCGAAAAACCGAGACTGCCCAGGCAAATCTGGGACGCCTGGTTACCCTACTCTAACCATTTACTCTCGGAGTTTTTCACCGGATTAACTCGGTGACAAACAGCTGTGTAGAGACGCGGAGGTGCTGAACCAATCAGTAGCATTGTCAAAAGTGTACTTTGGTAATCGCCCTTCCTTCGTAGTGATCCAGCGTCTTATGCCATATAAACTCTCTTGATATTAAAAAATGTATAGTTTATATTTTCCTTGCACTTCTGATCCATGTGTGCAATCACGTGAGGAGCGAGGAGGTCAGAGTGACGCCTGGGCAGCCGCAGACTGGCCATGCACTGAGGGTAGCGAGGGGTGCCCTGCCCCCTGCAGTCTGTGGAGGGGTGCCCCGTCCCCTGCAGTCTGTGCGAGGGGTGCCCCCCCGCAGTCTGTGGAATACTTGCTGAGGGACTGTCAGAAATTGGAATACACACTAATAACAAGCATCTGCAATGCAATAGGTCTCGCATTTACGCAAGTTTGAGCTATTGACATTGTAAATGACAATGCCTTTTATTTATGTTTTACAAACAAACACAGAAATAAAAGGCATTGTCATTTACAATGCCAATAGCTCAAACTCGCGTAATTGCGAGACCTATTGCATTGCAAATGCTTGTTATTGCTTTGGTGTCTTTTTGTTCGGTACATTCTATTCCATAATTCTAATTCAGTTTGGGATTTTGTTTTGGGGGTGTTTTGACTTTATTACTGTTTTGGTACTACATAAATACTTTACACATTTCCCTAAGTTAAGCATGCCTGCTCTATGTCATAGCTATCAGGGGGCTACTGTCATGTTAATTTAGAGACTCAGGGGTTCACCTTGAGAAGTTTGTATCATAATTCATTGAGATGGGCAACTGCCTACCACACCCCAAATAATAATTCAGTTTCTTACTAACACACTACCTGAAAAATCACTGAATGAAAAACATAGAGTCAAAATACAAACTGCCAAAATCGTAACCATAAAACAATCATTGGCAAAGCCATTAGATATTTACTCTGGAAATATTGATTTTGCCAATGTATTTTTAGTGCTGCTGTATAGCATCCCCAATGCTATGCAGCATGGCTAAAAAAAGAGTAAAACAAAGCCTATGACTCAGGCAGACACTTCATTTTGTAGGGATGCGCAGCATGCATTTACATACCTACAAAATTACGTCAGCGCTTTTTTAAAATTTGCCAAACCATGTTGGATTGGTAAATAAAAAGAAATAAATGGGTGAAAATGTTCTATTTTAAGCAGGTGAAGCTATACAGAGGCGAAAGCAACACGAGGTGCATGGCGGTGTAGAAGCACCACAGAGGGCACAGCTGTGGGTAAACAACATGAAAGGGGCGGGGAAAGCAATATGAAGGTTGGTCAAGGAGAGAGAGTAATGCGTCCATGCTTCAGGGGAGGGACAAATATAAGAGGAAGGAAAGCCCATACAAACTAATGAATAGGATTCAAGCACATGAGAATAAAGACAACCAGTGATATGCAATAGGTGGTCTCAACCGCTGTGTAAGCTGACAATACATCTTTCGTAAACAGAGAGCTTACAATGTCTGGTAGGCGAGACCTAAAAATGTCTCCCTGCCAGCATTTCAACATGTTCTAAATCCATTATCAAGCACTGGCTTCCAATTTTTCAAGGACTGGGTGTAGATGGGAAGTGAGTTTTGTCTTTCTTTAGAATTTTGAAATAGGTTTACTGTTTTTAGGGAGGTGCTTACAAAACATTGATATTTTGGTAGTATATATTTTGAGTGTATTTTTTCATTCTGTGTTGTCACATGCCTCCCAATTCTCAGCCTACAGAGCTCACTCGGATTTCATCCACAACCCACTTGCCATAAGGTCCATTGCACATCCCGGGCCGGACTGGCCGTAGCGGTCTCCGGGAGTTTTTCCCTCCGTGGGCCGCCAGGGTGGGGGCCAGTTTTGGGCCCCGGGGGCCTTTTTTGTTACAGGGTCGTTTTTGCAGCATAGCTGCAATATCGGGCCTGTGACAAAATCGTCCGAAACCAGCCCTGGCAAACAGCCCGGATGCATCCCCCCCCCAATGCCCCCCCCCCCCGCCGTGCACTTTGCAAGGGCCGGTTTGGGTTTTCCCAGTCCGGCCCTGTGCACACCCCTGCTGCCACACATGACACAGCTTAGCACTGTGAATTTCCTGCCATCTGTCAGTTTCCTATTTCTGCTTGATCCTCATGTTCTCTCAGCAGTGTTTCCCAGACCTGTGACAATAGCATGGACTCAAAATGACCACCAATGGTTTTGACTCAGATCTGAGGTTACTTTTCTCCTGACAAGTCTTTGGTGTCCTGTGATTTGTATGTTTTTCGGTCTATTTGATGGCAGAGCTGACTGAACAGCCTATAGACACCAATTCTTTAAACTCTGCATAGAGTGGGCTTTGTCACTACCCAGAGGAGTAAAACCCTCTCACCTTGTGCTATTAGCTGTATGGTGTATCATTCCATCTTCCAGGAAGTGCTTTCTTTGCTATGCTAAGGGACTATTTTACACTGGAAAACAGTCAATGAGAAGGCATTTAATTCATTCGCACGTACATACATTTTATAATAAAAGAAATCTTTCTCTTTACTTTTTTTATTAGAATAGGTTTATTTAAATGTTTTTTTGTCAGGTTTGCCATGCGAACCATTGCTGCCATATTAAACATCATTACCCCAACCACCGTCACCTGACCATCACATTACAAGCATCCTTTCTATTCATAACCACTGCTCAGGGCTTGTTTGTGGACTCAACGTTCCACCTGAAGCCACGCCCCTCCCCCCGCCCCTGACGGGACGCACTGCGTGCGGGGGCACGGGGAGCCGTAGGACTGCCGGGCTCATTACCTCAGCGTTGTTCGGTAAGGAATTGTCTGCGAGCAGGGACAAGCCCTGCACATAAACTGCTGCTTTCAGGCCAGGCCTGGTGTTTAACGTGATTGGTACAAAGTGCCGAGCTTTCACTGCTCGTACCTCACTAACAACAGGGCGCGTTTTCTCCGTCCTGACAGAACAACGTTGCCTCGGTTTCCAGCCTTGTGAGGAGCTCAACAGGCGGAAATGACTGGAGAAAGAGTGAAGCAGCTCATTGCTTTAGTCACAGACGGTTAAAGACGAGAGCAATTGCCAGGGCCCAGGGCTTTAAGTGAGCCAGGTCCTGCCGGTGCTCAACACCAGCAGTTCTTAAAAGTAGGTGCTGAGACAAGTCCCTATTGGGCCCTCCATTTTCGCCCTCACACTCAGGATGGGAATTTTGTTTTAGGTCTCGCCTGCGAACGCAACGCGGAGCGCTGCTTTCGGCGAGATCTATTGTTGCTGACTTGCCTCGGAAGTGGGACAGGAGATGGGCACGCGCATGGTCTCGGCGGATTTGAGTTGGTGTACGCGCCTACAGCCACGCGGCGTGCACATCTCCTGTCTCCCTTCCCTCAGCAAGCCAGTATGCAGTTTCACTTTCGTCCTCATTGTAGAAGTTGTTGCATCTCAGCTCATCCCCTGTCTGTCTGTCTGGGTCCCTCTCTCTTCAGTATGTCTCCTCCCTTTATATCAGTGTGTCCTTCTCTCTCCTCCTGCCCGCTCGTTCCCGGCCCTCTCTCTTCACCTGCCTCCCCAGTCCTGCCTCTCTCAAACCTCTCCTCGGTGTCTTAGCCTCTGTCTTCGGCGCTCCTGCTTCAGGGCCGGTCCGTTTTCATGTTCTCTGTAATTTTCCTTTTCCGTCTGTGCGCCCCCAACACCCGGCCCTGACTCTCTCTTGCCCACCCGTGTGCTCTGGGTCTCCTTCGCCCCCTCACGGACCGCTCGGTGCGCAGCTTCTGCTGTCTTCTTACCTTCACTCCCCGGCCCAACAACAGCTACTATTGCCCCGCTCTCTCCGGTGTCTTCTGCCCGCTTCCCATCACACGCATTCTCTCTCTTTCTCTCCAAACTCCCGTCTCCCCTCATTTCCCCGCCCGTCCCCATCCCCCCCGGCCGCGGGCGCAGCTCACCTGTCTCGGCGGCTCGCGCTCGGCCCCGCGCGCAGGGCTCTGGCTATTGGCTCCCTCCTCGCCTGGCCCATGCCGCCCGCGGGATGCCGGGCATTGGGGGGTCTGCTCCCAACGGCCTGTGCGGTGGGCGCTGCAGGCAGGTGCCTCGCCCCCGTGGCTCGAGACTGGTGGGTTCTGAAGTGACAGCGCTCGCCATCTTATCTGCCGATGCATGCTCCCATTGCGCTCGCCTGGACACCCGACAGGAGATGTGCACTTTCCCCCCCGGACAGTCCATGTGCACGCTCACGCCGTCTGTTTTCTGCCAATGCGCGCTCACACCACGCTCGCCTATACAGCCCAACGCCACACGGACACGCTCGCACCACTTGCGGGACGCAGCATTTGGTTTGCTTTAACATAAAAGCCAAGCACAAGGTGTGAATACATTTAAAACAGACTGAACTGATAGAATAGCCTAAAGGCAGCATTACGTTTTTATCCAATTACAACGCAGCTTTCTAAAAAAAGCATTTGCAAAGCAATATGTATCGCATTTGCGAGAGTTTAAGCTTTTAGCATTGTAAATGGCAATGCTTTTATTTATGTTTTAAATACCAAAAAATAAATAAGAGGCATTTTCATATACAATGCCAAGAGCTCAAACTTGCGTAAGTGCGAGACCTATTGCATTGCAAATGCTTGTTAATTCGGCAGCAGTTTGATGTAACTTTTATTTTTTCGAAGTTCTAGATTGAAAAACTCGAAGTGCTTTACAAGAGCACCAACAAGGACATATTCCTTTATTTTTTGGTAGACAGGGGAGATTAAGTGATTTGCCCAGAAACCCAGGCTGTAGAGACGATACGGAGACTAGAACCTGCTTCCTCAGCTTCAAAGCTGGCAGCTCTAGCCCTTATGTCACAACCTCTCACGCAAGAATCAAAGAATTTTCAATATTATATATAAAAAAGTCATAGTTGTATGTTTGCATGTGGTATATTTATCTAATGCAACTAATAACCTTTGACAAAGCCAATAGATCTGGCTTGTTGTAGGTGTAATGTAACTTGTATTATTTATCTGGATGCAATGACAGAAGCAGCAAAATACCAGTCGGGCGGCACACTATGCTAAGCACAGAGTTTTAGCACAAATGTTTTAAGCCACGCCCTTAATTATATCGGCTACGCCCCTTTGGGACCCCCATCCCAATTTTTTCATCCCACTTAAAGCCCTGCCAGGGCCTCAGCTTTAAAGGGGATCTCTGGGAAGGTAATCTCTCTCTCCCTATATCCCCTTTATCTCAACTTTTTCCCCTCTCCTTTGTAATGGGTAAATTATCTGTGGAAGCGGACCAGGAATTATCAGTTCCTTCTGTGATGCCTCAATTCTCGAGGAAACCTTGGCGCACTACCTTTAATCAGTGTAAACCCCAATAACCTGGAGTTACGCCTAACCCGATATCGATAGCTCCGTGGAGAGAGGGCAGCGTAAACCAAGGCAGCACCAGGGACTCATAGAGTTTAGGCCCAAGATAGGCATGTGTGAACTTAAAATTCTATCAGCAAAAATGTGCAAAGTTCTGCTGAAAATACTAGAAAGTTTTATCTCCACAATGTCTTTGGTCATCACACCTGACTCTAAGATACACCTTGGAGTGACTCAGCTTTGTTGAAAATTTGGGAGTTGGTGAAATATGCTGCAAAAAAAGTTTTTGCAACAGGTTTGCAAGAGGTTTTTCATATCAATTATTTTCTTACGAGCGATTCGTCCACATAATATAAGATTTACACATTCCCCTGCAAACCTTTCTTTTTGCTGAACTTTCGCCAAGTTTTTTACCTTTGTTTGAAAAAGTTCAGTAGTTTGTGTCAGTGCTTAATTTGTTAAGAAAAAAAAAAGTTCAAGGTCCCTTGTCGGGAGGCTACTGCAGCTGGTACCATCAATTGGCCCATTCAGCACTGCCAATGACAGAACCAACACAACTACTAACCATTACACCTACAAGTGCGGCAATTCAGACTATTCCTGGCCCTCAAAGCTATAAGAATGGCTTGGGCTGAAGTTATTAGTCTTTTTTAACATATATTGAATTAATAATCAACTGTTGTTGCGCTCACTTCTAAATTAAACAAACAGCACCACCATGCGCCAGACTGTCATACGTGCTAGTGTTGACAATTAAGTGCCGAGCACCGTAAACAACCGGCCCAAATTAAGCACTGATTTATGTTGATTCTGAAGCTAGGGAAGTACCTGAAAATGGCAGACAAGAACTTTGCCTATTTTGTACACACCCTGACCAGAAAAAGGGTGGAATGAAATTACCAAAATATATTATTAGAACACCACTGAAAGTGAACTGGGAAAATAAGAAAGATGTAGAAGAA